>NC_077229.1:12665095-13382993 GCF_027887165.1 Monodelphis domestica | reverse complement strand
CTTCCTTCCTTCCCTTCCTTCCTTCCTTCCTTCCTTCCTTCCTTCCTTCCTTCCGTTCCTTCCTTCCTTCCTTCCTTCCTTCCTTCCTTCCTTCCTTCCTGCCTTCCTTCTTTCCATTCCTGCCTTCCTTCCTGCCTTTCTCCCTCCCATCTGGGAACCAACTATTGTATTACCCACATCACTTTTCCACCTTGGAATCAGAAAAGTGGGTAAGGACCAGACTAAACTATTGGGATTAAATGATTTGCCTGATATCACACAGCTAGGAAGTGTCAGGCTAGATTTGAAACCAGGACCTCCTGTCACTATGTCTGACTCTCAATCCACTGAGTCCCCTAGCTGGCCCTTGTCCTGACTTTCTAATGGGAGAGATGACTAGTCCATATGAAAGATGTACTACATAAAAATAAAGACAACAAATACAAAGAAATACCAGCCAGTTTGGGAGGGAGACAAGGAGAAGTTGGTGGAGAGCAGGGAAGAGTCAGGAAAGAAATTGTGTAGAGGGTGATGCTCAAAGCTGCATCTTGAAGGAAGTGAGAGAATCTAATAAGGCAAAGGTGAGGAGAGAGGGCATTCGGGACATGGTGTGTATGTGTGTGTGTGTGTGTGTGTGTGTGTGTGTGTGTGTGTGTGTGTGTGTGTGTGTATACATCCAGGGTTAAGGGCAATTTGATGGATCTCAGAGTTCATGAGGGGGAGTAGTATACACTGGAAAGATAAGTTAAGGCCAGGTTGGGAAGGGCTCAGATTTCTATTTTTGTCCAGCCTCAGGTTTTAGGGCCATGGTTTTAGAACTGAAAACTCAGGTTTCAGGGTCCAGAGCCTTGAACCGAAACTTCACAGTCTAGAATCCAGGGTTCCCAGCCTTGAGCCTAGAATCTAGTGTCCAGAGTCCAAAGCCTGGGTCCAGTCAGTTGATTAAGTCATTTGGATTCACAATGCGTGTGAATGTAATCCTCTAGGGCTTCTGCCTTCTAGGAGTCAGTAGCCAACTCTTAAGTACTCTAGGGATACTTTCTCTTGGGAAATCTAGAAAAATACAAAGAAGGGGAAACCCCAGCCTGTGGTTTGCCGCCAGATGCTCCCCAAACCACATGGCATCTGTCAGCTGTGTCTAGGAACCTAGAGACTCTCAATCATATCCTGTACTGATCAGTCAATAGAAATCCGGTACCACCTGAAGATAGGTCTCAACCCTTGAAGAAAGATTCTGGTTTGTTCCCACTTTTCTCCCTCACACCTCTTGGGATATCTCTGTTGGAATAGCCTTTGCTGCCACTTCCAGAAATTTTAGAGTCCCTACCTAATCTCAGGGTTAGGTGTTACTTAGAGGCATTGTCATGTTCATAGAAGGTATGAGTTGAACTAGATGGCTTCTGAGGTCCTTTCCAATTCTTAAATTCTTTGATGCTGGGTTTGGAGTCCTTTGTCTAGGCCCTTCCTTTCCCAGATTTTATTTTCTCTGTCTTTCAGAGATCTTTGTCTATATGTCTCTTGTGGTAGAAATAATATCATCTCTCAAGTTAGCCATGGGATATGGGTTCAGGCTCCAACTCTATCAAAGCTTCTCCAGGAAAGAGACTACCTCACCTTTGTCTTTGTATGGCCAGTGCCTAGCACACAGTAGGTACTTAATAAATGATTGGTGGTTGATTGTTATGTGGCATAGGAAAAGTTGATCCACCCCATTTCTCCATCTCAGTTTGTTCTTCCATAAAATCCTTGCCCTACCTAAAACAAAGGGTTGTCTCATCTAAAGAAAGGACCAATTCTGGAGTGGTCTCCTCAGTCCATCAGGGATTCAAAGATCCTGCTGACCAGGAAAAAGAAGTAGAAGACTATTGAAGTGGACTAAGTATCCTTTTTGTTTTCCCTTTCATTGCCTTTTCTATTTTTCCTAAACCAGGTACAGAAGCTGGCGTTTTTTATTTCCCCTGGAATTCTAGTGATGTCTACCCTGAGCAAAATCCCCTTTAAGATTGGCAGTTACTTTATCCTGAGAACTAGAAAAGTCAGAAAGGAACAAACTTGTCCTTACAACTAACCAAATTAGAAAAGTTTCAATTCAGGTATGTTTATTTTGTTATGAGGTTTAATATAATATCTGTTAATTTGGAGATTTAAAATACAATTCCAGAGTGCTTTTGTAAGCTTTCATAACTTATCATATATTCAATATCTATGCAGAATTGCAGAATGTAATTATTTCTCAATGTGATATCAGAAAAAATTTAGGAAAGAACAGTGGATCCTGATAGTTTTTATGGATATAATTGTTAACAACAGGAGATGGTTATATTCAACCCTAAATATGTTTGGAGAGAACTGCCATCTAAGGTTGATTTATATGAGTATGCATTTGGAAAGAATACTATGGAGCAAATTGGTAGGTGATGGAAGCAGTCCTATGGGATGGCTTCTGGTGATTGCAGGTATCGTTCTGGATCATGGGAAAGATGAGAAAGTACTTGGCTGGATTCCCTCGATAGAACCTTCAATTTTATACCTGTCAGGTTCCTATACATGACTGTGCATCATTGCCAATGCATATCTGTCATTAATAGTCCAAATCAAGGGAGCACGTCTCCCTTATTTTTGCTATGTCCCTCTTTTCTCCTGTTATGGCAAGTTTTCTATAATCATGAAAGGCAACAATTCCTAGATAGGCTAATGCTGAAATATATAGGAATTGAAGAGGCAGGTATGTAGAATGTTAGCCATTCAAACAATTAAGTGGGTGAATATCAAGATTTACTCATCAGTAAGAAAGAATGACCTATGATCTTGTTACCCCAGACAGAAATCCATTTATTGGGATGTGGTGTTTTACTTTGGTATTATCAACACGTGTAGAGAGAAAGCATATCCTGAAAGTGCACAAAAGTGAAAGAAATCTGAAAAATGTTAAAATAATAGTTAATATGAGTCATATATCTGATCTATGTGGCCATGGTTATGATTATTAAATAAGCAGTTAAAGTGAATTGAAAAGATGCTGTTTTTAGATCTTCAGCATCTCATTCTCCAAAAGGGGGAAATGATCATGTAGAATTTAAGTAAAGTGAGAAGTATTTTAATTTTTGAATTTTTTTGAATTTGTGAATTTTAATTGAAAAATTATTTTGAAACAAATTCTCATGAAAGTAATTTTAATGTTGTTTGGAGTTTTATAATAGGATATTCAATTAGAATTTTTTTTAGTATTAGTTGGTGTTTTATTTGTTTATTTATTTTTAATACCATTACCTTCTGTCTTGGAATCAATACTGCGTACTGGTTTCAAGGCAGAAGAGTGGTAAGGGCTAACAATGGGGGTAAAGTGACCTGCCCAGGGTCACACAGCTGGGAAGTGTTGGAGGCCAAATTTGAACCTAGGACCTCGGATCTCTAGGGCTGACTCTCAATCCACTGGGCTACCCAACTGCCCCCTGTTTTATTTCTTTTCCACAAATGATGAGTGGAGTGATTTCTAGGTGTACAAACCTTGATAAACCTGTGACGTTTTTGCTTTTATATTTCTATAGTATAATTTAGTTTGTATCTATTCAAATTTTTGTTTTTATTATAAACTACTTCGGTATTATTAGGAAAACTATCTTCTTAGCAAAGTGTAGCTCACATTTTTACTTGGGATAAGGAGATTTTCAATGAAATAATAAGATGTTGTTAAAGCTAACTAATGAAATTACTTTGAAAATTGTGCTTAGCACCAGTATCAAGTAATTTTTAAGGACTGACAGAACATTTCAGTCTGGCCCCGAACTACTGAATGTCTGCTGTGACTGACACACATCTCCAAAGAGTCAATCAGTTCTTATTGGAGAATTTGGTTATAGAGTTCTCATGTTTTCTTTTCTAGCAATGAAACTGGTCCAAGAACCTGTCTGTGCGAAGAATGCTTCTACAAAAGAAGGACATTGGAGCCTGCATCAGGACCCATAGGACTTGAAATATCTGACAGACTTTGTGAACTTTTGTAAAGATTTTTCCAAAGATAGAGTGCCTGTCTTCTGGCTGTCAATGCTTTGCTACAAATGGGGAGTGCCCCCAGATGCCAACTATCCATGTTTGGGCCTCTTGTCTCCCTTCTACCTTTAGTAATAGAGGCTCAGACTCTCTTGGACACATTGCCCTTTGAACTTTTGTTTTGGTCTTGCTCTGACTAAAAAGGGGCAAATGATGACCTCGTTTTATGGAACCCCCAAATTTACCTTGGTCTCTTGGGGACTTACCTTCAAGAAACTCCTAGATTGACTTTTGTCTTAGATTGAACAATGGACAATTAAGCATACATTAAGCATCCTGAATAGAAGTGATAGGGATACTCCAACTTTAAGTACCCTTTTTTATTTTCTTAGCCTCTCTCAGGCCAATCCTGGTATCCCAGCCTCCTTGTAACCAGTCAGGGTGTGTTTCATTTCCTTCAATTCCCAGGCTGAATATGGGACCCCCAGTTCTTCAGTTAATTGGAAAATCCTTGAGGTGAATTTTCCTGGAGACAGTGTTCCCAGAGACCTAGAGCTTGTCTCTGTGTGGTATATTGGGCATGACCCAGTGAGGTGGCCATTAGAGCATCATCTCCCTTGACCTGATTTAAGACTAGTTCTTTCTAACTACTTTGGTGGTACTGTGTTTTTCAAAGTTGACAATATTATTAATTTTCATCTTATCCTTGTTAACTTGAAATCTGAAGACCCCAATTTTGCTCACCCTGAGGGAAGTCCTAGACTTACCCATTTCAGACTTAGCAATAGATCTTAAAGTATTTGATGATGTCAGCTTAGGTGGGGCTAGCAGATCTAATGAAATATTAAGTACCCTTTTGTCCTAGAAGTTTCCCCCCATTGTATCAGAGATCATTCCCAAGAAGACTAACACCTGTGCAGGAACCATCTTTTTTGTATCCTTAGTAGTAGACCAATCCCCTGATACTCCAGCCTCTGGTTTCAGTCTCTTTCCCTAGCCTGTTTACAACAAGCCTGGTTGATGCCTTGAGTTCCCCAAAAGGTAAATATGATTCCTATGTTCTATTGTTTCTTTGGAGAATCATCTTCCTGGTGCATTTTATTCTGTGTTTCTACTCCCATTGTTTTTACTCTGGATGTAGATAACATTATTTCTCATAAGTTCTTTGGTGTTGTCCTGGATCATTGCATTGCTACTAGTAGAAAAGTCCATTATGGTTGATTGTTCCACAGTGTATCAATCTCTGTGTACAACGTTCTCTTGGTTCTGCTTCTTTCATTCTGCATCAATTCCTGGAGGTCTTTCCAGTTCACATGGAATTCCTACAGCTCTTTATTCCTTTCAGCACAATAGTATCCCATTATTATCAGATACCACAACTTATTCAGTCATTCCCCAATTGATGGACACCCCTTAATTTTCCAATTTTTTTGCCACCACAAAGAGCACAGCTATGAATATTTTTGTACAAGTCTTTTTCTTTATTATTTCTTTGGGGTACAAATCAAGCAGTGGTAAGGCTACGTCAAAGGACAAGCATTCTTTTAAAGCCCTTTGGGCATAGTTCCAAATTGTTCTCTAGAATAATTGGATTAATTCACAACTCTACCAGCAATGCATTAGTGTCCTAATTTTGCCACATCCTCTCCAACATTTATCACTTTACTTTGCTGCCATATTGGCCAATCTTCTAGGTGTGAGGTGGTACCTCAGAGTTGTTTTTATTTACAGTTCTCTAATCAGGAGGGATTTAGAACATAAATTTATTATTTTAAAAAGGTTTTGAGCCTGGTATGTCAAAATTTGCCAAAAAACAGCATAACTTGGGTGGTGTGTCACTTTGAGAAAAAAATGTCCTTCTTGGCATGTGGCCCCATACTTCTCTGTATGTGGCCACATGCAGCGTTGTGTCATCAAAATGGCTATACATGTCAGTACAGACACGTGTGTCATAGATTCGCCATCACAGCCCTAACTGAAATAAAGCTAAACAAAAGGGAGGTGAGAGGTTCACTCATTTGTCAGTTCATCATCTAATCTATGCTGTCAAAATTTCTTGAAGGTTCTCCTTGGGATCCATACCACCTTGTGGGCACACACTACAAGTCAGAATAATGCCTGAAAACTCAGGATCCTCATGGAGCTCCTGTTTATTCTCCATCCTGGACCCTTCCTGATTCCATTATGGATAATATTTCTTCACTTGATTTTTGGTTTCTGTCTCCTAAATACTCTCACTAAATTGGTTTCTTTCCAGTTACACTCAATTATATTTAAGATAGTTATCTAGAGAAGGAGGAACTTTGTCCTCGAATATTGTAGAAATTGGAAAAGAGGTGTCAAGTGAACGAGAAGAGCAACATTCACAGGAAATAAAAACAGGAGGGAATTATAAAAAATAGCAGGATGTGGCTCTTCTCAAACAAGGTAATGAACTGCACAGGAATAAGGAAATGGGGAATGGGCAAAGGGGCAGCTGGAACAGAATAGGTTAACAGCTGGAGTCAGCAATGAGGGAAAACAGTAACCTGAAAGTGAGCCCAATGCTTACTAAGGGGTTCTTAGGTAGAATTCTTCTGGGAAGACTGCACTTCCTAGTCCTCAGCCAATGAGTAACAGAAGAAAGACTATTCTGAGTTGGAATAAAAGAAGGGTTACTACAACAAGGGGGTGCATGTGCCACTTCTTGCAGTGTGTGCCCATTCTTGCAAGAATGAAATAAAACCATCTAAAGAGGATTTCAAATTTTATTGATAACAAGGCCTATTTGGTTCCTAAGAACTCTTTCCCTGAAGGTATTTTCCTTTTAACTTTTCTCTCCTACTTCAAAGTCAACGTTTTCAAATCAGCTTGAGAAGAGGAGTCAACTAATTGGGCTGATCTGACCCAGCAGGGTCACCCAAAAGGGATTATACTAGTCCATGCTTTCACAAATTCTCAAGTAAAAAACCAAAGTGGAAATGTTTTACACGGAGGAAAGAAAAGTTACTCTAAACCCCAAAGTGGCACCTCTGATCACCTATCAATGAAATAATGTGAATAAAGTTCTTATTTTTTTACATACTTATATATATTTATTATTAATTAATTTCTTATTTTATTAATATTTATTTCTATAAACATATTCATACAGTATATTTATTATTAATTAATAATCTTAACTAATGAAGTATCATGTGGCAGGAGCTGTGTTCCTGCTGGAGATACAAATACAGAGTGAAATAATTCTACTTGCAAAAAGCTTACATTTTAATGGGGGAGGTCAAAAGTAGTTATAAAAACATATGGCAGAACTATAAAGTTGATAAACACACAAATACACAAACAGTTAAAAACCAGGTTGTTGGAGCATTTAGGTAGTTCAGTGGATAGAGAACCAGGTGTGGAGATGGGTTCAAATATGATCTCAGACACTTCCTGATGATGTGACCATGGAAAAGAGATTTAACCCCCATTGCTTCCAATGCTTGATATTAGCAAGGTTTTCGATTGGCAATTTCCACAGAAGCTAAGGGTTAAAAAAAACTCAACCCAGTTAAATTGGTAGAGAATGAGGGGATTAGCTATTGAGGGGATTGTCAAGAACTTTATGTAGAAGTTAGTGTCTGAACGTCATCTTCCAGGGATAGAGGGTCCTTATGAGATAGAGGCAAAGAAGGAGGAAATTTCTGGCATGGGGAAGACTTAGAGAGAGGAGATAAAAGGTCATCATTGAAGGACAGAGAAAAGGGATTTCAGACTGCTCGAGGTTGAGTAACTTCCAATGAGGTTGGAAAGATAGGTTTGGGGACAGATTGTAGATAGCTTTAAAAGTTGAACAGAGGAGTTTTAATTTTATTCTAGAGATGATAGAAAACCACTGGGATTAATTGGGTAGGGCAGTCATATAGTTAGATCTGCCTTTAAGGAAAATGGTTTTGGTTCTCCAATGTTAGAATGGACTAGAATGGTGAGAGATTGAAGGCTGCGGCATATTTGAGGCAAGAGATGATGAAATTGTAAACTCTTTGAGTGCAGGGACCGTCTTTTGCCTTTTTTTCTTGTGTGTTTTTAGCACAGTGCCTGGTGTGTGCCTGGTACTTTAATATTTATTGATGGATGAGGGCATGAACGACAGTAGAAACTGGATGAATGTAGAGAAAGGGTTGAATGTGAGAGATGTTAGGAACATAGAAATGGTAGGATTTGACAATTGATTGGATATGTGGGAGGAAGAGAGTGAGGACTTGATGATAATGTCAAGATTCACCTGAAACACTGGAATGAGGATGGTGCCTTAAAAAAAAGATATAAAGGGGAGACCCAGACCCAGAGTGGATAGAGTACTTTCCACTTAGGGATTCCCCTGAATACCCAGCTGTGATCTCTGGCTATTGGTTAGTGAGAGTGAAACAGAATTACTTTCTCTCACTGAGCCAGTTGCACAAATGCCTTGGAGACAATTGATATATAAAAACAGTATCTCTTTTATTATAAGAGGATCAGAATAAGGGGTCCCTAACTCGGATCTAGCTAGTCCACTACAATTCTCTATGTCCCTTGCAAGAGAGAGCCTTCTGGTCTTCCGGCTAACTTACCAGCTCCCTATTTCTATCTAGGTGTTCCCCAAAAGCTGACTAAGCTACTGTGGAGATTAAATTAACTCTCCCTTTATTGTGAAAGTGAAATTAAATCTTCCCTGATTGTGAAGATTAAATTAACTCCTTTGATTGTGAAAATGAAATTAACTCTCCCCTGATTATGAAGATTAAATTAACTCCCTTGCCCATTTTTAGATTTAATCACCAAAAGTGTACACATCCCACTTAATCTTTAAGTGGGGGAGGTCTGTGACCCATGTGTGTGATAGTGGGTGACGAATTAGAGTTGACTGACTGCCCCCTGGGCAGTCCTAAGCAAAGCTTTAGCTGTAATTGGTTGACATAAAAGTGGAGGAAGGCACAGGAAATGATGAAAAACAAGTGTCTTTAAAAAGGAGCTACAACTTCCTGTGGGGGCTTCTCTCATTCTTCAGTTCTTAGTTCAAGCTGGAGGCTGAGAAGAATCTGCTTACTGGATCTGAGACCTTGGACTTGGTGTGACTGTTCTTAAATATATCCCTTCTTAAATATACCCCTCAGCTAAAAAGCTGAGGCCTCTCTGGCTAAGGACTAATTAGCCCTGCCTGAGTTGAGCCAGGGGCCAGAGCAAAATATTTAGTTCATAGGCCAGATATCTTAGCCTGTCCTCTCTCTGATTTCTTACTTCACTCTATATTTTGTAAATAAATTGTTAAAATAAATCTCTTTGGAATTAATTAAATTCCTGGTGACCCTACTCTTGAATAATCCAGTCCAACCTTTTATATAACCCCCTCACATTTCTACCCCTTTCCATAACCTATCTATGACCCTCAGTAGTTGGTTAGATTTACTTTTAAAGCTGTCTCTGAAAACCATTATGAATCATCTCAAATGGCTAAATTCATCCCAGGGGATCTGACCCCTGAGCTAAAACCTCAAAGCCAATCTGACAGAATTTTTAGATAAAGACCTTCTGGAAAGCACAGCAGGTATGGTCAGATCCTTTTCTAGATGTTTCCTAGTCAAATAGAGTACCTCCAAAGGTTGAGGTAAATGAGCTCCAACAAGCCTGCTTTTCCTCCACCCTCCCAGACAGGAAGAGACCAACCTCCTACAGGAAGTCACTACTCTAGCAGTTGTCACTGCCAAACTGTTCCTCCTTGATCTTCTGCCTGCTAAAATCTTTTCCTTTGAGTTCCTAGTATATACCTGAAAGACAGCCTTCCACTTCTCTTAAATCTTATCCTATCTCTATCCTTTTTCCCATTATACCTTCCTCAGAAGTAGGGATGGAAAGAAAGGAGGAAAGAGTGAGAGATAAAAATCAGTAAACAAGAGGAGCAAATTTAGAAATACAGAAGAAACCTGTTATTTAGCAAATAGCACTGGTGGGAAGGGTAATGAAAGTAGATCTCAAAACATGATTTGAGAGGGCAGCTATAGGACTCAGTGGATTGAGAGCCAGACCTGGAGACAGGAGGAGCCTGAGTTCAAATCTGGCCTCAGACATCCCACTGCCTAGCCCTTACTGCTCTTGTGCCTTAGAACCAATATATAATATTGACTCTTAAGACAGAAGGTAAGGGTTTAAAAAAAATCATGATTTGAGTTGGCAGCTAGGTGGCTCATTGTTTAGAGATCAGGGCTTGGAGTTGGGAAGATCTTGGTTCAAATGAGGCCTCAGATACTTCTTAGCAAGTTACTTAACCCCAATTACCTAACATTTAGTATCTACTTAGCATCAATTCTAAGACAGAATGTGTTTAAAAAAAACACACACACACAGTTCAAAATGTGACTTCGAAACTGAAGAGTATAAGGTCAAGAAATTAATAATATTAAAAAGAAAGTGAAATAATATAAAAATATAATTATATGGTTTACAGGAATTAGCCTGGGTTAATTAATACCAGTAAATGAGGACAAAGGAGAACAAAAAATAAAGATAGTGGATAATCACATTGACATAGTGTAGACTTTAAACTAAAAAAAAAAAGATGATAAGAAATGTTCAAAAATGCTCTTGACAGTAGAACATTTTAAGAAATAATCCTACGTACAAAGACACATCCAGAGCTCAGATGTCTGGGTTCAATTTCTGACCCTCCTCCTCCAACATATGGAAGATGGAATAAGTAACTTTTCACTCAAACAGAAACTAACACAAGTTTCTCGTTTTTGTCAGCTGGAGTCAAAGTTCCCAGTCAAAGCCTCCGAAAAATAAGAGGACAATCTCAGAATTTACACAATGACATACAAGCTTAAAGAACTTTTATTTTTTAAACCTAATTGAGATGAGAGAAGAATAAGACATCAAGATTTTTCCTCTCCTTTCTTTTTTTTTTTTTTTTGAGGTTGGCTCTCTCTGTCTTGCCCAGGTTGGAAGTCCAATGCTCATTAGGGCTTGATCTCAGTGCTGATCATCACATCACAGAAACTTTAACCTGAACCATTTTTTCTGACTTGGGCCAGTCCTCCTCCCTTTTGGCAGCCTGATGGTCCTTCACTCCTGCAGATTCATAGTATTGGTGCCAGCTTTCATAAATACAATTGATCAGCTTCAGCCCTGCCATATCAAAGACTTCGAAACTCAAGTGATCCATCAGTTTTATCCTTCTCAATGGTTTGTACTCCAAGGCTCACAGACAAAGATTCCATGCTCAGAGAGCTTCTAACCCTCTTGGGAAAATGCTTGTTTCCTCCATGGAGAATTGAAAATAGTTTTGAGATTTCTTTTTTTTAAACCCTTACCTTCCATCTTAGAATCAAATATAAATATTAGTTCCAAGGTAGAAGAGCAGTAAAATCTAGGCAATGGGAGTTAAATGACTTGCCCAGGGTCACACAGCTAGGAATTATCTGAGACTAGATTTGAGTCTGGACCTCCCATCTGTGAATTTTATATTTACTCCACCCTGCTTAGTCTAACAAACAGGAATGTCTACACCCCTACTTAAGGATTAAGTGTTGAGAAGGATGGCCTATGACAGACATGTGCTAGCAAATGACAAATCAGAAATAACTGACAGACCCCCTGGGTTGTCTTAAGTCAAGTTTAAGATACCATTGGTACATGTGAGATGCAGGAAGTAATATAAAAATGGTCTATATATTTTGTGTCACTTCCTCTCTTAGGGCTTTTTTTTTTTTGGTGATGAGGTGGCTCTGGATCTTGGTGCTGGGTGGCGTTTTGGCATCTGGGCATATTGGCATGTAGCTCTTGTCTGGGTCAGGTGAGACATCTTCCCTGAGCTCTCTCGGAGTTTAGGCTGATCCTTTTTTTTCCCTTTCCATTTCCTAAAATGCTATCCTCCTAGGAGGCCCCTCATCTCAGAGGAGGCCTTGTGGCCGAGGTCTTTGAACTCCCCTTGGCTCAGGCTAGGCTGGAGAAATCTTATATCCTTTTCCCTCTCTCTTCTTCTTAATTCCTTTCCTCTATATTAATTAAACCACCATAAATTTTCTAAATTGACTTGAGTATTTTTATTGGGATTGAATTAAATCCCTGATGGCCAACTAAATTTGTATTTCAGCCAAAACCCCCTAAATTTACCCCTTACACATCTCTGGGCCTGGGTCTCTATCCACTGAGCCACCTAGCTGCTCCCACCCCCCATCCTCTACTTTTCATTTGGTCCAGGATTATCTTTAGATATTTGATGTGGGCTGAAATGTCCCACAAACCCTATAATCAAAAGAACACAGAAACAATAACTAGTTGATTAGTATGGGACCACCTTTCAGATAAGACATATGAGTTGTTTAGATTCACAGTGATGAGCAAACTCTTCACATCAATCTTTAGATGTGACCTAGGTCCTTGATTGGGGTCTCTGGACAGCAGGTATAGGTGGTTCAGTTTTCCAGTTACATAGGACTGGGTTCAAACAATGCTTAATTTCTATACTTTCTGCTCTCTTTTGGAATCTGTGCAGAATCAGGCAAAAATGAAATAAGTTCCCCAGAGACACAGGGCAACAACTGTCCAAATAAATTTCCACTTCCTTAGTAACTAAGCAAGATAAAAAGCAATCCTAACCCCACTTGTACTCTCTCATTCTCTACCTTAACTTACCACACTTCCTTGCCTCCTAACCTTATCTTAATTACTTACTATACTAACTACTCTTATTATGTTCTCTTATAATAAGGCTTATTTCCTCTAAATAGAATCAGGGAAAATCATCAATCAATTCTTTTGACTTTATAGACACTATTTTCTTATTTTAGTTTATGTGCCTCTGTCTCCAGATGGCCTATTTTGCTTTTTAAGTTCTTTCCCCAATTGTCTTCGGCCTCTCTTAGTTATCTTTTGAATTGTTTTTTGAGTTCTTCCAAAACATGTGTCCAATTTGCTGGAGTTCCTGAGTTTTTGCTTGGAGTTCTTTGGTTCTCCTCTGTTCCATTTCCTCTTTGTTCATTACCTGGATAGATGCTGTACTTGTAATTTCTTCTTTTTTTTTCTGTTGTTTACTCATATTTTTTCCTTATTCCTCCCCCCTCCCCATCATTGGCTATATTCTTACTCCTCTATTTATTTGCTGGATCTGTGTGTTTGGGCTATTCTTTCCTGAAGGGGTTTCTTCTCTGCTCTGATGATTAACTGTATTAGGCTGATGGAGCTGAACTATTGTATTAATGAGCTCTGAGACTAGATCCTCCCCAGCTGCCAGCAGAAGCTGAAAGTGTGGAGGCTGAAGGTAGTTATCCTTGTCCTCCTCTCCTTGTTTCTGCCAGGCTCCTCCCTGCCAGCTGCCCACTAAGAGTTCTGAACTTTCTGTGGTGGTATCAAGGTACCAAGGTGCAATTGTAGCCTTCACCCTGGGATCCCAGTCAGCTGAATTCTTACTGCAGTCTCAGCACAGTAGGTGGGGGAGGGGTGTTGAAGATTGAGCTTTTATGCCCTTTGAAGGCTTCTTATCTATTGATAGACAGGATTAAGCCAGGTTGAGCAGATTTTCAGAGTTGGATGTGCCCTGAGGCCAAAACTTCCAGAGGCAGAGGCCCAAGATGGAGAGTGGTGGCTGATGGTTACCATCAAGCTGCCCTTCTCTCTGCTCCTCTCCTCCAGCTGCCTCCCTTTGGTCAGTGTCCTGAGCATTGAGTAGTTGTGATAGCAAGGCACTCTCTCTGGGCTGGAGCCCTCCCCCTGAAATCCCAGCAATTGCCTGAGTCTCAGCACAGTAGGGTTGGGGAAGGGGCCTGGGCCCTGGGCCCTAACTTCTTTCTTTTCCTTAAACCCAAGAATTCAATCTTCTTTGCATACCTACTGCTTGAAAACTATAGCTATCTGAATGACATAATTTAATGTCCTGACTAGCACCTGAATGTCTTTATTGCCCAGGAAAGGTAAGTGATATTTAATTGGATGACTTTGTGATAAAGTCAACACTATGTGGTTTCAGGCTAGAATCTACATAAAGGCCTAGAGAAAGATTGCTATTGGTATAATTACAAAAAAAGCCCACCACTGTCCTTATGACAGAAGGTATTTTGAATTAGCTTCAAGTGGTTTCGGTGAGCTCTACATTATTTTTCCTCTGAGATGGTTTTACTCATATATGTTGACCAGACAGTTCAAAGTATTAAAAATTCCTTCTGTCTTATGACCATGGGGCTATACCTCAAGGTTATTAGGTTAGAAGTGTAGTCATTCAAAATATATCTCCCACAACTATGACTTTGTGAAGAGAATCTGGTTCCTAACTCAAAGACCTTGCATTGGTAATTCCATGATAGGTGGGAAATAGAGTCCTTGGCAGAGACAAGTCTATTCAATTCATCAGTTCTCCTGGATTAATGTCAGATATATAGTATGGAAGGGAAAATTCATGGACTTTATGACACTTACAAACATTGGATCACAGTTTGCACAAAAATGAGGGATGAATCTAAAAATGTAATGTATGATGACATTTGTTAGACTGAATGAAGAACAGGAAGCACATACTCCAGATGAGAGTTATAGCTATATTAAAGAATTAGATTTGGTTATAATATGACTAAGAGAAATTGATTACCCATTGACACATTAGCTAGCAGAAAAATGTTACTTTGAATCCCAGTGCCCAACAGATTGGACCATCTTGATCTCATTCATTTCCCTTAATCTGCTAAGCTTTCTGTCTCCTCTTCAGGAGATTAAGGGACTAGAGACTCAAGTACATCTGAACACTAGATTTTGACTCTGCCTACTACATTTCCTTCTATACCAATTGCAAGATATTTTCAGTATTAATCACTTGGCTGACAGTTAGAATATCTAAAATAGTTCTTAGCATCTCATGATTTTGCTGCATTTGATACATTAAAGTAGATGGGAGAGAATTTCCATTTTAAAATTTGTTCATTCTTTTTCTTTTTTTTTAACCCTTACCTTCCATCTTAGAATCAGTTCTGTGCATTGGTTCCAAGGCATGAGAGTGGTAAAGGCTAGGCAATGGGGATTGTGGAAAGGAAACAAGACTGACAGTTGGTGGGGGAAGGGGCAACTGGGAGTGGCAGGTGGGTCTTGTGACTACCACTTCCTTACTGCTGGGCTTTACTTCCTTCCTGTTGTTAGAGGAGGGAGGAGCTTGTTCAGCCCAGTCTGGAATGATGTGCCCCTTCTTGGTTCAGCCCAAAGATTCAGGCCCAATCACTTCTGAAGGTTAGAACTGTTCTTGTTTTGCTTTCTGTCTACTGCTAAGATTCTGAAATTGACAAAACTAGCACATAAGACAGGAGTGGGAGAAACCCTCTGCCAACCTATGGAGCCTGGCCTCAGCTCTAAAAGCTGAGACAGACTCCAACCTTATTTAGGGACCTTCCTTGACCCTCTTTCCTGATATCTCTCCAATCCCAACTGGTTATTAAACTTTATGTTATTTGAATTCACAGTCAGATAAGTGGACTGCCTTTTCTGGGGCATAGAGGGAGCTGAACATCAGTTCAGTCATTCAATGACAAACAGTCCTTATAGGACCCCTGCTGCTTTCTCTTGGCAGGGGGCATCTCTCTCCTTTGCCTCACCAAGCAATATTCCCTCTCTCCCTTAAACTCCTCCATACCCTGCTACAAACCTTCCATATCTCCCATTTTTTCCAATCCCCTCATCTTTTCCCAGTAAATATTAGAGGATTAAGTGACGTGCCAAGGGTCATCCAGCTAAGAAGTCTGAGGCCAGATTTGAACTCAGGACTTCACATTTTTAGGCCCAGTTCTCAATTCACTGGACATCTAGCCAACTCTGAGAATTCCCATATGGGTAATGAATTGACAAGAGCAGGAGTTCTTTCCCTTCTCTGTGTCTTGGATACTTGAGATAGACTGGTGAAATCTAGGGATCCTTTCTCAGAATTAATATTTGTCAATATATAAAATGGAATATGTAGGACAACAAAGGAAAAACATTATACTGAAATACAATTATTAAACGATTTTTTAAAAACAAAGTTCAGATTCCAGGATAAGAACCCTTGAATTAGAGCAATGTAACTTGAAAAAGAACAGATTGAGAAAGAGAACTTGAAATTAATGAAGATCATGGTTGGCAATAGTTGGATTTAGCACAAAATCAGGGGAAATATGAGGAAATACAATAAAGTTTCTTTTTTTAGTTCAACTGAAAAGATTGAGAAATAAGAATTTCTCTAATCTAAAATCATTTCTAGATTTAACTGAGAGATGAAAACTTTATCAGTATTTAATATAGGTGGCACACTGGATAGTGTGCCCATTCTGGAATCAGGAAGATTCATCTTCGTGAGTTCAAATCTGGCCTCAGACACTTTCTAGCTATGTGATCCATGGGAAGATATCTGGCCTCAGTTTCCTCCCCTATCAAAAGAGCTGGAGAAGGAAATGGCCAATTGTGAAGACTGAATTTAGCTCTACCCTGATTGTAACAATGAAGATACTTAGCTCTTCCTTTATTGTGAAGATTAAATTGTAATCCTCTGATTGTAACAATGAAGGTACTTAGCTCTTCCTTTATTGGGAAGATTGAATTGTAATCCACAATTTATTTTTAGATTTTAATCCTCAAAAGGTGATAACTCAGTATTTTAAGTAGTAGTAGTAGTAGTCTCTTGGTAACCGAGGATGACTATTGTCTTTGTGTGTTTTTGTGCACAAAGACACTTGTGCATGAAGATTTAAGTGGAAAAGTCGATGCATAGAGACAGTCCCACTCTCTCGGCATTGGAAGCCTGGGTCCAGTGGCACGAAAAGTCATTACATCTGGAGACTTCCTCAGCTGCATTGGATGGCCATGTTGTCTTTTGTGTTCCAACATGCCCTAAGCACTCCACAGTGCCTTGCTGCATTGCCATCTCAGCCGTTGAACCTTCTTATTGGTTTCTTCCATCTGTTCAGCCGAAGCAGTCTTCACATGCTGGGTGAGCAAAGCCCTAGTTCACCAGGGGTCCACAGTGACCCGATGGCTACCCTCACAAGGTTTAGCCGGCCTGTCGAAGCTGTTGCCTGAGGTGTGGCCGCTGCCGCATGCTAGCAGCTACTAGGAGCCATAAGTGAGAGCTGGATGTCAGGTGAGAGTCAGAGGCTGGAGAGTTGCCCTAGAAGGGCACGACAAGCCCTCCATACCAAAGATAATACTCCTCCCTGAGCACCCCATACATCTACCCATTTTAACCACAAAAGGTGTTAACTACAAAAGGTGAACTTACAAAAAAAGGTGTTAAGTAACTCAAAAATGTATGATCTAACCAAAGAAGGTAAGAACTGAAGAGTGAAAGCATCTGCTGTGAGTGGTAGATGTGAAAATTTAGGGGAGATGACACAAGAGAAAAAGATCTTTAAGAGGACCACAAGGGCAGAAGAAGATTGATTCGAGAGATATTCAATTTTTGAGTTGGAGAAGGATCTCTGACTCAGAGTTGGACTTGGAGGAGAGACTGGAAGATAGACCCTTGAGGAGCGACTGGAAGACAGACATGCAGATTTCTTTCCATTTAGACTGTCACCCTTGGTGAGTTAAAGGCTGATTTAATGATCCTGTTTTTCTCTTCCCCTGACTGGGACTTAGAAATTCTAACTGATATCTAACTGATATCAGAAGAAGCCAGAGTTTTCTCTTTCTCTCTCATTCCTTAATATCTTCCTTCTATTGTAAATATTGTAAATAAACGGCCATAAATTCCACATATATTAGTAATTAATTTTGGGATTTAGAAATGAAATCCCTGGCAACCACCTATATAAATATTCAGAGTCCAACCACAATTAATTTTAACACAACCAAACCAGTATCTCTGCCAGGAAACTCCAAATCAGGCCCCAAGAATATAACACAACTGAATCAACTGAACAATGGGAATCAAACTTCTCTCCAAATAATACCTTATACTAAAATCCTTTCCCCCTTTCATTTAGGTTTAACATGTTTTTTTTGGGAAAGTTTGTGCAGCTAAGTCTTCATTTAGTGAGGATAATAAAGGCCATTAAATGATTGTATTATCTGAATTCTCAAGTTTTGAATTTACAATTATATATAACATGACAATTCTAGCTCATTGAAGCTATGTAATGAAAATCTGAATAATTAGAGAATTACATGGAATTCATTATTGGCACTCAAAAGAAAGCAAAGGCCCTGGGAAAGTGGATTAAGAGTGGTAACTAGACTTAGAAGAAATGCCTCATGCCTAGTTACTGATCTCATGATTTTTGCAGGTCTCTTGTGACCATGTTGGAGCATAGCTTTTGAGGGCAATGGCTACAGAAGGATTAAATGTTTTTTAGGAAAATATTTCTTCAAAATCAAATTAACTGTTGTTCCAGCTTGATGAAAAAAATTATTAATTTTTTCTTTTCTCTGAGTTACATAGCTCTATTTTGTTCTGTCATGACATTTTTTTCATTCACAATTCCTATAAATGTTACTTCAGAATGTCTCATTTTAGGGAGAGATATTTGAAGGCTTGAGGAAGCCATGATATTTTAGACATCTCTCTTTCTAACCTAGAAACATTTAGATTTAGAATAACCTAACTTAGTCCAATTGTTTCTATCAGACTTGTGCCTCAAATGTAGGCTACAGTATTAACTTATTTTGACACAACTAATCAAAACAAAACATTTTACTAAATGCTATGTGCTAGATATCCAAAGACAAAGGGGAAATAGTTCCTGACTTTGAGATGCTTATAATCTGGTAGAGAGAGAGAGAGAGAGAGAGAGAGAGAGAGAGAGAGAGAGAGAGAGAGAGAGAGAGAGAGAGAGAGAGAGAGAGAGACATGGACATATGTAAAATAAATACAAGATCTCTGGCAATGGTGAAGAGAAGCATTAGCAGCTAATGAGATCAGGGAAAGATGAATATTGAACATAGTGTCTCAGCTGAGTGTTTTTTTTAAACTTTTTACCGTCTGTCTTAGAATTGATACAAAATATGAGTCCCAAGACAGAAGACCAGTAAGGGCTAGGCAACTGGGGTTAAGTGACTTGCCCAGGATCACATGGGTAAGAAGTGTCTGGGGGCAGATTTTAATCTAGGACCTTTCATTTCTCCCATTTGGTTTTCTATCCACTGAGCCATCTACCTGCCCCTACTTTAGCTGAGTATTGAAGGAAACTAAGGATTATAAGAGGTTGAGATTAGGAGAGAGTATCTTCTAGAAATGGGAGGCAGCCTAGACAAAGGCAGAGAGATGAGAGATGAAGAAATCATATATGAGGAATAGCCAGTTTGTTGCATCTAGTGTGCTTGAAAAGGAGAAATGTGAAAGAAGTCTTGAAAAGTGGTTTGGGGCCAGGCTATCAGGAACTTTAAATGCCCCCAAAGAAATTTATATTTGATCTTAGAGGCAATAGGATTTATGAAATGAATGCTTTGTAAAATAAATGAGCTTAGTAAGGTGGTTCAATGAGATATAGCACAATAAGGAGCTAATAGGATTGGGGCTGAAGCTAAGGGATTTGACTGGTGTATGCACAAAACCAGTCAAAGACAGATTCTGGAATCTGCCTAAACCATCCATGCTGGGAATGAAACTGAAGTATGATTGGCAACCATCTGGGATGAGATTATAATAAGGGAGTATAGAATCATAGACAGACAGAGCTGGAAGGGACTTTAGAGGTCACCTCATCCATCCCTCTAATTTTACAGGTAAGAAAATTGGACTTTGGGGACTTTCCCAAAGAAAGACAGGGAATAAGAATTGGGATTTGAATCAAGTTGGGTTTTGAATCAAGTTCCCCTGAGTAGGAACAAAGTGGTCTTTCCATGGTATCTTGCCACTTCTGAGAAACAAGCAGGTTGGCAAATAATTGCAGAACCTTAAGTAGTCTTACATATAATAGATGATTAATTGATGCTTGATGATTGACTGAATGACTGGACTTGAATGGCGTTCATTATCGAGTGTTCTAATCATAGCCCTTTGATAGGGTCTCTCCAACAAGGTCTTACTCTTAAAGTCATGTTGCAAATAATTTAGTGAGAAGGTAATGTTGCATCAGTTAGATTATAAAAGTAGAGTGAGTCCCTTATAGGTAAGGCCAGGAAGATATTCCAACAACCTCCATCTACCTTGAGGTGGGAGTTGTGTTTAGACCTGATGAGGGATGCAAGCAGGAGAAAAGAAGGTGCTCACAAGTAGGATGAGATAGGTTAGGAAACAAATTGTGGGAAGCAAACACCAATGGTTCATGAATTGCTCACTAGGCTCTTAATTTGCTATTGTTCAGGCATTTCAATCATGTGCAACTTTTTGTGACTCCATTTGGGATTTTCTTGGCAAAGATACTGGAATGGTTTGTTATTTCCTTCTCCTGTTCATTTGACAGATGAGGAAATGGAGGTAAACAGGGCAAAGTGACTTGCCCAGAGTCACAGAGCTATTAAGTGTCTCAGGTCAGATTTGAACTCTGGTAGATGAATCTTTCTGACTCTAAGCTTGGCACTCTATCCACTTCACCACATAGCTACTCCAATAATAATAGCTAACATTTATATAGTACTTAATATGTGCTAGATATTGTGCTAAGTGTTTTACAATGATTATTTCATTTCATTTTCACAACAACCCTGTGTGAGTATTATCCCCACATTTCAGAACTGGAGGTAAACAGATGTTAAGTTACTTGCTCAGGGTTACAAAGCTAGTAATATCCGAGACTGGCTTTAAAGGCAGACTTTTCTGACTATAGGCTCAACACTCCATTCTACCGCCTAGCTGCCCCAAATAGCTAATGTCTTGGTCTTGGTGCCTTCTTGATGTTCCAAATCCAGGACCAGTTTTCCAAGGAATTCTTAGCTAGGCGTTTCCCTCTGTTCCTCTCCCCCAGTTTTTCTCATCACTGGTTGGCATTCCAGAATTTTTGCCACTGGTATAAATCCAGAAAAAGTCAGATTTGAAGTGAATTTTTATCACTGGTTTCTGCCTCTGTATTTTGATCCACAGCCCCGCAATTCTCCGACAGTTTCAGGACCACAGATAGCTCTTCTTTTACCTTTCTGTTGGATACAATTGCAGGTTTTGTGGGCAGTCTGGCATATCTATGGAAGAGGGCTTCTGTTGCTCGGGCTTCCAGCATGCTTTGTAATCTTGGTCAAATACCTTTAAGTTTCTTGGACTTAGTTTCTTCATTTGTAAAGTGAGGGACTAGATGACTTCATTCTAGGAGGCAAACTCCTCAAGGGCAGTGACAGTTTGATTTTTGTCTTTGAATCCCCAATGACTAACACAGTAGGTCCTTAACAAATATCTGATTGATTCTAATCTTATATTCTATGATGTGAGGTAATGACTTCCCCATCACTTTAAGTGAAGGCTGAATAACTACCTATAGGGAAATTATAAAGAGCACAGTATTTCTGTTGAGGTTAGGCTATCTAAAGGGATCATAGATCTGGAGCTGAAAGGTACCTCAAAGAACACTGGGATTAACCCATCATAGATGAAGAAACTGAGTTTTAGGGAAGCCAAATAAACTTGTCTGAAGTCACATAGTAAGTGGCAAAACTGGTATGCGAATCCCAGGCTTCAGACTTTTCCCTCCAAACCTAAAGTTCTTTCCATTGAACAATACTTCTCCCTAGTGGTCTTTGAGTTTCCATACAACCCTGACATTCCCAGATAAATGTGGGATAGAATAAATATATCCCTTAGGAGTTAGGAGGTTTCCTACTGTCCCAGAGGTCCTAGGAAAATCCAGACTCCAGGGCCTGATCCTTGCTATCATATTGAGTTATACCTAGATGATCTATAAAGTCTACTTTAACTCTGAAATCCTATGATTTTTAGTTCCATTTTAGCTCTTATGTTCCAAATGCCTGACTTTCATTATTCTAAAGTACAGGAGACACTGGGCGCTGGTGTCATAGGGGATAATGCCCTCATGTTGCAGCCTTGGGAAGGTGAGGTACTGTCATAATGTCTTTCATAGAATCAAGAGATTTTGAACTAGAGGTGTCCGTCATATTATACAACTGAGGAAACTGAGGCAGAGTGGGGAACTGTCCACATTCACACAGATGAGTGGAGCCAAGATTCAAACTCAGTTTTCCTGACTTTTAATCCAGTGCTCTTTCTGTGATTCTGCCCTGCCTGTTACAGAAAATATCCATGAAATCACCTTGACTTATAGTCACAGAATCATGGATCCTGGCCAAGTCTCTTCTGCTCTTTGGGCTTCATTATTTCTGCTGTGAAATGTAGGAATTGGATGAGATGAGCACTGAGGTTCATAGTAGCTCTCATGTTCTATGGTTTTCTCTCTTCTCTCTCCAGTGTTTTTAATTCCTTTGCCCCTTCCCTAATGGATGCTTCTTCACTTCCTATAATTATGTCTTGGTCTCCTCTAGCTTTCAAATTTCCTCTTTCCCTCACTCTTTTAGAATAGAGGCAGAGATATGGAGATAAACTTGATCTGGAAAGAGAAGCTCTGGTGTCTATTAGGGACCTTAGGCCAGACTAATCTACTCCATCTCCAATCAGCCTCTACACACCTTCCAAACTGATTTTTCCTAAAGTCTAGAATGGCTTAATAAACTCCTGGGTCTTCCTATTACTGGATCCTTGAATTACTTATAATAGTTAAGTCAAAGGTGATAGTCTTGCTTTGTCTTTACAATATCAGGACTAGATGATGGCTTCCAGGAAAAGCCCTGTAGAGGGCAGCAGGATCTAATGAATAAAAGAGGAGGAGCCCCCTTAGGTGAGATCTCTGAGTGTCAGAGGGGGAAATAGAAGCTGGGGCTGGGAAGTGAGAGAGAGGGTGGGGGGGGGGAAGTCCAAGAGAAAGGGAAACCCAGGAAACTGGGAGAGAGAAAAATCCAAAGGGAAAAGTATTTCTGGCTCTGTACTCTCCAGAAATCTTCTCCCAAAGAGGATAACATGTAAAACCCTCTCTTTGACATTCTAAGCCCTACCTACATTTCTAGTCTTATTTCCCTCCAGGTATTCTTTGATATGGTTACACATTTCTTGACTCTGGAACTCAGTATTGGTGATCCTCCATGCAAGGAATGATCTCCTATATTCTCCAGGGGAGGATGTCTGGGCTCCTGTAGTAGCTCTAGGGATAAGCTAAGAGTCAAGTCTAGTCCTAACCCAAATCCTAGGGGGCCTCACCTGTTCAGAGACAGGGAGGAGCAGGAGGAGGAGAAAATAGGCCATTGTGGTGGGAGAGCTGATCAAGAAACCAGGTTGGAAGGGGCAACTTCTTCAAGAATGACAAGGCTCCAATAATTAGCTTAAAAATAAAAGATTTATTAAAATGAATACAAGTTGGATTATTGAGTTGAGTGACTGGGAGGCAGGAGTAGGTGGAATACTGCCTCCCCCAGGAGATGGGTGTTTGGATTCTTATGCCCTCTTGACAACAGGGCCTACATGACTAGAGATGGGATGATGGTGGAGTTGTTGTGGGGGGGTTTGAGGTGAACCCCAGGTTCAGGACAGGTACCCTTTCTAAGAATGCCAGACTCCAAAACTTAGCTTAAAGAAAAGTTTGTTAATTTGATAGTAAGGTTGAAAGGTCAGGAGATAGGTACAAGAATGGACACTGCCTCCTTGAGGGGATGGATTCTGGGCCTCTTATACCCTTTGGACAACAGGTTATATGTGACTAAAGAAAGGATGATGATGGTATGAGGTTAGGCAGAAGTGGGGGATGTTTGTCACCTGACTTGGGCTAGAGTGATGTTTTATGTCCTGAAGACATGCATAGTTTAGGGGGGATGTAGATGTCTTAGATTATAGCCTGATGGTATCAGAGCACAACCAGAAGATGTATATCTATGTCCATCTCAAAATCTAGGGAGTAATTCAAGGGGAATATTTCTCTCAGGGGTCTTTCCTTATTGTGAGTCTCTGATGTTTAGAGTCATCTTTTCCTCCTCATTACAAGAATTTTCCTCAGCATTACAAGCAAGGAAGGAAAGGAATTTTCCTTTCTGTTTGACCTGAAACACTTCTGGAGTTTTGGGTGTTCAAAGGGAAACCCAGGGTCCCATGCCATTCCCCTCCTTAAATTTTCTAGGGAGAATGGATGATGGTCAGTCTTCTGGAGCTTCTTCAAAGCTAGAAAGGGGGTATAGAGCTGTCCCTGCCTTTCCTAAGGGGGGGGAGGGAGGGAGAGAGAGAGAGATAAAGGGTTTAATACGAGCCCATGTATTCTACCACTCCCCTCCAGTTTTATAGTAGTGGGGGTGGATAGGATGTCTTGATAGGTACCCTCCCATTAAGGTGTTAGCTGATTTCATCCCTCCATTCTCCAGGTTTTCCGATAGACTATAAGTCTCCTGTTTGGACCAGGTGTGTGATTTCCTCTCTATCCTCCTTTGAAGGTTTAGAGAGGATCTGATTGGCTATTCCCTTAGGGCTGATGAATATAAGACCAAGCTGTCTAGAGAAACCATAAGGCTGTGAATTTCTGTATCTAGGAAAATATGAGTGGTTAAAAAAGATGAGAAAGAGTTTTTAGAGTGAAGGGGAATTTGAGGGAGTTGCAGTTAATGCTTGAACCTTATTCTCATCAGAACTGGCTCAAAGAGTGAATAACATATATATATATATATATATATATATGTACATATATCTATATCTATATATATCCAGAAACCCATTTTACTCTTCAGGGAAGCAAAAATGAAGAGGATAAGAGAAAAGGTGAAACAGATAGAAGGCAGCACAGATTGAGGGAGGCAGTGATCAGAAGCAAAACATTTTTGAGGAGGTTCAAGTGAAAGGAAAGAGATAGAGAGGGAAGGATTAAGGGGGAAAGGAAAATAGGTTGGAGGAAAATACACAATAATCATGTGGAAATTTTTTATAGCAAGTTTCTCTGATAAAGGCCTTATTTATCAAAAGAAGAGAGAACTGACTTAGAGTTATAAGAACACATCATTCCCCAGTTGAAAAATTTGTTAAAGGAAATGAAAAGGTTTTCAGAAGAAAAAATCAAAGCCATCTATAATTATATAAAAATATTCTGAATCATTATTGATTAGAGAAATGCAAATTAAAATAACTCAGAAGTACCAACCTCATACTTATCAGATTGGTTAATATGATAGAAAAGGAAAATGACAAATGTTGGAGGGGATGTGGGAAAATTGGAATGCTAAAATACAGTTGATGGAGTTGTGAACTGATCCAATTATTCTGGAGGACATTTTGGGGCCATGTACAAAGCAATATAAAAATGTGCATACCTTTTGACCCAGGAATACCACTACTTTGGCTACATTCCAAAGAGAAAAAGGACTTACATGTGCAAAAATATTGATAGTAGCTCTTTTTGTGGTGGAAAAGAATTGGAAATTGAGAGAATATCTATCAACTTGGGAATGACAGAACAAGTTGTGCATTATGATTGTGATGGACCACTATTGTGCTATAAGAAATGACAAGCAGGTTGTTTTTGGAAAAATCTGGAAAGATGCGAACTGATACAAAGTGAATTGAGAAGAACAAGGAGAATATTGTAGACAGTAACAGAAATACTGTATGGCACTGACTGAAATTCTCTAGAGGCAGTATTTCTAATTTTAAAACAATTTATTAATTGACTCATCAAGGTTTCCTAATCTGGCCAGTTAACTTTCTCCACAGTCCAAAAAAGCAAAAGTACCCCTACTCCTCTGGTGCAGGTCTGTGTAGACCACTTGTGAGATCATCACTCAGTTCTTCCCCTGGATATCCCAAGACAGCTTTGATTGATAAATAGCCACTGAGGAGGTAGACTTAGAGACTTCAACTCCTCCCTCATTATTTCATCATGGGAGAGGCATGTTGTTGCTTAAGACAGGTAAGATGGTGGCATATTCTGAAACATGACTGAATTACTGTACTTTAAATGTGCTCAACATGGCTGCTTAGCCACTCTTAGCCACTCTTAATCAGGGTTCATCATGGCTAGTCAGTCTGCCCTTAATCCTTTTATCCTTAATAAAGACAAAATATCCTAACGTATTTTGATAGTGTAAAGGAGAAACTAAATGTAGCCTCAGTTTAGAAATAGATTGTTTTAGCCTTTCCTTGAGAGAGGGCTAAAGGGGAAAATTATTTCACAAAACATCACAATTCAATATTAATTTTCCACAGTTTGATTACCAACTGTGAATGACTTAGATATTAGCAATTGAGTCATCCAAGGCAATTATCAAGGACTTATGATGAAAAGTGCTTTTCACCTCTAGAGAAAGAACTTCTGGAGACTGAATGCAGATAGAAACAAACTTAAAAAACAACCACTTTTATTTTTATTTCTTCCTTTTAAAAATTGTGTTTTCTTTTACAACATGACTAAAATGGAAATATACTTTTCATGACTGCATATGTAAATACTGTTTAAAATTGCTTTCCTTCTCAATGAATGGGGGGAAGAGAGGGATGGCGAGAGAGAATTTGAAATTCAAAATAAAAATGTTGAAGTTGTTTTTACACATAACTGAAAAAAAGTATTATATAGAAATTAATATATAAGAACTCTTGCTCAATTGATAAATGGTCTAAAGATATTAATAGTGTAAAGGATAATTTTAGTGTTGTGACCTAAATTATATTAATTATTGGTCTCCATGGATATCCCAAATAAAGTCAGCAGGAAATTTATGGTGATTTAATTAATATAGTGTAAAGAAATTAAGAAGAAGGGAGAAGGAAAGGGTATAGGATTTTTCCTGCCTGGCTTGTGCCAGGGGGAAGATTAGAGGCTTTAGGAAGATAAGGTTTTGGAGAGCAAATGAGGAAGGAATCAGCCTGAATTCCAAGATGGCTCAGCCAAGATGCCTGAACTTGAATTAGCTCAAGGGCAAACTCACCTCCAAAACCCAGACAAGTAACTGTCACCTTGCCAAGATGTCAGAACACTTAGCACGCTGCCAGCCAGAGCCACCTCTCTGGGAAAAAGGGCCAGAGAGGAAGTGATGTGCCCTATATAGACAGTTTTATGTCACTTTCCTGTGTCTCATCTGTACCAATGTTATCTTAGATTGACTTAGGACAGCCCAGGGGTCTATCAGCTGTTTCTGCACATGTCTATTGAAGGCTATCTTCTTAGATACTTAATCCTTGAGTATGGGTGCAGACATTCCTGACCTTGTTAAACTAAGTAGGGTGGAGCGATGTAGAGTTCCCAAGACCTGATTCGGTTAGACTAAGTATCTCCATTATTACAAACCAGGAAATAGCTAAATCAAATCTTCTAAAGTATGGTTTGAGTAGGGTGGAGTAGTTTTAAAATTCACAATAGTCAGTACTCAAAGGAAGAAACCCAGATGGTCAAAAGTCATATGAACAAATGCTTCAGATTCAAGAAATTCAAGAAAACTCATTCAAGAAATGCAAATTTAAGCAATTCTGAGATTCCACTTCACACCTATCACAGTAACAAAGATGGCAAAGAGGAAAATGGTAAATGCTGATGGGACATGGGGAAAATGGTTCATTGATGTATTGTTAGTGGCCATATGGATGGGTACAAATTTTTGGAAAATAATTGAAGTTCTTTACAAAAAAAATTAAATGTTGTGTACCCTTTGACCCAGCTATTTCACAGCTAGGCTCATCTCCAAATGATATTGAAGAAAGAGGAAAAGGTCCTCTATATACAAAAATATTTATAACAATTCTTTTTGTGGTAGCTAAAACAACTGGAAATCAAGTAGATGTCAGCTAACTAACCAAACATATCTTCTGGATGTTCAGGAAACAGAACATCTCTACCTTTCTCAGGAAGTGACATCGTAATTGTGGCAGAAGCTCCTATTGGGGGGACCATGGAAGTATCCAGACTTTGTACCTCAGGGAAAACATCTCAAGGATATGTAAAATACATGCCTATCCAGACAGAGATTAAGAAGCAGCACCTAGTACCATATAATATTATAGTCTTTCTGGGACTCAGGACAGGATTTGGCATACAGTAGACATCTTCCAACTCTTAGCAATATATTGATTTTGAAGAGAAAACCATGACTGAAACAGCTTGGGAATGATCTGATTAAATTCTGAATGTGACTGTAAGCAGAATGAGTGAGACTATCTGAGGGAAAAGAATGAGCAATGGAAGGAGAGTAGGAAGGGTCTCCCTGCTCAACTGAGAGAAGCCCATGTTCAGGAAGGAGGGAAAGGAAGGATTCTATTTACACCTGGGTCATATAGAGCATCTCCCACACTGCCAATGGTCATTATGTTGGTGACCATTGATCTTTCCTCAGCCCTGAACTGAGAACCACCATCATCACCCTCAGGTTGAAGAACAATCTTGGGGTCCTCTATATACTTAACCCACTTGAGGACTCATTGCCCTACAGACAAAAATCCTTTTAGTTTTTTTTTGTATCACTCTTCCTCTCCCAACCCAGAAAATATTTTTTCTATTTTTTCCTATAATTCTCAAGCTTTTGCCACAGTCTTCATTTCCTTAGCAGGTAACCTTTTTTTGTTCAGTAATTCCAGTCATGTCACTTTTTGTGACCCCATTTGAAGTTTTCTTGGGAAAGATCCTAAAGTGATTTGTCATTTCTCCAGATCATTTTATAGGTGAGGAATTGGGGCAAACAGGGTTAAGTGACTTGCCTATGGTCAGAGAGTGAAGTGTCTGAGCCTGGATTTGAACTCAAGATGATGTGCTTTACTGACTAGAGCCAGTACTCTAACCACTTCATCATCTACCAGCCCCCAGGTTAATTTACCCTCTACTTTAATAGACCATTGAGGTCATCCAGCATCTTGTCCACAGCTCTAGTCCTTAGAAGATATCTAGTCTCTCTTATCTGGTTTCTCTGCCTGTGAGAGGATGGGCTCTAGATACTGGTCCAGATGGTTCAGCAGCCTGTCTTCTGTCCCTTCCAGGAGGTTTCTGACCTCCAGAGGGAGCTGTTGGCCTGAGGTTGGTGACTCATCTTGGCTGGCAATGAGTTAAAGGACTTTTATCCCTGAGGTTCCTGCTTTAGTCTATTTGCTCTGTGTGGCCATTGGGCAGGTGCTTCCTTCCTAGGTCCCTGGGACTGACTATGAGTTGTTCAGCCCCAAACCTCACCTAGTCCTGGGGACATGCAAACCTGGGTATGTGGAGGGGACTGGGACATGAAGAGAGAGGAGAGGAAGTGATCTCTATGGAAGTCCCACCCACTGGCTCCCAGAGAGCATATAAAACAGCATTGGGACTTCCAGCTCCAGCAGTAGGGACTTCAGGTGTCACAGCTCTTGGCTTGTCTCAACCATGGCTCTGATTTCTCTCCTTCTTCCTTTCCTCACTGTTGTCACAGGTAGGGTGCCCAGTGCTATTTCCTGACTCAGATCCTCCAGGACCCTGAGGTTGAGCTCACCTTGGGTGATATTGCAGTGAAGGTATCTCTCTCTTCCTCTCCATCTATGTTGCTGAATACCAGGACAAGTTTTTTCTCCTTTCCTTCCAGGTTCTCTGGCCTCCTATGTGCTGACCCAGATTCCCTCCATGTCTGTGGCTCTGGGGCAAACAGTCACCATCACCTGTGCAGGAGATCAGCTGGATGATAGGTATGCTCATTGGTACCAGCAGAAAAGGAGCCAGACTCCTCCTGAGCTTGTCATTTACAAGGACAAGGAAAGACCAGAGGTCATCTCTGACCGATTCTCAGGCTCCAGCAGCAACAAGGTGGCCACATTAACCATCTCTGGGGTCCAGGCTGAAGATGAGTCTGATTACTACTGTCTGTCATTTGATGATAATACCAAGACTCACAATGATTTAAAGAGATGAGGAAGTGAGACAAAAACCTTTGACTGACCTTTGCCTTCCCCTGGGCTTCTCTGTTTCATTTCCTTTCCACTGTTGTGCCCAGGGATGGCCTACAGGGAGCTTCATACTCTCTGTTCTATGCTTTCTCCTTTAAAGATAACTCCCTCATTGCTCAAACACAGACCTTTTCATCCAAGGCCTTGATCCACCAACTCCCTTAGGCTATAGGGAATCTTGTCTCAGATGTAGCCTTGGACTCTATAAATGGAATTATCCTCCTTCATTTATTTTAACTTAATCAGTCAAGAACTTGGAGTTTCCCTCCTTTCATTCTTAGTTAACCTTTTATTAGAGAAGGAAATTCACACCCTGAAAGACTAGAAGTGGGTCCCACAAGCACCCCTCCCCCCAACCCCAGGCAATGCCAGGCAAATTCAGAAACTATGATTGGTTCCTGAGATGTGATAGACCAGCCCATAGTGAAAAGAAATAGAAACCAGAGAGATAGGAAGTGACATGGGAAAAGGGTTATAAAAGGTGAGACTGGACAGCTGAACAGGGACTTCCATGTTGGAGAGATTCTGCTGCATTGGTGTCTCTGTGTTGGGTTTCATTCTGTTTTGGAGATTCTGTGTTGGTTGCTCGAGGAGTTTGGCTTTGGTGATTTGCTTGGGTTAAGGACACCCTGGCCAAAGACACTGGCCTTCTCCTGCTCTTCTCCTGTCTTTGGTGTGATGTTCTCTTTGGTGAAGCTCAGTCTTTGCAGCATCAGACTCTTGTGGGCTGGTGAGATTCACATTCATATTTGCACTAGTGTTCTGGAGGCACTTGGATTGGGACTTACGGTATTTAGCTAGGCAATATTCTCTACCTCCTTTCCACATTTCCCTCTCTTTATTATCTCTACTTTTCCCATAATGTAAGGGTAAATTTAGGGTTGTGAGTGAATATAAATTTAATTGGTCTCCAGGGAAAATCCCAAATAAAATACTCAAGTCAGTTTGGAAATTTTATGTTGGTTTAATTAATATAGAGGTAAGGAATTACGAAGAGAGAGGGAAAAGGGTAGCCTAGGCTGTGCCAGGGGGAGTTCAAAGACCTCTACTACGAGGTCTCCTCAGAAGATTAGAGGCTTCCTAAGAGGATAGTGTTTTGGAAGGTAAAGGAAAAAGGAATCAGCCTAAACTCTGAGAGAGCTCAGAGAAGACACCTCACCTGACCTACAATATTAAGCTTCTCCCAGTTACTGTATCAAGGATGCTTACTGCCAAACCCGGACAATAGGTGTAGGCATGCCAAGATGCCAGGATGCTCAGCATGTTGCCACCAACCACCTCTCTGTGAAGAAAGAGGCCGAGAGAGGAAGTGACGCAAAATATATACACTGTTTTTTTTTTTATATCGCTTCCCGCATCTCATATGTACCAATGGTAGCTTAAGCTTGACTTAGGACAGCCCAGAGATCTGTCAGTTGTTTCTGATTTGTCATTTGTTAGCACATGTCTGCCATAGGCCATCATTCTCAATACTTAATCCTTAAATAGGGGTGTAGACATTCCTGTTTTATTAGACTAAGCAGGGTGGAGTAAATCTAAAATTCACAGTAATAAAACTACTAAAGCTAGTAAAATACTCATAGTTTAATTTTTAATTATTATAAATGGTGACCACAACTTTTTATAACTCTTAATTTGACCAAAACCCATTTTAATTCTTACTACTTTGCCCTCTATCAGGTTTCCCAGGCCTACTGCCTCTGATCAGAGCAAGGAGGCTTGATCTCTGATGGTGGAGGTGGCACTGAGGAGAGAGCTAAGTATCTGAATGAGTCTTGTCCTCAATGGTCTTCCCACACAAGCTTTACATGATAATAGAGACAAACTTTGAGTCAGCAAACATTTATTAAGGGCTTACTTTGTGTCAGACACTGTGGTGATCCCTGGGGGTACAGAGGCAAAAAGGAAACAGTCTGTTCACTCAGGGAGCTCCCATTATACTAGTGGAAAAGCAGTATGTGCATAGATGAATACAGAATATTTATAAAGTAAACCCAGAGTTATTTCAGAGCAGGGCATTAACCATTGTGGCAATAAGGAAAGACTTGTAGTAAGAAGTGACACTTGTACAGAGCACTGAAAGGAACTTGGGGCTCTAGGACCTGGTAAGCAGAAGATATCTGGAAGATGAAAGCCTGAGCAAAGACAGAGATAAGAGGGGGAAAGCCACCCAGGCTAGCAATAGAAAGCTGGCCAGTTAATCTAAAAGGAAGAATGTTTGAAGTTGGATGGTGTGGAATGGCTCTGATATGGGAGACTGAGGAGAGAGCATGAATGGATCTAATGTAAATATTTTTCCTAGAAGTAATAGGGAACCTCTTAAGAAGAGGTTAAGAAGACTCTTAGAGTTAAGTCACTCTTCTTAAGGCCTAGAGATGGGAGGTCCTAGGTTCAAATCTGGCCTCAGCCACTTCCTAGCTGTGTGACCCTGGGCAAGTCACTTGACCCCCATTGCCTAGCCCTTACCACTCTTCTTCCTTGGAGCCAATACACAGTATTGACTCCAAGATGGAAAGTAAGGGTTTATAAAAAAAAAAAGAAGAGTGACATGTATCAGGATCCTTTCCTGATCCCCTCCCCCCAAGGGTACAATCTTTCCCCCAGAATCTTCCCTGACTTCAGGATGGATAGAGAAGTGAGGCATTGCCCTGGGAAGGTAATATGAGAAGGCTAAATCTGAGACTGAGCGAGACTAGCCAGGAGAGTCCAAGATAAGGAATCAGAGGAGATTTAAAACATTTTATTGTTACATTTTGTTTCAAAATTGCAAATATTTTCTGACTGCTATCCACTCCATGAGAGCTATCTTGTTAATAATGTAAAGGAATTAAGTAAAATGACCTCATTAGACAATGCAGCCAACATCATGGAACTCATCACTTCTCTATTGAAAAAGATTCAACAAATGTCTATTATCTCTCATTCTTAACCCTTTGAAAAGGAAAAGAAAAACCAATTTCTTGTAACAAATAGTCAAGCAAAACATTTATATTTCTTGTTGTTTTATCATTGGTTGTACGTATATTGAGGTTTCTGTGTGTCTCATTCTGCTTCCTAAACCTATCACCTCTCTGCCATGGAGAGCATATCTCACTCTCAAGTCTCCTGGGATTACAAATCACCATTGTACAGATGATAATTGTTTTAGTTTTCAGAATTCTTTGTCTTTCCTGTTGTCACAATATATAATACTCTACTGGTTCTCCTCAAAGGCCAAAGGGAGGAGCCATTTTGCCTCCATTTCTGTGAATGATTCCCTCTTCCAGCACTACGTTTAGGCCTTACATCTCTCTGCTGATGACCCAACACAGATTTATGCCAGGAGATTGCCTGAAGGTTTGCAGCTGGTGGAACTGTGCTAATTGCTTTACAAATAATAAAAATTAAATGCTTTTACTTGGGCTCCATCATGGAGGGGCTATAAAGCAGTTATTAAAGTTATTAAAGAGTTTGTTTTTGTTGGTACTTGGCTCACTAGTGGAAATGTAAATAAAGGTAATGTGAATCTTAAAACTACTCAGATGGTACTTTAGAATATTTGGTCAAGCTATTCCCCATTTTTAACAATGAAGATACTTGATGAGGAATGTATTGATCAGGAATGGGAACTTTTAAAATTACTCCGCCCTACTCAGACAGTGCCTTAGGAGAAGATAAAGTTGCAAACTCCTGATTAAACAATATAAGTCCCCAACTCATATCTTATAGTAAAGCTAGAACTTTAAGCTAGGTGGATTATTTTTAGATCTAATACAAAAGGGTGCTAAGTACCTATAAAGATTAAATTAATCACTAAAAGGTCAAGCAACTTATAGAAGGCAAATTTAACAAAAGAGGTGTGAAGTACTCAGAGGATTTTATCCAACCAGGGAAGGTGAGTAGAAAAGATGATGAGAACTAAGAATGGGCAGAACTGGGAAAAAGCGTCTACTGTGATTGGTAGATGTGAAAATTTAGGGTGACAGAGAAAATTTCTTTATAAGGAGAAGGATTGAACTCAGTTGAGGAGTTCAGGAGTTCAGTGGAGGACTGGAGCTTGCTTGAAGATGACCTTGTGGTGAGTGATAAAGACTGACTTGCTCTTCCTTAGGCTCAGGCCTAGGCCATTTGGCCTACGCCCTTTTTACTATTTTCTCTTCTCTCTCTCTCTCTCTCTCTCTCTCTCTCTCTCTCTCTCTCTCTCTCTCTCTCCTTCCCTTAATTCCTTCATTTGTATTAATTAAAATCTCCATAAAACCTAGTTGATTTGGGTATTTTTATATTTGAGAATTTTCCCATGGTGACCACTTAATTTTAGATTTTAAATCAAGACACTAAAAATTACCTCTAGAGTTTGGCCAAAACCTTTACAGTTTTGGCAATTCACAGTCTTGGCAAAACCAGATTTTCACGGTTACAGTTTATGGCAGACCGTGTTGGTTTGTGACGAAAACCCTCAAATTTCTGTGAAAATCTTGTGCCTTTCTCTCTTTATTACTTGCTCAAATCAGTCAGTCTTTTTAAATGTGCTAACTCGGCTTCAAAACACAACTGCAAGAATAGGTCAGTAAAAAACATAACACAGCTATTTTAAATCTTATCAACAGGATTCTAAGGTCCTGGCTAGGAGAACTGTTTCTAAATCTTTCCTTTAGGGAACAACTGCCTAGATTAGGAGTAAGGGAAATCTGGAGAAAGCTTTGTCCCTGTCCTGCTCCCCAAGTAGTCACTTTATAAATATGTGGCTACAGCCAGTTCACAACTTAGTCAACAATTGGTTTTTCAGGGTGTTTTGTAAATACATTGTTCTTTTAACAGTGTGATTATTGTTCTTTGTCTATTTTATAATCCCAGACAATGTATGGCAATGGCTATACTACACACTGTTTCTAGTTGGGATTTTACTTGTTGGAGCTGTAATGTATCTAATTTTCTCTAAGAGAGTCCTGAAAAATACTATGCATAAGTTATGGAATCTAATAAAAGATTCAGGTCAGTCTCCCCTTGAACAACCCATTTCCCAGTCAAACCAACCGATCATTCCTTCTAATATTCAACAAAATGCAGAACTAAATACTTGCCTTGAGTTTTAAGAGAAAAGTATGGGGGAGCTCATAGCCTTTATGAAAAAACAGTAACCCTCCTAACCAACCCACTCCTCCCCCTGCCCATGTCCCCTGCCCAACCTGCTCAGCCCCAGTTTCACACTCTGCCCATGCTTCCTATCCTACACCCTCCACCATAAGTTCACACCCCACCCATTCTGACCATCCTAATGCCTCCACCTTAAGTTCACACCCTACTCTGTAAACCTTAAAATTTCTTAGACTTATAAATGTTGGAAATTTCACCATTGGGAAATTTCATACTTGAAAAATTTCCTATTGATAGTGGGAACTCTATTGGAATGTGAACCCCATTGGCATGGGAGGTTTCTCCTCCTCCCTTCTTAAGATTACTTTAGGACAGAAACCTTTTGCTGAACAATGGAAAGGGCTTTGACCTATGCTTAAGCATAGAACAGGAAGTTCTTTGAGTCATGATTGATTTTAGAATTGATACAATAGAGATACTTGGAATGACAGAACCAGGTCTTGGAAAATACATTTTCCACCCCACTCAGTCCTAACAGGATTTAGGAAGGAAGGGCTGCAGCAAAGGATCAAGATTTAATTATTGAGAATATGACCTTCAACAGACATGTGCAAAGCCACAGACCTCTGGGCGGTCCTGGGTTAAGCTAGAGCCACCATTGGCACAGGGAAGACACGGACAGTGATTGGTAGATGTGAGAACTGAGGGGAGGGAACTTGGATGGTTTCCTTAAAGATAGAGGGGTCTGAGGACAGAGGGGGGGTTGGTTGGAGAGTTTTTGGTCTGAGAGGTGGTGCTTTGAGAGTTGGCACTAAAGGAAGCTGGAGGTGGAGGCCTCTGAGACTGTTTCTCCATTTTGGTCACATGAGTAATAGGGACTGATCTCCTTTCTTTGCCTCAGCTATCTAAGGGCTTGGGCCTTTTCGCCCAGCCTAAACAGAGGGGTATTTAAGTCCTATTCCCTTCTCTCCCCTTTCTCTCTCCCTCTCTCTCTATATCTCTTATTCCTTTCTTCCTCCTGTTTGTAATTAAATTCTATAAAAGGTTGACTGTTGACTTGAGTTTTCATTTAGGAATTACATAGCTGAATTCCTTGGCAACCTTAAATTAATATATATCAGTCTTTTAAAGTGATTTCCTTGTCACATTGTGGTGACCACGAAAACTCATTCATCCAGCCCTAACACCTCTGTACCATTTCCCCCCAGCTAATGACCCTTCTTCCTTTGCCCTTCCTTACCATCCTGTCCAATTCAATTCCCAGATCCTTCCTGCCTCTGATCCTTCTGGCACTATGGGACAACAACAAACCCTCTTCCTCATTGTGCCCAGCCCTTCCCTTTCTCATACCTACCTCATTGAGAATGGATTAAGAAGCCTAGAAACAGAAATAGGAGTACCAAAATAATTCATATAGGTTATTTCCTTTAAGGGAAGTACCCACTTTTAATAAAGATGGGAACTTGGGTGTTGAAAATTTATTAGAAAAATTTCTGATAAAGAGAGAGAAAAATTATGTCATCTCTCTGGCTAATCAGAAGTGAGGTAGAGGAGCAAATTTTTGGCCAACTGGAGATCCACACTGGAACCCCAATGTTGTACTAGATCACACAAAATTAAACCAGGCTAGAGAAGCATTATTGACAGCCATGAGAGCTTGCTTGGATAGACCTGAAAAATGGTCAAAATTTGAAAGTACCAAACAAGAAATTGATGAGAGCCCCTCTCAGTTTATGGACAGACTTATTGACATAGGAAATACATATATGGACCTTGATTTGTCCAAAGAAAGAACATTAGGCAAATACGTAGGCAATTCATTGAGAATTATTATTCAGTGGTAAAAGACTACTTTAAAACTAGCTGTCCTAATTGGGACTCTATGGACCTTGAAGAATTGAGGAGAGTAGCAGCCTATGTTTATAAGGGTCATGTAAAAAGACCTGAGGAACACAGTACATTAGTGGAAGATTTAAAGAAAGAAATTGAAATGTTAAAGAGACAATGGAAAAATCAGGGAGAGACCATAGCCCCTTTGCAGGAATCCACAGATAAGTCAGTAACCTGCAACTTCTGTGGGAAGAAGGGCCACAGAATGATAGAATGTAGAACTTTTCTCAAGATTATTGGAAGGAATACGCAGTTTAATAACAACTTTAGAAATAATAACTATAGAAATGATGATAATCATAGAAACCAGAATTTTAGAAATTATGGTAATAACTATAATGACTCTAGAAACTTAAAAAATCAAAATTATAGAAAAGAATTTTGGAAAATAATGACAGTGCTCAAAATGAAGAAAATGATAATAATGCCGAACAACAATATATAAAAAATGGTGCTTGTCCAAAAAATACTCAAGGTGCTAATGCCCCTTGGGGGCGGTGCCCAAGGAATGTCCCAAATATAATGAAGGTGGTTCTTCCTAAACTATTGATTTTGTTGATATTAATTAACCTTTTTCAGTTTTGTCTCCCTTTCAAATTGTAGGAAAGAATTAGTAAAGAACTTAAAACTATCATTGGTAAATTATGCACTGAGACACGTTTAAAATGGCATGAAATTCTCCCTCTGGCCTTATTTTATCTTAGAAACAGGCCTAGAGGAGACCTACACATCTTACCATTTGAGATGCTTTTTGGACATCCACCTATACAGGCTAAGCCTTTCTTCCCTGCATATACATCACTACTGGGGGTAGATACTACTATTGCTTCCTACATATAGGAATTACAGCAGAAACTACGTGAACTCCATGAATCCAGAGCTGCAGTACAAGTCAGACCACTAGATTTTTCTCTTCATGACCTGAACCCAGGAGACGAAGTGTATATTAAGAATTTCAAGCGTATTGGAGCAACTCAGTCATCCTGGGAAGAACCATTCCAAATATTGTTGACTACTCCAACATCTAGAAAGGTTGGAGAGAAGTACTCTTGGATTTATTGCTCACATGTGAAGAGAGCATCTTCTCTTGAGACTGATTGACTATATCCTATCACATGCATTGGAGATAATAATCCATTGACAAGTGGATGCTGTTTTTTAAGAACACATTGAATTCCTGATTTTTTCCTTATTTTTATTATTGCCTATCTTTTATTTTGATTAGAATAATTGATTTTTTCCTTTTTTTCTCATTTCTTGTACTAAAGGTACATACAATTAATATTTTTTTCTGCAGTAGTATAAGTTTAATATATATGAATATGTATATATATGTATATGTGTGTGTATATATATATCTATATCTATGTATATATCTATATCTATATATATATAGTAGTCTCTCGGTAACCGAGGATGATGATTGTCTTTGTGCATTTTCATCTATGGTGTATAGATGAGTGTGCACAAAGACACTTATGCGTGAAGGAGATTTAAGTGGAAAAGTCGATGCACAGAGACAGTCCCACTCTCTCGGCGTTGGAAGCCTGGGTCCAATGGCATGAAAATATTGTTACACCTCCAGACTTCCTCAGCTGCATTGGATGGCCGTGTTGTTCTTTGTGCTCCAACATGCCCTAAGCATTCCACAGTGCTTTGCTGTGTTCCCATCTCAGCCGTTGAACCTTGTTATTGGTTTCTTCCGTCTGTTCAGCCGAAGCAGTCTTCACATGCTGGGTGAGGAAAGCCCTGGGTTTAGCATACCCAAAAGCTTTAAACTATGGGAACTTGACATTTATTGATAAAATGTTATGGGACTGTGATTAATGTTTGTTTCTGATTCCAGAAAATGGGATAAAAACAAGGAGCACAGACTTAACCTGAACTGTGCCAAAAAGAGCACACAGGAAAGAAACTAGTGTGAGACTTGAGGTTGCGACGCTTGGCATATGTTAAGTCATAGGACTTCCTTGTATCTACACTCTTTGTGAAGTACTCAGACAAGTACCAAAAGTTGACTATCATGCTGGCTCTCTATATCCCTGAAAATGTCAAAAATCAGACCAGGGAATGACACTTCCCTATCAAAAAATAAAAATTCTTGTTCCTTTCCTTCTCATAGTATGGCAACTTCCTGTAGTCTTGCCTGCAAATGGGTAAGTGAAATATTACTGCTTTCTGTCCTACAGACTTGTGGGATAGAAATTACTTTAAATTGGACCTATATAAGGGCCAATTTTGAATTTTTTCTTTATGATTTTGGTTGTTTTTCAATTCTTTTGATAATTGACTCATACACCCCCATAACTCAAGATTGCATCCTGAGCTGAACTGGATGGTTTTTTAAACACCCACGTCAGGGTGGTGATGGTATTTTAATAAAAATCCAAGATTTTGATTTTTTTTGTTTGAGAAAAGATTGTTAAGGGAGAAGCTTGCTAACTCCTAAATCCAGAGAATGAACTGTTGCAGAAGGATGCCAGAAAACCCACACTACATCAAGAAGATCCAGAATGAACTTTGGATGTGGTTGATTGAACTGAAGTTTGATTGAACATGTATTGTAAATATACACATTTATGCCAAAAGGGAGTCCCCCTAATTTGGCTTTTTGTCAATGTGCCTAGCAAAACATTAGTTTTTTTCTTTTTTATTCCTCCCTCACTACTCTAATTTCCTCTTAGAAAATTGGATATTTTATACATCTGTAGTTAGAAGTGCTTTAGGACTACAAGATGATTATGTTAAATGATCAATGGGGAGACTAGTCTCCCAACGATCATCAGGGGGGATTGTGAATCTTAAAACTGCTCAGACTGCACCTTACAAGATTTGGTTAAGTTTTCCCCCATTGTAATAATGGAGGTACTTGACCAGGAATGTATTGAGAAGTTTTAAAATTACTCCACCCTACTCAGACAGTGCCTTAGGAGAAGATAAAGTTGCAAACTCCTGATTGAACAATGAAAGTCCCTAACACATACTTATAGTAAAGCTAGAACTTTAAGCTAGGGCTATTTTTAGATCTAATACAAAAGGGTGCTAAGTACCTATAAAGATTAAATTAATCACTAAAAGGTCAAGCAACTTAAAGAAGGCAAATTTAACAAAAGAGGTGTGAAGTACTCAGAGGATTTTATCTAACCAGAGAAGATGAGAAGAAAAGAAGATTTGAACTAAGAATGGGCAGTCCTGGGAAAAAGCATCTACTGTGATTGGTTGATGTGAAAATTTAGGGGAGGTGACATAAGAGAAAATTTCTTTATTAGGAGAAGGATTGAACTCAGTTGAGGAGTTCAGGAGTTCAGTGGAGGACTGGAGCTTGCTTGAAGATGATCTTGTGGTGAGTGATAAAGACTGACTTGCTCTTCCTTAGGCTCAGGCCTAGGCCATTTGGTCTAGGCCCTTTCTATTATTTTCTCTTTCTCTCTCTTTCTCTCTCCCCTTCTCTTAATTGCTTCATTTGTATTAATTAAAATATCCATAAAACCCAGCTGACTTGGGCATTTTCATATTTGGGAATTTTCCCATGGTGACCACTTAATTTTAGATTTTAAATCAAGACACTAAAAATTATCTCTAGAGTTTGGCCAAAACCTTTACAGTTTTGGCAATTCACAGTCTTCGCAAAACCATATTTTCACAGTTACAATTGGGAGCCCCTCCAGTACATTATGAAAACCCCACCTTGAAACTATACACTTAAACACCTGCCTCAAGTTCAGCAGGTGCCTCCCAACTGAGTGATCTCTCTGTTGTGGATGCCTTCTGCTGGTAAGAATAATAAATTGGTTTGTTGCGTTGTGATCTCAGAGTCTTGGTATTTTTGATTTGGTAGTCTAGAGTTCCACACAAAGTAATGTTAATACATGTATGTACCAAATGGCGAAATATCCAATTCCTAAAGGAGAAATTATATGATTTATAAGAGGAAATAGGCAAAAAACTTTATTAGTAGGGGATAGTAACCTCTCCCTCTATGAATTAGAAAAATCAAACTATACTGATGATATTAGAAATTGTCTTGTTATATTAGTTTAGAGATAAGAAGTAGAGAAGAATTGAGGAAGGCTTGAGGAAGAATTGGAGTTTCAAGCCGATCTGAGAGTGTCAATTTCAAATGTTGACAATTTAAAGGTTTTTCTCTGGCAGTTGATCTCTGGCAGTTGGCAGAGAGTCACACACAGACTCTTTCTCTGAGGACTTTGAGTAGGTAATATCTTTTCCTGCCTCTCTCTCTCTCTCTCTCTCTCTCTCTCTCTCTCTCTCTCTCTCTCTCTCTCTCTCTCTCTCTCTCTCTCTCTTTCTCTTTCTCTCTCTCTCTTTCTCTTTCTCTCTCTCTCTCTCTCTCTCCCTCTCTCTCTCTCCCTCTCTCTCTCTCCTTCTCTCTCTCTCTCTCTCTCTCTCTCTCTCTCTCTCTCTCTCTCTCTCTGTCTCTCTGTCTCTCTGTCTCTCTGTCTCTCTTTCTCTCTCTCCCTCTGTCTCTCTGTCTCTCTGTCTCTCTGTCTCTGTCTCTGTCTCTGTCTCTCTCTCCCACTCTCTCTCTCATTGAAGGAGTAAAGTGTTTTCTTTTTCCAACTTGGGAAACACTATTGACTACACATTACTGTCTCTATAGATTATTTAACTCTGAGAAGACCAAAGAAAAACCTGGTCTTTGGTTTGTACTCTGAGTCTGCTAAGGCTTAGAGTCCTAACTTGATACTTGTTGAGACTCAACCAGCTAGCCTTTGTTATTTTTATAACCTGGATGTGAATTTAAAAATTATAAGGATAATAGTGTATTTTGTTGTAGAATAGGGACAATTTGGATTAGTCAGATCAGGAAGGATTAGTTAGCCTGTGAAACAGGAGAAGCGGTTTCTTGTGGAATCAAGGAGTTTATTTGGGTGGAGTTAGAATCCTTAGAGTTAGAAATCCTTTTTATCCTTATCTATTTCAATAAGTATTTTATTTTTTATAACAAGAGTCTCTTTAGTGTCCTTGTGCCTGGCCCTGAAGAGAAGTTCACTGATATAAACTGAAGATACTTTGTAAGTGCAGCAAGCAGAGTATCTGAAGTCAGTTTATAATCAATAATACAATCCATTGCTTTATTAGTTTTTCGCAAACTTGCCCATTATTTTTACAGTTTTGGTGAGTTACATAGGACAGACAGAACAGAACCAGACAATCTGATTTTAATGGTCCAACTGTCAACTTGGGCAGTTGGAGCCATTATTGAAGCAGGGGGTATATGGAAGCAGCTAGAGCTGAGTTTCACTGTGAGCTGTAGTAACAGAGAGCTGAACTCGAGGTGGCTCCCAAACCCATCTCCCAGTCTACTTGACTCAAAGGCTCTGGGCTCTCAGAAAAGCTGGTGATTTAGCTACATAAAATCTCACCTTTTATGACCCTTCCCCCATGCCACTCTAGTCACTCCCCCACTTCACAGGAACCAATCACAGCCTCCCAATTTGCCTAGTACTGCCCAATGGGGATAGTGCTTGTGGTCTTTCTAGTAAGTGACTTGTGAACTCTCTTCCCTAGTGATCTACAAAGTGCTAAATAGGAGCACTTCAAATTCTTGATTGATTAAATTAAAGTTTGTTGATTGGTTACATTAAAAATAAACAGAGTCCAATTTTCTCTCCAGATCCTGTTTGGCCACAATATATGATCTTTGTGATATGTTATAGTGGAACTGTGAACTGATTGAACCATTTTAAAGAGCAATCTGGAATTAAGCCCAAAGATTCATAAAACTATATGTCTTTTGACCCAGCAATACCACTATTAGGTTTATTCCCTAAGATGATCAGAGGGAAAAAGAATCTATATGTTCTAAAATATTTATAGCAATTCTATTTGTGGTGGCCCAAAACTGGAATGGAAGGGATTCTTCAATTGCCCATCAATTGAGTAGTGGTTAAACAAATCATATGGTCTGTGATTGTGATGAAATACTACTAAACTGTAAGAAATGATGAGCAGGTTAAGTAAAAAAAATGGAAATGATTACATGAAATTATGAAGAGTGAAATAGAGAGAACCAAAAGAACACTATATATAGCAACACAAATATTGTTTGAAGAATGACTTGTGTATATGACCTCCAGGGAAAGAACTGATAAATAGAAATAAGCAAGACATAGATTTATATATACATGTATCTGTTTGTCAAATGATGCCTGTTTTGGTGTCAGCTGGGTAGTTCAGTGGATGGAGAGGCAGGCCTAGAGACAGCAGGTCCTAGGTTCAAGTCTGGCCTCAGACACTTTCCAGCTGTGTGACCCTGGGCAAGTCACTTAACCCCCATTGCCTATTTCTTACCACTCTTCTGCCTTGGAACCAATATAAAATATTGATTCGAAGATGGAAGGTAAGGGTTTAAAAAAATGATGCCTGTTTCAATAGGGGGAGAGGAAGGAGAGGGATAGAGTTACCTGATTATTTTAATGTAATGAATAAGTAAATAAATAAATTTAAATAAAATAACAATTAATTACAATATTATATGAAGTATTTTGAAAAATACCCAAAGAAAGAATTCTACCAAATTCCTTTATAACACAAATATGGCAGTGATACCTAAATCAGGAAGAGAAAAAATAGAGAAAGAAAACTATATATCAATGTTTCTAATGGATATGGATGCAAAATTTTAGATAACATACTAACAGGGAGATTACAGCAATAAATGACAAGGATCACATATTATATCCAGGTAGGTTTTATACCAGTAGTGCAAGGATTTTTCAATATTTGACAACTTTCTACCAAAATTAGGCACAAAATTAGGCACCACAAAATTAAATCAAAACCCAAATTATTTTGCATATTGAATAATGAAATTTGAATCTTTTGGAGAGGCCTCAATTTCTGTCTTCCTTTAAGAAATGTCCAGAAACGTCTGAGGATTCCCTTCAACCTTTGGGTTAAACCATGTAAAAGTCGTTGTAGAATATAGAAAAACACAAGACAGAGTGAGCAAAGTGGGCCTTAGAAAATCATGCAATGGGGGGCGGCTTGGTGGCTCAGTGGATTGAGAGCCAGACTTGGAGACTGGAGGTCCTGGGTTCAAATTTGGCCTCATACACTTCCTAGCTGGGTGATCCTGGGCAAGTCCCTTAACCCCCATTGCCTAGCCCTGACCACTTTTCTGCCTTGGAACAGTTGATCCCAAGACAGAAGGTAAGGGTTCAAAAAAATTATGGAATGGTTTGGAATCATTCTGATGCCTCTGTCTGAAGACTGAGATACTCAGTTCCCAGGACTCCAGGACTCCCAGACTTTTATGGAGCCAGTGCATTGATGCCTTTAATCCCAAGTTTAAATGAATAAATTTAGAGAATTATTTATTTTCATTAATTGAAACATTTCCATTTATTTATTTATTTCAGGTAACAAAACTATTTCTTTATTTGGACAATGGGATGGATTTCTCTAATTTTTTGGACAACTTTAAAAAAATACTTCTTTCTAGTACTCTAGTAATGCTATGTTAATAATCTGGAAAAATTCCAAGAATATACACTGAAAAATTAAATGAGAACCAAATTATTTTGTATTTTGAGCAATTTAAAATTTGGGCCCCTTGAACTGGTCTCAACTTGTCTGTTCTTTTTTTAAAGTCACACCTTCCATCTTGGAATTGATATATTCTCTTGGTTCTAAAGCAGAAGAGTGGTAAAGGCTAGGCACTGGTGGTTAAGTGACTTGCCCAGGGTTACAAAGCCAGGAAGTATCTGAGGCCAGATTTGAACCCAGGACCTCCTGCCTCTAACCAGGCCTGGCTTTCAATCCACTGAACCACTTAGCTGCCCCCCAAATTGTATATTCTTTGAGGAAATGTAGCTCATTGGGAGTATTAGGAATAAAATTCTTTAGAGACTGTATATTAATTCAAAATTATTTATTAGATGGTGAAAGCAAGTGAGAGAGAAAAGCACGTAGTCACTTGACCATGCCTATCTTATGTGAGTTTGCCTTTTGCTTTATGTCTCTGTTCACTAACCAAGAAAAGCCATGCCAAGAAAAGTCTCAAGACCAGCATGCTGCTTCCTAGCCAGAGTTGGCGTGTGAGCGGTCCTCCCAGAGAAATGATCAGACCAAGAGACTTGCCAATTCCTCCCAGGCACACATTTTAGTCCTGGTGATGGCGTTCTTGTGGGTCTCCTGTTTGGACAGATTTGACTTCAGAGAAGGTCAGAGGCCAGTCTTACAGGCACCAGCAGCCAAGTGGGACAAGAGTCCAGCTTCTTCTGGAATGCCAGGGAGCCAAGAAGCCTCTCTGATCCCACACGCGGTCAATTACTCTGGGAACCCGAGCCAATTTCTACTCTATAGAATTTGGATGTCAGAGGCCCTGAGAGGCAGTAAAGATTGGGGCACGGAATTGGTTTCTTTTGAAAGCCCAGACCCATGACTGCTCCTTTCCTTCTCTTTCTGCATTCTCTTGCCAAGCTCTTTGGGATCCCGGAGCATGCACATGTGAGGAGTTGAGAGAGAATGAGATGAAGCACGTTAGGGAATCTGGATCAGCTCCATTTCTTGATGGTTTCTCTACTTCGTGCCTCATTAGGGTTTTCCAAGTGTTAGACCATGGAGGCAGCTGAACCTGTTTGGCCTCTTGAACATAATTCTTATTTTGGAGAGGTGTAAGATGCTCTCAAAAGAGGCCCGTTCCCAAAGACACAATATGAGCTGATACAAAGAGTTCAGTTGTGTTTGAGCTTCAACGAGAAGAGCAGTAGATGAGAATAAAAATGTGACTCCATGGACACGAGGGAAGGACCAGGAAAAAAATGAAGTCTATGTAACAATACTTAAGAACGGAGGGCCAAAATGATCAGATGATAGTCACATGGAAATACCTGAATGAGGGGTTTGTCCCAAACTCCTTAACTTGCATTTATTTCATTTCATCCATTTTTATGTCATTCAGTGTGAAAATAATTCATGTAATCCTTTAAGTAATATATATATAAATAACTAGAATATGAGAAAGGCTAGTCCCAGTTGTGAATTATCTGTGTATAAGTAGTGATAGATTAGAAGAGAGTTTGATGAAGAGCTCCTGTTAATAAACCTCATGGTAAGTACACGTCTTTACTCTCTCATGATCATGAAGAAAACAGAAGCTATCATAGGGTCAGTTGTAAAAGTAGGAATAGTATTTACTTTTTAAGTAATTTATGTCAAGAACCTCAGATTTTATGACTCAATGAGACAATTATGTTTACCTTTATGCCTTGTCTTAAGAGTTATTGTCTGACGATCTTAGTTATAAGATCAATGAATTGGTTGGACCTTGCACTAGAATTTATCAACTATTAGGTAACATACTTTGAGTATGTGGATTTTGTTAATCAATGTTTTGAAACAACTGTTCACAGGCTGTTAAAAAACTGTGACTATCCACAAGATGTCTTTCATCACAGACTGGGTGTGATGGGATCACTGACTTTATTTACCCACAAATAAAGTGAATTTTCAGCCAGAATTATGGCCCAGAGACTTCTCCATTTTTAATAACTTGTAAAAAAAGCTATAAAAAAAGTAAGGACTGAAATTCTTCAGAGACAGCATTTCTTAATTTTAAAAGTATGTATTGACTGGTCAAGACATCTTAACCTGGTCAACTGCCTCTCTCCACAATCTGGCAGGTGTAAAGATAATTTTGTGACCTAAAATCTAATTTAATTTGGTCACCAAGGAAATCACTTATCAAATACCAAGTCAGTTGGAAATTTATGGTGATTTTAATTAACATCGTGAGAAGGAATTAAGGAGAATAGAGAGGGAAAACTCTGGTTTCTAGTTACAATTTCTAAGACACAGCCAGGGGGGAGAGAATCTCAAGAAGTTTCAGCCCTTCCTGGAGCATTCATGCCTCCAGAAAGGCAGGGTTATTAAGTCAGTTTTCACTCACCAATGGTGACAATCTTAAAGAAGTCAGGGTGTTGGTCTTCCAGTCTCTCCTCTGAGTCAGTGCTCAGAATATCCAAATGAATGTATATTCTCCAAATAAATGAATGCCCCAATCTGAACTTTTGTCCTCTTTTATAGACCTTTCACTCTTGTGTCTCCTCCTCTAAATTTTCATGTCTACCAATCACATCAAATGCTTTTCTCCAGGACTGCCCATTCTTTAGTTCTCATCTTATTTGATTAGATTATACCTTTGAGTTACTTAACTCTTCTTTGTTAAGTTCACCTTTTGTTAGTTACTTAACCTTTTTGTGATTAATTTAACCTTTATGGTTACTTAACCCCTTTTTGTAGTAAGATACTTGACCTTTTTGTAACTAATTTAACCTTTATAGTTTCTTAACACCTTTCTGTATTAAGATCTAAAAATAGACAGCTTAAAGTTCTAGCTTCCCTATAAGGTAAAAGCTAAGTACTTTCATTGTTACAATCAGGAGATAGCAAAATCCAATCTTCACAATACCCCCTGATGATCATTGGGAGACTAGTCTCCCCATTGATCATTTGACATAATCATATTGCAGTCCTAAAGCACTTCTAACTACAGATGTATACAATATTCAATTTCTAAGAGGAAATTACAATAGTTAGGGAGAAATAGAAAAGAAATCAAAACTAATGTTTTGCTAGGCACATTGACAAAAAGCCAAATGATGGGGCAGTCCCCTTTGGCATAAAAGTATACATTTACAATAAATATTCAATCCCCTTTTATTCAATCGATTGCACCCAAAAGTTCATTCTGGATCTTCTTGATGCAGTGCAAGTTTCTACAAGCATCTTTTTTCAAAGAATTCATTCTTCTGGGTCCAAGGAGTTAGCAAACTTCTTTTCTTGAAATTCTTCTCATACAAAATTTTAAATATTGGATTTTTAAAAAATAAAAATACAATATAATCCCCCTGAAGAGGGTGTTCATCAACAGTTAGATCAGCTCAAAGTGGTTGATTTATGGGGTTTATTAGTCAATTATCAAAAGAAAAACCAAAAACATAAAAGAAAAAGAAATAAATGGAAGAAAAAATTAAGATTTTGATATGAAATACTATGTATATACAATTTCTGAATTAAAAAAGAATAAATTCATAACAGGCTCTTGTTATTAGGGTCCAATTAAAGTAAAAGTCTGTTCTACAAATCTGTAAGGGAAAAATTGTAGTAATGTTGTATTTACCCATTATAAGTCAGGACTACAGGAAGTTGCCATAATATAAGAGAGAAAAAAGATTAGAATTTTGTGTAAAAAGGGAAGTGTCATTTACTGGTCTGATATTTCATCATTTCTCAGGGATAGGGAGCCAGAATAGCCAATTGTTATGTACTTTCATAGAAAGTATTTTACAAGGAGTAGATTTCAAGGAGTCCTGCATCTTAACATATGTCAAGTGCTGCAACCTTGAGTCTCACACTAGGTTCAATTCCTTTCATATTGGCATAGAAGCTCATCAATTTCACATGGATTGGTTTAATTTTGACCTGTGTGCTCTTTTTTGGCATTTTCAGGTTAAATCTGTGCATCAATGGCACTATGTAGATAAAACCTGTGCTTCTTCTTTCATTCCATTTTCTAGAATCAGACACAATCATTAATAATTGTCTCATAATATTTATCAATAAATGGCAGGTTTCCGTAGCCTAAAGCTTTTTGGTATGCATTTTTCAAGATAACATATTGATACACTTTTAAATAATGGATTTCTGACATTTTTCCATCCATGTTATCTCCCTCTCCCACTCCTCTTTTCACAAGATGGCAGGTAATATGATATAGGTTGTATTTGTGTTATTGTATAATATATTCATTTATGTATTTGCTACCCTTGGATAAAAAAAAGGGAGGGTGAAGTAGGGTGGCCAGTAATCAGAAATATAAATACTGAATTTTTGAACAGGAAAAGACTGAAAGGAGAAGAGAAGGAGAAATAAAAAAAATAAGATGGAGAGAAACAACAGAATTAGTTACCATAACTGTAAATGTGAATAGGATAAAACCCCCATAAAATGGAAGAAAATAGCAGAATGGACTAAAAGCCAGAATCCCACTATATGTTATCTACAAAAAATACTTATTATTCTCTGGCCTGGTTTAATTTTGTGTGATCTAGTTCAACATTGGTGTTCCAATGTGGATCTCCAGTTGGCCAATAATTTGCTCCTCTACCTCACTTCTGATTAGCCAGAGAGATGACACCATTTTTCTCTGTCTTTGTCAGAAATTTTTCTAATAAATTTTCAACATCCATCCAAGTGGGGTCAAAAGTTCTGAATATGTTCTCCAATCTTTTTATAATTAGTATTATGTTTTTCCTGAAACGATGGAAGATCTTCCTTGAATTTATTTAAATCTTCAGGGTTAAAATATCTCAACTTATTTTAATAGTGTAAAGGAGAAACCAAATGTAGCCTCAGGTTAGAAATAGGTTGTTTCAGCCTTTCCACGAGGGAGGGCTAAAGGGGAAAATTATTTCACAAAAACATCACAATTCAATATTAATTTTCCACAGTTTGATTACCAACTTTGAATGACTTAGATATTAGCAATTGAGTCATCCAAGACAATTCTCAAAGACTTATGATGAAAAGTGCTTTTCACCTCCAGAGAAAGAACTTTGGGAGACTGAATGTAGATAGAAACAAACTAAAAAAAACACTTTTATTTTTATTTCTTCCTTTTAAAAATTGTGTTTTCTTTTACAACATAACTAAAATGGAAATATGCTTTTCATGACTGCACATGTAAATACTGTTTAAAATTGCTTTCCTTTTCAATGAAGGGCGTAAGAGAGGGATGGTTGGAGAGAATTTGGAATTCAAAATAAAAAAATGTTAAAGTTGCTTTTATACATAATTAAAAAATAAAAAGTATTATATAGAAATTAATATATAAGAACTCTTGCTCAATTTATCAATGGTTTAAAGATATTAATAGTCATTACTCAAAGGAAGAAACCCAGATGGTCAAAAGTGATATGAACTATGCATCAGATCACCACTCATTCAAGAAATGCAAATTTAAGCAATTCTGAGATTCCACTTCACACCTATCACAGTAACAAAGATGGCAAAGAGGAAAATGGTAAATTTTGATGGGGCTTGGGGAAAATGGTACATTGATGTATTGTTAGTGGTCATATGGATGGGTACAATAGTTTTGAAAATAATTGAAGTTCTTTACAAAAAAAATTAAATGTTGTGTACCCTTTGACCCATCTATTTCACCACTAGGCTCATCTCCAAATGATATTGAATAAAGAGGAAAAGGTCCTCTATATACAAAAATATTTATAACAATTCTTTTTGTGGTAGCTAAAACAACTGGAAATTAAGTAGATGTCAGCTAACTAACCAAACATATCTTCTGGCTGTTCAGGAAACAGAACATCTCTACCTTTCTCAGGAAGTGACATCGTAATTGTGGCAGAAGCTCCTACTGGGGGGACCATGGAAGTATCCAGACTTTGTACCTCAGGGAAAACATCTCAAGGTTATGTAAAATACATGCCTAGCCAGACAGAGATTAAGAAGCAGCATCTAGTACCATATAATGTTCTAGTCTTTCTAGCACCCAGAACAGGACTTGGCATACAGTGGACATCTTCCAACTCTTAGCAATATATTGATTTTGAAGAGAAAACCATGACTGGACCAGCTTGGGAATGATCTGATTAAATTCTGAATGTGACTGTAAGCAGAATGAGTGAGACTATCTGAGGGAAAAGAATGAGCAATGGAAGGAGAGTAGGAAGGGTCTCCCTGCTCAACTGAGAGAAGCCCATGTTCAGGAAGGAGGAAAAGGAAAGATTCTATTTACACCTGGGTCATATAGAGCATCTCCCACACTGCCAATGGTCATTATGTTGGTGACCATTGGTCTTTCCTCAGCCCTGAACTGAGAACCACCATCATCACTCTCAGGTTGAAGAACAATCTTGGGGTCCTCTATACACTTAACCCACTTGAGCTCCCATTGCCCTACAGAAAAAAATCCTTTTAGTTTTTTTGTATTACTCTTCCTCTCCCAACCCAGAAAATATTTTTTTCTATTTCTTCCCATAGTTCTCAAGCTTTTGCCACTGACCTCATTCCTTTAGTATGCAACCTTTTTGTTGTTCAGTAATTCCAGTCATGCCACTTTTTGTGACCCCATTTGAAGTTTTCTTGGGAAAGATCCTAAAGTGATTTGTCATTTCTCCAGATCATTTTATAGGTGAGGAATTGAGGCAAACAGGGTTAAATGACTTGCCTACGGTCAGAGAGTGAAGTGTCTGAGCCTGGATTTGAACACAAGAGGATGAATTTTACTCACTAGACCCAGTACTGTAACCACTTCATCATCTACCTGCCCCCAGGTTAATTTATCCTCTACTTTACATAGACCATTGAGGTCATCCAGCATCTTGTCCACAGCTCTAGTCCTTAGAAGATATCTAGTCTCTCATATCTGGTTTCTCTGCCTGTGAGAGGATGGGCTCTAGATGCTGGTCCAGATGGTTCAGCAGCCTGTCTTCTGTCCCTTCCAGGAGGTTTCTGACCTCTAGAGGGAGCTGTTGGCCTGAGGTTGGTGACTCATCTTGGCTGGCAATGAGTTAACTGAGGTTCCTGCTTTAGTCTATTTGCTCTGTGTGGCCATTGGGCAGGTGCTTCCTTCCTAGGTCCCTGGGACTGACTATGAGTTGTTCAGCCCCGAACCTGACCTAGTCCTGGGGACATGCAAACCTGGGCATGTGGAGGGGACTGGGACATGAAGAGAGAGGAGAGGAAGTGATCTCTATGGAAGTCCCACCCACTGGCTCCCAGAGAGCATATAAAACAGCATTGGGACTTCCAGCTGCAGCAGTAGGGACTTCAGGTGTCACAGCTCTTGGCTTGTCTCAACCATGGCTCTGATTTCTCTCCTTCTTCCTTTCCTCACTGTTGTCACAGGTAGGGTGCCCAGTGCTATTTCCTGACTCAGATCCTCCAGGACCCTGAGGTTGAGCTCACCTTGGGTGATATTGCAGTGAGGGTATCTCTCTCTTCCTCTCCATCTATGCTGCTGAATACCAGGACAAGTTTTTTCTCCTTTCCTTCCAGGTTCTCTGGCCTCCTATGTGCTGACCCAGATTCCCTCCATGTCTGTGGCTCTGGGGCAAACAGTCACCATCACCTGTGCAGGAGATCAGCTGGATGATAAGTATGCTCATTGGTACCAGCAGAAAAGGAGCCAGACTCCTCCTAAGCTTGTCATTTACGAGGACAAGGAAAGACCAGAGGGCATCTCTGACCGATTCTCAGGCTCCAGCAGCAACAAGGTGGCCACATTAACCATCTCTGGGGTCCAGGCTGAAGATGAGTCTGATTACTACTGTCTGTCAGTTGATGGTAATACCAAAGCTCACAATGATGTAAAGAGATGAGGAAGTGAGACAAAAACCTTTGTCTGACCTCTACCTCCGCTTGGGCTTCTCTGTTTCATTTCCTTTCTACTGTTGGGCCCAGGGAGGGCCTACAGGGAGCTCCATACTCTCTGTTCTATGCCTTCTCCTTTAAAGATAACTCCCTCATTGCTCAAACACAGACCTTTTCTTTTCATCCAAGGCCTTGATCCACCAACTCCCTTAGGCTATAGGGGATCTGGTCTTAGATGTGGCCTTGGACCCTGTGTAAATGGAATTATCCTCCTTCATTTATTTTAACTTAATCAAGAACTTGGAGTATTCCTCCTTTCACACTTAGTTAACATTTTTTGGAAAAGGAAATTCACACCCTGAAAGACTGGAAGTGGGTCCCACAAGCACCCCCCACCCGAACCCCAGGCAGTGCCAGGCAAATTCAGAAACTATGATTGGTTCTGAGATGTGATAGACCAGCGCATAGTGAAAGGAAATAGAAACCAGAGAGATAGGAAGTGACATGGGAAAAGGATTATAAAAGGTGAGACTGGACAGCTGAACAGGGACTTCCATGTTGGAGGGATTCTGCTGCATTGGTTTCTCTGTGTTGGGTTTCATTCTGTGTTGGTTGCTCGAGGAGTTTGGCTTTGGTGATTTGCTTGGGTTAAGGACACCCTGGCCAAAGACACTGGCCTTCTCCTGCTCTTCTCCTGTCTTTGGTGTGATGTTCTCTTTGGTGAAGCTCAGTCTTTGCAGCATCAGACTCTTGTGGGCTGGTGAGATTCACATTCAGGTTTGCACTGGTGGTCTGGAGGCACTTGGATTGGGACTTACGGTATTTAGCTAGGCAATGTTCTCTACCTCCTTTCTATATTTCTCTCTCTTTACTGTCTCTACTTTTGCTGTAATAAAGCTACTAAAGCTAGTAAGATACTCATAGTTTAATTTTAAATTATTTTAAATGGTGACCACAACTTTTTAGAACTGTTAATTTGACCAAAACCCATTGTAATTCTTACTACCCTGCTCTCACTCAGGTTTCCTAGGCCTGCTGCCTCTGATCAGAGTCCAGAGCAAGGAGACCTGACCTCTGATGGTGGAGGTGGCAATGAGGAGAGAGCTAAGGATCTGAATTAGTCTGGTCCTCAATGTCTTCCTATATAAGCTTTCCATGATGACAGAGGCAAACATTGAGTCAGCAAACATTTATTTAGAGCTTACTTTGTGCCAGACCCTGTGGTGATCCCTGGGGGTACAGAGGCAAAAAGGAAACAGTCTGTTCACTCAGGGAGCTCCCAACCTACTAGTGGAAAAGCAGGATGTGCACAGATGAATACAGAATATTTATAAAGAAAACCCAGAGTTATTTCAGGGTAGGGCATTAACCACTATGGCAATAAGGAAAGACTTGTAGTAAGAAGTGACACTTGGACAGAGCACTGAAAGGTACTTGGACCTCTTGGACCTGGTAAGCAGAAGAGAACTGGAAGATGATAGCCTAAGCAAAGAGAGAGACAAGAGGGGAAAGGCCACACAGGCTGGCAATAGAAAGTTGACCAGTTCATCTAAAAGGAAGAATGTTTGAGGCTGGATGGTGTGGAATGGCTCTGATATGGGAGACTGAAGAGAGAGCATGAATGGATCTAATGTAAATATTTTTCCCTAGAAGTAATAGAGAACCTCTTAAGAAGAGGTTAAGAAGACTCTTAGAGTTAAGTCACTCTTCTTAAGAAGAAGAGTGACATGTATCAGGATCCTTTCCTGATCCCCTCCTCCCAAGGGTACAGTGTTTTCCCCAGAATCTTCCCTGACTGCAGGATGGATAGAGAAGTGAGGCATTGCCCTGGGAGGGTAATGAGAAGGCTAAATCTGAGACCGAGCGAGATTAGCCAGGAGAGTAGAGGATAAGGAATTAGAGGAGATTTTAAACATTTTGTTGGTACATTTCGTTTCAACATTGCAAATATTTTCTGACTGCTATCCACTCCATGAGAGCTCTCTTGTTAATAATGTAAAGTAACTAATTAAAGTGACCTCATTAGACAATGAAATCAACATCATGGAACTCATCACTTCTCTATTGAAAAAGGTTCAAGAAATGTCTATTATCTCTCCTTCCTAACCCTTTGAAAAGTAAGAGAAAAACCAATTTCTTGTAACAAATATGACTAGTCAAGCAAAACAATTATATTTCCTGCTGTTTTATCATTGGCTGTACGTATGTTGGGGTTTCTGTGTGCCTCATTCTGCTTCCTAAACCTATCACCTCTCTGCCATGGAGAGCATATCTTACTCTCAAGTGAGATTACAAAATGGGATTACAAATCACCATTGTACAGATGATAATTGTTTTAGTTTTCAGAATTCTTTGTCTTTCCTGTTGTCACAATATATAATACTCTACTGGTTCTCCTCAAAGGCCAAAGGGAGGAGCCATTTTGCCCCCATTTCTGTGAATGATTCCCTCCTCCAGCACTACCTTAAGGCCTTTCATCTCTCTGATGATGACCCAACACAGATTTATGCCAGGAGATTGCCTGAAGGTTTGCAGCTGGTGGAACTGTGCTAATTACTTTACAAATAATAATTAAAAAAATTAATGCTTTTACTTGGGCTCCATCATGGAGGGGCTATAAAGCAATTATTAAAGACTTTGTTTTTGTTGGTACTTGGCTCACTAGTGGAAATGCAAATAAACGTAAACAAGATAGCCTCTATCTTCAAGAAGCTGGTATTCTGTTGATGAATTAAATACATAAAGGAATGGTGGTGGTGGGGGAACAGAGAATCATGGAGCAGCTGCTATAATTTGGACATGTGGAAGGTCTCTGATCCTAGGCAGAAGTGGACAAGGGCTCACCTGAAAGGGAGCAGAGTGTCTCCAGGGCACATGGAATGGGAAGGTTGAGTATGAGAATATAAAAGATCAAGGGGTGGAGGGGATCCCATCTTCTGGGCGAAAAGGAGAAATAATTGGAGAAAAACAGGAAAGATTTTGTTGAAAAAATTGTTGAAAGTTGAAAGGACCTTCCCAGGGAATCTTGGGCAGAAAACAGTTTGATCAGAGGAAAAGTAGATAGATAGATACTTCTCATGCTGGATTATGTTCGTCCCACAGAGCTGTGTTGTGCAATACTCTGCTATATATTCCTCTCATTTTTGCCTCCATAGTATTGTGTTGATTTTTTCTCTCTCCTCCACTGAGTGTGGCCTGAACCTGGCTATGGATGGCATAGCTACAGGCCTCCACATAGCAGGATAGACTGGTTGCCTCTGACAAGTGCTTATTCCATGATCCAGGAGGCAGTCAAGGCAACCCCAGGCACCAGAATACACCACAGTACAAGTTTGGGGCAGTACTAACATAGCCTTGGAGTGGAGATGAGGTTCAATATGCAGGCAATGATGTTAAAAATTCCTATCCCCAAATAAGCAAAAGACAAAAAAAAAAGCCTGACTCTGGAAAACTAAGTAGCAGGTAAGATTGAAATGTAGGCTTAGAAGAGGACAATAATGCAAAATAGAAATTTGTAAAGCCTGAAGGGAAAATTTGAAAGGAAGTCAGGCTCAAAACATACTCCTGGAAAAGCTTCAAAAGTGGATCACAAAACAATTAAGAAGAGAAGAAGAAGAAAAGCTGTGAGAGGGAATGAGAGAAAGAATAAAAAATTTAAAACAAAAACTCACCATAGAAAACACCTCTCCAAAAAGGAAATATAAAACCTTAAGTAAGAAAATAACTTCTAAAAAAGTAAGTACAAACCTCAAGGCAGAGAATGGCTCCCTAAAAATTAGAATTGGGCAAATGGTAGCTAATAACTCCATAAAACATCAAAAAACAATAAAATTTAAAAGAATGAAAAAAAGTTGAAGAGACTTTCAAATATCTCACTGGAAAAACAACTGATCTGGAAGAGAGATTCAGGAGAGACAACCTATGAATGAATGGATGGACTGAAAGCCACGATTGAAAAAAAGAATCTGGGCATCATTTTGTAAGAAATCATCAGGGAGAACTGCTCTAATGTTCTCAAACAAGAGGGGGTAAATAGAAATAGAAAAAAATCCCCTGATGACTTCCTGAAAGAGATTCCAAATGAAAAAGTCCAGGGCTATTATAGCCAAAACCCAGAACTACCAAACCAAAAAGAAAATTCTGTAAGCAGGCAGAAAAAAAAATTAAATATCATGTAGCCACAGGCTTGGTTACACAGTATGTAGCAGTTTTTCCATTAAAGGATAAGAAGGTATGGAATATATTTCTCAAGGCAAAGAATTTAGGACTACAAGCAAGCATCTCTTATCCAGGAAACCTAAGCATAATTTTCTAGAAGAAGAAATGTACATTAATCAAATAAAACACTCCTAGGTATTTCTAATGAAAAGAAATTAGAGTTTAAAACAAAATTTGATGATCAAAATTGACACTAAAGCATAAAAGGTAAACAGAAAGAGAAAATCAAGAATCTCAATGAAGTAAACCAATTACATTTCTATATGAAAAAATGATAACTAGAATACTTATCTTTGATCCTTGAGATAATCAATGAAATCAATAAGTTTAAATTGCTCACATTGCTATATAAAAAGGGGCTAAGATACTTCAGATATCTATGATACTTGAGATACTTAAGGTACCTAAAGTATTTGATACTTAAAATACTGAAGATAATTATGAACTTTATAACTACTAGTCAATAGAAAAATATATAGAGAGTAGGGAGTAAGTTGAATATGATGGGATGATTTCCAAAAAAGACCAAAATTAAAGTATAAGAAAGAGGAACATACTGGGAAAAGAGAAAAGGAAAAAGCCAGGAATAAATATCTCACATGAGGAGAATTAATACAGTGGAAAGGAAGATGGAGGGGATGGTGGGTAATTTTTGAACCTCACTCTTATTGGAATTGGTATAAAGTAGTACCACATTCAGTTGGCTATAGAAACCTGTATTGCCCTCTAGGGAAATAAGAAGGGGATGGGGAACAAGAAAAGAAGAGAAAAAAAGAGAGAGTGAACATGGTAAGGTAAGAGTGATGAAGGGGACTTATATTGGATGTGCTGGCACACTCCTCCTACCTTCTCTCCTTTCTTCTTTTAGGCCCAATCCTCTTCAACACCTACCCTCCCTTCTTTTCCTTTCTTTTCTTCACACCTGCTACATACAACAGGTCAGGAAGTACTAGGTTAAGAACAATCCTCTCCACTACCTTACCCTGCCATGCAGGCCAAATCTACCCTGAAATTTGGCTAGAGGTATGTACAAGGTTGATTGAGTTTTGAGGGTTGTTCATGAGCATGAAAGAGGCTCTGAATTGGATTTAGGAAAGTGTGCACAAGCATGGAAAAAAGGACAGTATTGGGTGTTAGATTGAGAGCCCCTCCAGTACACTAGGAAAACCCCACCTTGAAACTATACTTAAACTTCTGCCTCAAGTTCAGCAGGTGCTTCCCAACTGAGTGATCTCTCTGTTGTGGATGCCTTCTGCTGGTAAGAATAATAAATTGGCTTGTTGCTTTGTGATCTCAGAGTCTTGGTATTTTTGAGTTGGTAGGTAGAGTCCCACACAAAGTAATGTTAATATATGTATGCACCCAATGGCGTAGCATCCAAATTCCTAAGAGAGAAATTATATGAATTATAAGAGGAACTAGACAAAAAACTTTATTAGTAGGGGATAGTAACCTCTCCCTCTATGAATTAGATAAATCAAACTATACTGATGATATTAGAAATTGTCTTGTTATATTATTTTAGATATAAGAAGTAGAGAAGCTGGCTTGACAAATAATTGGAGTTTCAAGCAGAGCTGAGACAGTGTCAATTTCAAATGTTGACAGGTTAAAGGTTTTTCTCTGGCAGTTTATCTCTGGCAGTTGGCAGAGTCACACACAAAGATTCTTGCTCTGAGGACTTTGAGGAGGTAATATCTTTGCCTGCTTCTCTCTCTCTCTCTCTCTCTCTCTCTCTCTCTCTCTCTCTCTCTCTCTCTCTCTGTCTCTCTGTCACTGTCTCTCTGTCTCTGTCTCTGTCTCTGCCTCTGTCTCTGTCTCTCTGTCTCTCTTTGTCTCTCTCTGTCTCTCATTGAAGTAGTTAAGGGTCTCTCTCTCTGTCACTGTCTCTCTGTCTCTCTGTCACTGTATCTCTGTCTGTCTCTGTCTCTGTCTGTCTCTCTCTGTGTCTCTCTCTGTCTCTCATTGAAGTAGTTAAGGGTCTCTCTCTCTCTCTCTCTGTCTCTGTCTCTGTCTCTCTCTCTCTGTGTCTCTGTGTCTCTCTCTGTCTCTCATTGAAGTAGTTAAGGGTATTCTTTTTCCAACTTGGGAAACACTATTGACTATATAGTACTGTCTTTATAGACTATTTAACTCTGAGAAGACCAAAGAAAAAACCTGGTCTTTGGTTTGTACTCTGAGTCTGCTAAGGCTTAGCGTCCTAACTTGATACTTGTTGAGACTCAACCAGCTAGCCTTTGTTATTTTTATAACCTGGATGTGAATTTAAAAATTATAAGGATAATAGTGTATTTTGTTGTAAAATAGGGACAATTTGGATTAGTCAGATCAGGGAGGATTAGTTAGCCTGTGAAACAGGAGAAGCGGTTTTTTGTGGAATCAAGGAGTTTATTTGGGTGGAGTTAGAATCCCTTAGAGTTAGAAATCCTTTTTATCCTTATATATTTCAATAAGTATTTTATTTTTTATAACAAGAGTCTCTTTAGTGTCCTTGTGCCTGGCCCTGAAGAGAAGTTCACTGATATAAACTGAAGATACTTTGTAAGTGCAGCAAGCAGAACATCTGAAATCAGTTTATAATCAATAATACAATCCATTGCTTTATTAGTTTTTTTGCAAACTCGCCTATTATTTTTACAGTTTTGGTGAGTTACATAGGACAGACAGAACAGAACCAGACAATCTGATTTTAATGGTCCAACTGTCAACTTGGGCAGTTGGAGCCATTATTGAAGCAGGGGGTATATGGAAGCAGCTAGAGCTGAGTTTCACTGTGAGCTGTAGTAACAGCGAGCTGAACTCGAGGTGGCTCCCAAACCCATCTCCCAGTCTACTTGACTCAAAGGCTCTGGGCTCTCAGAAAAGCTGGTGATTTAGCTACATAAAATCTCACCTTTTATGACCCTTTCCCCATGCCACTCTAGTCACTCCCCCACTTCACAGGAACCAATTACAGCCTCCCAATTTGCCTAGTACTGCCCAATGGGGATAGTGCTTGTGGTCTTTCTAGTAAGTGACTTGCGAACTCTCTTCCCTAGTGATCTACAAAGTGCTAAATAGGAGCACTTCAAATTCTTGATTGATTAAATTAAAGTTTGTTGATTGATTACATTAAAAATAAACAGAGTCCAATTTTTTCTCCAGATGCTGTTTGGCCACAATATATGATCTTTGTGATATGGTATAGTGGAACTGTGAACTGATTGAACCATTTTAAAGAGCAATCTGGAATTAAGCCCAAAGACTCATAAAACTGTATGTCTTTTGACCCAGCAATACCACTATTAGGTTTATTCCCTAAGATGATCGGGGGAAAAAGAATCTATATGTTCTAAAATATTTATAGCAATTCTATTTGTGGTGGCCCAAAACTGGAATGGAAGGGATTCTTCAATTGCCCATCAATTGAGTAGTGGTTAAACAAATCATATGGTCTGTGATTGTGATGAAATACTACAAAACTGTAAGAAATGATGAGCAGGTTAACTAAAAAAAATGGAAATGATTACATGAAATTATGAAGAGTGAAATAGAGAGAACCAAAAGAACACTATATATAGCAACAGAAATATTGTTTGAAGAATGACTTGTGTATACGACTTCCAGGGAAAGAACTGATAAATAGAAATAAGCAAGACATAGATTTATATATACATGTATCTGTTTGTCAAATGATGCCTGTTTTGGTGTCAGCTGGGTAGTTCAGTGGATGGAGAGCCAGGCCTAGAGACAGCAGGTCCTAGGTTCAAGTCTGGCCTCAGACACTTTCCAGCTGTGTGACCCTGGGCAAGTCACTTAACCCCCATTGCCTATTTCTTACCACTCTTCTGCCTTGGAACCAATATAAAATATTGATTCCAAGATGGAAGGTAAGGGTTTAAAAAAATGATGCCTGTTTCAATAGGGGGAGAGGAAGGAGAGGGATAGAGTTACCTGGTTATTTTTTTTTAATTTAAAAAAGTATTTTATTTGATCATTTTCAAACGTTATTCATTAGGAACAAAGATCACCTTTTTCCCCTCCCCCCTCCCCCCCCACTTCCATTGGTGATGCATGATTCCTCTGGGTACCACATGCATCCTCAACCTGAGCCCATTTACTTGCTATTGGTTTCCATAGTAGGGTGTTCATTCAGAGTCTCTCCTGGATCATATCCCCTTCACCTCTGTAGTCAAGTTGTTGTCCTTCCTCGGTGTTTTTACTCCCACCGTTTGTCCTCTGCTTGTGGGCAGTGTTTTTTTTTTCTCCTTGATCCCTGTGGATTATTCAGGGGCATTGCATTGAGACTAATGGAGAAGTCCATTACATTTGATTATACCACAGTGTATTAGTCTTTGTGTACCATGTTCTCCTGGTTCTGCTCCTTTCACTCTGCATCACTTCCTGGAGGTTGTTCCAGTCTCCATGGAATTCCTCCACTTTATTATTCCTTTTAGCACAATAGTATTCCATCCCCAACATATACCATGATTTGTTCAGCCATTCCCCAATTGAAGGGCATCCCCTCATTTTCCAGTTTTTTGCCACCGCAAAGAGCGCAGCTGTGAATATTCTTGTACAAGTCTTTTTACTTATTGTCTCATTGGGGTACAAACCCAGCAGTGCTATGGCTGGATTAAAGGGCAGACATTCTTTTATCGCCCTTTGGGCATAGTTCCAAATTGCCCTCCAGAATAGTTGAATCAATTCACAACTCTACCAGCAATGAATTAATGTCCTCACTTCGCCACATCCCCTCCAACATTCATTACTTTCCTTCTCTGTCATGTTAGCCAATCTGCTAGGTGTGAGGTGATACCTCAGAGTTGTTTTGATTTGTATCTCTCTGATTATCAGAGATTTAGAACACTTTTTCTTGATTTGAACCCATTGCTTTGTTGATAGTATTTGCATTAGAGTGTTCATTTAAAGTCTATCCTCTGTCATGTCCCCTCAACCTCTGTATTCAGGCAGTTGCTTTTTCTCGGTGTTTCCACTCCCATAGTTTATCCTTTGCTTATGAATGGTGTTTTTTTTCTCCTGGATCCCTGAAAGTTGTTCAGGGACATTACACCGCCCCTAATGGAGAAGTCCATTACGTTCGATTATACCACAGTGTATTAGTCTCTGTGTACAATGTTCTCCTGGTTCTGCTCCTCTCGCTCTGCATCACTTCCTGGAGGTTGTTCCAGTCTCCATGGAACTTCTCCACTTTATTATTCCTTTGAGCACAATAGTATTCCATCACCAACATATACCACAGTTTGTTCAGCCATTCCCCAATTGATGGGCATCCCCTCGTTTTCCAGTTTTGGGCCACCACAAAGAGCGCAGCTATGAATATTTTTGTACAAGTCTTTGTGTCCATTATCTCTTTGGGGTACAGACCCAGCAGTGCTATGGCTGGGTCAAAGGGTAGATATTCTTTTGTCGCCCTTTGGGCATAGTTCCAAATTGCCCTCCAGAATGGTTGGATCAGTAGAACACTTTTTCATGTGCTTATTAATAGTTTTTATTTCTTTGGCTGAAAACTGCCTATTCATGTCCATTGCCCATTTATCAATTGGAGAATGGCTTGATTTTTTGTACAGTTGATTTACCTCTTTATAAATTTGAGTAATTAGACCTTTGTCAGAGGTTTTTGTAATGAAGATTGTTTCCCAATTTGTTGCTTCCCTTCTAAATTTGGTTACATTGGTTTTGCGTGTACAAAATCTTTTTAATTTGATGTAATCAAAATTATTTATTTTACATTTTGTTACTCTTTCTATGTCTTGCTTGGTTTTGAAGTCTTTCCCTTCCCAAAGGTCTGACATGTATACTATTCTGTGTTCACCTAATTTACTTATAGTTTCCTTCTTTATGTTCAGGTCATTCACCCATTCTGAGTTTAACTTGGTGTAGGGTGTGAGGTGTTGATCCAGACCTAATCTCTCCCACACTATCTTCCAGTTTTCCCAGCAGTTTTTGTCAAATAGTGGATTTTTGTCCCAAAATCTAGGGTCTTTGGGTTTGTCATAGACTGTCTTGCTGAAGTCACTTATCCCGAGTCTATTCCACTGATCCTCCTTTTTGTCTCTTAGCCAGTACCAAATTGTTTTGATGACTACTGCTTTATAGTATAGTTTGAGTTCTGGGATTGCAAGGCCCCCTTCCTTTGTATTTTTTTCCATTATTTCCCTAGATATCCTTGTTCCTTTGTCCTTCCAAATGAACTTTGTTATGGTTTTTTCTAATTCAGTAAAAACATGTTTTGAAAGTTCCATGGGTATGGCACTAAATAGATAGATGAGTTTGGGTAGGATGTTCATTTTTATTATATTGGCTTGTCCTACACATGAGCAGTTAATATTTTTCCAATTGCTCAAGTCTAGTTTTAATTGTGTGGAGAGTGTTTTGTAGTTGTGTTCATATAGTTCCTGTGTTTGTTTCGGGAGATAGATTCGTAAGTATTTTATTTTGTCTAAGGTGATTTGAATGGGATTTCTCTTTCTAATTGTTGCTGATGAGATGTGTTGGGGGTTGTCTTTTGGGGATTTAGTATAGAGGGTGTTCTATGAAAGCTTTCGATTTCTATTTTGCCCCCTTGTTTGAGAACATCAGGGCAATTCTCTTCGATGATTTCTTGTAGTATGGCATGGTGGTTTTTGTTAATCTCTGGTTTTTCAGGTAGACCAATGATTCTCAAATTGTCTCTCCTACCTCTGTTTTCCTGGTCTGTCACCTTGTCAATGAGATATTTTATGTTTTCTTCTAATTCATTAATTTTTTGACTCTGCTTTATTAATTCTTGCTGTTTTGCAAGCTCACTGTCTTCCAGTTGCTTAATTCTGGTCTTTAAGGACTGATTTTGCTTTTCAGTTTGGTCTGCCCTTCTGTTAGAGGCTTCCAGCTGTTTCTCCAATTGTGAAATTTTGTTGGTCAGGCTGAAGACCTCTTTTTGAATTTGTTCCCATTTTTGTAGCCAGAAGGTTTCCATCTTTTGGATAAGCTCCTTTTTGAGTTCTTCCAGAGCTTGTGGATAATTTCCATTTTTTGGACATGTTTTGATTTTGTTTGCATTTCATCCTATTTTTCGTCTGTAGCCTGCGTTTTCCCTCCATAAAAGTTTTCAATAGTTACTTTTTTCCTTTTTTTGTTGGAGGGTTGATCTTGGGCACTTTGAGCCATCCCTTTGGTGGTTTCCCCTTTCGTTTTCAGTCAGAAATCTGAGTGAAATGGGCGGGTTTTGATGTTTTTGCCTCAGACTAATTCTTCCCAGCCTCTGAAGTTTGTTAGTGCATCCGCCCACGCGATCTATGGTCTCTTCTCTCCTGTGCACCCAGGCTTCCCCTGTAAAACCACTTCGTGGGGTAGTTCCCTGGTAGTCCTTGTCTGTTCCCAAGGACCCTGGCATGCCCCCCTCCCCACAACAAGGAATGGAGGAGATTTTGCCTCAGGCTATTTCTAGAGTCTCCACGGCATTCGCAGTTTGCAGGAGCCCCCCAGTCTGCTCGCTTTCCAGTGAAACTGTCTGAGGGGTAGTTCCCTGGGAGTCCTCCTTAGAGCACAAGGACCCTGGAGTGCTCCCCACTCACTGCAGAGACATTCCTCACTCACTCGCTGTCTTCGGTGAGTGCTCTGGGGTGGGGGAGGGCAGCTCAACTCATGCTTGGCAGCAAGCTTTCTCTCCCTCTTATAGTGTGGAAGTATTCAAACTCCATGTACCTTCATTGCTGTGGACTGCTGGAGAGTCCCTTCAATCTTCCAAAGATGATTTTTATGCTCTTTTGAGGTAGTCTATTTCATTCGGTATGGGGAGAGGAAGCAATTCACATCTAGATTGCCATGTTTACCTGGAAGTCTTACTTGGTTATTTTAATGTAATAAATATTTTAATGTAATAAATAAATAAATAAAATAAAAACTTAAATAAATAAATAAATTTAAATAAAGTAACAATTAGTTACAATATTATATGAAGTATTTTGAAAAATACCCAAAGAAATAATTCTACCAAATTTCTTTTATGACACAAATATGGCACTGATACCTAAATCAGAAAGAGAAAAAACAGAGAAAGAAAACCATATACCAATCTCTCTAATGAATATAGATGCAAAATTTTAGATAAAATACTAACAGGGAGATTACAGAAATATATGACAAGGATCATATACTATGACCCAGTAGGTTTTATACCAGTAGTCAAGGATGGTTCAATATTTGACAACTGTCTACCAAAATTGGGCATAAAAGTAGGCACCACAAATTAAATCAAAACCCAAATCATTTTGCATCTTGAATAATGAAATTTGAATCTTTTGGAGAGGTCTCAATTTCTATCTTCTTTTAAGAAATGTCCAGAAATGTCTGAGGATTCCCTCAAGATGCTTGTTTCTGCAAGGATCTTTTTTGAATGAGTTCATTCTTCTGGGTCCAAGGTGTTAGCAAACTTCTTTTCCTGAAATTCTTCTCAAAGAAAATTTTAAATATTGGATTTTTAAAAATAAAAATACAATACAATCCCCTTGAGGAGGGTGTTCATCAACAGCTGTATCAGCTGAAAGTGATTGAGTTATGGGGTGTATTAGTTAGTTATCAAGAGAAAAACCAAAAACATAAAAGAAGAATAAATAAATGGAAGAAAAAATTAAGGTTTTGATATCAAATATTATGTATATAAAATTTCTGAACTAAAAAGAATAAATTCTGTAAACCTCAAAATTTCTCAGACTTATGAATGTTAGGGGTTTCCCCCATTGGGGAATCTTCTACTTTAAAAAATTTCCTAGCAGATGGTGAGAACTCTACTTGAGTGTGAGGGCTCCTAGCTATGGGAGTGTCCCTGCTCCACCCTACTTAAGACTGCTTTAGGACAGAAAACTGCTTGCTAAACAATGAAAATACTTTGATCCATGCTTATGGAAGGGACAGGAAATTCTTTGAGTCATGACTGTTTTAGAATTGATACAATGGGATACTAAGTACCTATAAAGGTGGGGCAACTTGTAAACTACTTAAACCTAAAAGGTGATAACTTATTCAGAGGTTTTTTCTTAATGAAATTTGTCAACACAGCAGCATTTTTTCCCTGACTTACTAAAGAGATTAAAACTACTCAGCTGTGAATTCAAAATGGGCAGTCCTTTAGAAACATCTACAGTGATTAGTAGATGTAAGGACTTAGGGGAGGTGACAGAGGAGATTTTGCCCTTAAAAATAAGAGCTCAGAGAAGAGCAAAGGATCTCGATTTCTGATTCTCATTCTGGAGGGTCTCATTCTGAAGGAGAGCTCCTTGAGGAGCTCCTCTGAGGGGCTCTGTCCCTCTGGGGTAGGAGCTCTGGAGGCTCTTGAGCGAGGCCCTTTGAAACAATCTCTGGCTGGAAGACTCTTTGAGGAAGGACGCTGGCCTGGTGTCACTAGTATCCTTGTTTAGTCAGACGTTGTGGTGAGTGTTAAAAAAAACTGACTGATTTCTCTTTTAAGACTCAGATCTAGACCATATTGGCTTGAGGCCCTTCATACTTATTCCTTTCTTACTTTCTCTCTCTTTCTTTGATTACTCATTGTATTGTTAATTAAAATCTCTATAAAACCCAATTGACTTGGGTATTTGTATAATTGGGAATATTTCCCTGGCGACCACCTTATATTTGATTTTAAAACCCAAGACACTGTAGTGAAACATATTTCTGCGGTCAAATTTACTCACCTTCTCTTATATATATCACAATTTATATCTTCCACTATTTTAATCACTACAGTTTAAGACATCAACCATTTTAAGTCTCACAATTCATAACAGGCCCTTGTTATTAGGGTCCAATTAAAGTAAATTTCTGTTCTACAAATCTGTAGGGGAAATATTGCAGTAATGTTGTTTTTACCCATTATAAGTCAGGAGTACAGAAAGTTGCCATAATATAAGAGAGAAAAAAGATTAGATTTTTGTGTAAAAGGGGAAGTGTCATTTCCTGGTCTGATATTTCATCATTTCTCAGGGATAGGAAGCCAGAATAGCCAATTGTTATGTACTTTCTTAGAAAGTATTTTACAAGGAGTGGAGTTCAAGGAGTCCTGTGTCTTAACATATGTCAAGCACCGCAACCTCAAGTCTCACACTATTTTCAAGTCCTTTCATATTGGTGTAGAAGTTCATCATTCCCACATGGAGTGGTTTAATTTTGATGTGTGATCTTTTTGGCACTTTTCAGGTTAAATCTGTGCATCAATGGCACTATGTAGATAAAGCCTGTGCTCCTTTTTTATCCCATTTAGTAGAATCAGACACACTCATTAATAATAGTCTCATAATGTTTATCAATAAATGGCAGGTTTACATAATCTAAAGCTTTTTGGGTATGCATTATTCCAGATAACATGTTGATATACTTTTTAATAATTGATTTCTGACATTTTTACATCTATATTATCTCTCTCTCCAACTCCTCCTTTCACAAGATGACATATGATATAGGTTGGATATGTGTTATTGTATAATATATATATTTCCATATTTGCTACCCTTGGATAAACAAAAGGGAGTGTAAACTAGGGCAGCCAGTAGTCAGAAACATAAATACTGCATTTTTGAACAGGAAAAGACTGAAAGGAGAAGAGAAGGATAAATTGAAAAAATAAGATTGAGAGAAACAACAGAATTAGTTATCATAACTGCAAATGTGAACAGGATAAAATCCCCATAAAATGGAAGAAAATAGCAGAATGGACTAAAAGCCAGAATCCCACTATATGTTGTCTACAAAAAAAATACATTTAAAAGAGGGTGATACACATACATAAAGGTAAAGGGCTGAAAAAAAACCCACTACTATGCTTCAGCTAAAGAGATTCTTTGTGAAGGAACTGGAGCCCATAATAAAAATTGCACAGCAAGGCTTCTATTGGTGTTTCAGCTCTGAGTCTCTTGCTCACTCTAAGTTTAGTGTCTCTGGAGGTTCGATGAGTGATACACCATGGTACATTGCCTTTCTGTATTTTTCTGGTATAGGCTGTAGAGCATGCTGTGATGCTCTGAGGTAGGTCTGATGAAGGTCCATGAGACATGGCTTAAGACTTTGCAAGGTATATCCCGTTTTCTGGACCAATGACTCAGGCCATCTCTTCCCAGTGACTGTGTAGAGAGCTAGATGAAATGCAGTTCCTGCAGTAATGGATGGGAGATATTTCAGATAGGGGTCTGTATCAACTAAACACCACTCTCCCAGAAACATTGCTAAACTTTCCACTTCAGAATTGGGCTGCTGTTGATGAAGTAAATTCTGAGTGTGAAACTGATTGATTGTTGGTACTGAAAGGTCAAATGCCAGCACTTGGGGCATCCTGCACTCCATTCCTGAGATCTGATTTTTAATGTATTGGCCAGCTATGAGGTAAATAAGCTCTACTATTCTGAGTGGGTAGGTAGACTTCTTCAAACTTTGTGTCAAGGCTCAAGATAGCAATGCCAAGCAGCTGAAGCATCTCATGCGACACTGGCTCTAAGGAGAGATACCTATCTAAATAGTTCACAGCCAAGTGGAGAGTCTCATTTTGAAGCCTGAGTAATTGCCCTGCTACCACAAGCCAGTTCAATAAGGGAACCCTCAAGTTGTTGATGCTGCCTGGCTGATTCTTCATGTAATCCACATTAAGTTTATATTTAACCTCCATTTCCCTCAAGTAAAGATAGATGTCTTCTGCATAGTTAGAGACTTCCATGATATTTGGTAGTTTTGGGGGGACTTCCAGTTTCATGAACATTTCCAAAGGAAGAGTGGCTTCTAAACTAACATCCATTGTTTGATCATAGGGCACCAAAGGTTTGCTTGTCGCTCTTAGTGAGACAGCTGAATTGAAATCCAATATATTGTCCTCACATTACACCTTTTTAGGGCTTAGAAATTCCTTCTCACTGTCATTCTCACCATATAGGTCATCCATTTGATTCCTATAGTCATTATAGTTATTTCTACCAGTTCTAAAATTGTGATTTCTATGATCATTATCTTAGTCATTTCTTTAGTAATTATTTCTAAAGTTATTTTTATTTCTTTTTTCCTGTAGCCAGCTCCTACAGAGCATCATTACATGGCCTCTCTTCCCACAGTAAAGGCACGTTAATGATTTATCTGTGGATTCCTGCAAAGGGGCTATGATCTCTCCCTGATTTTTCCATTGTCCTTTTAACATTTCAATTTCTTTCTTTAAGTCTTTCACTGATGTATTGTATTCCTCATGTCTTTTTACATGACCCGTATAAACATAGGCTGCTACTCTCCTAAATTCCCTAGAGGTCCATAGAGTCCCAATTTGGACAGCTAGTTTTAAAGTAGTCTTTTACCACTGAACAACAATTCTCAATGAATTGCCTATGTATTTGCCTAATGTCCCTTTCTCTGGACAAATCAAGGTACATATATGTATTTCCTATGTCAATAAGTCTGTCCATAAACTGGGAGGGGGTCTCATCAATTTCTTGTCAGGTTATTTCAAATTTTGACCATTTTTCAGTTCTATCAGAGCAAGCTCTCATGGCTGCCAATAATTCTTCTCTGGCCTAGTTTAATTTTGTTTGATCTAGTTCAACATCGGGGTTCCAGTGTCAACCTTCAGTTGGCCAATAATTTGCTCCTCTACCTCACTTCTGATTAGCCAGAGAGATGACATGATTTTTCTCTCTCTTTGTCAGAAATTTTTCTAATAAATTTTCAACATCCATCGAAGTGGGGTCTGTGAATTTTAAAAACTATTCAGACTGTACTGTGGAAGATTTGATTTAGCTATTTCCTTATTGTAACAATGGAGATTCTTGGCCTAACAAAATCATGACTTTATTGTGAACTTGGAAATTACTCCACCCTAATTAGACATTCTTTAGGGAAAGATAAAGTTGTAAACTCCTGATTGAACAATGAAGGCACTTAACTCATACCTAATAGTGAAGCTAAAACTTAATCTATGTCTATTTTTAGATCTAATAGAAGAAGATGTTAAATACCTATAAAGGTTAAATTAATTACAAAAAGGTCAAGTAACTCACAAAAGGTAAGTTTAACAAAGAAGTGTGAAGTACCTCAGAAGATAGAATCTAACCAGAGAAGGTAAGAACTAAGGAGTGGATAGTCCTGGAGAAAATCTAATCAAGGAAGGTGAGAACTAAAGAATAGGCAGTCCTGGAGAAAGTGTCTACTGTGATTGGTACATGTAAAAATTTAGGGGAGGTGACATAAGAGAAAATTTCTTTAAAAGGAGGCTAAAAAAGTCAGTTCAGAAAATTCAGTTCGGAGTGCAATTAGATTTGGATTTCAGTTCAGTGAGGACTGGAATTCAGCCTGGAGGATCCCCCTCAGACAGCTTCTTGGAGACAGTCTCATGGTGAATGATAAGACTGACTCCCTTTCCCTTAGGCTCAGGGAGGCCTCTTTGGCCAAGGCCTTTAACTACTTCCTGGATCAGCCTGAGCCAGAGCAGTTTAATTTAATTCTCTCTCTCTCTCTCTCTCTCTCTCTCTCTCTCTCTCTCTCTCTCTCTCTCTCTCTCTCTCTCTCTCTCTTTCTCTTTCTCTCTTTCTCTCTCTCTCTCTCTCCCCCCCTTAATTCCTTCTCTCTATATTAATTAAATCGCCATAATTCCCAGCTGACTTGGGTATTTTATTATTTGGGAATTTATTTAGATTTAAGACCAATTATTTAGATTTTCAAGTCACAAAGCTAAAATTATCCTCACAGGTCAAAAGTTCTGAATATGTTTTCCACTCTTTTTATAATTAATATTGGTTCTTCCTCAAACGATGGAAGATCTTCCTTGAATTTATTTAAATCTTCAGGCTTAAAAGGTGTATGGTGTCTTATAGATACTAAGTTCCCATTTTTATTGAAAGTTGGAACTTCCCTTAAAGGAAATAAACTATCTGATTTTTCTTTTGTTTCTATTTCTAGGCTTCTTGCTCTGTTATCAATGGGGTAGGTATGAGAAAGGGAAGGGTTGGGCACACTGAGGGGGAGGGTCTGTTGTTCCATAGTGCCAGAAGGATGAGAGGTAGGAATGGTATGGGAAATGAATTGGGCAGGGTGGGAAGGAGGGGCAAAGGAAGAAGGGTCAGTAGCTGGGGGAAGGGATGCAGAGGGGTTAGGGTAGGAGGCCTGGGCAGGGTGTGAACTTAGATGTGAACTTATGGGTAGGGGGATGAATGGGTTGGGTAGTAGTAAGCTGGGTGTGGGAGGGGCTCGTTTGTGAACTAGGAGCCATATTTTCCAGAGCAGGGTAGGACAGAGATTCTGATAAAGAGGAAGTATGGAGAGATAAGTCACTCCTATTCTGGGGTGTTATTGAGTCCCTTTTAGTGCTTTTCATAAAAGCTATGAGCTCCCCCAAACTTTCCTCTATAAACTCAAACCGAGTATTTAGTTCCACATTTTGTTGAGTACTAAAAGTAACAATTGGTCAGCTTGACTAGTAAATGAGTTTTTCAAGGGGAGACTGACCTGAATCTCTTATCTGATTCCCTAGTTTATGTATGGTATTTTCCAGGTTTCTCTTAGAGAAAATTAGATACATTACAGCTCCAACAAGTAAAATCTCAACCAGAAACAGTGTGAAGTATAGCCATTGCCATACATAGTCTGGGATTATAAAATAGATAAAGAACAATATTTGTACTGTAAAAGGAACAATGTTTTGCCTAAGAAGCCTGAAGAGCCAGTTGTTAAGTAAGTCGTGAACTGGCTGTAACCAAATATTTCTAAAGTCAAACATTAAGTTGCCTGTAATTTTGCCTTTTGTCAGTAGATGGCTCTATTGCCAAGGGTCTTATTTTGTTGTAAATTTCCCTAGCAGGCTTCACAAAACACGTGGGGAGCAGGACAAGGCCAAAACTCTCCCCAGGTTTCCCTCACTCCTAATTAAGAGTAAGTAGAAAGGAGAGAAATAAAAAATTTTTTTACTCACCTCCTCTAGCAGCTGTGTTTTGAAGCCGAGTTAGCTGTTTAAAAAAACCTGACCAACTTGAGCAAGTACTAAAGAGAGAAAGGAAAGAGATTCCACAGAAATTTGAGGGTCCTGGTCACAATCTTTGTGGATTAGCCAGACTGTAAAGATGATTTTAGGGTTGTGACTTAAAAATCTAGATCTAATTGGTTGACAAATATAATATTCAAGTCAGTCTGGAAATTTATGCTAATTTAATTAATATAGAGGGAAGAAATTTAAGGAGAAGGAGGGAAGAGGATATAGGATTTCTCCTGCCTGGCCTACGCCAGGGGGAGTTTAAAATCCCCGCCTCTAGCTCTCTGACGAAGATTAGAGGCTTCTAAAAGGATAAAGTTGGAAAGTAAAGGAGGAAAACTCAGTCAGAAACTCACTACTGAACTGGACAAATAGTTTGTAGCCACACTAAGATGCCGAAAGGCTCAGCATGCTGCTCTCAGCTAACTCTCCACAGCTAATAAGCATTTCTGCCAAAAAGGATTCCTTGAGACAGCAAGGGAGTCAAATATATAGACTTTTAACCCTTGTGTCTCCTCCTCTAAATGCCCATTCTTTAGTTCTCATCTTCTTTGATTAGATTATATCTTTTGAGTTACTTAACACTTCTTTGTTAAATTCACCTTTTGTTAGTTACTTAACCTTTTTGTGATTAATTTAATTTTTATAGTTACTTAACACCTTTTTGTATTAAGATCTAAAAATAGACAGCTTAAAGTTCTAGCTTCACTATAAGGTAAGAGTTAAGTACCTTCATTGTTAGAATCAGGAGATAGCTAAATCCAATCTTCACACAGGGTAGAAAAAAGAGAGAAAAAGAGGTTTCCCTGTTCTGGTGCAGGTTTATATACCATTCATAAGATCCTCACTCTTTCCCTCTCCTTGACCTCTGTAAAAAATAGACTTGAATACAGGACTACAATCCCCACATGCCTTTGCTCCACTTCCCTAAAATGCTTTGTAATCTCACGGGAATTCTGAGGTGGGCTGAGATCGAGGAAGGATTTAAGCTGGTGGCAAAGGTTTTTGGGTGCTCTTTTGGACTTCCGTTTTGGAGCAGATGCACCTCTTCTGTGATGTGAGGTTATCTGGCCTAGGCCTCTGGCCTAGGCACATGTTTTTTCTTATTCTGTATTTTCTTTAATCTTTAACCTTTAATAAACCTCTAAAAAATATAATACTCCTTGCAGAGAGAAACTAATTTCTACCTGCCTCAGTTTCCCCATATTCCTAAATTTTAACTGTTACACCTCTTAGGACATCTGTTATTGGTAATCAACCACCCAGGAGGTAGACTTAAACACCTCAACCCCTATGTCATTGCTTCATCATAGGTGAAGATAATCTTGTTTCATACAAAGAAAACATTATCACAATCTTTCCTCTCTTCCAAGTGGCTGTGGCAATGTTGTCAGACCAACATGGCTGCTAGAGCTTTATGACTTCCTTTAATCTTTTCAAGGTTCAGGGTTCACCATGCTGAGCCCTTCCTTTATCTTTTCAGGGTCTTAAAAACAAGGGAGGTCCTAATCCAGTTTCATAGCTTGGGGTGACCTTGATTAACTCTGACCTTAGAATCAGACATTTTTTTGGGGGTGAAAGGGAAAATAATTTAAAAATATTTTAATTCCACATGAATTTTTGCAAAAGCTAATCCATTTTGACTGAATGAATTAACCCCTCAAATGTAAACTGGTGTGAATAATTCTTTAATCAATTTTAAATGATCATTGGGTCTTTGTGTAAGCAAATGAAAGCAGATGATCCAGATAGAAGCTAGCTTGAAAGTAGAGGAAGAAAATGGCATGACCTTTGCAGCTATAGATAAAACACTGAAGTTCCCAGAGTTCAACAATTTAGGTTGTTGAATCCAGTGTGAAGGAATCCCTGATATTGACACTGGCTGTTGGAAGTGGGAGCATTTCCTCATAACTCTTGGTCTCCCACTCCCCCATTGTCCAAGGGATGACACTGAGAACATTCAACATTCTGACAATTTGAAGTTCTCAGGTTGAACCCACTGCATTGGTAACAACATCATCAAAATTAGTATCAACATGGTCAAAACAGCAGTAGTCATTACAATTGGGGGATACAGTCCATGTATGAGAGAGGAACTTGGAAAGCATCCAGACTGAATGTCATAATATACTAAGTAGGGCTCAAACATCACCTAAACAGATAAATATGACTGTGCTAGATGAATGTGGATTATTCTTCAAGCCTATAATCCCAGGAACAGAAATATAGGATTGTGCGCTGGAAAAAGAATCTAGAATATCATTGATTCCTGATCTGTCTCTGAGTATTTCTTTCTGGCTTCAGGAGGATCACATAACATTTGGGAATAAAGATGCAGCCCAGTAGCACAGCACTGGAGGCCAAGATGGAGAAGATCTCCACAGCCACCATGGCCTTCCCTTTGGTGCTCTGATATGTGGGCAGAAAAGTGATCCAGACACTGCAAAACACCAGCATGCTGAAAGTGATGAACTTGGCTTCATTGAAGGTATCAGGAAGGCTCTTGGCCAGACAAGCTACACTAAAGCTTCCCAGAGCCAGAAGGGCCATGTAGCCCAAGACACAGTAAAAAGCAAAGGCAGAGCCCTCATTACATTTAAGGATGATGTGGCCATATTGAGAGTGTGTGTCTGCCTCTGGAAAGGGGGGAGAAGTTCCTAACCAAATGCCACAGAAAATTACTTGCAACCCTGAGCAGATGAGGACAACATAGACAGACACTCTAGGATGCATGAACATGCGTATCCTGCTCCCTGGCTTGATACTCTTGAAAGCCAGAACCACTATGAGGGTTTTGGCCAAAATGGAGGAAACAGCCACTGTGAAGACAACTCCAAAAACTGTTTGTTGTAGGAGGCAGGTGGCAGTGGTAGGACGACCTATGAAGAGCAGGGGGCAGAGGAAACAGAAGATGAGGGAGATGAGGAGAGTATAGCTGAGAGTCCTGTTATTGGCTTTGACTATGGGAGTGTCTTGGAACTTCACAAAGACCCCCAGAACCAGAGTTGTCAGCAAAGAGAAGGAGACAGCTATGAAGGCCAAAGTCATCCCCAAAGGTTCTTTCACGTTCAGGAAGGTGACAACCTTGGGGAGGCAGAGATCTCTCTGCTTATTTGGATATTCGTCCTCTGGGCACTTTGTACATTGTTCTACATCTGCAAGAAACAAAGAAGGATTCAAAGAATTATCCCTATGCTCAGATATAGGAAATAGTCATACTATGTGACTGTGACACCTTCTTCTAACTCCAAATGTCACATGATCCCCATCTTTCTTTGATTAGGTTCAATGCCTTTAGTAAATAATATGGCACCTAAGATTAGATTCAATCTTTTCATGTTCTTTATCATTGGCTGGTTTTAGATCACGTTGATTCTCTGCATTCTTTTTACTTAACTGATGATATTTGTTCCTTTTAATTTATTCTTTTAGTCCAATAAACTTGGAAAGTGTAAAGATTTCTTCTGAGTAGTTGTGTTGTATTGTACATCAATAACTCTAGGAAAAGATCTTCATTCTTCCCAGCTCCAAGTTCATCCCCTCCCATAATGAATTTGTGTGAGTTTTATACATATTTTGAAGATGATTATATAATGGAAGCTATATGAATGCAGGAATTATTTCCATTTTGATTTTGTATCCCCACCATTGTTCACCAAGTCTGTCACATACTATATGACTATCAAGTGACTGATTGAGGATTTATTGCACAGCTGGCATATTTCTCAAGTACAAATTCTCTTTCTTTGTAACTGGTCATCCTATTAATGCTCAGAAAATTGATGCATTCCATGATATATTCAATTCTATAATATCTTAATAGCATGGCTTAATCAGAGAGCTTTAACCTAATTTCTCACTGGGTCATAGATTGTACTGTTTTTCATTTGTTTTTGGAAAAGTTAATATACCTTGTTTTAAACTACTCATTCAGGTCTATAAAATCTTCTTGAAATTTACCTCACAAATGGCATTCCTAAAACCTTCCCTAGCCCTTTAGAGACATATTTCTATCAGAAGGTAATCTCTTATCCAGATACCACCTTTTTTCTTCCTCACCTTTCCTTCTATTTTTTAAATCTTATATAACTTGAATATTTCAGGTCCCCAAAAGCCCCAATACTGAATTGAATTGCTTCTGTGACATTAGAGGTGAAAACCCCAACAGACTTGTCTGCTGATGGTGTTAGAAATCCCTACAGAAATCCTGTCATTTTGCTATAAAGTATAAGTAAGTAAATCACAATATGAATAGGCTATAGTACTTGGAATCAGGAATGCCCAAGTTTAAATCTTCCTTTGGACACTTATTAGCTATGTGACTATGGGTAAGTCACTTCACCTTTGTCTTAGTTTCTGTACCAGTGAAATTGGGATAATAATGGCACCTACCTCATGTAATTGTGGTAAGGTTCAAATGAAATAGCATGTATAAAGTGCAGAATCAAGCACTATATATATGTTAATCAAAATAATAAATATCATAATTATAATCATCACTAAATCAATAAATATCCCCAATTTCGGGGGGGGGGGTAACCCATGTGTTCCCACAGCAAAGCAGTAGAACAGATTATGGTAGGGCATAGACTTTGTCTTGTAGGAATTACATTTTAATGATTTGACTAAAATATATGAAAACTGTAAATAATAGGGTGGTCACCAATTTAAAATATTTTAGCTCAAAGTCAAAATGACTTTTAATAGCTTTTATTTACAAAGGAAGTAGAAAGAGTGAAAGTAGAGAAATACAAAAAGGAATAGAGAAGATGTCTAGCCTATCACACTAAATATTACTTTGGTGCTCAACTCAGCTAGGCACGACTTGTTAACACTCTCAACTGAAGTTAAACTCTCTCCAGAAGTCACGAAAGAAAAGCCAGCTATTAATTCACCTAAGTTCCCTCCAAGAGGCAGGTCAAAATGCCTTGAGCTGAAGATGACTCCTAAAGCTGACTCTTCCTGAAGCCAACTCTCTTCTTGAAGCTGATGTCCTTCTTTAAGTCAACTTCCCAGCCCCAGAAATTCAGGGACTTTTATAGTGGCTTCTTGTCCCTTCCCTTCTTCACAGGGGCCAATCAGAGCTTCCAAATTGTCTAGCACTGCTCAGGGGGTAATCTGTGGAATCTACTTCTCACTCTCTGGAGGTACAAATTCTTATCAAAAGGATTCACAGTTTCCTGGCTGATTGAGTTTCTGAGGGTATGAACTCTCATTTCCTGGCCAATTGAGGAGCTCTTTAAGTGGCTTGGAAGCTCTTCCTCCTAGTGCTAAGTAGGTGTTCAAGCTTTTGTTGATTCAATTCAAAAGCAGATGTAAAGAGAGTTAATCCTGTCTTCACAATCTGGTGAGGTACTTAAGTTATTGTTAACCAAGTGTTAATTCAAAATAGACAATTACCTCTCACAGTCTACATTCTTGGAACTTTTGATAGAATCAATCTTTTCTCTACTTTCCTCTTTCCCCTTCTATCTTGACTTGAAAAAAGTCTTAAGACAAGGCTCAAATGCAATACCAATGGGTGAGTCATAAGCATCTAGTCTTTTCTCAGATGTGATGGTATATTGACTCCCTAGGTATTGTGATTCACGTATGTATTTACTCATCCTAACTTTGCCCCATTCCTTGATCTCCTGAGTTTATTCATTTTTCTGATGCCACTCTGGATTCAATGTGATGTTGATGGCTGATTGCAAAGGCAGGAGGACCTGGGTTTAATTCTTCCCTCTTAAATATATATATATATATATATATATATATATATATATATATTTTTTTTTTTTTTGGTAATCTGACAGTAGTCACTCAACCCCTCAGTGTTCTAGAACAGTATTAGGCAATAAAGTTTACATAAGGTGCAATGTAAGAGGCAGTTTCTAATTGGAGAGTTCCCTTTAGCAGTAATATCACAGATCAATAAAATCCCAGCCTCTATCCTTATCATGACCTTTTTTAAGTTGGCTAAAATGCCCCAAAGGAAAAGGCCTGTTGCTTTTAGAAGTATATAGTGTGTCTGATTTTTCTGTGTTATTCGGTGGATTAAATGTGAGATATAAATTGAATATTGGACTTAGTCAGGAGCAATGGGTATCAGTCTTTGGTAACCTCAAGAGTCATGTAACTTCTCTGGATTTCATGTTTGAAATAAAATGTGTGGAAAAGATGATTTCAGAAGACCCTGCTAGGCTTCAACACTGGTTCAGTTATGAGCAGATATTCCTCTGAAACCAGATCCATAAATTAGAGCAATGTACAGAGAGTGAAGTCAAATTCTTCTGATGGACAATAGATTCATGCTAGAAATATTTGTAATGTCCCAGAGCAGGGTGCAAACAGTATAATGTGTTCTACCAAGAATTCTACCTGAAGGACCTTACCAACTCAGGGGGATACCTCTGAAATTCAGCAGAGGAACTAGTTCTCCCAGTCAAATCAATAAGTATCTTGAGAGAGTATGAATGGCTTGCTTTGGATTGTCCATCAACAATCAGTAGAGTGGAATTACAATGCATACTTTATCTTCAAGTCAATTTGGAAGCAGGGGCAATGTGTTTTCATTCTGGAGTACCTCTTATCAAACTCTCCTTTACTCCAGAAATATCTGGGTATTTAGACTTTTTTTTTCTCTGTGGGCAGAAATTGAGAAGTTCTAAAACCCAACTATATGAATTCTTAGAATTGTAGTCCCAGAGAGAAAGTGTTATTTCTTCCTTGTCCTGGAGTTGAGATATTCATTTTTGGATGGACATACCCACTTAGAAAGAAGCACAGTTAAAGTATCAGAAAAAGTTCAGAAAAATTCAGTTCACAAGTGGATCAAGCCTGGCAATAGCAAAAATTGAGGATGGAGAAGAAAGGGGAAAGTCATGGAGAGAAAAAAGGAAGAGGAGCAAGAGGAAGATGAAGAAAAAGGGGAGAGAAATAGGGACAAAGCAAATGGAGGCAGAGAGAAAGAGGGAAAGAGACAGGCAGAGATGGATAAAATGTTAGAGACATAGACAGAAGGAGAGGCAGAATAGTGAGGAGAAAGAAGAGGGAAGAAAGGACATCTTGGTGCAGGTAGCTTTAATTTACAAAAGCTTCCAGGTTATGTACCTTATTTTAGATAAGCAAGACTGCCGGATGGACTTAATTGCTATCTTTCCTCTTCCTTATTTTTGTAGCTAACAGGCGTCTGGTGCCTGATATTAGCTTCCTTAATCTAATACTTGAGTCCCATAAAATCTCATCTCTTTTAGCACAAATCTGCTTTCAGGTACTCTTGGACTCACATTGCAATCCCAGGTGTTGTTATGATGGAGGGCAGCACTGCATTAAGAGAATATCCCATTCCCTCTGGAGTAGGGTGTAGTGGTTATGGTCACTGTTCTCTATCTGAACACGGAATCAACTTGTTTAAATGGCCCTTGAAGATTGATCTTAGACTAAACATCTCACCTTAAATCACTCACCCTAAACAACATTGTATATCCTGAGACCCTCAGACTGTCTCATTTCAATCACCACTTTTGATTTCCTGATGGACTGGAACTCTGCTTCCTGAGATGTCATTTCCCAGGCTTCCACTTCAGTACAGAATACACACACACACACACACACACACACACACAAATACATATCCATACAGACATTCATACAAACATACATATATACATACTCTCAGTCTAGACATTAACCATTATATCCAGGACAATAATAAGGGATTTTAGTTCTTCCAAGAAATAAGACATCAAATAATTTTATCCCCATACATCACACTTCTCATTGTGTCATGAGACCAAAGGACCGTCCCATGATTACTTATTTCAGGATATTTATCAGGTTTTCTTCAGTCTCATATGCTCTCTTCCTCTGATAGTGATGTTCCTTGGGGTTGTAGGTATCTGTACAAGAATAACACATCAGTTATTTTCTATATCAGGGATCATGTGAAGTGAGACCCCTGCAGAAACTTACCCTTTTGACTAGAAATCTCTCCTTCTGGACATGGAGAGCAGTCAAAGCAGCAAGTAGGCTGCCCCTCCAAAGGGGTCTTCTTAAATCCAGGACAACAACTTTCACTACATACTGCACTGGGAACCTAAGAGAATGACAGGAGAGTGAAATATGCATCTTTAACTGAGAGCTGCTGATGTTTGAGGCAGAAAAAGGAATATTATCTATATAACTCTGCTTGACGGCCATCCCATAGACAGGAAATTTGTAGTGTAGATAGAATATTAAGCTTTAAGTCAAGAAGATCTAAAAATATTTGCTGTGTTGCCCTGGAAAAATCACATGGAACACATTAGGTGATAAATGCCTCTTCCCTAATCACTCCCTTTTATTTATCTTTTCCAATGCAAAATATTTACTAAATTAGTCATTTTGTGTAAGAGATATCATATAGGGGGAAAAAGAAGAAAATGACAAGAGGGACAATAGAAACTAGGAAAGGGTATGTTTGGTTTACGTCATACCATATGAGACTATACAGCAGGGAAAGAACAGGTCCTAGTCCCCTACCAAAACCACTAACATACTTTGAATCCCAGATCCAGGGTGCAATGAGAAAGGGAAAGTGTGCATATGGATGAATTTCTGGGATAAGGATTTATTTTGGACTCTTTATGTCATTCTATGAGAGGAGCACTTTTGTTAAAAGATGATAACATTTTGGTTCACATCCTGAGGGCAGAGCAGGGGCTCAGCACCAATTTCTATCCCAATCTGAGGTCTGCCAAGTAATAAGCAGGCAGGAATCCCCTACCCAATAGATGCTGCAATTCTATCATTCTGAATTAGGAAAGCTTCCCAAATGGTTGACAGTATCTGAATCATTCTACTTTTGCTTAAATCCAAATCCAGGTCAAAAAGTAGGAGAGTGCAGAGCAATGTTGGGAGGATGGGAGAGTATAAGCAAACTGCCTTTACCCAGAATCTGACCACTTTGAACACATTGAAATATTCATATCCTTACCTGAATTATCCTGATGTCTTAGAATAACAGCAAAATCAACTCCCCAGAAAACAAGATGACTATTCTAAACCTTCCCTTCTGAAGTGTCTAGAGCTGATGTGAACATGGGACAAGTTCAAAGTTAAGAAGTGGACCAGAAGAATGATCAAACAAATAAAAGAATACTAGAATAAAGTCATTTGAATAATGTGGATATTGAAGACGCAACCTAGAAGAAAACTACAAAATACCTATAAGAAATGCCTCAAAGAAAAACACAGATATGCTATAAGCTCACATAGAATTCTTTTTTTTTTTTTTAAACCCTTACCTTCCGTCTTGGAGTCAATACTATGTATTGGCTCCAAGGTAGAAGAGTGGTAAGAGCTAGGCAATGGGGATCAAGTGACTTGCCCAGGGTCACACAGCTGGGAAGTGTCTGAGTCCAGATTTGAACCTCACGTCTCTAGGCCTGGCTCTCAATCCACTGAGCTACCCAGCTGCCCCCTCACATAGAATTCTTGAAAGAGAGGAAGGAAGGATTTTCTAAAGAGCTAAAATGGTTTGTTCAATGAAATTCATGTAGTAGAGGAAAACTGGAAAGGAAGTGACAGATTTCAAGGAATGAATTTCAAAGTGATTAAACAGATTGAATTAGAGGTTCACAACTTCACTCATGACACAAACTCAGAAAATAAGCTTGGCTAAACAAAAGCTATTGACTTTATGAGGCAATAAGCAATATCAAATTAAATTTAAAAAGACACAAAATAAAACAAAATTTTTTTTAGAAAAAAAATAAGTGGTTTCTAAATCATATTCAGATCACATTTCTATGTAACTATAGATAGCTTTGATTACTTCATCTCAAAACTACCTGTTGATATCCTTTGATCATTTATCAATTGGGGAATGACTTGTAGCCTTATATGTTTTACTCATTTTTCTATGTATTTGTGAAATTAAGCTTTTATTAGGGAAATGTCAATTTAGAAATTGTTATGATTATTGTGTATTATCTTCCATTCTATTCCTTCCTCTTTATCCCACTCTCTGTTTTACTATGACCATTTTCAAAAAGATGCACTTCTGACCATTATCTTCCCAATATTCTCTCACCCCCTTTTCTTATCCTCTTTTCCTTTTCTTTTCCTGTAGAGTGAGATCAATTTCTATACCCAACTGAATGTGTATATTCGGCTCTTTTTGATCCATTTTTGATGAGAGTAAGGTTCAAGTGCTTTCCTCTCCATTTTCTCCATCAAACATTCCATTGTAAAATCTCTTTTGAACCTCTTTTATGTGAGATAGTTTACCCAATTTTAATTTTCTCTTAACCAATCTCCCAAATGCATTCATCTTTCTCAAACCTTAGTTTTATACTTTTAGATATTATTTTATCATACTCAAGTCATGTCCATCATTTCTGTCTACACATTATTGTAATTTCCCCAATAATGATAAAGTTCTTAGGAGTTATCAGTATCAACTTTCCAGTAAGTTTAATATAATTGAATCCCTTATGATTTCTCTTTCCTGTTTACCTTTTTGTGCTTCTCTTGAGTCTTGAATTTGAGAGTCAAATTTTCTATTTAGTTCTGGTCTTTTCACAAGGAATGCTTGAAAGCCTTCTGTTTCATTGAATACTCATTTCCCCCATGGAAGATTTTATTCAGTTTTTCTGGGTAGATAACTCTTGGGTGCAATCCAGACTCTTTTGCCCTCTGGAATATCACATTCTAGACACTTTCATCCTTTAATGTAGAAGCTGATAAATCTTGTTATCATGACCGTGGCTCTGAAATATTTGAATTGTTTTGTTTTGACTGCTTGCATTATTTTCTCCTTGACCTGGGAGTTCTGGAATTCGGATATAATATTTTGGGAATTTTAATTTTGGAATCTCTTTCACGAGGAGATAAGGGGATTCTTTCAATTTCTATTTTACCCCTTGGCTCTACAATATTAGGGTAGTTTAACTTGGAAATTTCTTGAGTGAAATATTTTCTAGTTCTTTTTTTGATCATGGCTTCAGATAGTTGAATCATTCTTAAATGATCTTTCCTGGTTCTATTTTCAGTTCAGTTGCTTTTACAATGAGATCTTGTAAAATTTTCTATTTTCACTTTTGACTTTGTCTCATTGTTTCTTGATGTCTCTTGGAATCATTAGTGTCCACTTGCTGAATTACAATTTTTATAGAACTATTATCTTCAATGAGCTTTTATACCTCTTTTTCCATTTGTCTAATTCTATTTTTTAAGAACTTTTTTTCAGTGAAAATTTACACATTTTTTTCCATGTGGCCAATTTTGCTTTTGACTTTAGTGAATTTTTGTTTCTCTTTTTACTTAGTAGCTTATTTTGTTTTTTTAAGATACTATTTTTCTTTTTTTGTACCTCCTTTATCAAGCTCTCAACATTTTTTCTCATGAATATCCTGCATTGATCATTTCTGTTCCCAATTTTCTACCTCTATTGTTTAGTTTTCAAATATTTTTTGAGCCTCTGTACAGCTTTTTTTTTGAGCTTGTGATAACCTCATATGTTTCTTTTAGGCTTTGGATGCTATAGTATTGACTTTGATTTTTTTTTATCTGAATTTTTGTTTTGATCTTCCCTGCTCCCTCGAAATAACTTTCAGTGTTTCTTCTTTTGCTTGTTCACTCATTTTCAGTCCTTTTCTTGCCTTTTAACTTAAAAATGGTTAAAGTTGGTTAACATTTGGCACTATTCTTGTGGTGAAGTGGTTACTGTCTTTAGCTTCATGTTCTGTGCACAGCTAGCTTCAGATCTTACTCTGGGTATCTATTACTTTTTAATTTTTCTAAGGTCATATGATCTAAGGAGAGGTATGTTTAATACTCTTTTGACCTATGCTTTCCTATGATGGGAGTGATCACAAGCCCTCTTTTCCACCCTGGAACTGTGAACTGGGTCCCCTGCTCCACTGATTTTCTGCTACTGAAAGTGCTGGTATGCTCAGCCTGGGACTTCCACCTGGGCCAGTGACTCAGGACTGTGTCCTGAATCTGTGTATGGACAATGCAATTGAGTCCTTTATCCAGGTCCAGGAAAAGGAACCACATAATCTTCTGACCAGTTTGATGCCCTCATCATCTGTAGTTGAGAGCTCTGGAAGTGTTTATTGCTAATTCAGTCACTCCTAAAGTTTGTATTGACTTGCTGAAACAGAAACTGTCTTGGCCTGCTGATCCAAACTCCACTCCCACACCATTGCAATAGATCTTTAGTGCAGATCTTCTAAATTAAATTGGGCTGAAAAAATTGTTTCACTTCACCTTTTTTTGTCAGTTCTATGACTCCAGAATTAATTTTGAGATGTTACATCAAAGTTGTTTGAAGTATAAATTGGGAAATATTAAGAGAGTGCTTCTTCGCCATCTTGGCTCTGGTGCCTTATAGAAATCTTAAAAGAATCTTACAATTAGATGTCAATGTGGAAATAGAAAGAATCCACTGTTTGCCTCCTGAAAAGAAGCCCAAAATGAAAATTCTCAGGAAACTTCTCAACAAACTTCAGAGTTTCCAGCCCAAATAAGATATATCACAAGCATCCAGAAAGAAAAAATATTCATATCCTAAGTAATCACAGACAAGATCACACATAATTTAGTAGCTACCACTTATGTGGATTAGAGAGGTTAGAATACCATATTCTAGGGGGCAAAGGAAATAGGTTTATAGCCCATAATAAATTACCTAGGGAAACTAAGTATAACAATAAGAGGAAAAAAGATAGATTGTTAAGGAAGCAGAGAAGCACAAAAAAGATTTGAACTCTATTGAAATATTGACATTCAAAAATGTTTTATGAAAATCATAAAACTATAAACACAAACGTAAAATGATAAAAGACCAATGAAACATAAGATTATTCTAATAATTCACATTATTCCAATGTGAAGAGATAATTCATATGTTACCTCTGAACCATATTGTTTGGCATAATAAATGTAAACTAATCAGAGTATACCTTGCAGTGGGTCTATATTCCTTGATGATCTCAAGACAAGAGTGAAAAAATGTCAAGAGAAGTACATTAGATGTGGAAAGGAATGGAAGACTAGGGATATTGTCTCACATAAACAGACTGCACAAAGGAGATATCTATGGAAATAAGGAATAGGGATGGGGAGTTGTTAACAATTCAGCTTCATTAATATATCAACTATGCAGGAAAGTAGAAGATGGAAGAATAAAACAAGAAATAGGATCAGGAGTAAGAGAGAAGGTAGATTAAAGGAGAAATGTGGCCTAAGCAAAATAAACTGTAACTCAGGAGGTACAAAATATTTCCAACTCTTTTTGAAGTGGCAAAGAATGGGAATCTTAGGTGGTTCTCAAAAATTAAAGAATGCCTGAACAAGTTGTGATTTATATAATGGGTTAGATGGCATATTTCTGGAGGACTAGCACCTTTGGTATGAAGTCTTGCTGAGCCATTTTCAGGACTTTTCATGTATGTTTAATGTTTCCCTTTCACATATCCCTCACCTCTGACTTCCAGAAGCTGTATGTAGCATGTATAGCATAGGGTAACTGAGAGGACACAGATCTATTGGTGAGTTAGTGGGATATATACCTATAGCTTCTGAAGGCTTTCCCAAATGGAAAGGGTGGATGAGAACAATTCATTTCAGTGGCCATAAAGGAGACTGAAGCAGGTACTATGGAGGTATTAGAACTTGGTCAGACATCTAAGGTCCCAAGGTCATCCATTACACTTGAATCATTTCCAGTCATCCATACTTTTGTCATGCCACTGGATTTTCATGTCTTGAAGAGAGAGTGAGGCTGATGATTTTGTACTATCTGCTGTACTTATATCCAATTCACATTAATTAAAATACAACCCTTTGAAGTCATTGGTACTCCTTGAAATGAAGGATGACGACCAACATAGACACAATTGTATATTTATGTATATTAATGTTTAGGTATGTGAATATATTATGAAATGCAATTATGTTTCAGAGAAATGGCAAAAAATTTTGCAAACCAGTGCCAAGTGAAGTGGGCAGAACCAGATGATCTAATTCTACAAACACAATGATATGGTAAAAACAAAAAAAAATTGAAAGAATCAGGAACTCTGATCTTTGTAATAATGAACCACAAATCCAGAGTATTAAAGATGAAATCTGCTATTTACTTCCTGATTCAGAGGTAAAGGACCCAGAATGCAAAATCAGTCATAATACTTTTTTGGTCAAGACTAGTAGGGAAACTTTTTTGCTTCACTATCAATTGGGTTTTGTTATTTCATTTTTAATTTGGAAGAGGAAAAATTTTAAATGGGAAAGAAAGAAGGTTAGTTTTTTGTTTATTGCAAAATTAGACACATGTACATCCATTTATGTGTATATTTATTTGCAAACACACACATAAATGCTACATGTATATGTATGAACGTTTTAGAATTCTTAGGTGGTTCACTGGATAGAGCAGTAGGACTGAGGCTCAGAAGATCTGCTTTCAAATTGGGCTTCAGAAACTTACTGGTTATATAACCCTGTGTAAGCCACTTAAATCCTATTTCCCTCAGTTTCTCATATGTAAAATGGGGACACACTAGAGGAGGAAAAGGCAAACCACTCCATTGACTTTTGTCAAGAAAACTCATTGAAAAATTACATAGGGTCACAGAGTTGGACATGACAGAAGGACAACAATAACAAGGAAGTCCACCCAGTGTGGTCATTGCCTGTGTTATCATGAAAAAATCACTTACCTTCCATGATCATGAGTTTCCTCATGCATAAAGATGAAGACAATAGACTTAGATGGTCTGTGAGACCACTTCATTATCTTGGTCTATAATTTTACTTGAATCATTGGTTGTCTCATATTTATAAATATAATGAATAAGAAATAAAGCAAATAGGTCAAGAATTGTTCTTGTCCTTAGAAGTACCAATCTAACATTTAAATTATTTCTGACCTTTGCATCCCACCAGCCCCACACTATGGCATCTTCACAGATTGCAAAATCTTGACTAAATTGAGCTTTGGGGAGAAACTGCCCCACTTTCACCAGAGCATCAGTCTCATTTGGAAAGAACACATAGTTCATAATGGCGTATTGAGCCTCAGAGCTTCTATTCTCATCCACAAACACCTGGTCACCAGCATTGTTGGTAAATTGGGTTTTCTTCAGGAAGGAGTGAAGCTGAAATGGAAGAGGAAATCCAATTACTGGGTAGTGCCTGAGAGAAGGGCTCCCTTTGAAGCACAACCCATGCATTAGATGAAAGATACTGGATTTGTTTTGTAGTCTTTTAGAGTTCTGTACTTTTATTTTGAGGTCTGTTAAAATCTGACTTTCTACTGGGACATATAGAAAAAACCTCTGGAACCCTCAATGTTGTTTCCATCTCCAAGATCCCTAATTTCATTATCAGTCTTAACTCCTAAGTATCTCACCCATTTATCTAATCTATTGGCGAGGTCTGTTGATCTCACTTTTCTGATATCTTTCCTTCCTCATCCACACCAACTAGATTCTTTGGCTTTCTTTAATTTCTACCTCCTCTCATCTTCTACAGGAAGATTTTTTTTAACCCTCTCTTAATTCTAGTGTTCTTTCTGTTAATTCTTTCCTACTTTTTCCAATTAATTTTCTATATTATTTATTTATACATATTTATTTTCTTTTGGTCTTTCCCATTACATTGTGACCTTCTTTAGGGCAGAGGCTGTTTTTTTTGTCTCTTCATATCCCTTGTTATATAGAGAAATAGTTTCAAGAATAAAATGAATAATAATAATAATAGCAGAATTCAGTTTTGTTTTTTATAAGGATGGAACATTAGTTTCTATTACCCATTCCACAGAGACTAAGGATTCTGTTACTGAATTTTAAAAGGGAATGGAATCATAGAGTCAATTTAGCTGCAATATGGAAAAAGAAACCTTAAAGGTCAGATAACCTGTGAGAGTCTCAGAAAGGACCAATGCAACTTCTTTCCTGAAAGACTGGATCACTGAATTGTCATGAAAAATCTCAGGAGAATTTTGAGATAACTGAGTTTATGTCAGGCTGTAAAGATATCCTGAAGAGAACTTTTGAGACTGATATCTGGAGAGAGAGTGGACTGGTGGGACTCTGTTTTTATAATGTTGAAAAAATCAATAGCTTCCATTAATGGCTAGAGGAGATTTTATCCAGAACCTTTTTCATCAGAGATATGTGACTCAAATATTTCTCTGTATAATTTTTTTGTTATGCTCTTAATATAATGTGTTGATGTATAGTTAATAAGATCCATGTTTGTCTAAGCCAGGACCTAATAAAAGAGATGATTAAAAACCTATAGGAAAAGAAGTATCCCCACTTCATTTGTAAACTGGGATGCAGGTGTAGAGTTAATTGACTGATTAGAATGTGTACATCACTAAAAATTTATGAGTATGAATCCGAACATAAGATTGTTTTAGAGCTCACAATGAGAATTAATGAGAAAATCATTAACTAGCAGGTAGAGACATTCTGATAACTGGGTACTGGCTTATTGTCAGCCAGTATAGAACATTTTATAACCAAATCAGGTCCCCCGTCAGCTAATAAGTGATATTTTTTCAACAATTAAAGCTGCCACAAAATGGAATAAGGTATGTTGAGAGATAGTAGATTATTCCCTGATTACAAGTCCACTGACAAAGTTGTTGAGAAAGCAGTTCCAATCAGTTCACATGACTGCTTGATGGAAGCAGAGGTCATTTGCAGCTCCAAGTCTCTGTGAAAGAAACATTAGTTCTTCAAATGACAACTCACAAGTGTTGGGAATTAATAATACAATCTGTGAGGAAAATGTAATCAGAGAATTAGAGATTTGTAAGGGAGTTCATTATCCATTTCATCCCATCAATACACAAAATGTCACAGTTAAGAAGTGGCCACACATTTGATATTACCAGCCATGAATGAGGTACTAAATATTCTTCATTTACCATTGATCTTTCCTCTGATTTTCTTCTAGATATTTCATGGAGAGCCCAAGCCACAGCATAGACAGTATTGTAGATGGTGTAACTGAAGCCTGACATAGTCATATCAAAAGAGCACAATGGCAAAGTCTCCAAGGAAGCATTTGGTGAACATAATTCTTGTTCTAGGTATTCTGGTTGATCTGGGCACCTAAAAGCAGAGAGCCAGAATCCCCTCAGTAAAGCATCATGTGGATATTTCAAAGGAGTTACTGTCTTAAGAAAAGTCTTGAATCCGGGGATTTCATTTGTCAAGTATGAAAATGTGAGAGCCCCATGGAAAGCATGACCTTGACTATAGAGGGGCCTCATAGTAATGTCCCAGTGAGACGTGGCAATCCACACCTTGTCCATTCCGATTATAGGAGCTTGTGAATATCTTAGAATCATTAAAGAATCTGTATCACCATGGATGGCAATCACTTTGGCTGATGATGTTAAGATCCGGGGCATGAAGGTCTCATATGATTCCATATGTGTTCTCTCACTGACAGGGATCTTCTCTGTAAAGGATGCACAAACACCTTTCTTGGCCATTTCCCCTCTTATTTCCCAGAGGAATTTCTCTCCTCTCATATCATTTGAGACAACCAGTCCTATCCAGTTCCATTCAAAATATACCATTAAGCGGACAACACCTTGGTGGAGAGAAGTGTCTTTGGGGGCCATCTGATAGAGGGAAGGAAACTGGACCTTGTCACTAAGAATAGAATCAAATGGACCATAGCTGATCTGGATGAGAAAACAAACATGAATTTATTTGTCCTCTGTTGATACTGAGAGAACTGAAACAAAATTTGAATTTGGAAGTGGGCCTTTTTTTTTGACAGAAAAGATGATGTCAATTTTAGTCTGTGGTTTAGTATAAGTGGCATTTTAACATCTGAAGATCTCTATTTATTTTTCTCTCTGAGTCCTCAAGGAGGCAGTGATGTGGTGCAGTGGCAGGGTTCTATATGGGCAGAAAGTATGGGAATGTGTTAATTATGCTTGAATGTTGAAAAAATGATGGATAAGACAAAGGTATTTCCTAGGAAGAGAGGAATAGCAGAGAAAGGATGGAATAAGTAGTTTCACAGAAAAGAAAGGGCTTTTACATTGCAGCATTAAATGTTGAGGGAATGCAGCAGTACTTGAACCTCACTCATATGATTTGGATCAAGGATGTAAATGTGTATATGCAAAACTTGGTGTAGAAATATTTGTTTCTTAAAAGGGAAGTAGATGGATAATGAAATTAGAGAAAGGGGAGTAAAAAATTAGGGCTGATAAACAAAGGCAGTGAAACAGGAAAAAATTTACAAGAAGTTTCTCAGATAAAAGTCTCCTTTCTCCAAAATATGGAGAACTGAATAAAATTTACAAAAATAAAACCATTGCCCAGTTGGTAAGTGGTCAAGGGATATGAGCATGGAATTTTCTGAAGAATAAATAAAAGTTATATATGTACCTATGAAAAATGCTCTATATCACTCCTGATTACAAATATGCTGATGAAAATAACTCCAATGTACCATTTATATCTATAATACTGGATAATATAATAGAAATGGAAAATGACAAATATGCGGAGAAAAAGTGGGACACTAATGCACTCTTGGTGGAGTTGTGAATTGGTTCAACCATTCTGAACAAGAATTTTAAGCTATTTCCAATGGGTTGATTTAACCTTTGAACCAACCATACCATTACTAGGTATGTTTTCCAAAGATACAAAAGAAAATAAAATATTCTATGTTTAAAAATATTTATTACAATTCTTTTTTAAATTGGATATCCAAGAATTGGATATTGGGGGGATGCTATCAATTGGGGAGTGACTGAACATATGGTACATCATTGCAATGGAATCCTTTTAAATTTTAAGAAATGATTAGCAGGATGATTTGACAAAGGCTTGGGAAAACTTATATAAATTGATGGAAGATAAACTGAGCATAAGCACAATAATATAATACACATTAAGAGCATAATTGTCATGATTAGCAAATGTGAAGGACTTAGCTACTTTAAAGAAGACAATGGTCTAAAAATTGCCAAGAGGACATGGTTTAAAAAAATATTATCCACCTCCAGAGAGAGAACTTAGAGAATTTAAGTATAGACTGTTGCATATTCTTTTTTAAAAAATCCTCCCATTAAAGCCTTAGAATCAATAGTGTGTATTGGTTTCAAGGTAGAAGATTGGTAAGGGCTGGGCAATGGGGGTTAAGTGATTTGCCCAGAATCACACAGCTAGGCAGTATCTAAAGCAAAATTTGAACCCAGGACCTACAAGGGCTTTCCATCCACTGAGCCACCTAGGTGCCCCCTAGCATATTCTCACTTAATTTATTTTTGTGCACTTAGGTGGTCATTTTTTTTTGCAACAGGACTAATATGGAAATATTTTGCTTGACTTCACATGTATAATTGACATTGAATTGCTTAACTTCTCAATGGGTAGTGGAGAGATGAGATTGTGAAGGTGAATATGGATCTCAAAATGTAAAAATATGAAAAATTTAAAAACATCTGATAATCCTTACTCCATCCTTCAACCACAAAATTTGTCCATCAACAAAAAGAATGTTCATTGATGTCATTATAGGAATGGCGTCAGGTCTTGCTTATTGTGACTTTGTTGTTTGCTATTAAAGGATAAGATATGTACCCACTTATCACACTTTGAAAGATCTAGTCATTTCTGAAAGCAGATGCATTCCTCCTCTCCTGTCAGGGTCAAGGAAGAACTAACCCACAATGGAAGCACCATTCTTACTCTTACTCCAGGACTTCACGCAATAGCATATCTTTTGGCCAACAAAGATACAAGATGAATCTCTTACATGGATCCCCTGACTCAGGGATCTCAAACCCCAATAAAGAGTTAAGATTACTCTGTGGCTTTTAACCTTTCAGTTTATGTTTTCTTCACTGATCAAGTGAGGAATTTCTGGTCAAGTGAATGACCAGAAATCTGAATCCCAATGCTAGTGAATCCACAAGATTTCCTGAGCTTCTCCAAGACCTCTAAATCCTGAACCTGTGTTTGTAGAGATCTTGGGGATAAATAATATTGAAAAGTTGTGAAAGCTTTAAAATTAGGAGTGAGGATATAAATAGAGACCTTCAATCACTCCTCTTTTGATATGAGTAATTCCATACTAAAAACTGGTCTCCATTCCATTTAAATCAAGGACTCATTTTCCTTTATCTTTTGGGAAGTCATTCCTACTTATTGGTTCCAGACTACCAAAGCAGTCAGTTATATGCCTGACAAACAATGACAATACTCAGTATGCAGCTGGGCTGAAAAGTACATTATGCCATTCGCAAGGCCAGTGTTCCTAGAAGACTCCTTCTGGTCTTTAAAAGGTGAGCTACCATCTGAAAAGTTTTCTCATACAGCTTGTATATCTGTGTCTTATGTGCTCATTAATTAAGCTAATTACCTATCTGTGAGCAATGCCATGAATTTACTCCTGCACCTGCATTTTCATAAAGGTACTTAAGGTCCTCTTAATGCAGCATTATAGATAGGCTTACCATTCCCCCTCAAACTTGTTCCTTCTATACCATGTGCTCATGCTCCATTCTCTTTTTGCACATGTCACTCTTCTCAATAAATTAATGTTGAACATCATTGGACTAAATTATTTCAAAAGATAAAATACCAAAAGTGAGATGTTATAGACTGATCAGTTTCTCAACTAGAAGTCCAGGCATGTAAACTTTAATTCCTATTCTTATTCTAGTTAATTGTGTAAAGGTGAGTTGATATTTTTAGCTTTCCAATCTTTAGTGACTTCATCTGTGTAATGGGCAAGTCAATCCAGGTTTCCTATCAGATACTTTCATGAACTGAAATCTAAATGGCTCCATTTCTATTCTTGGTGTATAATTTGGGTGATGCTCCAGGAGAGGTTTATCTTTCCTGATGATTGAGGCAGCTTACTTACAGGTGCAGAGACAAGAGGATTTAAGTGGTTTCTAGAAGATATGAGATCAAATTCTGCCATAGGAACTTCTTAGCTGCATGATCCTGGACATGTAACTTAATATTTCTCAGTCTAAGTATCTTGTTTTGTAAAATTAAGGTTTTAATAGTACCTGAGGTGGTGGCTATGAGGAGCAGTGAAAAGATTTATATAAAGCTTATTAAAACCTTAAAGCACTTCATAAATGCTTGTTATTGTTGTTATGTTATCACTCATAATAATAGTAATAACAATTTTTTGGTTGATAAAGGCATAGAGAAAGGCATAGTCATATTGAATATCTTTCACCTGTGGAAACCTGTAGAGGTCAAGTATTGTCCCCATCTGGACAGAGAGAGCTGAGGTGACTCCTCCAATAACAGCCACAGACCTTTCCTGCTTCCTGCAGCTGTAGTTAGGGATGGGCTGGTCTTGGCCAGACAGCCATCTCAGGGAGCTCTCCAAGGTTTTCTCATCACTGTGGTAAGTGTTGTAGAGGTGGAATCCCAGGGAAATGTTGGGCAACAGATGGGGATCTCTGTTAATCTCCTCTACAGCAAACAGTAGAGCCAGCACCTGCTGGTAATTTCTGTGGAGCCACCTGTAGGGATGAATGCCACAGAATATTAGCAATTACTACAAAAACCCTACTTTTCAGGAGCAAGAATTCCTCAGGCGTGTGAGTCAAAACTATGGGCTCAACAAGTTATTCAGTTCACTTTATTTATATTAAGAAGAGCCCTGTCCATGTGCCTTGTTCCTATATTCTTCCTTCCTTGTTATTACGAGGATTATTGGCCTTAAGTTTTTATGCTACTCTGGCTGAGTCAGTCCCTCATTCCAGCAATAGATATAGAGCATCCATATTCACCTAGATCCTATAGAACATCTGGATGTTCCTTGAGTCAGGAGAACTATTGAATAAAGGATGAGAAAATAAACACACCAATAAAAGTAATATGAGGTGGTACAGGTGAATGGCATTGGTATCTAAGAAAGCAGAATAGAATTTAGGTCCCATCTGCATGAAAAAGCAAGGGAAGGCTTTGCAAAGGGCAACATGGTCCATGAAATGTGAGGATGACTTTGCCATATGGCTCTTTGAGGAAAGGGCCATTCCAAGGGAAGGAAATGAATGATGCAAACCAATTCACACAGGTGTGTGCCTAGGAGGAACTGCACATTAGGGCTCCAAGTATCTTCATTTGTTCCTGTCTCATATATCTGATGAAAGACAAGGTTCTGACTCAGATTTCCCTACCTCTAATTTTTTCTCTTCTACTACTGGTACTGAGAAGACTAGAAAAACAAATTAATTTAAAAGCTTGTTATTTAGTACCAGGTCTTTAGTCAAGAATCTGATAGTAAAGAACAAACACTGCAGATATTTGTGGAATTGCTTTAAAAGTACTTTGAGTGTAGTAAGATTTCTCCAGCAGCTACCACCTTTCAGAAAATCTCAGACTGTTTTAGTGGAGACAGAAGATGAGGATGACAGTGTCACAAGTTATGACAACCTCACTTAACATGACAGTATTCATAGCATTTTCAGTTCTGTCTTGAGAATCACTTACTAGGTTTCTGAGGTTTAAAGAACTCGTGTCCATTCTTTTTTACTTTGTTCATGTTCTATTCAATTTGAATCATGGAAGACAGAAGGAGAGTCCCAACTTTCCTTAAGGAATGCTATTCTCAAGACAAAATTTAAAAACTGCATAGAGTTTAGAGGGCTTATGACAGAACGGGATTTTAAAAAAAGTTTCACCATGGAATGAATGGTAAACTTTTCTTTTCCTTTAAATCATACCAACATTTCTCTCTCGATGGAGAATAATAATGATAGAAAATGGAATAAAAATAATCACATTAGAGAATTAAATAACCAATCATTAAAATGTTTTGATAATTTTCCCCCTTTATACAAAAAAATCAATCTAGATTATGTAGAATATCTGGAATATCTTCTTATTTATGAGAGGAAAGAAAGAATCTAGAGTGGTTAAAAAAGTGACAGAAGATAAGATGGATCCATAGCAGTATTTGACAGTAAGAAGATACAAAGGAAGAGGGCAGAATCCTCATCTGCCAAGGAACCATTCATTGTATTTTAGAATCTGACTCCCATAAGAGTAAGACAGAGTTAATTGCTAACCTTCTTTTCCTCAGCTATCAAAAAGATTTGATATCACCGGTAATTGGCGAATTTTGATTCAATCTCAATTCCATAGTGCAGACTTGTAGATGATTGTAGGCATCTTTACATTATTATACAAAGAGAGGCCTTGTTATATAAACTAGGGTTTCTACCAATGGAACTGACAGAGGATGAAGTACAAACTAAGGTCTGGGAATCAGCACAAATGTCAATACAGTTTGTCCATGTCTCATAAAGGAAATATAACTCCACTTCCTTTGGAATGCTACAGTTTAGAAAAACTGAACTAGATAAACAGGAATTCCTCACACATGACCTGCTGGAAGTCAGAATACTCCAGACATCACTGGGAAAGAGTGAGCATTCCAGAGAGACAGTTCCAAATCTCACTCAACACGTTTTACAGTGCTATCCTGAGTATATCTCTTGCTTCCAATAACCCCAAATCTACTGATCTCTCAGTTTTAGGCCCTGTCCCAGAGTGCTCTAGCTAGCTTTGTTGGGATATCCTATCCTGGCCTTCTTTGCCTAGCAGGAACATATAAATAATCCTAAGAAACATCAAGGAGCATGGTAAATTCACATACCCTGAAGAGGGATAAGATTTAATGTTTATCTTTCAATGATAGGGGACCTGGGACAGGACAAATACAGCATCTTCACTGAAGTAGGAATACCTAGGACTTCCTGAAATGTTATGCTCACTTTTTTATCAGATAGGCAAATGTAGAAATGAAACATGAGATCTTTCATTCTTGTTGGGGTAGATCTCTTTACCCAATTTTAGTATATTCAATACCACTAACTATGCCCAAGGATATAAGAATGATAGAGGGCTCAAGAACTCCAGAATATTAACCTAATTTGAGGAGTCTTGGGACTCACTTCTATTCTTAAGCATCAATATAAGGTCAGGAATGGGGATTCAACATGATAAAAGACTGAATCTGCTTAGGACTGACCTTTTTTGGGTATGGGATTTTGCAGGGGAGTGAAAAGGGGGAAATAGAGGAAAATAGTTTTTTTCTATTTAACTTCGAAGGTCAATGAAACATAAAGAAAACTGTGAAGGATGTAAAAGAATTAAGAAACAAGAAGGGAGGGGAAGCCTGTATTGAATCATGCTATATAAGCCTGCCTTCTGCTTCATCTATAAAGTTCTCTGTCTAATCATCACAGGAAAACAAATATCACAGAGATAGTGAAACACTTACTTATAAGGTTTACAAGCTTTGTTAGGAGGACTTGCAAACAGTTGTGCTCCTGTTACACTGTTCACTTCAACTGAGAACAAGGATAAAAAGATGCCAATGATCAGGTCCCCATCTTGGGAAACTATGGGATTGATCTGGTGGAAGCAGGGGAGGTTTCCCTTCCTGTGCTCAGATCGTGGAAGCTGCAGCAGCAGAGAGAGGAGAAAATAAGAAAGCAGTTGAGAAACACTTTTCTGAATAGGGAGCAACATCTCCCAGAAGATTAGCCAAGTTCCAAGGCTGAGAAAACCCACTCAGACTAGAACAAAGTTAACTGCCTTATTCATGGAGTGGTGAGGAACTGTCCAGCACCAGAAATGTCCTGTCCTTCATTAGATGCCCATGCTCTGGTCTGTCTGCCACTCCTGAAGAAACACAATGGGACATTCGTTGGGACTATAACTAAGAGAAGGGCAATGGTGCAAGGCAAAATGAATGTTTTATAGTTTCCTCAGCTCTTAGATTTTGTTCTGTCCCTTGGCACCCTTGTTGTTAGATTATGTTAGGGACCTCTCCCATTTCAGTCTCCACAGGGAAGTCTTGGTCCATGAAGAAATCTGGGGAGAAAACTGCCTGAGGCACCTCCAGCTGAGTCTCTGCATCTGAGGGAAAAACAAATAGAAAATGTTTTGGACTCTCTTTTTCTTGTTCTTAGTGGAGGCTAAAGTATAGAAGTGCCTTTTTAGGTAAATAATTTCTGTGTTTAGGGTTGAGCAAATGATCTGTTGAATAAATCTCATAAAAATTTTCTTGGTAGGCGAGTAGCTTAAAAATAACACCCCAAAATGATGGCAATTTCCCTGATAACTTCTAAGACTGATGGTCTTGATGTCAACTCCTTGCCTCATTTCCCTATGCCAGGACTTTGGGCAATCTGTTCTGAAGCTGTATCTTAGTATGTAGAATGCTCATAAACATCCTCTCTCTCTTTTTTTTTAAACCCTTACCTTCTGTCTTGGAGTCAATACTGTGTATTGGCTCCAAGGCAGAAGAGTGGTAAGGGCTAGGCAATGGGGGTCAAGTGACTTGCCCAGGGTCACACAGCTGGGAAGTATCTGAGGCCAGATTTGAACCTAGGACCTCCCGTCTCTAGGTCTGGTTCTCAATCCACTGAGCTACCCAGCTGCCCCCCATAAACATCCTCTCTTACTTCTCCCTACAATCCTTGGTTAGGACCACTGCATCATAGTCTCAGAGATAAAAGGGTCATGGAGGTTGCTTAGTCAATTATATTTATGACAGAATTCCCCTTTTCAATGACTAGCAATAGTGCTACATACAGACATATTTCCTGCCTGTTGTGATAGAGGGAAATGGGCAAAGACAAGAAATGAAATGCAAAGCAAGAAAAGTTCAAGAACACATGGAACCTAGACCCACTGGGGGAGTAGAGAGAGAGAATTCCATGGAAGCTTGAGGGAGAAGATGGTTGTACCCCAGCTATTCTGGACTTCACTTCTGCTTAGGAGTGGTATGAAGACACACCACTTCATCTTCTCTCTGGCCATTACTTTTCCACCTCTGACTTGAGCTGAAGAAAAAAGATAGTCTTGCTCAGAAAAGACCCCAGCAGGGTTACTGCTATATTCCCTCAGGGGAAGAACTTTTATTCATTTTTGAAGAGACTTACATCAAAGCCTTCAACAAGTGATACAAAGTAGGATTAGGGAAAACTCCTTTTCCTCTCTCCCAGTTTTCCTTATTTACTTCCCCCCCAAGTGAATAAAGAGATCCTTTTAACTAAATACCTGGAGCCATCATACCCTGACCAGTTGACAAGGCCAAGGTCCAAGGAATGAAGGTCAGCAAAGCAGATCCCAGAATTAGGGCTCCCTGATGATCCTCCTTTGTGATTTCTCTCCCCAAATTTTCCACACTAATGGACTTGTGATTATTATTCTCACCCCAACATAGAAGATATAATATGAGAGTAAATACTTGTAGGATCAATAAATATATATACCCTACTTTAAGCCCCCTAGGTTATTACCCCCAAAAGATTGCAATTACAGAATTAAAGCCCAAAGATTACTGCCCATGACCCCTCCTTTCTCAAGCACAAGCAGGTCAAGGGGTAAAAAACCTACAAATGGCTTTATTCACATTAATCATATCTATCACAGAGTGTTGTAGAAACCTAGTAAATGATAACAGAATTCTTTGTTGTAGTAACATCACAAGAGTGTTGTTTAAGTGATTTGATAATATCCAATCAAATTGTAGAATGTCACATATGTAGAAGACTGATTGACTGCATAACAGTCACCATCCATATCTAGGTTCTACTCTACATCAAGCTGAAGATGAATTAAAATCACTCTAATTAAAAAACAAAAAAGGGGGAGATGCCGGTAGCCATCAAAGACCATGCTGTTTGATATGGTCCAGGTGGAAACCAGGGACTGCAAAGCAGCTCCCAGGAAGGATGGAAACATTCACTGAAACCTCCCTAAGTGACTTTCATTATTAACATTCCTTTATTATTGGAATTGCTATGATTATTATTCTTAGCCCCAGGAAATATAGATGAGAGCAACATGATTTCAGTGTTAATATAGATGTCCCACCCCATCCCCTAGGATTTTACCAGGAGAGTCCACTTACAAAATTAAACCTAAGGATTCTTATACACCCATTTAGATAGGGCTCTCTTTTCTAGGCATAAAAACTTCTGGCAAATCTGTGCTCTGAAGTCCCTAACCTATATCTGGTTCATGTTGATTCTACCCTCTGATCTTGCACTTAGCAACAATGTTTCATTAACTATCTCCCTAGGCTTCCTGTCTGTTGTTAGGTTCCATGGAAACATGTATGTTGAGAATGAAACTGTGTGCCAAATAGATGTGTGATCATGAGGGTATAAAATAAAGCCAGGCCTCAGCCAAGGTGGAGCAGTTTATCCTGTGAAATCTGTGCTGTGGGTTGAATGGGAAAGCTGTGTCCCATCCATTATTTCGCTGACACCATCCCACCAGCTGGCCCACCCCATAGCAACTAAAGAAACTGTTCTGAACGTTTTGTTATTAGAGGGAGGAACTGACTTACCATCTGTGAAAAAAATTTCATTAGGTTGCCTAATGAGAAGAACAGGAAATAGGGAGTTGGTCAGAAAAGAGCTTCCTTCAAATTGCTGCCTCGTGTAACATCTTTTGATTTCCCTTATTATCTCTTACTAATTTCCCTCTCTAATACACTAGTAAGGCTATATAATGACATGTTCTGAGGATGTAATGGGGTTCATTGACCAGTGTTGGCCTAATTGTTAGAATATGTGCAGTTTCATTTGCTTTCTGACAATCCATATGATACTGCTGAACTTACTTCTTTTTTTCCCCTTCTTCTGAGAACAGAGGGGGAATTACTCTTTCTTATCAGTTTCCTTCATGGTGATGGAAAGAATTTTTGTAGCTGCTGAACCAGAATTGAGTGTGCATAAGTCATTTTCAAACATAAATTATCTACCACTTTCAGAGTATTCCATGAGATGAGATCTACTATGGACCTCTAGGTGGGAGAATAGGCAGCTGCAATTGCCTGGCTCAGTTGTCTCATCTCCCTACCTTATTGTCATGTGCCAATGGACACATTTTTTCTTTTTTTGGTTTCTATTCCTTTCTAACCTCAGATGATTGAACTGAGGAGAAATATTCAATAAGGTTAGGACCTTGTGACCTCTGAAGGGTCAAAAGAATTGTCATATATCTCAGCATCTATATCCAAGTCCAGTGACAAACATGCCTTGAAAAGGGATCTACCTGATCCTTCTTAGCCATAAATTGGCCGTGGCATTGGAGGCACTGTGTTCTGAAATAAGTAAGACACTTATCCACTGGATATGCTACACAGAGAAGTAAATTTGGTGGTGAGAATGCTTGGTTACAATAATTTATTTTTTACATATTCTTTTCAGAATTGAATGGTTTTGTTGAAAGGAGGAAGAATTCCACTGTGGGGGAATGTTGCTGTAATTTGTTGCTCATTGTAACTTTAGCTTTCATTAGTTTTAATGGCTACCACAACAAATTGATAGCTCATATCCATCTTGAAATCTATCAAAATGTCAAGTTTTCCATGAGAAAACCTATGCCTCCATCATCACCCAAATAAAAAGCTGGTATTTTGAACCCCAAACCAGATAACTGCCTTTATCCACATCAGAACTTTCCAAATTCATTTTGAGCCAAACTTCTAACTTGCCAATATCTTTCCCCCCTTAAAGGATTAGCTGAATTTATTAGATCAACAAAGAACATACAAATCAATAAATACATCAGTATTAAAGGGATGGTTAGTATGTCAGCTTTCTCAAACTCCCTCCAAAATTTGTAATTTCCTTTTCCTATCATATTAGCCAATCTGATAGATGTGAGGTGGTACCTCAGAGTTAATTTATTTTTCTCCAATCACTAGTAATGAAGAACTTTTCTTCATCTGACTATAGATATCTTTGATTTTTTTGTTCTGAAAACTGCCTGTTGACAATTTATCAAAATTGGAATTACTTATATCCTTTTAGACTTGTTTCAGTTCTCTAAATGTTTGGTAAAAGAAGCTTTTGTTAGGGTTTTGCTATAGAATTGCCACCTCCTCTCAGGTTTTCTACTTTCCTCCTAGTCTTGGTTGCTTCGGTTTTGTTTGTGCAAACACTTTTTACTTTACTGAAATCAAAATTATCATTTTAGATCCTGTGATATTATGTCTCTTCTTTTGTCATGAATTCTTCCTATAACCATAAATCTAATGGGTAAAATATAATTTGTTTATAATAGTCACCGTTTTCTCTAATCATGTTTCAATTTTGACCTTATCCTTGTTTATGGCGTAAAAGGTTGGTTTATACATTCTTTCTGCCAAACCACTTTCCATTTTTTTTTAAACCCTTACCTTCCGTCTTGGAGTCAATACTGTGTATTGGTTCCAAGGCAGAAGAGTGGTAAGGGCTAGGCAATGGGGGTCAAGTGACTTGCCCAGGGTCACACAGCTGGGAAGTGGCTGAAGCCAGATTTGAACCTAGGACCTCCCGTCTCTAGGACTGGTTCTCAATCCACTGAGCTACCCAGCTGCCCCCGACTTTCCATTTTTCTTAGTAATTTTATGAAATAATGAATTTTTGTCCAAAAGTTTTGAACTTATGTGTTTATCAAGCATAAGATTAGTATAGTCATTCAGTACAATGCATGATTTACCTAATCTATTCCACTGATATTGCTTTGCCAGTTATTGTGGTCTAATAAATCAGTTGTGTCTAACTCTTCATGCCTACATGGACCACACTGTCCATGGTGTTTTCTTGGCAGAGATACTAGACTGCTTTGCCATTTATTTCTCTATTGGATTAAGTCAAACAGAAGGTAAGTGATCTTCCAAGCATCTCATAACTAGCAAAAATCAGAGACCCAAAATGAATTTTGTTCTTCCTAATTCCAGGTCCAGCCCTTTATCTACCAAGTTGCCTAAACACCTCCTTCTTGGCCTGTATGAGATTGTTTTAATGATTACCACTTTGTAACATAGGTTGAGACCTGGTAAGGCTAAATATCTTCCCTCACGTATTTTCACTGATTACCTTGATATTCTTGATTTTTTTGTTCTTCTGGATGAATTTTAAAAACATTAAAAAATTTTTCAGATTACTTGATGATATAATTTTTAATGTTTGCCTTCTTACATTTTGCAATCCATGTTCTCTTTTTCTCTCATTCATGTTCTTTCCCTGTCCCCAAGAAGGGAGCAAAACAACATAGGTTGAATAATTATCATATGATACATATTTACATGTTTATGATGTGAAACAAGACATATTGCTTACACTAGAGAAAATGCATAGAGGAAATAAGGAAAAGAATGGTATGTTTGAATCTGCCTTCAGACTTCTATGGTGGTGGATTTTTTTCCTTCATGTGTACCTTGGTTGCGTTCCTTGATGATAATAGTTGTCATTCCCATTTGATCATCATATATTATTATTGTTTCTGTGTATATAGAACATTCTTCTCATTCTGCTCACTTCACTTTACATCACTTTATATATATTTCTAGGTTTTTTGTGATCATTGTGCTTGTCATTTCTTATGGCCCAATAGTATTCTGTTACAGTCATATGCCACAAATTGTTCAACCATGCCCCAGTTGATGAGCATCTATTCAGTTTCCAGTTCTTTGCAAACGCAAAAAAGAGCTGCTACAAATGTTTTTGTTCAGGCATGTTCTTCTTCTCTATCTTTAATATCCTTGAGACGTGGATCTAGTAGTGGTTTCGTTGAGTCAATGGATAGGTACAATTTTATGGCCCTTTGGTCATGGTTCCTAATTGCTCTCCAGAATGGTTGTTACCAGTTCACAGCTCCACCAAAAGTATATTAGTATCCAGTTTTCCCCACATTGCTTCCAAAATTTATGTTTTCCCTTTTTTTCCCTCATGTTAGCTAATCTGGTGGGTGTGAGTTAATACCTCAGAGTTGTTCTAATTTGTATATTTCTAATTAATAGTGATTTTGAGCACTTTTAAAATATGATTAAAGGGGGGGCAGCTGGGTAGCTCAGTGGATTGAGAACCAGCCCTAGAGACGGGAGGTCCTAGGTTCAAATCTGGCCTCAGATACTTCCCAGCGGTGTGACCCTGGGCAAGTCACTTGACCCCCATTGCCTAGCCCTTACCACTCTTCTGCCTTGGAGCCAATACATAGTATTGACTCCAAGATGGAAGGTAAGGGTTTAAAAAAATATGATTAAAGATAGTTTTAATTTCTTCTTTTGAGAAATTGCCTGCTCATATCCTTTGACCATTTATCAATTAGGGAATGCTGCTTATATTTATAAATTAGAGTAAATTTTTTATATATTTGAGAAATGAGGACTTTATTAGAGATTCTTGCTATGAATATTTCCCCTGGTTTATTGTTTGCCTTTTAATCTTGTTTGTGCAAAGCCCTTTAAATTTAATGTAATCAAAGTTACCTATTTGATATCACATAATGTCCTTTATGGATTGTTTTGACCTAAATTCTTCACTTATTCATAGCTCTGAGGGGGAAACTATTTTGTGCTTCCCTAATTTATTTATACTAATACCCTTCATTTCTAAATCATGAATCCATTTTGATTTTACCTTGGAATATGTTGGTCTCTGCCTACTTTCTGTCATATTTTCTTTCAGTTTTCCCATCAGTTTTTGTTAAACATATCTTTTTGGGTTTCTCAAATACTAGGTTACTATGGTCATTTGCCATTGCTTATTAAGTGCCTACTGTATTCTGTTGGTCTACCATTCTTTCTTACCCTACATCAGATTGCTTTGATATAAACATAATGTAATAATGTACAGTGAACAACTATAAATAATTTAGTCATTCTCAGTAATACAGTGATTCAAAATAATCCTAAAGGACTCATGATAAAAAAATATAATTTTCCAGAGAAAATACTGATGAAATCTGAATTCAGACCACATCAAACATTTTTGCTTTCTTAATTTTTTTGCTTGAGTTTTAGTCCATAAAAGGATTAATATTGAAAAACATTTTGCATGGCTGCAAATGTAAAATCTAAATGATATTATTTAGTATCAGGGGCACAGTGGTAAAGAATTTGAGATTTAAAATTTTTTTTTAAGTTTTAGTACCTTTTTATATGTAATTGGGGAAAATAAAGTAAAATTTAGAAAGATTTTATAAAAACCCTTACCTTTTGTCTTGGAATCAATACTGTGTATTGGTTCCAAGGCAGAAGAATGGTAAGGGCTAGGCAATGGGGGTTAAGTGACTTGCCCAGGGTCACACAGCTAGGAAGTGAACCTAGGACTTCCCATCCCTAGTCCTGGTTCTCAATCCACTGAGCTACCCAGCTGCCCTAGAAAGATTTTTGCATTAATATTCATTAGAAATATTGGTCCATATTTTTCTTTCTCTTTTTTCCCTCTGGTTTATTAACAACACCATATTTGTGTCCTGAAAGGAATTTGATAGAGATGCTTTCTCAAATATTTTTCCAATTCATTTATTTAGTATTAAAATTTAGTAACTTCTTTCAGTGTTTGGTAGAATTTACTTGTGCATCCATCTGGCCCTGAGATTTTTTCTTAGGGAATTCATTGTTGGTTTGTTCAAGTTCTTTTTCTTTCTTTTTTTAAAGGTGTTATTTTATTTTATTTTATTTTTTGGTTACAATACTCACTTTATTTCCCTCCCTTCCCCCCTCCCCCTTCCAGCAGCCTATGCACAATTTCATTGGGTATTACTGGTGTCCTTGATGAGAACCTATTTCCATGTTTTTGTTTGCACTAGGATGTTCATTTAGAGTCTACATCCCCAGCCATATCACTTCAACCCACGTGATCAAGCAGTTGTTTTTCTTTGGTGTTTTTACTCCCACAGGGTTTCCTCTGAATGTGGATAGTGGTTTTTCTTGTAGATTCCTCCAAGTTGTTCAGGATCACTGCATTGCCACTAATGGAGAAGTCCATTACATTCGATTGTACCACAGCGTATCAGTGCCTGTGTATAATGTTTTCCTGGTTCTGCTCCTCTCACTCTGCATCACTTCCTGGAGGTTGTTCCAGACTCCATGGAATTCCTCCACTTTATTATTCCTTTGAGCACAACAGTATCCCATCACCAACATGTACCACAGTTTGTTCAGCCATTCCCCAATTGAAGGGCATCCCCTTGTTTTCCAATTTTTGGCCACCACAAAGAGCGCAGCTATGAATATTCTTGTACAAGTCTTTTTCCTTATTATCTCTTTGGGGTACAAATCCAGCAGTGCTATGGCTGGATCAAAGGGCAGACAGTCTTTTAGCGCCCTTTGGGCATAGTTCCAAATTGCCCTCCAGAATGGTTGGATCAATTCACAACTCCACCAGCAATGCATTAATGTCCCAACTTTGCCACATCCGCTCCAGCATTCATTACTTTCCTTTGCTGTCATGTTAGCCAATCTGCTAGGTGTGAGGCGATACCTCAGAGTTGTTTTGATTTGCATTTTTCTGATTATTAGAGAATTAGAGCACTTTTTCATGTGCTTATTAATAGTTTTGATTTCTTTAACTGAAAACTGCCTGTTCATATCCCTTGCCCATTTATCAATTGGAGAATGGCTTGATTTTTTGTACAACTGGTTTAGTTCTTTATAAATTTGAGCAATTAGACCTTTGTCAGAGGTTTTTGTAATGAAGATTGTTTCCCAATTTGTTGCTTCTGTTCTCATTTTGGTTACATTAGTTTTGTTTGTACAGAAACTTTTTAATTTGATGTAATCAAAATTATTAATTTTACATTTTGTGATTTTTTCTAGCTCTTGCTTGGTTTTAAAGTCTTTCTTTTCCCATAGATCTGACAAATATACTATTCTGTGTTCACCTAATCTGCTGATAGTTTCCTTCTTTATATTAGGGTCATTCACCCATTCTGAGTTTATCTTGGTGTAGGGTGTGAGGTGTTGATCCAGACCTAATCTCTCCCATACTGTCTTCCAATTTTTCCAGCAGTTTTTATCAAATAGTGGGGTTTGGTCCCCAAAAACTGGGATAATTGGGGTTATCATAGACTGTCTTGCTAAGGTCATTTACCCCTAGTGTATTCACTGATCCTCCTTTCTGTCTATTAGCCAGTACCAAATTGTTTTGATGACCACTGCTTTATAGTATGGTTTGAGATCTGGGACTGCAAGTCCTCCTTCCTTTGCATCTTTTTTTTTTCACAATTTCCCTGCATATCCTTGATCTTTTGTTCTTCCAAATGAACTTTGTTATGATTTTTTCTAATTAAGTAAAAAAGTTTTTTGGTAGTTCAATGGATACAACACTAAATAAGTAAATGAATTTGGGCAGGATTGTCATTTTTATTATGATAGCTCGTCCTACCCATGAGCAATCAATGTTTCTCCAATTGTTTAGATCTAGTTTTAATTGTGTGGAGAGTGTTTTGTAGTTGTGTTCATATAGTTCCTGTGTTTGTCTCGGCAGATAGATTCCTAAGTATTTTATATTGTCTAGGGTGATTTTAAATGGAATTCCTCTTTCTAATTCTTTCTGCTGAGAGGTGTTGGAGATATATAGAAATGCTGATGACTTACGTGGGTTTATTTTGTATCCTGCAACTTTGCTAAAGTTTTTGATTATTTTGACCAGCTTTTTGGTTGATTCTCTAGGATTCTTTAAGTAGACCATCATATTATATGCAAAGAGTGATAGCTTGGTCTCCTCATTGCCAATTTTAATACCTTCAATTTCTTTTTCTTCTCTAATTGGTACTGCTCGTGTTTCTAGTACAATGTTAAATATAAAGGTGATAATGGGCATCTGTGTTTCACTCCTGATCTTATTAGGAAGGCTTCTAGTTTATCCCCATTGCAGATGGTATTTGCTGATGGTTTTAGATACATAATGTTTATTATTTTTAGGAAAGGCCCTTCTATTCCTATACTTTCTAGTGTTTTCAATAGGAATGGGTGTTGTATTTTATCAAAGGCTTTTTTTTGCATCTATTGAGATAATCATGTGATTTTTGTTGGTTTGCTTGTTAATATGGTCAGTTATGTGGATGGTTTTCCTAATATTGAACCATCCTTGCATTCCTGGTATGAATCCTGCCTGGTCATAGTGGATGACCCTTGTGATGACTTGCTGGAGTCTTTTTGCTGGTATCCTATTTAAGATTTTTGCATCTATATTCATTAGGGAGATTGGACTGTAGTTTTCTTTCTCTGTTTTTGACCTGCCTAGTTTTGGGATCAGTACCATATTTGTGTGTCATAAAATGAATTTGTTAGAACTACTTCTTTGCTTATTCTGTTAAATAGTTTGTATAATATTGGGGTTAGTTGTTCTTTGAATGTTTGATAGAGTTCGTTTGTGAATCCATCTGGACTTGGGGATTTTTTCTTAGGGAATTCTTTGATGCCTTGTTAAATTTCTTTTTCTGATATGGGGTTGTTTAGGTTGTTTAGGGGTTGTTTTTAATCAGTCCCCCTAGTTCCCTCCTTTATTTTACTTCCCATTCTACCCCCCCTCTTCTTATTCCCCCTCTTATTCTCTTTGCAGTCTTCTTAAAACTAACCCCCACCCTCTCCCTCCCTTATTCTGCTTTCCTCCCCACCAGTTCATTTGTTACCCTTCTACTCCCTGTAAAGATTAAAATTTAGGGGAGACTGGGGAGACTGAGGCAGGTAGAAATTAGTTTCTCTCTGCAAGGAGTATTATATTTTTTAGAGGTTTATTGAAGATTAAGGATTAAAGAAAATACAGGATAAGAAACACGCGTCCAGGCTATAGAGTGGCCTAGACACAACCTCACCTACATTATGAAAAAAGCCAGGCCTGCCCCAAAACGGAAGTCCAAGACCCTGAGAGAGCCTTTGAATCAACTTAAATACCTTCTCGATCTTGGCCCAGGTGAGATTACAAGGCATTCTGGGGAAGTGGAGCAAAGGCTTGTGGGGATTGTAGTCCTGTATTCGAGTCCATCTTTTACATCACCTATAGGATGCAAATCTATTTTTTGCCCCAATGGATTAGATTGTTCTTCTCTCTTTGGGTCAATTTCAAAGCACATAAGAGTTGAATATTTCCTGTCTCCAACCTCTTTACCCTTCCAGTGTATTGATGTTCTCCACCCTTCCACCATGAGCTTTTTTTGTGACATATAAATCTTCCCCCTTTTGCTTCTTTCCCCATTTCTTTTAGTATTAACCCCCCTTTTTAACTCTAGTTGTATATATGTATATGTATATATATACACACACACACACGTATATGTATGTCACTGTTCCCTCTAAGTGTAATTCTTCTAGCTGTCCAGGTGATAACAATAGTTTTTAAGAGTTACCAATGACCTCTTTTCTTATAGGGATACATATCATTTTAACTGATTGAGTCTCTTAAAAAAGTTTTTTTGTTTTGTTTTTCTTTTTTCCCTCTTTCTTAATTACCTTTTGATGGTTCTCTTGAGTTCTGTGCTTGGACATTAAAATTTCTGTTCAGATCTGGTCTTTTATTTACAAATTCTTGGAATTCTTCTCTTTTGTCGAATGACCATACTTCCCCCTGTAGGAATATCTTCAGTTTTGCTGGGTAGTTGATTCTTGGTTGTAGACCTAGTTCCCTTGCTTTCAGGAATATCACATTCCATGCCTTTTGGTCCTTCAGTGTACATGCAGTCAGATCCTGTGTTATCCTCACTGTGGTTCCATGGTATCTGAATGACTTTTTCTTGGCAGCTTGTAATATTTTTTCTTTGGTCTGATAGTTCTTGAATTTGGCTATAACATTCTTGTTTATTGTCAGTTGGGGATTAAGTACAGGAGGTGATCTGTGGATTCTTTCGATCTCCACTTTTCCCTCTTATTCTAGAATATCAGGGCAGTTTTCTCAAATAATTTCTTGTAGTATTATGTCCAGGCTTTTTCTTTTGTCATGGTCTTCTGGTAGACCAATCATTCTTAAATTGTCTCTCCTCAAATGATTTTCTAAATCCTCTGTTTTGTGAATGAGATGCTTCATATTTTCCTCAATTTTTTCATTCTTTTGGTTTTGTTTTATAGTGTCCTGCTGCCTTGTGAGGTCACTTAATTCTAGTTGTTGTATTCTGGTTCTTAAAGACTGGATTTCATCCCTGGATTTTTGGTGATCCTTCTCCTTCTGGTCTGATTTTCTTTGGAGGTCATCTTTCATCACCTTTCATCCTCTTTGCCTCATCTTTCATCTCCTTTGCCTCATTTTCAAGCTTGTTGATTTTGGCTTTCAAGACACTATTTTCTGTTTCCAGATGACTTATCTTAGTTTTCAAGTTCTTTTCCCAATTGTCTTCAGCCTCTCTTAATTGTGTTTTGAATTGCATTTTGAGTTCTTACAAAGCCTGTATCCAAATGCACTGGGATTTCTGATTTTTCCTTTCTTAACCCCTCCCTCTCTGTTTCGTTCTCTATTTGCTTGTTACCTGTATAGAAGCTGTCTATTGTAATTTCTTTCTTCTTTTTCTGTTGTTTACTAATATTTAACCCTTGCTCCCTGTATTTGTCTGTGCTTTTGCTCCTCTAATTTTTTGGTTTTAGGGGTTTCTTTCAGTTTCCCCTCTTGGAGATTTGACAGAAGGTCTCTCCCTGCAGTCTGTGGGGGAGGGGTATTGTAGTTTGAGCTTGCCTGACCTCTGAAGAGTTTTGATGAGATTAAGTTCAGCTGGGTTGGGTTGGATGTGCCCTGAGAGCAAAACCTCTTGGAAGGCTAGAGCAACATGGAGGGTCTTTGTAGCTCTGTCCAGGCTGCCAGCTCTGTGCTCCCCCTCCAGCTCCTTCCCCACCACCTGTGTTCCATGCTCTGAGTCTGGCACAGCCCTGACTGCAAAGTACACTATCCAGACCAGTCTTTGCCCACCCAGAGGTTCCTGCTGCTGCTGGAGGCCCAGTGTTCTAGGTGGGGGGGGAGGGGGTCCTAGGACCTTCCTTCTGCCTTCCCCTTAATCTTGATTGTTCTCGGATTCTGGCTTTTGGGGGACATAACTTTTGGATTGAGTCCAGCAGGAGGGTTCCTTGGTTCTGTCTTGTTGTTAGGTTTGATTGTCAGTCTCCTAGGAGCAGGAGGAGTTTTCAGAGGTCTGAACTTCTGCTGATTCTAAGCCACCATCTTGACTCCACCTCCTCTCAAGTTCTTTTTCTAAAGTGGAATTATTTACATATTCAATTTCTTTTTCTCTTTATCTGGGCAGTTTACATTTCTTTAAATATTCATCTATTTCATTTCAGTTATCAGATTTATTGTAATATAAAATGACTCCTAATAATTACTTTAATTTCCTCCTAATTGGCTGTAATTTTTGATCTTTTCATTTTTAATGCAGGTAATTTGATTTTATTTCTTTTTTTGTCAAATTATTCAATAGTTTATTTATTTTTATTAGTGTTTTCATAATACCAAATACTTATCTTTTAAAAATAATTCAGTGGTTTTGTAATTTAAAATTTTATTAATCTCTGCTTTAATTTTTCAGGCTTTGTAATTTGGTATTTAATTGGGGGTTTATAATTTTTTGCCCTTAGTTTATTTGCATGAATCCCTAGAAAAGCCCACCACTTTAACCCTCAAAAATCTGAGTGCTCAATTGGAATCACTCTTGTTGGAGATTGCCACTTCCACTGAGGACACCTGGGAAGATAGATTGCCTTTGGGTTAACCCTTTCAGTCCCAAAGAGGAGAATGCTTCTCTTGGTATGGGTGGTTGGGGGAGGGAGGGGCTTTTGGGGTTCTTGGACTCTCCCTTCTCTCTCCCCATTTATCTGGGATCACAAGGGCTGGGATTCCTGGAACTAAAATTTTTCAATATGGCTGGAGACTTTGGGTAGTGTAAGGGCAGTTTTCAAAAGGTGTAAAGATGGAACAGTGACTGAAGGGTGATTGACAGCAAAGACTATCAGGAGCAGAGGATGCTGGGAGAGAAGACAGGACTTAGAAAAACTTTGTGATGAACTGGGGGGGGGGTGGCTTTTGAGGGAAGACCTCGAACAAGCAGGAAGCATTTCCTTGCTGGGGATCTTGCCAAGAGCCATAAAAGGATTCATTTGTGTGCAGCCCAGAAATTACCCCTACCAAGTTATTTCATCAATTCAATACCTCAAGGATCATCTCAACAGAATGTCAGGACTCCGCAGACCCGGGAGAGTCATGGATTCCCTGCCAGAGAGCTGGGCTCCCTCCCTTTGCACCTGCTCAGACAATTCCTCAGCAATTCAATATTATAAATAGGATTGGGAGAATTAGTGGGTACAGGAAAGAGAAACTCAAGTTGGCTTGACAGCTGCTTGATTGATTTTAGGAGGAGAAATCAGGGACCCTGACTCCCTCATTCTACCCGCCCTATATTCCTTAAAGTCATTGTTCATAAAACCTTTCTACACACAGTCGGAGATTTCTTGTGTTTTATTGCTAGGAGCTAAAAGGTAGGGTATCTGTCCTGGCTAAATCTGCCACAACAGAGTTCTATCAAAGACCCTCCCTCAATGAGTCAAAGACTCAGGGAGGCTTGTCTCTGGAACATCCTCGTGCCAGGGAAATCTGGGGTACCTCTTATATCACCTGCAAGGGGAGACCTTCCTTCATCTTCCCATCACTTTCACACAACAGGGGAACACCAATTTCTAGAGTACCACCCTTCGACAGCATTACCCAGGAGCAGTGAGTTAGAGAGAGTAGGGCTCATCCTATCAAGGCTCCTACATTTTCAACACTCTTTCTCCTCCAGGAGTAGCTCCCTTTGACCATCTTTAACCAGCCTTTAAGCAACACCAGGGTCTAGTTCAGTATAATCCTTACAGTAGTTAAGACAACCTAGTAGTTTTTCTTTCTCTCTTTCTCTTTCTTTTACTGATTACTTATAAATCTAATATGTCTCCAAGATTAGTTTTAATTATAACTATTGTATACCATAATTTGTTTAGCCATTAACCAATTGATGGACATCAATGAAAGGTGATAATGAGCAGTATCATCTCATCAAGCAGAAGCATTGGACATAAAATAAGTTAAAAGGAAGCTTAGAAAGAAATTCAAATAAATAAAGTTATCCCATGATGATATATAGATGAACATGGAGGACTAGAAATAGAAGAAAATGGAAAAAGATCTGTAAAAATTATTGAAACAATTTTGATGATCAAGGATGATGGACCCATCATACTCAGATCATAATGTCACAGTCCAAGCTACACTTCTAGGGAAGTCAAAATTGAATTAAGAAAAACAAAGTTAGGAAAAGCAGCTGAATTGGACAAAGTGGATATAAAAGAGCCCTGTGCTGAGGAAGACACCATTGAGAAAGCACAGAGGGATTTGAAATTCAAGGTACCTAAAGAATGAAAAAAATACTAAAGAGTCAGACCTGTTTAAAAACAATAATAATAAGAAAGCCAAGATGACATAAAGGAGAGACTCCTCTGAACTCACTCAAATTTGTCTCCAAAAAGTATAAAAAGTGCCCCCAGACGAATTCTGGAGCAGCAAAACTAGGAAACAACAGGAGGGACAGTGACTCTTCCCCATCCCCATTAATCCTAGGAACAGAATTAAACTTTAGCATATAGTGAAAGGTCAATAAATAGTCTTAAAAAACCCAGAAAGATAAAGAAAAATATCAGTGGGCTCCCATAGATATCTCTTATCCATATGCCAGGAACTGCAAGAAAGGTAGGACTCATCATTTAATCTGCTCCTGTTTTGGATATCTGTGGAAGAGAGCTCAGGTGATATTTGGCTAACCACATGTATTCATGGGACTGAGGTCCAGGTTCTTGTTCAGGAAGGGGTGGGCCATCATGGCCCCAGAGGTAATTTTTGACTGAAATTCTGGGAGTCAAATTTATTCCTCTTCAGACTCTGCTTTTAATACTCTTAAGACTTTTATACCAAAACTGCTTACTTATCATGGACTTTCTCCTTGGACATAGAAAGGGTTTTATCCAATTTCTTGGTTAATTTGTTCAAAGTGGACTTTCCAGGACTCTCAATGTCATGTTACTAATCCAAAATAAATTCCTGGCATATATACTGAAAAGTTGATGGCAACTATCTACAAAAATTAGGCACAAAAATAGGTCACACAAACTTAAGCAAAACTCAAATTGTTTTGCATCTCAGACAATAAAGAAATTTGAGCCTTTTGGAGAGGCCTCAACTTCTATGTTCTTTTAAGAAATGTCCAGAATTTTCAGTTTCCTTCAGTCTTTAATCCTTTGGGTTAAACCATGTTAAAAGTTATAGAAATTACAAAAACACAAGACAGAGTGAAAGACGTGAGCCTTAGAAAATCAGGGAATGACTTGGAATCATTCTGATGCCTCTGTCTGAAGACTGAGATGTCCAGTTCCTAGTACTTCAGGGCTCTCAGAATTTTTTGTATCTCTTATGGAACCAGTGGAATGGTCCCTTTAATACCAAATTTAAATGAGCAAATTTATCAGTTTATTTATTTTAATCAATCAATAAAAATTTATTTACTTATTTAAGCCAACAAACTATTTCTTTATTTAGATAATGGAATGTATTTATCTAATTTTTTGACAACTTTTTCAAAATAGTTCTTTCTAGGACTTTCAATGCTTTGTTAATAATATGGAAAAGCATATACACTGGAAAGTTAAATGAGAATCGAAATTACTTTGTATTTTGGGCAATTTAGAATTTGGAACATTTAAACTGGTTTCAACTTGTATATTCTTTGAGGAAATGTAGGAAAAACTATCTCCTTGAAACTAATGGAATTAAAATTCTCTGGAGACTGTATATTAATTTATAATCACTTATTAGATAGTAAAAACAAGTTGGAGTGAAAAGCACATAGTCACTTGACCTTGCCTAACTAATTTGAGTTTGCCACTTACCTTATGTCTTTGTTCCTTAGCCAAGAGGAGCCATGCTAGGAAAAGTCACAAGCTGTTTCCTAGCCAAAGAGGGTGTGTGAAGCTGTCCCACCAGGCAAATCCCCAGACCAGGACACTTGCCATTTCCTCTCATCCCTAATTTATAATCCTGATGAGTTCACTCCTTGTGGGTCTCCCTGGTACAAACTTGACTTCAGTGTGGGTCAGAGGCCAGTATTCCTGTGGTCAGTAGCCATGTGGGACAAGAGTTCAGTATCTTCTGGAATGACAGGGAGCCAAGAGGACTCTATCACCTCCCACAGTACGTGACCAAATAAAAGGGTGGGACCTGGGATGAAAATGGATTTTCATCCATTTTTCCATCCAACTTTCAGAGGGCACAATTTATGGTCATTTCACATTTCACATAAGACCTACATCCAAGAACATTGCTATGTATTTCCAAATTCTCTCATCCATTCATCTGATTCATCAGATTCTCATTTATCTTGCTATCCTTGCAATACTTATTGATAGTATCTCTTTTCCTTTAAAGGATGTGGCAGTCACTTTTCCTTTTGCTGTTATTGTCTTCTCTGGTCATCTGTTTGTGCTCATGTTTTATAGTAGAATTTTCTTCTTTCTGAAATCTTCAGTGATTTCATCATTTCCCCTTATTTTCCTCTGTGTTCTAATTTATCTATTTATGATAATCAGATTGTTGTGGGGGCAGCTTGAGGTTAACCCCCTAGATTCAGAGGGGTACCCTTTGTTGAATGCAAGACTCCATAACATCTTAGAAGTAAAAAAGAAATTCATTAATTTAGAACTCATGTTGAATTTGGTTGTAGGAGTGGCAATGGCATCTCAGTGATTCCCATAAGGGCTTTCACCCTAGAAGTGACTAGGGTAATGACAATGTTACATGTGCAAGGTCCACAAATCAAGATGCCCCCAGTTATCAGGATGATAGGAATAAAGGGGACAAGTAAGTAATATAACCATGATGTCCATAAGGATGAGCCAGGAAACAGTTTTCTGTGGGTATCCACCACACAAGTGGACACCTCTTGTAATGCTGACAGCAGGCCACAACTGTACCTCCTGTAACAACTGGCGTCCCATGCCCCATGTGCCACAAATTTGTGCCTCAGTCTTTGGACTTCAAAGCCACATGAGGGTACATCAATAGATGATAATGCAGAAAGACAATTGTCATTCTCGGTCACCAAAAGACTACTACTATGATACACCTACTACATTTAGAGAGCCAATAGATTCACATTTTGCATCTGGTTTGCTTACCAAAACTGACCTAGATGCCCCAGTGTCCAAAAGACAATCATAGTATGAATTTCCCACCTTTAAAGTGACATGCGGTTCCTTACTATGTGTGTGTGGGGATGTATTAGGATTAATGGCATTAAAATATCAGGGTCTGGAAAATCAAAGGTTTCACTCTTTGATTCCAAGGCCCTCACCCCCCCCTTCATAAAGATCCCAGTTTTCTGGGATCCCCCACACTGATGGGGATTCTCACCCAGAGTATAGCGTGAATGAGCTCCATTTTTAATATATTGTTGTTGGGCATTGTGTTGAATATTATCATTTTCCTCATTTGGAGCACTGTCATTATTTTGATTGGCATTACAATTCCTATAGTTATTATTTCTAAAGTTGTTATTATTTCTTTTTTTCCCATAGCCAGCTCCTACAGACCATCATTACATGGCCTCTCTTCACACAGCAAAGGCATGTTAATGATTTATCTGTGGATTCCTGCAAAGGGGCTGTGGTCTCTCCCTGATTTTTCCATTGTATCTTTAACATTTCAATTTCTTTCTTTAAGTCTTCCATCAATGTATTGTGTTCCTCACGTCTTTCTGCACAACCCTTATAAACATAGGCTGCTACTCTCCTCAATTCCCTCCAGGTCCATAGAGTCCCAATTAGGACAGCTAGTTTTAAAATAGTCTTTTACCACTGAACAACAATTCTCAATGAATTGCCTATGTATTTGCCTAATGTCCCTTTCTCTGGATAAATCAAGGTACATATATGTATTTCCTATGTCAATAAGTCTGTCCATAAACTAGGAGGGGGTCTCATCAATTTCTTGTCAGGTTCTTTCAAATTTTGACCATTTTTCAGGTCTATCAGAGCAAGCTCTCATGGCTGTCAATAATGCTTCTCTGGTTTAACTTTTTGTGATCTAGTTCAACATTGGGGTTCCAGTGTGGATTTTCAGTTGGCCAATAATTTGCTCCTCTACCTCACTTCTGATTAGCCAGAGAGATGACATTATTTTTCTCTCTCTTTGTCAGAAAATTTTCTAATAAATTTTCAACATCCATCCAAGTGGGGTCAAATGTTCTGAATATGTTCTCCAATCTTTTTATAATTAACATTGATTCTCCCTCAAACGAGAGGTCTTCCTTGAATTTATTTTAATCTTCAGGGTTAAAAGGTGTATGATGTCTTATAGATACCAAGTTCCCATTTTTATTGAACGTGGGTACTTCCCTTAATGGAAATAAGCTATCTGAATTATTCAGTGCTCCTGTTTCTAGGCTTCTTGTTCCTTTTTCAATGGGATAAGTAAAAGAAGTGGAAGGGGTGGGATGGTTAAAAGTGGGGTGGTTAAGGTAGTGTGGGCAGGGCAGGTAGCATGGGTGGGTGGGGTAGCCATGGCAAGGGGGTTGGGGATGGAAGCAGCATGGGGGGGTAGGGGTTAGGGCTGAGAGGGCGGGGCAGAAGACATGGGCAGAGGGGTTGGGTCATGAGGCAGGGTTGGGGGGAGGGACTAGGACTGAGGGGGCAGGAGGCATGGGTAAGTGGAGGAGTGGGTTGGTTAGGGGTGGAGGGGCTAGGACAGGGTGGGAAGGGCAGGAGGAATTGGCAGGGGGAGGAGTGGGTTAGGTAGTGGGGGGGGAAGTTGGGTATGGGAGGGGGAGGTTTGAGAACTAGGAGTCAAATTGTGTAGAGCAGGGTGGGACAGGGATTCTGATAACAATGAAGTATGGAGAGATAAATCACTCCTATTATGGGATGTTATTGAGTCTTTTTTAATGCCTTTAATTCCTTAAAGCCATGATCTCCCCCTCATTTTCCTCTAGAAGCCCAAGCCAAGTATTTAGTTCCACATATTGTTGAGTAGTAAAAGGAATAATTGTTTGGTTTGGCTGGGAAACATGTTTTCCAGGGAGAGACTGACATAATCCTCCTTTTTGACTCTCTATCTTATGCATGGTATTTTCCATGGCTCTCTTAGAGAAAATTAGATACAATATTACAGCTCCAACAAGTAAAATCCCAAGGAGGAGTAGTGCAACAATTAGACATGGCCATAAGTCCTCTGGGAGGAGCCATTTCAGAGAGACAAGGAATAATATGGTCATGGAGCTGATAAACCAGTTGTTAAATAAGTTGTGAACTGGCTGTAATCACATATTCCTAAAGTCAAACATTAAGTTGCTTGTAATTCTGCCTTTTGTCAGTAGATGGTGCTACTGTCAAGGGTCTTATTTTGTTGTAAATTTTCCTAGCGGGCCTCACAAGTTTTTTCTTTTTTTTCTTTTTACTCCTCACTTAATTTAAAACTAGAGACACATGGGGAGCAGGACAAGGCCAAAGCTTTCCCCAGGACTAGGCAGCATTGTCAGTGAGGGTTGCCTAATTGGGTTGCTTGTTCCCTAAGGGAAAGGGGATTCATATGTAAACAACTGCTTCAGTCTTGCTGATTTTAGTTTTTTTTTTTTAAATTTTTAAAACAATGGCTATGTTCAATTCAAATTAAGGAGAAAAGAGAAAAAAATGTTTTATACTCACCTGATCTTGCAGTTGTGTTTCAAACTGCTTAAAAAGATGATTTGAGGAAGTAATAAAAAGAAAGGAAAGAGATTTCACAGAAATTTGAGGGTTCTGGTCACACCCTTCATGGATTAGCCAGACTGTAAGGATAATTCAGGGTTGTGACTTAAAATCCAAATTAATTTGGTTGCCAGAGAAAATCCCATATAAAATACCTAAGTCAGTTGGAAATTTTTGGTGATTTTAATTAATATAGAGGAAAGGAATTAAGGAGAAGAGAGAGAGAGAGAGAGGGTATAGGATTTCTCCAGCCTGGCACTTGCCAGGGGGAGTTCAAAAGCCTTCACCACGAGATTTTTGAAGATAGAGGCTTTTCTAAGAGGATAGTGTTTGGAAGGTAAAGGAGAAAAGAATCAGCCTAAACTCCGAGAGAGCTCAGTGAAGAGCCTCACTTGAACTAGGCTACTCAGTTTCTCCCAGTATAGTATCAAGGAAAACTCACTGCCAAACCAGACAATAGCTTCCACCACACCAAGATGCCAAAACACTCAGCATGCTGCCAGCCAGAGCCACCTTTCCATGGATAGAGCCTGAGAGAAGAAATGAGACGAAATATATAGATGGTTTTTATATCACACTCCTGCATCTCACATGTACCAATGGTAGCTTAAGCTTGACTTATGACAGCCCAGGGGTCTCTCAGTTGTTTCTGATTTGTCATTTTTTAGCACATGTCTGTCATAAGCCATCCTCCTAAATACTTAATCCTTAAGTATGGGTATAGACATTACTGTTTTTGTTAGACTAAGTAGGGTGGAGTAATCTGAAGTTCACAATCTCCCCGGAATATCACTAGGAGATCCCACTTACAAAATTAAACCTAAGGATTCTTATGTATCCATTTAGATAGGACCCTTTTGTCTAGGCATAAGACTTCTGGCAAATCTGTGCTCAGAATTCTCCACCCCCACTACAAGCCAGGGATGACAGGTATATTAATTACCCTCCAGGCACAGACTAGAATGTTACATTTCCCTGATGGTTTTGCTAACTAATGCCTAGGCAATCTGTTCTGGAAACCTTAGTGAAACATTAGAAAAAATGAAAGCCTGATATTAAAAATTACCTAAAACTGGGTTAAGTTTCTGTTACCCTTTGACCCCTCACTAAACAGCAGTGTTTTTGTTGATTATCTCCTAAGAAATCCTGATTGATTATCTATTTGATTAAAAGTAATGAATGATTTTTCTTAGCTTGTCCACAAGTCCGAATACCTCACAGGTCAATGAAGAACTGACCTCTGGCTATCCTGCCTGTGATGAGAAAACATTTATCTTTTCTAAAAGCTTTGTATTTGTTAGAATCTATAGCAATATAGTCACAGAATGTTAACTAAATGATTTGTTAAAAGTGAATGTATGACTTATCCAATTATCTGTAAGAAATCATGTATGTTGAAAAACGAGACTGTGTACCAAGGAGATATGTAACCTCAGAGGGTATAAAAATAAAAATCAAGCCAGCAAAAGGTGGACCAATTCCTTGTGATGCCTGGCTGCAGGCTGAAAATGAAAACTGTCTTCCATTCATTATGCTCCAACAGTCTCACCCAGTCAATGACCCTCTAAGCTGTGGTAAGGGCAGGTCCCATACCCATGGCAGAGATCCCCATTCATTCCCTATCCTTGACATTTTAAGAAATCTGTGATTGGTAATTAGCCACCCAGGAGTTGGACTTAGAGAACTCAATGCCTCTGTCATTGTTTCATCACAGGAGAAGCTGGACCTTTTCCCATACAGAGTAAACATTAGCACAACCTTTCCTCCATGCCAGGTGGATGGACCAGTGTTAAGTCAGTCCAACATAGCTTCTAGAGCTTTCTAATTTCCTTTAATCTTTTCAAGAGTTCCTTCCTTCATCTTTTTAGGGTATTAACAAAAGAAGGGAGTTCATAGCCCAGTTTCATAGCCTGGGGTGAACTTACTTAATTCTCACCTTAGAATCAAACAGTTCTATGGGGGCAAAAGGGAAAAATAATTTAAAAGTATCCTAATTCCACATTAATTTTTGCAAAAGCTAATGCATTTTGAATAAATAAATTAACCACTCAAATGTAACCTGGTGTGAATAAATCTTTAATCAATTTTAAATGATCATTGGGTCTTTGTGTCAACAAATGAAAGCAGATGATCCAGATAGAAGTTAGCTTGAAGTAGAGGAAGAAAATGCCATATTCTGTGCAGCTATAGATAAAACACTGAAGTTTCTGGAGTTGAACCATTTAAGTTGTTGTTGAATCCAGTGTGAAGAAATCCTTGATGGGAATTGACACTGGTTGTCATAAATGGGAGGGTTTTCTCCCAACTCTTGGTCTTTCACTACTCCATTGTCCAAGGGATGACACTGAGATCATCCAACATTCTGAAAAATTCAAGTTCTCAGATTGATCCCACTGCATTGGTAGCATCATCATCAAAATTAGTATCAACATGGTCAAAATAGCAGTTGTCATCAAAATTGGGGGATACAGTTCATGTGTGAGGGGAGCTTGGAAAATATCCAGGGTGAATGTCATGATATACTAATTGTGGTCCAAACATCACCCAGACAGATAAATATGACTATGTTAGATTAATGTGGATTATTCTTCAAGTCTAACATTTTAGGAACAGGAAGTATAAGGCTATATTCCCGAAAATATCTTGCCTCTGGAATCTTATTTATTTTTGATCTGTTCTTGAGTATTTCTGTCTGGCTTCAGGAGGATCACATAACACTTGGGAATAAAGATGCAGCCTAGTAGCCCAGCACTGGAGGTCAAGATGGAGAAGATCTCCACAGCCACCATGGCCTTCCCTTTGGTGCTCTGATACGTGGGCAGAAAAGTGATCCAGACACTACAAAACACCAGCATGCTGAAAGTGATGAACTTGGCTTCATTGAAGGTATCAGGCAGGTTCCTGGCCAGAAAAGCTACAGTAAAGCTCCCTAGAGCCAGAAGGGCTATGTAGCCCAAGACACAGTAAAAGGCAAAGGCAGAACCCTCATTACATTTAAGGATGATGTGGCCATATTGAGAGTATGTGTCTGCCTCTGGAAAAGGGGGGTAAGTTCCCAACCAAATGCCACAGAAAATTACTTGCAACCCTGAGCAGATGAGGACAACATAGACAGACATTCTAGGATGCATGAACATGCGTATCCTGCTCCCTGGCCTGATACCCTTGAAGGCCAGAACCACTATGATGGTTTTGGCTAAAATGGAGGAAACAGCCACTGTGAAGACAACTCCAAAAACTGTTTGTTGTAGGAGGCAGGTGGCAGTGGTGGGACGACCTATGAAGAGCAGGGGGCAGAGGAAACAGAAGATGAGGGAGATGAGGAGAGTATAGCTGAGAGTCCTGTTATTGGCTTTGACTATGGCAGTATCTTGGAACTTCACAAAGATCCCCAGAACAAGAGCTGTCAGTAAAGAGAAGGAGACAGCCATGAAGGCCAAAGACATCCCCAAAGGTTCTTTCACATTCAGGAAGGTGCCAACCTTGGGGAGGCAGTGATCTTTGTGCTTATTTGGATATTCATCCTCTGGGCACTTTGTACATTGTTCTGCATCTGCAAGAGACAAAGAAGAATTCTAATTTTAAATTCAAAGAACTATTCCTATACCCAGTCATAGGAAATAATCATGCTAATTGTGACACTTTCTGACTCCAGAGGTCACAAGATCCCCATCTCTCTTTGCTTAGATTCAAAGCCTTCATTAAATAGCATGGTACCTAAGGCTAGATCCGATCTTTTCATGTCCTTTTATCATTGGCTGGTCTTAGATCACATTGATTCTCTGTATTCCTTTTATTTAACTGATGCCATCAGTTATTTTTAATTTATTCTATTAGTCCAATAAACTTGGAAACTGGAGGCTGTTAGTATCAAATGTAAAGATAAGATCTGTGTGTTTTGTTGTATTGTTTATCAATAACTAGCGAAAGATTGCTGCATTAATCTTTCTTCATTCATCCCAGCTCTTGGTTACCCCCCCCTCCATGATAAATTTGTGTGAGTTTCATACATATTTTGGAGATGCTTTTACATGTTGTTTCCTCCACGAGAATGGAAGCTCTCTGAATTCAGGAATTATTTCCTTTTTGACATTGTATCCTCATCATTGATCAACAGTCTGTCACATATGACTTTCAAGTGACTGATTGATGATTTATTGCATATATGCCATATTTCTTATGGGCAAACTCTCTTTTGCTTTGTGACAGGTTATCCTGTTAATGCTCAGGAAACTGATACCTTTCCATTATATATTCAGTTCCAAAATATCTTAATAGCATGCTTAATCAGAGAGCTTCAACCTAAATTCTCACTGGGTCATAGATTGTATTGTTTTTCATTTGTTTTTGGAAAAGTTAATTTACCTTGTTTTAAACTACTCATCCAGATTTATGAAATCTTCTTTAAATTTACTTCACAAATGGCATTCCTAAAACCCTCCTTGGCAGTCTAGAGCCATTCTTGCTTTCAGTAGGTAATCTCTTCCCCATACACCTCCTTTCTTCCTCCTGGCCTCTCCCTTTCTTTTTTTATGGTTTTCTGTAACTTGAATCTTTCAGGTCCCAAACAGGTCCCAAAATCTGGGAGATATTTTTTGTGTAAAATTGGAGCAACCATTCAATGTGATGAATTGGGGAAAATCTTTCTACATCTACCCAAAGACTCTTTAAAACATTATCCATTGCTGTTCATGGGGCAAGTGGATGATGAACAAGTTCAGAATGAAGGTACAATATTCGAAATACCAAGTGATATACCAAAAGGACTTTGGGCTACACATTCTACAGATATAGGGATTCTAAAGTCAACAATGCCACTAAAAGTAGAAGTTAAAGAAGGGACACCACCAAAAATACCACAATACAAACTAAATAAAGAATCAATAGAGGGAATCAACCCAATTATCCAAAGCTTGTTGGATCAGAAAATTTTAATCTGAATAATTTCAGAATATACTACACCCATAATACCCATAAAGAAAATGAAATGTGACTCTGAAGGAAAAGTTCAATGGAAACTGGCCCAAGATTTAAGAGCAGTAAATAACTTTGTAAAAAAGTCCCATGCAGTCATTTCAAGCCCATCTAAAATAATTTCAGAAATTCCAAGTAAATGTAGATATTATACTGTCATTGATTTGTGTACTGCTTATTTTAGCATTCCAATTGCAAAGGAAAACCAAAAAATCTTTGCTTTCACTTGGAATGGGACTCAGATGACATGGGGAATATTACCAATGGGATTCTGTTATAGCCCAACAGCATTTTGCCAAATCTTGCAACAAGATTTACAGAACATCCAATTCAAAGAAAGCAAAATCGTGCACTATGTGGATAACATTCTTCTTGCATCCCCATCTGCTAAAGTTTGTTATCAGGACAGTAAAAACTCCTCCTGGAGCTATATAAGTAAGGCCACAACGTTTCCAAATCAAAGCTACTATGGGTCAAGCCTAAAGTGGAATACCTAGGATTTATCTTGGAAAAGGGAACGAGAAAGATTTCCAAGAAAAGAGTAGAGGACATACAGAAGCTCACCATTCCAAAAACTAAGAAACAACTGAGAGCCTTTTTAGGAGTGACAGGTTTCTGTAGACAATGAATCCCAGGCTATAGCCAAATAACAAAATGCCTTACAGACATAACCAAAAACACACTCACAGAACCTTTGAAACTAACAAAAGAGCATCTCCAAGCCTTGGCACAGCTCAAAGAAGCAATAATAACAACTCCAGCCTAAGGTATTCCAGACTACAACAAAGAATTCCATCTCTTTGTACATGAAGCAAGAGACATAGCTTCTGGTGTGTTAGTCCAAACTTTGGGACCCAATTTTAGGCCACTGGCATATTATAGTACACAGCTATATATAATTGAGAAAGGAATGATTCCCTGTTTGAGAGCAATCACAGCCACAGCAACCATGATTCAAAAGTAATCTCATTTGGTATTAGGATCAAAACTTAATATCTACTCTTCACACCAACTATAATCCATATTGAAGAAATGTCATTTACAAGCTTGCACACAGCAAAGACTTTCTCAATATGAAATTGTGTTACTAAGAAACGAAAATATAACTGTAAAATGTTGCCAACTATTGAATTCAGCATCCTTGATTCCAGATCTGCCATTTGAAGGGGAACCCATACATAATTGCCAGGAAACAATATCATTAGTAGAAAAACCAAGAAATGATTTAAAACACACTCCCCTGGAACAGCCCGACACTGAAATGTATACTGATGGTTCGAGCATGATAGTTAATGGAGAAAGGGACAACAGAGATATTATGGTATGCGTCCTTACCAAAGTACGTGAGTGCTCAAGGGGCAGAGCTAGTTGCTTTATTAAATGCTTTGCAAATCGGGAAAGATAAACGAGTCAATATTTACACAGATTCCCAGTATGCATTCTCAGTAATTCATGCCACAGCAGAAATTTGGAGGATTTTTGACAAGTGCAGGCAAAGAGATTACATATGCCAAAGTAATAATGCAACTTCTTGAGGCTGTTCAACTGCCCAAGTGGACAATAATCCACTGTAGATCACACACAGGGCCCAATGATCATGTGTCCTTAGGAAACCATAGAGCTGAAAATACAGCAAAATTTGGAGCTAGAGAAGGACCTGTATACATATTGAATTTCTCAATAGTTGAACAGGACAATCTAACTAATGCCTACAATGAACAGGGAATTCAATCATGGATAAAGAACTTGGGGACAAAACAAATAAGAGGTATATGGTTTTTGCAACTAGGCAAGCCCATCCTGCCTAGAACGTTATTTTAACACTTGTGCAAGCAATACATGCACAAAGACACTATGGAACCCAAGCCATGATCGATTCAGTGAGACGATTTTGGACTGCACCAGGAGTATCCTCATATGCCATAAGAGTTTGTCAAAAATGTAAAATTTGTATGCAGTTCAATCAGGGAGTTTATAAGACCAAAGGGTTAAGAGGTCGTCCCTTAGCATATACTCCATTTGAATGCATACAGATGGATTTTATCAATATGCCAAAAGACAAAAAGTTTAAGTATTGCTTTGTCATCATATACAGACTGACTAGATGGCCAGAAGTTTTTCCTGCCAAAAAGAACAACGTGGCATTTGTGGTCAAAATCCTATTTAAAGAAATCACACCTAGATTTGGGATTCCCACAAAATTAACTTAGACCATGGAAGTCACTTTACTCAATCAGTATTAAATGAAATTTATAAAATCTTTAGGAATATAAGCAACATACTGTAACTGTGAAAATGTGGATTGCCAAGACTATGAATTGCCAAAATAGTAAAGGTTTCGGCCAAACTGTAAAGATAATTTTTAGTGTCTTGATTTAAAATCTAAAATTAAGTGGTCGCTCCAGTATGCTTGAAATTCTTAATATACACTTTATCTCCTGGGTTCAGGTCATGAAGAGAAACATCTAGTCATCCGGCTTGTACTGCAGCTCTGGATTCATGAAGTTCACACAGTTTGTGCTATAATTCCTGTATAGAGGAAGCAATAGTAGTTTCTTCCCCTAATAGTGATGTATATGCAAGGAAAAAAGGTTTAGCCTGTATAGGAAGATGTCCAAAAAGCATCTCTAATGGTGAGATGTGTAGGTCTCCTCTTGGCCTGCTTCTAAGATAAAATGGGGCCAGAGGGAGAATTTCAGGTCATTTTAAATATGTCTCAGTGCATAATTTTCCAATCATAGTTTTAAGTTCTTTGTTCATTCTTTCCTACTATTTGGAGGGGAGACAAAACTGAAAAAGGTTAGTTAATATCAACAAAAACAATAGAATCTAAGGGGCACCACCTTCTGCCCCACATGGAGGGGCAGTAGCACCCTTACTATTTTTTGGATGATCTCCATTTTTTATATGTTGTTGTTGGGCATTATCATTTTATTCATTTGGAGCACTGACATTATTTTCCCAATTTCTATTTCTATAATTTTGGTTTCTAAATTTTTATTTCTATCATCATTTATTATAATTTCTAAATTTCTAAAATTCTGGTTTCTATGATCATTATCGTCATTTTTATAGATATTATTTCTAAAGCTATGGGTTCTATTGCCATTATTATAGTTATTTCTGTAATCATTGCTTCTGTAGTTGTTATTAAACTGTGTATTCCTTCTGATAATCTTGAGAAAAGTTCTATATTCTACCATTTTGTGGCCCTTCTTTCCAAGAAGTGGCAGGGTACTGATTTATCTGTGGATTCCTACAAAGGGGCTATGGTCTCTCCCTGATTTTTCCATTGTATCTTTAACATTTCAATTTCTTTCTTTAAGTTTTCCACTATTGTATTGTGTTCCTCAGGTCTGTTTACACGACCCTTATAAACATAGGTTGCTACTCTCCTCAATTTTTCAAGGTCCATAGAGTCCCAATTAGGACAGCTAGTTTTAAAGTAATCTTTTGCCACTGAACAACAATTCTCAACAAATTGCCCAAGTATTTGCCTAATGTCCCTTTCTCTGGATAAATCAAGGTCCATATATGTATTTCCTACATCAATAAGTCTGTCCATAAACTGGGAGGGGGTCTCATCAATTTCTTGTCAGGTTCTTTCAAATTTTGACCATTTTTCAGGTCTATCAGAGCAAGCTCTCATGACTGTCAATAATGCTTCTCTGGACTGGTTCAGTTTTGTGTGATCTAGTTCAACATTGGGGTTCCAATGTGGATCTTCAGTTGGCCAATAATGGCCTCTCCTACCTCATTTCTGATTAGTCAGAGAGATGACATTGTTTTTCTCTCTCATTGTCAGAAATTTATCTAATAAATTTTCAACATCCATCCAAGTGGAGTCAAAAGTTCCGAATATGTTTTCTAATCTTTTTATAATTAATATTGGTTCTTCCTCAAATGATGGAAGATCTTCCTTAAATTTATTTATATCTTCAGGTTTAAAAGATGTGTGGTGCCTTACAGATACCAAGTTTCCATTTTTATTAAAAGTGGGTACTTCCTGTTAGGGTTGGATGAATGAGTAGGGTGTGAACTTAAGGTGGAGGCATTAGGATGGTCAATATTGGTGGGTTGTGAACTTAGAGTGGAGGTGTGGGATAGGAAGCATGGGCAGGGTGTGAAACTGGGGCTGAGCAGGTTGGGCAGGGGGCATGGGCAGGGGGAGGAGTGGGTTGGTTAGGAACATCAAACCAGGAGACATAGTATACTTAAAAAATTTCCATAGAAAATTGGCTACAAACATAAAATGGACTGGACCACATGAAGTATTGCTTACTACCCCAACATCTATAAAAGTTGCAGGGAAAGACTCGTGGTTCCACTGTTCCCATGTAAAACCCAAAAAATTCAACATCACTGTAACAGATATAGAAGATAATTAGACAAAAGATAGTGCTGAGAAATGAAAACAAAAACTGATTAACATAAAAAATTATACCACAAAGAAATAATAGTGACACATAATGTTCAAGACAACAAGATCCCAGTAGTCAAGCATGTCACAGTGAGAAGACAACTTTCCAGCCCAGAGGAAAAGTATCCCAGAGGAAAAGATTTTAAACAAGTCCAGAGGAAAATATTTTAAACTAGCCCAGAGGAAAAGCATCAAGAAAAGCTGCTAGAGAGAAGAAAGAGGAAAAGCTAAAATGAACAGCTAAGACTTTGAACTTTGTAAATTTGTTTATATAAGAAGAGGACAGATGGAAAATGAGATTTTTATGTAAGACTAAGTGTGTTGAAATAATAAAACAAAATTAATTTCACATTTTAGGGAAATAGCATGCATCACTACATAACTTGGAAGAAAGAAGAGATCCATCAGTCAACATGAGAAGTGGAAATCTGAATAAACTTGATAAGTATTAATTCAACACAACACTATTAGATACAAAACACAAAAACACAAACTGACATCTTGGGAGACCTTGTTTAAATAAACAAGTGACTGAAATTGTATTTATGCAAAATGTAAATATGCATATAGTTAGTTCCATAAGGTCTTAGGCAAATAGGAAGATCAATAGATATTTCTATTTGACTGACATCAGGAACAGTGTATATTATTGTATTATATGTAAATTATCTCTATAAATAATGTATATTTTATAATTAGGTTAGTAACATAGTGATAGAGTTTGTAAATATTTAGCATAGCATGTATATATGTTGTACATAAGATTAGGTTATAGATTAGACTAGAGACTTAGATAATAGTTATATTAAGTAGGGAATAGATTAGGAGTAAGTTAAGTTAAACATAGCATAGACAATTAGTTATAGGAATAGACTTCAGCTGCATTTGCAGATAGTAAACTTTTAATTGTTTAATTATAAAGCTGATGCTAAAATTGTGTTTAATGGAAATATATATAGATAAAATTGTTTGCAAATAATAATAGATATAAATATGAAAACTGTTTTTTATAGTTTAACTTAGCAAGAGTAAGTAGTATTAGCACTAAGATTCAAATTTCTTGTAATGGTTTTGTTTAAACGTTTATTGTACTGGATTTATTGTAAAACCCTAAAAACATCCTTACCCAAACTTTCCTGCATAGAATTCCTTAGAGTAGATTTAGTAAATTGGTAAATATAATAAAAATAAGTAACTTTGGGAAAGTCACAACAAAAAAAGGGATAATTGCGGAAAGGAAACTAGAACAAGTTCTGGACTTTCTGCCACTGTGTTGGATCAAGCAACAGTGTGAATATTAGAGAGAGAGGAAATTGACAAAACTGACAGGTTGTGGGGGAAGAGGAAACTGGGAGTGGCAGTAGGTCTTATGACTAGCACTTCCTGCTGGTGTGGGAAGTAGGAGGGGCTTTTGTTCTGAGTCTCTGGATAGAGGGGCCACTATTTCTTCAGTCCAAAGAGACAGGCCCCACCAGATCTGAAGGTCAGAACTTTTCTTGTTGCTTACTGTCTACTGCTAAAATTTTGAAATTAAGAAAACTAGTACAGATATAGCATAGACAGGAATAAGAGAAACCCTCCACCAGCCTGTGAGGCCTGGCCTCCAAAGCTCTAGTTCCAAAGCTGAGAAAGACTCCAACCTTATTTAGGGACATCACTCTTCATTTTTCTTTGATACCTTTCCAATCCAAACTGGTTATTAAAATTTATCTTATTTGGATATCGCAGTCAGATAAGTGGACTATCTTTTCAGTGGGCATAGAAGGAGTTGAACCTCAGTTCAGTCATTCAACGACAAATGATTCTTATCAGACCCCTGCTGGGCAACCAAAGTCTGGGGAACGGGTTGTCCCTCAGAAAGGTCTGTGTTTATCTGCTCTGGGGCATCTCCAGGATCAATCCATAGAGAAGACATCCCTACAGGCTATCATAAGTGGCTCATTTCTTGGACATCCCATTTTGGTCAAAAATAGCTTCTCGGCAGGGGAAATCTCTCTTCTTTGCCTCACCGGCAGCCATGTTCCATCTCTCCCTTCAACTTCTCCATTCTCCACTATAAACCTTCTGTATCCCCTGTTCTTCATATCCACCCATCTTTCTCTATAAATATTACAAATCTTAATCGAAATGCTTCTGTTACATTAGAGGTAAAAATCCCAACAGACTTGTCTGATGGTGAAGTCAGAAATCCCTACAGAAATCCTGTAATTTTACTATAAAGTCTACATAAATAACATTTATGTATAAAATAAATTAATAGGCTATAGCACTTGGAGTCAGGAATGCCCAAGTTCAAATATTGTTTCAGATACTTACTAGCTATGTGACTATGGGCAAATCACTTCACCTCTTTCTTAGTTTCCATACTAGTGAAATAGGGATAATAATACCTCATGAAATTGTGGTGAAGATTAAGTGAAATGGCATAGATCAAGCACAAAGTCAAAGCACATTATATAAATGCTAATTAAAATAATAACAATAATTATCATCATTGTCATCACCACTAAATCAATAAATATACCTGATTGTAGGGAGAAGAAGGATGTGTTCCCACAGCAAAGCATTAGAACAGATTATAGCAGGGCATAGTCTTTGTCTACATTCTAGGAACTTGTCATAGTATCAGTTATTTCTCTACCTTCCTATTCTCTTCTATCTTGGCTTGAAAACAATCTAAGGCAAGGCTCAAATGTATTACCAACAGGCTAATCATAAGCATCTAATTGCTGGGGGCCATCAGTCCACAACCTCTTGACAGAGTCACATGTGGTAGCTGGGGAGACCACAGAGTGGTCCTTGGCGAGATGTGACTGCCCACTCTATCCCCCTGGCATGTCTTCTTTTATCAATGCCCCTTACCTATGAATTGACATGATTATTATTCCCCCTATTCTCAAAAGAAATAATACAAGAGCAAAACACATGTACCCTAATTCTTCAAAACATCACCAAAAGATCAGACCCTCAAACCCAATCCCAAAAGACTATTATGTCTTTTACTTAGGCACATAATTCCCAGTGAAACTGCAGGTACAGGCCAAGCCCAAAACTTTCTCATGAAGCCAGCACACAAATCAATCATAGAGGCCCATAAATAGGCACAGGTACAGTACAGGTACACTAAGCTTCAATATGCCTCAATGATTCAATTACACAAATCAGTAACTCAAACTCCCTAGTAAGCCACCTGTGATGAAATCATTTATCTTGTGTGCAACCTTTATTCTGTCTGTAATCACAATACAAAAATATAGAATGTTAATCAAGTGATTTGTTAAAAGTTAATGTATCACTTTTCTAATTATCTCTCTTTGATTTTGTATACCTGCAAGCCAAGAATATGGATATAAAATAAATCCCAAGCCTGGGAATGTCAGAGCAGCTCGGAGATGCAAAGCAGTCCCATGGCCATAATGATTAAGCTTTCTTCCATTTGTTATTTATTTTATGTTATTTATTTTGACTGATCATTTGCCACCTGTTGGGAACCCTGGAGTCGCAAGTGGGGCTGGACCCTGACTGCAGCATCTAATCTTTTCCCAGATGTCATGATATATTGACTCCCTAGGTATTGTGATCGAAGTGTATATTTACTCATCCTAACTTTGCCCCATTCCTTGATCTCCTGAGTTTATTCATTTTCTGATGTCACTCCATAGTCAATGTGATGTAGTTCATGGCTGATTGCAAAAAAGGACCTGGCTTCGATTCTTCCCTCTGAAATATATTTTCTTGTAATCCCACAAAAGTCACCCAACTCCTCAATTTTCTAGAACAGTATTAGACCATAAGGTTTACTCATGTGCTGACCTGCAATGTAAGAGGCAATTCCTAATTGGTGAGTTCCCTTTAGTAGTGATGTCACAGGTCCATCTAGTCCCAGCCTCTATCCCTATCATTACCTTTTTATGTTGTCTAAAATGACCTATAAAGTTAAAGACCTGTTGCTTTTAGCATTCTCTAGTGTGTCTGACTTTTCTGCATCATTCTGTGGATCAAACATGAGATATGAGTTCAATATTGGACTGTTAGTCAGGAGCAATGGATATCAGTCTTTGAATGGCCCATTGGTAACCTCACAGAATCACTTAATTTCTCTGGATTTTGTGTTTGAAATAAAATCTGTGGAAAAAATGATCTCTAAAGACCCTGTTTGGCTTCAACACTTGTTCAGTCATGAGCAGATGTTCCTCTGAAACCAGATCCATAAGTTAGAGCAATGTATTGAGAGTGAAGTCAAAATCTTTTGATGGACTATAGACTTATTCCATAAATATTTGTAAAGTTCTAGAGCAGGATGCAAATGATATAATGTGCTCCACCAAGAATTCCACCTGAAGGACTTGACCAACTCAGGGGAATACCTCTCTAATTCAGTAGAGGGACTAGTTCTCCCAGTCAAATAAATAAATATCTGTAGAGAGCATAAATGGCTTGCTTTGGGTTGTCTGCCCATCAATAATCAGTATTGGAATTACGATATATACTTTGTCTTCAAGTCAGTTGGAAAGCAGGACCAATGTGTTTCCATTGTTGAGTACCTCCTACCAAACTCTCCTTTTCTCCAGAAATATCTGGGTACTCTTTTCTCTGTAGGTAGAAGTTGATAAGTTCTAAAACCTAATTATATGAATTATTAGAATTGTAGTCCTAGAGAGAAAGTGTTGTTTTTTCCTTGTCTTGGGATAGAGATTTTTAATTTTTGGAAATTGGAAATGTTTGGAAATTTTGGAAAATAGCACAGTTCAAGCCACATACAAAGTTCAGTAAAATTCAGTTTGGAAGTGGATTATTCCTGGCAATTGAAAAGACTTGGAGTGGAGAAGAAGGGGGAGAGAAATAGTGAGAAAGAGAAGGGAGATAGGAGGAAGATGAAGAAAGAGTGGGAGGGAAATAGGGGCAAAGCAAATGGAAGCAGAGAGATAGAGGTAAAGAGAGAGACAGAGACGGATAAAATGTTAGAGACAGAAACAGAAGGGGAGGCAGAGATAGAGAGAGGGTAAAAGGAGAGGGAAGAAAGAACATCTTGATGAGTATAACTGTAATCAAGAAAAGCTTCCAGATTATGTCCCTTATTTTGGTGTCAGAAGGATTGCAGGGTAGACTTAATTGCTCTCTTCCCTTTTCCTTATTTTTGTAGCTATCAGGCTTCTGGTGCCTTAGCCTCCTTAACCTAACATTCAAAAGCCATAAAATTTCATCTCTTCCAGCACAAATCTGCTCTTCAAGGCATTCTCTTAGTCTCACACCCCAGTCCCAGGTGTTCTAATGATGGAGAGTAGCACAGCATCAAGAGAATATCCCATTCTTCCTGGAGAGGCATGTGTAGTGGTGATGGTCACTGCTCTGTATTTGAACATGAAATCAACTTGTTTTAATGGCCTTTGCAGGCTGATCTTAGACTTGACATCTCACCTTAAATCACTCAACTTAATGCTGTATATACTGAGACACTCATACTGGCTCATTTTAATCAGCACCTTTGATTTCCTGCCAAACTGGAACTCTGCTTTCTGGGATGACCTCTCCCAGGCTTCCACTTCAGCACAGAATACATGTCTATGTCTATGTCTATGTCTATGTCTATGTCTATGTCTATGTCTATGTCTATGTCTATGTCCATGTCCATGTCCATGTCTATGTCCATGTCTATATCTAAGTCGATGTCTATGTCTAACTATATCTATATCTATGTTAATTTATATAAACATATACACAGAGACATGTACATGCAAACACACACACACATATATATGTATATACATATATACATACACATAAACTCTAGACACTAACCAGTATATCCTGGACATGAATAAGGGTTATTTTTAGTTCCTCAAAGAAATAAGTACCAAATAATTTTATCCCTATAGATAACTCTTATCATTATGTCATGAGATCAAAGGACCTTCCCACAATAACTATTTTAGGATATTTCTCAGATTTTCTTGGGTCTCATACACTCTTTTCCTCTGACAGTGATGTTCCTGGGGGGGGGTTTAGGTGACTGTACAAGAATAGCATATCAGTTATTTTCTATATCAGGGATCACGAGAAGGGAATCTCCTACAGAAACATACCCTTCTGACGGGAAATCTCCCCTTCTGGGCATGGAGAGCAGTCAAAGCAACAGGTAGGCTGCCCTTCCAAAGGGCTCTTCCTAAATCCAGGACCACAGCTGTCACTACATACTGCACAGGGAATCTAAGGGAATAACAGGAGAGTGAAATATGCATCTTTACCTGCAAGCTGCTGTGGTTTGGGGCAGAAAAAGGAATCTTAATCAGGTAATTCTGCTTGATAGTACCCCATAAAGAAGTAAGTTGTAGTATAGATAGAATATTAGACTTTTTAGAAGTTTAGAAGTTTTAAAAGTTTTTAGAAGTTTCAGGACATTCTGAAACATTAGCTTTCTGGCCCTGGATAAATCAATTTACCTTTGTATGTTTCAGCTTATTAAACATTCTATTGAGATTAATCACAATATCTCAAAGGATTATTAGGAGAATAAAAACATATAAAACCACTTGAAATACATTAGATACATGAAAAATGCCTCTTCCCTTGACCCTTCCTTTTATATATCTTTTTTATGCAAAATATTTTCTATATTAGTCTTTTTGTGTAAAAGATATCAAATAAAAAAACAAAACAACAGAAGGGACTATAGAATCCAGGAAGGGGTATGTCTAGTTTAGGTCGTATCACATTAGACTATACAGCAGGGAAAGAACAGGTTCTAGTCTCCTACAAAGACCCCTAACATACTTTGAATCACAGATCCAGGGTGCAATGAGAAAGGGAAAGTGTGCACTTGGATGACTTTCTGGGATAAGGACTGGTCTTAGGCTCTCTTTGTTGTTCTATGAGAGGAGCACCTTTGGTAAAAATGTTAACATTGTGGCTCAAATCCTGAGTGAAGAGCAGATGCTCAGCACCTGTTCCTATCCCAGTCTCAGGTCAACCATGTAGTAAGCAGGGCAGGATTCCCTAATCCAACAGAAGACGCGATTCTGTCCTTTCAAATCAGCAAAGCTTCCCAAATGGTTGACAGCATCTGAATCATTCTACTGTTGCTTAAATCCAAATTCAGGTTAAAAAGTAGGAGAGTTCAGAGCAATGTTGGGAGGATGGAAGAGAATGAGCAAACTGCCTTTATCAAGAATCAGAGCATTTTGAAAACAATGAAATCTTTTTATCCTCACCTGAATTATCCTGACATCTTGTAGTAAAACCAAAGTCAATACTCCCCAGAAAACAGCAAGATGACTATTCTAAACCTTCCCTTCAGAAGTGTCTAGAGATGATGTGAATGTGGGGCAAGTTTAAAGTTAATAAGTGGACCAGAAGAATGATCAAACAAATAAAAGAATACTAGAATAAAGTCATTAGAATAATGAGGATGTTAAAGAAACAACCCAGAATAAAACCACAAAATACCTACAAGAAAAGCCTCAAAGAAAAATACAGATTTGCTATAAGCTCACATAGAATTCTTGAAAGAGAGAAAGCAAGGATTTTGTGAAGAGCTAAAATGCTTTCCTGAATGAAATTCAGGTAGAAGAGGAAAAATTGGAAAAGAAATGACAGATTTCAAGAAATGAATTGCAAAGTGATTAAACAGGTTGAAGAAGAGGTACACAATTTTGCCCATGACACAGATTCTGAAAATAAGCTTTAACTTAACAGAAGCCATTGACTTTATGAGACAATAAGAAATATTAAATTAAAGTAAAAAAACAAAAATAAAAGGGAAAGTATTTTTTTGGTAAAAATAAATGGCATGTAAAACACATTAAGGAGATAAAAAATTAAAGTTCGGACTCCTGAAATACCATGACCAAAGAGAGAATTCAAGCACAATTATTCCTGAAATATTTTTCTTTTTCTTTTCATTTTCCAGTCAATTACTTGAATCTTAAAAAAAACCCTTATCTTTTGTCCTGGAATCAGTACTGTGTATTGCTTCCAAGGTAGAAGAGCAGTAAAGGTTAGGCATTGGATGGCTACCAGATGGATGGCTACCAGAGTACCAGGGATGCAATGGATAGAGAAGAATACTTGGGGTTAGGAAAATCTACCTTCAAATTGGACTTTGGATACTTACTAACTATGTTACCTAGTGGAAGTCACTTAACCAATATTTCCCTCAGTTTCTTATATGTAAAATGTGGACACACTGGAGGAGGAAAAGGCAGATTGCTCCATTACCCTTGCCAAGAAAACCCATGGACAAAGTCCATAAGGTCACATAAAGTTGGGCATCACTTAATGATAACAAGAAGAAAAAATTCCACCAAGTGTGCCCATTGCCTGTGTCATCTTAAAAAAAAATCACATACCTTCCCTGAGCATAAGTTTCCTCATGTATAAAGAGGACGGCAACAGACTTAGATGGTCTGTGAGATCACTTCATTATTATCTTGGTCTATCATTTTAATGTAATCATTGGTTTTCTACTATTTGTAAATACAAGCAATAAGGAGTAATCAAATAGGGCCATAAATGTTCTTCTGATCAGAAGTATCAATCTAACATTTAAAATGTTTCTGACCTTTGAGTCCCACCAGTCCCACACTATGGCATCTTCGCAGATTGTGAAATCTTGACCAAATTGAGCTTTTGGGACAAACTGTCCCACTTTCACCAGAGCGTCAGTCTCATTCGGAAAGAACACATAGTTCATAATGGCATATTGAGCCTCAGATCTTCTTCTCTCATCCACAAACACCTGGTCACCAGCATTGTTGGTAAATTGGGTTTTCTTTAGGAAAGAGTGAAGCTGAAAGGGAAAAGGAATCCCAATTACTGGGTAGTACCTGAGCAATGGGCTCCCATTGAAGTACAATCTATGAGTTATTTGAGATATACTGGGTTTGTTTTGTGGCCTTTTCGAGTTCTTACATCTCCAAGATGCCTAATTTAATTTTCAGCCTTGATGTCTCAGTATTTCTCCACCCCTTTTGTGACATCTCTGAAATTTGCTCTCCCATCTCATTCCCACCGACTAGATTCCTTGGCTTTCTTTATCTTCTGCCTAAAATCTCATCTTGTAGAGGAAACTTTTTCAACCCTCTCATAATTCTAGTGCTCTCTCTATTAATTCTTTCCTGTTTTTTTCAATTCACTTTGTATATTATTTATTTGTATTTATTTTCTTTTAGTCTCTCCCATTAGATTGTGACCTTCTTTAGGGTAGAGACTGTTTTTTGCCTTTTTTCATTCCACAGAATGTAAGCATGGTGTAAGTGCTTAATAACTGCTTAATTCATGGATAATTTTTATGAACAAGAGATGTTTATCCTAGGAAAGGAAAGTATTAGGGAAGCCACCATGATGGTCTTTCTAGATCTGAATGGAGGTCATATGAAATGATACTTTTTTTATGTTCACCCAGCCCAGAAGACTGAACTAGCTAAGCAATGGCTAAAAGGGAAAGAGAAGCTACTATTGAACATCATGGCATATGCCTATAGTTTCTGCTGTTAGGAAGGCTGAGGGTGGTGGATCATTAAGTCCAGGACTTCTGATCTGCAGAACTCTTAAAGGTGATTGGGTGGTCTGAGCTAATTCTGTGAAAAAGTGGTGAATTTATGACAGCAGAAGATCACCAGTGTATTTCGTGGCAAGTAGCCAAGGTCAGAGAAACGGAATAGGTACATGTTTCTATGGTGATCAGAATTGGGATCAAGCCTGTGAGTGATCATTACATGCTCACCCCTTGTTATATAGGGGGATAGTTTCAAGAATAAAATGAATAATAAAAACAGAATTCAGTTTTGGTTTTTATTAGGGTCAAGCACTACTTTCTACCACCACCCTCACAGAGACTAAGGATTCTGTTACTGAATTTTAAAAGGGAATGGAATCATGAGTCAGTTTAATTGCCATAAGGAAAAAGTAAGCTTAAAAGTGATAGTCACAGAAAGGACCAATGCAACTTCTTTCCTGAAAGACTGGATCCGTTAATTCTCATGAAAATTCTCAAGAGAATTTTGAGACAACTGAGTTTACCTCAGGCTGTAATGACATCCTGAGGAGAATTTTTGAGACTGGTATCTGGAGAGTGGACTGGTGGAACTGTTTCCATAATGGTGATGAAATCAGTAGCTTCCATTAATGGCTAGAGGAGATTTTAACCTGAATCTTTTCATCAGAGATATGTGTTTAAAATATTTCTCTTCATAATTTTTGTTATGCTCTTAGTATAATGTGTTGATGTATAGTTAATAAGATCCAGGTTTGTCTAAGCTTGGACCTGATGAAAGAGATGATTAAAAACCTATAGGAAAAGAAGTATCCCCCGTTCATTTGTAAACTGGGTTGGAGGTGCAGTGTTAATTGGTTGATTGATGAGAACATGTGTATCACTAAAAGTTTTTAAGTATGAATCCTAACATACTCACAATTATTTTAGAGCTCAGAATGAGAATTAATGAGAAAATTATTCACTAGCAAGAAGTCAAGTCCTGACAACTGGCTATTATTTTGTTGTTAGCCAGTGAAGGGCATTTTATATCCAAAGCGGTCCTACATAGGCTAATGAGAAATACTGCTTCATAAATTAAAGCTGCCACAAAATGTAATAAGGTATATTGGGATATGATATGTTATGATATTCCCTGATTATAAGGACACTGACAAAGTTGTTGTGAAAGCAGTTCCAGTCCAGGCTACATGAATGACTACTTGATGGAACCAGAGGTCATTTCCAGCTCCAGGTCTCTGTGAAAGAAACAACAATTCTCCAAATGACAACTCACAAGTGCTGGGAATTAACAATACAATCTGTGAGGAAAATGTAATCAGAGAATTAGGGATTTGGAAGGGAGTTCATTATCCATTCTGTCCAATCATTACCAAAATATATTTCTAGTACATCATAGTTAAAAAGTGGCCACACATTTGATATTACCTGCCATGAATAGGATTCTAAATGTTCTTCATTTACCATTGATCTTTTCTCTGAATTTCTTACATATATTTCATGGAGGGCCCAAGCCACAGCATAGACAGTATTGTAGATGGTGTAGCTGAAAGCAGACATGGCCATATCAAAAGAGCACAATGGCAAAGTCTCCAAGGAAGCATTTGGTGAACATAATTCTTGTTCTAGGTATTCTGGTTGATCTGGGCACCTAAAAGCAGAGAGCCAGAATCCCCTCAGTAAAGCATCATCAGGGTATTTCAAAGGAGTTACTGTCTTAAGAAAAGTCTTGAATCCAGGAATTTCTCTTGTCAAGTATGAAAATGTGAGAGCCCCATGGAAAGCAAAACCTTGACTATAGAGGGGCCTCATAGTAATGTCCCAGTGAGACGTGGCAATCCACACCTTCTCTATTTGGAATATAGGAAATTGTGAATGTCTCAAAATCATTAATGAATCCGTGTCACCATAGACAAAAATCACTTTGACTGGTGATGTCATGATCCTGGGCATGAAGGTATTTTGTGATTCCATTTGGGTTCTTTCACTGACAGGAATTTTTTCTGTGAAGGATGCACAAACACCTTTCTTTGCCATTTCCCCCCTGATTTCCCAGAGGAATTTTTCCCCTCTCATATCATCTGAGATAACCAGTCCTATCCACTTCCATTCAAAATATACCATTAAGCGGACAACACCTTGGTGGAGAGAAGTGTCTTTGGGGGCCATCTGATAGAGGGAAGGAAACTGGATCTTGTCACTAAGAATTGCATCAAATGGGCCATAGCTGATCTGGAAGAGAAACAAACAGGAATCAGCTTGTTTCATTGTGATGTTGAGAGAACTGAATCAAAATGTGAATTAGTCAATGGGTCATTTTTGCTGACTGAAAAGATGATGTCAATTCCAGTCTATGGTTTAGTATCAGTCGCATTTTAATGTCTGAAAATCTCTGTGTTTATTCCTCTCTCTGAATCCTCAAGGCAGAAGGTGTGTGAATGTGTTTATTATGTTTGAATGATGAAAAAATTAATGAATAAGAGAAAGGAATGCACTAGGAATAAAGAGAAGGTAGAGAAAGAATGAAATAAATTATTTCACATAAAATAGGTGCACACAGAAGGGCTTTTATATGACAGCATAAAATTTTGAGGGAATGCAACAGTACCTCATTCATATGCTCATATGATTTGGATGAAGGAAGTATGTATATAGAAAATTGGGTATAGAAATATTTGGGGGAAGTAAGAGGGCAATAGAATAAGAGAAAGGGAAGTAATAAAAAACCAGGACTCATATAGAAAGTCAGTGAAACTAGAAAAAGTTTACAGGAAATTTCTCTGATAAAGGTCTTCTTTCTCCAAAGGATGCTTGCAGTTTTTGTTTTCTTCACTGGTTTTCAAGTGTATGACCAGAGCACTCTGAAATTCCAATGCTGGTGAAACCACAAGAGTCCCTGAGCTACTTCGTCAAGGCCTCTAAATCATGAACCTGTGTTTGTAGAGATATTAGGGATAAATAATATTTAAAGAAGTCATAAAACTTTAAAATTAGGAGTGAGGGTATAAATGGAGACCTTCACTCACTCCTCTTGCGAGGAGTAATTCCATACTAAAAACTGGTCTCCATTTCATTTAAATGAAGGATTCATATTTTCCTTAAATTTTGTTCCATGAAGATATCCCTACTTCTGTTCTGGATTCCAGACTAACAAAGCAGTCAGTTATATGCCTGAGAAACAATGACAATGCTCAGTATGCGGCCAGGCTGAAAAGTCCATTAGCCCATCTGCAAGGCCAGTGTTCCTAGAAGACCCTTTCTAGTCTTTAAAAGGTGAGCTGCCTTCTGAAAAGAGTTTCCTCATACAGCTGGTATAGCTGTGTCTTTTGTACTCATTAATTAAGTTAATTACCTATTTGTGAGCAATGTCATGAATTTACTCCTGCATCTGCCTTTTCAAAAAGGTTCTTAATTGTTCTCTTAGTACAGCGTTATTGATAAGCTTACCATGTGCTCCTACTCCATTTCTTTTTTTTTTGTACATATAACTATTCTCAGTGAATTAAGGTTGAACATTATTGGACTAAAAGATCTCCAAAGATAAAACACCAAGAGTGATGTGTAATAGACTGACCAGTCTTTCAACTGGGATTCCAGGCATGTATACTTTAATCACTATACTTGCACCAGTGAATTGTGTAATGGTGAGTAGATATTTTAATCTTTCCAATCTTTAGTGACTTTATCTTTGTAATGGGCAAGTATATCCAGGCTACCTATCAGATACTTTCACGAACTGGAATCTAAATGACTCCAATTCTTTTCTTTGTCTATAATTTGGGTGATGCTCCAGGAGAAGTTTATCTTCCCTGATGATTGAGGCAGCTTAAAGGTGCAGAGACAAGAGGCTTTAAGTGGTGTTAAGGAGACCTGAAATCAAATTCTGACACAACTTCTTAGCTTTATGTTCCCACACGTGTAACTTATTTTTTCTCAGTCTCAGTATACTCTTCTGTAAAATTGGGTTTATAATAGTACCTGAGATGGTTGTTGTGAGGAACAATATTAGTATTTGTATAAAGCACATTAAAAACCTTAACGTACTTCATAGATGCAAGATATTGTTGTTGCTGTTATATTGTTAATAATATAATATTAATTTTTTTGTTGATAAAGTCATAGAGAAAGTGAGGTTGAATTTCATTCACCTGTGTAAACCTGTAAAGGTCAAGAAGTGTCCCCATCTGGACAGAGAGAGCTGAGGTGACCCCTCCAATAACAGCCACAGACCTTTCCTGTTTCCTGCAGTTGTAGTTAGGAATGGGCTGGTCTTGGCCAGACAGCCATCTCAGGGAGCTCTCCAAGGTTTTCTCATCACTGTGGTAGGTGTTGTAGAGGTGGAATCCCAGGGAAATGTTGGGCAACAGATGGGGATCTCTGTTAATCTCCTCTACAGCAAACAGTAGAGCCAGAGCCTGCTGGTAATTTTTGTGGAGCCACCTGTAGGGATGAGTGCCACAGAATATTAGCAATTACTACAAAAAAATCTACTTTTCAGGAGCAAGAATTCCCCAAGCGTGTGAGTCAAAACTATGGGCTCAACAAGTTATTCTGTTCATTTTATTTATATTAAGAAGAGCCCTGTCCATGTGCCTTGTTCCTATATTCTTCCTTCCTTTTTATTACAGAGACAGTGAGGATTATTGGCCTTAAGTTTTTATGCTACTCTGTTTGGCTGAGTCAGTCCCTCATTCCAGCAATAGATATAGAGCATCCAGATCCACCTAGATCCTATAGAACATCTGGATGTTCCTTGACCCAGGAGAACGATTGATTAAAGGGTGAGAAAGTAAACACACCAATAAAAGTAATATGAGGAGGTACAGGTGAATGGCATTGGTATCTAAGAAAGCAGAGTAGAGATTAGGTGCCATTCCCATGAAGAAAAAAGGGAAGATTTTACAAAGGACATCATGACCCATGAAACATGAGGATGACTTTTCCATATGGGTCTTTTGGGAAAGGATCATTCCAAGGGAAGAAAATGAATGATACCAACCAGTTCACATAGGTGTGCGCCTAGGAGGAACTGCACATTTGGACTCCCAATTTCTTAATTTGTTCCTTTCTTATATATCTGATGAAAGATGAGGCTCAGGATTATATTTCCCTACTTTCTCACTTTTTTCCCTTCCTGTACTGGTACTGAGAAGAATAGAAAACCAAATTCATTTAAAATATTGTTGTTTAGTACAAGGTATTCAACTAAGAATTGTAAAAATAATAATAGTGAACTACATAAATATAAATGGATAAACTAGCCAATACAGGTTCAACACTGTTCAGATACTTTTGATAGATGTAATCAAAAGTATCTTCAGTGATGAAGTGAAGCTCAAATGTGAACTTCCATTCAGGGCCAGGTGCAAGGACAGTAATGAGACTCTTATTTTAAAAATATTATTGAAATATATAAGGATAACAAGGATTTCTAATTCTAAGGGATTCTAAATCCACCCAAATAAACTCCCTTGTTCCTCAAGAAACCACTTCTCCAGTGTTTTACAGGATACGCTAATTCTCTCTGATCCGACTAACCCAAATTTATGCTATCTAAATAAAAACTACCTTTATTATCCTTATAATTTTTAACTTCACCATCAAATTATAAAATAACAAAGGCTATCTGGTTGAGTCTCAACAAGAATCGTTAGGACTTTGAGCCTTAACAGACTCAGAGTCCAAACCAAAGACCAGGTTTTTCTTTGGTCTTCTCAGAGTTAAATCATTCTAAAAACTGCAATAGATAGTTAGTAGTGTTTCCCAAGTTGGGAAAGGAAAACACTGAGCTCCTTCAGGTCTTTCCCTCAGACAGAGAGAGAGGCAAAGATGTTACCTTCTCCAGCCCTGAGAGAGATTCTCTGAGAGTGTGTCTCTGCCAACTGCCAGAGACCAACTCCTAATTGCCAGAGAGAGCAACTGACACAGAAAAACCATTATAACTGTCAACAATTGAACTTAACACACACTCTCAGCTCTGCTTCAAACTCCAATTCTTTCTCAAGCCAGACTCTTTACATTGTATCCTTAAACTAATAAAATAATACTTTTTTCTAATATCATCTTTATAGAATCCAATCATGAAGAAGAGACATCACAGGTCTTCATGGCAATGTTTTAAAATATATCCAGTGTAGTAAGATTTCTACAGTAGCTACCACCTTTCAAATAATCACATACTATTTTATTGGAGATAGAAGGTGAGGATTACAGTGTCACGACTTGTGGGTAATTCACTCCAAATGATAACATCTACAATATTTTCAGTTCTTGCTTGAGAAGTCTAGTTTTCTGAGATTTAACGAACTTGTGTCCATTCTTTTTTACTTAGTTCATTTTCCATTCAATTTGAATCATCCAGTACAGAAGGAAAGCCTTAACTTTCTCCAAGGAATGCTATTCTCATGACAAAATTTAAAAATTACATAGAGTTTAGAGGGCATTTGACAGAAGAGGATTTTTGCATAAATTCTCACCACGGAATGGTAAAACCTTCTTTTCCTTCTAAATCATACCAACGAGTCTCCCTAAATCGATAATAATAATGATATAAAAGAATAAGAAAAATCATATTAACGCATTAAACAAATAAGCAATGATGAAAATGATTTAATGATTTTTTCCCCTTTATACAAAAAATCCATCTAGATCCAGGAGAATATCTGGAATGTTTTCTTATTAATGAGTGGAAAGAAAGACTAACCTGCTTTTCCTCAGCTATCACAAAGGGAAATTGTCCAGTGATTGGTGTATTTTAGTCTTAATCTCAGTTCCATAGTGCCAAATAACAGAGGCTTATATGCATGTTTACATTGCTATACACAGGAAGGACCTGCTATATAAACTACATTTTCTATTGTGACAAGGAAATCACTTTAAAAGACTGATATATATTGATTTAAGGTCGCCAAGGAATTCAGCTATGTAATTCCTAAATGAAAACTCAAGTCAGCCGTCAGTCTTTTATAGAGTTTAATTACAAACAGGAGGAAGAAAGGAATTAGAGATAGAGATAGAGAGAGAGAGAGAAAGGGGAGAGAAGGGAATAGGGCTTAAATACCCCCTCTGTTTAGGCTGGGCCAAAAGGTCCAAGCCCTTAGATAGCTGGGGCAAAGAAAGGAGATCAGTCCCTATTACTCACGTGACCAAAATGGAGAAACAGTTTCAGAGGCCCCCACCTCCAGCTTCCTTCAGAGCAAGCTTCTCAGAGAACCTCTCCAACCACTCAGAGCCAAAACTCTCCAACCCCCCCCTCAGTCCTCAGACCCCTCTATCTTTAAGGAAACCATCCAAGTTCCCTCCCCTCAGTTCTCACATCTACCAATCACTGTCCATTATTTTCCCTGTGCCAATGGTGGCTCTAGCTTAACCCAGGACTGCCCAGAGGTCTGTGGCTTTGCACATGTCTGTTGGAGGTCATATTCTCAAATAATTAAATCTTTATCTTTTGCTACAGCCCTTCCTAAATCCTGTTACCCTGAGTAGGGTAGAGATTGGAATAATTAAATTTTGATCTATGCTGCAGCCCTTCCTAAATCCTGTTAGGACTGAGTAGGGTGGAGATTGCAATTTCCAAGACTTGGTTCTGTCATTCCAAGTATCTCCATTGTATCAATTCTAAAATCAATCATGACTCAAAGAAATTCCTGTTCTATGCTTAAGCATAGGTCAAAGTCCTTTCCATTGTTCAGCAAAAGGTTTCTGTCCTAAAGTAATCTTAAGAAGGGAGGAGGAGGAACCTCTCATGCCAATGGGGTTCACATTCCAATAGCCAAGACCCACTATCAATAGGAAAATTTTCAAGTATGAAATTTCCCAATGGTGAAATTTCCAACATTTATAAGTCTAAGAAATTTTAAGGTTTACATTATGAAGGGAACTGATACAGGATGAAGCACAAAACTAAAGCCTGGTCATCAGCACAAATGTCAGTACAGCTTGTCTATGTCTCATAAAAGAAATATAGGTTCACTTCTTTTGGAATGCTACAATTTAGAAAAACTTAACTAGATAAACAGGAATTCTTCATGTATGACCTGTTGACATCACTGAGAAAGAGTGGGCATTCCAGAAAGATAGCTGTAAATCTTATTCAATATGTTCTTCACAGGTATCCTGGGTATTCCTCTGACTTTCAAATAACCCCAAATCTACTGATCTCTCATTTTTATTCTGTCACAGGGTGCTTTAGTCAGCTCTGTTGGGATATCCTATCCTGGACTTCTCTGCCTATATGGAACATATAAATAGTCCTAAGAAATATCAAAGAAAATTATAAATTCACATACTCCCAAGAGGGATAATATCTAATGGTATATTTTCCTATGGTAGGAGACCTGGGACAAATATAGCATCTTCACAGAAATAAGAATTCCCAGGACTCCGTAAAATGTTATGTTCACTGTCTATCATATAGGGCAAAGTAGAAAGGATATATGAGAGCTTTTATTCTTGTAGATGGGGCAGATCTCCTTGCCCAATTTTAGTACACTCTATATCACCAAGTATGCCCAAGGATATAAAAGACACAGAGGGCTCAAGAACTTCAGAGTATTAATATAATTCCAGGAGTTTTGGAGTCCACTTCTATTTTTAAGTATTACTATTAGATCCAGAATGGGGAGTGAATACAATAAAAGACTGAACCTGCATGGGACTGACCTTTTCGGGCATGGTATTTGTAGCCAAGTGAAGGATGTAAAAGGATTAAGAGACAAGAAGAGAGGGGAAACATCTATTTACTCATATTGTATGAGCCTGCTTTCTACTTCATCTATAAAGTTCTCTTTATAATCATCACAGGAAAAAGGATGTCACACAGATAGAGAGGCACTTACTGATAAGGCTTACAAGCTTTGTTAGGAGGACTTGCAAACAGGTCTGCTCCTGTTACATTGTTCACTTCAACTGAGAACAAGGATAAAAAGATGCCAATTACCAGGTCCCCATCTTGGGAAACTAAGGGATTGATCTGGTGGAAGCAGGGGAGGTTTCCCATCCTGTGCTCAGATCCTGGAAGCTGCATCAGCATAGAGAGGAGAAAAGAAGAAAGCAGTTGAGAAATACTTTTCTGAATAGGGAGCAACATCTCCCTGAAGATTAGCCAAGTTCCAAGGCTGAGAACACACTCAGACCAGTGCAAAATTAACTGCCTTAATCATGGACTGGTGAGGAACTGTCCAGCATCAGAACTGTCCTGTCCTTTTTTATTAGGTGATCATGCTCTGGTCTGTCTGCCACTCCTGAGGAAACACAATGGGACATTAGTCAGGCCCATAACTAAGTCAAGGGCAATGGTGCAAGGCAAAATGAATGTTTTATAGTTTCCTCAGCTTTTAGGTTTTGTTCTGTCTCCTGGCACCCTTGTTGTTAGATTCTGTTAGGGACCTCTCCCACTTCAGTCTCCACAGGGAAGTCATGATCCATGAAGAACTCTGGGGAGAAAACTGCCTGAGGCACCTCCAGGTGAGTCTCTGCATCCAAGGGAAAAAACAAATATAAAGTGTTTTGGACTCTTCTTTCCCTTGTTCTCAGTGGAGGCTACAATACAGAAGTGCCTTCCTAGGAAAGCAATTTCTGTGTTTTGGGTAGACAAAATAGTCCTTTGAATAAACTTTTAAAAAATTCCCTGGTAGGTGAGTAGCTTAAAAAACACACCTTAAGTGATGACAATTTCCCTGATAACTTCTAATTTTGATGGCCTTGATGTCAACTCCCTGCCTCACTTCTCTAGACTAGGCTATGAGGCACTCTCTTCTGAAGCTGTATTATAGTATGTGCAATGCTCACAAATACCTATCCTACTTCTCCTTTCACTGCCTTGTCAAGATCATTGCATCACAGTCTCAGAGAAAAAAGGGGCCTTGGAAGTTGCTTAGTCAAATAGATTTGTGACAGAATTCCCCTTCCCACTGACTAGCAATACCGACACAGCAGCATTACATTTCCTGCCTAGTAAGGTTATAATGACAGATGAAAGAAGTAACGAATTTAGAGTTGCCAGAACCTCTAGAGCGAATCTGATTCAATACCTTTTTTATAGGTGAGGAAACTGATGCCCAGGAAAATAAATGACTTGTGTGCATTTACACAATATGGAACAGATGAATTCTGGCCTTTTGACTTCACTTAATATTCTTATTGCCCATTAATGCTACCAAAGAAGGGCACAGGTATATACGATACATTCAGATTTCAGGTTGACATGTACTTGTTTAAGAATCTTCATTATTAGTATTTTGCCTTCATGGATTATCTGAATTATAATGTACATATATATTATATATATATTATATATATTATATATTATAATGTACATATATATTATAATGTACATATATATATATAATGTATAACGAATTATAATGTAAGAGGCTATTCAGGGTAAAGCATCATAGATGCAACAGAGCATTCTTGTGTGTATGATTAAATTACTAGAAAAGGAGAAGGAATAAAAACTTTAGGAGAACCTGGCATCACTCTTACAAAACTAGCCAATCTCAATATCATCCCCGGTTGTGGACATCCCATGCGGCCGTGGGAGAAAGGAGAAACAAGAGTTTGAATGAATGATTGGATAGATGGATCAATGAATGAATGAAAATGAATTTCATGACTAATTGTGTTACTTTCTGGTGACACCAATACCAAAGGAAAGACATTCTTTGTACTCTCGAAGCTTTTATTATAATGGGGGAGATAACAGATATAGAGAAGTGATTATCAGGTATGTATATTTTGGTGTGGAAAGTTAGAGAGATGAGTAGAGGCACTATGGAAAGGGGTAAGGCATCCATTCAGAAGTAATGGCAAAAGTGATTTGATAATAATTTCAGAACTGGAAAGAAAGCTTGAAAAAGCTAGCAGGTAAAATGAAGCATACCTTTCAGGGAGCCTAAACTCTGTGGGTGACTAAAATCATCTCTATTCCGGAGAGCAGATCTGCAGGGTGGGAGGTAAACTGTGCAATTGTTAAGTCCCTGGAATTTGGCCTCTGTGGAGACAGGTGAAGCAGGTGTTTTTTCCTGGTCAAAAGTCTTTGAGTCAAAGTCATAGAGAAGCCTAAAACTCCACGTTACCCTCTTCAAGGAAATCAATCCATAGGCAGAATATGTTTATTACCCATAGTAAAAATGCTAGTCATTCTGATACCTGTGTACTTGAATTGGGGGCTCCAGCCTATGGCCTCTCTCCTTCCCTTGTATGAGAGTACCTGGTGTGATTTGCAAGGATAGAATTCTTTTTACTGTCTATAGGAGAATGATGGAGAAGAGATAACTGGGCAAGTGTTATAGAGAGATAGTTAGGTAGATACAATGTTTATCAAGTTCTTTATATGTAGCAGGCTCTGTGCTAAGGTCTGTGGATACATATAGCAGCAATCGAGCCAGCCCCTGTCTTCAGAGTTTACAGCATAGTGGGGGAATATAATAAATGAAAGGGTATTGGAAAGCAGAGAACAGAAGGAGCCTCTAGGAAGTGACATTGAGTCCTGCTTTCTGACCATGTTAGGCAAAAGTTTCTCCTCTCAAATCCAATTGGAAGCAGGAGTACAGTTCAAGTTGTCCATGGTGTGGAGAAGGTCAGAGAATGGTGCCATGGTCAATAACTGCAACTAAGTACCAACTAAGTGTATCTTTCCCCATGATGTTTAGTCTTCTCCCAGACAAGCTACGATCAACCTACGGGTAGGCTTTGCAGTCCTGAAGTTGTTCCCATTGCGACGTTTTATGAAATGATTACGTATTCTTTAATGGCTCTATGCTCATGTTGCCAGTGGAAGCATTAGCCGTGAGACCTTGGCACTGATGCTGCCTGCAATCAATATGGCCCCTTACCTCATGAGTAAGCCCTTAACAGTGTCTCACTTTTGTTATCATTCCTTCTTAGTTCTGATTTTCTGGAAGTAATCCTACTAGTTTTTTAGGTTTAAACTTATATAGTCCTCTTCTCCCAGGAATGCCCCCAAAGGACCCAAATTGTTTATCGGTTAATACTTATAGATTTTCAAAGGTCTTTGTCAGAATTACTCTCAAGACCAGACATAAGTTAAGCCAAAAAACAGACTGGTCAGTGGTAAACAACTAGTGGCAAGATATCTAAAGATGTCCATCATGTAGACATTGGGGAGAAGTTAGAGAAGAGGTATGGACAAAGCATGAGAAACTATGGAGAAGCTTCAACATAGATCCCAGAAATAATTGCACACAAGCAGGAGATCCAGAGAAAGGACACACATATAGGGAGAGGCTCCTTTGGGGAATTTGTTATCCTTGGAAAAGAAACTCATCTTTTACTTTATTTATTTTTTTTAAATATATTTTATTTGATCATTTCCAAGCATTATTCGTTAAAGACATAGATCATTTTCTTTTCCTCCCCCACCCCCCCCCATAGCCGACGCGTAAGTCCACTGGGCATTAGATGTTTTCTTGATTTGAACCCATTGCTTTGTTGATAGTATTTGCATTAGAGTGTTCATTTAGAGTCTCTCCTCTGTCATGTCTCCTCAACCTCTGTATTCAGGCAGTTGCTTTTTCTCGGTGTTTCCATTCCCATAGTTTATCCTTTGCTTATGAATGGTGTTTTTTTCTCCTGGATCCCTGCAAGTTGTTCAGGGACATTACACCGCCACTAAAGGAGAAGTCCATTACGTTCGATTATACCACAGTGTATTAGTCTCTGTGTACAATGTTCTCCTGCTTCTGCTCCTCTCGCTCTGCATCACTTCCTGGAGGTTGGTCCAGTCTCCATGGAATTCCTCCACTTTATTATTCCTTTTAGCACAATAGTATTCCATCACCAACATATACCACAGTTTGTTCAGCCATTCCCCAATTGATGGGCATCCCCTCGTTTTCCAGTTTTGGGCCACCACAAAGAGCGCAGCTATGAATATTTTTGTACGAATCTTTGTGTCCATTATCTCTTTGGGGTACAGACCCAGCAGTGCTATGGCTGGGTCAAAGGGTAGATATTCTTTTGTTGCCCTTTGGGCATAGTTCCAAATTGCCCTCCAGAATGGTTGGATCAATTCACAGCTCCACCAGCAATGAATTAATGTCCCTACTTTGCCACATCCCCTCCAGCATTCATTACTTTCCTTTGCTGTTATGTTAGCCAATCTGCTAGGTGTGAGGTGATACCTCAGAGTTGTTTTGATTTGCATTTCTCTGATTATAAGAGATTTAGAACACTTCTTCATGTGCTTGTTAATAGTTTTGATTTCTTTATCTGAGAACTGCCTATCCATTTCCCTTGCCCATTTATCAATTGGAGAATGGCTTGATTTTTTGTACAATTGATTTAGCTCATTATAAATATGAGTAATTAAACCTTTGTCAGAGGTTTCTATGAAGATTTTTTCCCAATTTGTTGTTTCCCTTCTGATTTTAGTTACATTGGTTTTGTTTGTACAAAAGCTTTTTAGTTTGATGTAGTCAAAATTATTTATTTTACATTTTGTGATTCTTTCTATATCTTGCTTGGTTTTAAAGCCTTTCCCTTCCCAAAGGTCTGACATGTATACTATTCTGTGTTTACCCAATTTACTTATGGTTTCCTTCTTTATGTTTAAGTCACTCACCCATTTTGAATTTATCTTGGTGTAGGGTGTGAGGTGTTGATCTATTCCTAGTCTCTCCCACACTGTCTTCCAATTTTCCCAGCAGTTTTTATCGAATAGTGGATTTTTGTCCCAAAAGCTGGGATCTTTGGGTTTATCGTATACTGTCTTGCTGAGGTCGCTTTCCCCCAGTCTATTCCACTGATCTTCCTTTCTGTTTCTTAGCCAGTACCAAATTGTTTTGATGACTGCTGCTTTGTAATATAGTTTTAGGTCAGGGACTGCAAGGCCCCCATCATATGTGTTTTTTTTTTCATTATTTCCCTGGATATCCTTGATCTTTTGTTCTTCCAAATGAACTTTGTTATGGTTTTTTCTAAATCAGCGAAGAAGTATTTTGGTAGTTCAATGGGTATGGCACTAAATAGATAAATAAGTTTGGGTAGGATGGTCATTTTTATTATATTGGCTCGTCCTATCCATGAGCAGTTAATGTTTTTCCATTTGTTCAAGTCTAGTTTTAGTTGTGTGGAGAGGGTTTTGTAGTTGTGTTCATATAGTTCCTGTGTTTGTCTTGGGAGGTAGATTCCTAGGTATTTTATTTTGTCTAAGGTGATTTTGAATGGGATTTCTCTTTCTAGTTCTTGCTGCTGAGCTGTGTTGGAGATATATAGAAAAGCTGATGATTTATGTGGGTTTATTTTGTATCCTGCAACTTTGCTAAAGTTGTTGATTATTTCAATTAGCTTTTTGGTTGAATCTCTAGGATTCTTTAAGTAGACCATCATGTCATCCGCAAAGAGTGATAACTTGGTCTCCTCCTTGCCTATTTTGATGCCTTCAATTCCTTTATCTTCTCTAATTGCTACTGCTAGTGTTTCTAGTACAATGTCAAATAGTAGAGGTGATAATGGGCATCCTTGTTTCACTCCTGATCTTATTGGGAATGCATCTAGTTTATCCCCATTGCAGATGATATTAGCTGTTGGTTTTAGATATATACTGTTTATTATTTTTAGGAATGACCCTTCTATTCCTATGCTTTCTAGTGTTTTTAATAGGAATGGGTGTTGTATTTTATCAAAGACTTTTTCTGCATCTATTGAGATAATCATGTGGTTCTTGCTAGTTTGCTTGTTGATGTGGTCAATTATGTGGATGGTTTTCCTAATGTTGAACCAGCCCTGCATCCCTGGTATGAATCCTACTTGATCATGGTGAATGATCCTTCTGATCACTTGCTGGAGTCTTTTTGCTAGTATCCTATTTAAGATTTTTGCATCTATATTCATTAGGGAGATTGGCCTATAGTTTTCTTTCTCTGTTTTTGACCTGCCTGGTTTTGGAATCAGTACCATGTTTGTGTCGTAAAAGGAGTTTGGTAGAACTCCCTCTTTGCTTATTATGTCAAATAGTTTGTATAGTATTGGGATTAACTGTTCTCTGAATGTTTGATAGAATTCACAGGTGAATCCATCAGGCCCTGAGGATTTTTTCTTAGGAAGTTCTTTGATGGCTTGTTGGATTTCAATTTCTGATATGGGATTATTTAAGAATTCTATTTCCTCTTCTGTTAGTCTAGGCAGTTTGTATTTTTGTATATATTCATCCATTTCTCCTAAATTGGTGTATTTATTGCCATATAATTGGGCAAAGTAATTTTTAATGATTGCCTTAATTTCCTCTTAATCGGAGGTGCTGTCCCCCTTTTCATCTTTAATGCTGTGAATTTTCTTTTCTTCCTTCCTTTTTTTAATTAGATTGACCAGTACTTTGTCTATTTTGTTTGTTTTTTCAAAGTACCAGCTTCTTGACTTATTTATTAAATCAATAGTTCTATCAATTTCTATTTTATTAATTTCTCCCTTAATTTTTAGGATTTCTAATTTGGTTTTCTGCTGGGGGTTTTTAATTTGATCGCTTTCGAGTTTTTTCATTTGCATTTCCAATTGATTGATCTCTGCTCTCCCTTGTTTGTTAAGATAAGCATTCAGGGATATGAATTTACCTCTGATTACCGCTTTGGCTGCATCCCAAAAGGTTTGAAAGGATGTTTCTCCATTGTCATTTTCCTCGATGAAATTATTAATTGTTTCTATGATTTCTTCTTTAACTAAACGGTTTTGGAGTATCATATTGTTTAATTTCCAATTGGTTTTAGATTTGGTTTTCCATGTACCATTACTAATCATTATTTTTATTGCCTTGTGATCTGAGAAGGCTGCATTCATTATTTCTGCTTTTTTGCATTTGTGTGCTATGTTTCTGTGACCTAATGTATGGTCAATTTTTGTGAATGTGCCATGTGGTGCTGAGAAGAAGGTGTATTCCTTTTTATCCCTATTTATTTTTCTCCATATGTCTATTAATTCTAATTTTTCTAAGATTTTATTCACTTCTTTTACCTCTTTCTTATTTATTTTTTGATTTGATTTATCTAAATTTGATAATGGTTGGTTTGAGTCTCCCACTAGTATGGTTTTATTGTCTATTTCTTCCTTCAATTCTCCTAGTTTCTCCATTAGAAATTTGGGTGCTATATTATTTGGTGCATACATGTTGATTAATGATATTTCCTCATTGTCTAGAGTCCCTTTTAACAAAATATAATTATCTTCCCTATCCCTTTTGATCAGGTCTATTTTTGCATTGGCTTTATCAGATATCATGATTACCACTCCTGCCTCCTTTCTATCAGTTGAGGCCCAGAAGGTCTTACTCCATCCTTTAATTCTGACCTTGTGGGTGTCAACCCGCCTCATGTGTGTTTCTTGAAGACAACATATGGTAGGGTTTTGGATTCTAATCCATTCTGCTATTTGTCTACGTTTTATGGGTGAGTTCATCCCATTCACGTTCAAAGTTATGATTGTCATTTGTGGACTCCCTGGCATTTTTATTGCCTTCCCTAATTCTAACCTTTTCTTCCTTGGCTCTACCTTTTAGTCCAGTGATTTACTTTGAATCAGTCCCCCTTGTCCCCTCCCTTGATGTTTCCCTTTTTAGTCCCTCCCTTTTTCTTCCCTCCCCTCCCCCCTCTCTTTTCCTCCCTTTTTGTTCTCCCTCTCCCCCTCCCCCCCTTGGTTTTCCCTTCTCCTTACTCTTGTTGGGTAAGATAGAATTCAAGATCCCAATGGATCTGGATGTTTTTCCCTCTCAGAGTTGATTTCCCTGAGATTGAGGTTTAAGTAAACCCCCCCCCCTCTTCCTCTCCTTCTTATAGGAGTTTTCTTCCCCTCCCCTTCCCATGTGAATCTTTGTGTGAGAATGATTATTCTATTTGGTCTTTCTTTACCCTCTATTTATACATTACATTTCCCCCACATATTAGTATACATAGATTGATATAAATGTAGTCCTTATAGAAGAGAGTTTGAGTAAAAGAAGAAGATAAAATTTTTCCCCTTTCCTTAATATTTACCTTTTCAGGTATTCCTTGCTCTTTGATTTTCGGTATCAAACTTTCCACAGAGCTCTGATCTTTTCTTTGCAAAAAGTTGGAAGTCTTCTATTTTGTTGAATGCCCATACTTTCCCTTGGAAGTATATAGTCAGTTTTGCTGGGTAGCTGATTCTTGGTTGGAGACCCAGCTCTCTTGCCTTTCTGAAAATCATGTTCCATGCCTTACAATCATTCAGAGTAGAACTTGCAAGGTCTTGTGTGACCCTGATTGGCATTCCTTTATATCTAAATTGTCTTTTTCTGGCTTCCTGTAGGATTTTTTCTTTTGTTTGATAGCTTTGGAATTTGGCAATTACATTCCTGGGAGTTGTCTTTTGGGGGTTTAGTGTAGAAGGTGTTCTGTGAGCTCTGTCATTGGCTGTATTGCCCCCTTGTTCTAGAATCTCTGGGCAATTTTCTTTGATTATATCTTGTATCACCATGTCCAGTTTGGTGTTTATTTCTGGCTTTTCTGGGAGTCCAATTATTCTTAAATTATCCCTTCTCCCTCTATTTTCCAGATCTATCACCTTGTCGGTGAGATATTTTATGTTCTCTTCTAATTTCTTGGTATTTTGGCTTTGCTTTATTAATTCTTGCTCTTTTACACGATCGTTGTCTTCCAGCTGCCTGATTCTGGCCTTTAAAGCCTGGTTTTCCTTTTCAGTTTCATCATACCGGTTTTGTAGATGCGTGAATTTCTTTTGCATTATTTCCAACTTTTCCTCCCAGAAGGCTTCCATCTTTTTGGTCATTTCTGATTCAAATTCTTCATAGGTTTGTGGAGAGTTTCCATTTCCTTTGGAAGGTTTTGGAGCATTTTCTTGTATATTATCTTCTATTTGCTTTGTATTTTGTATTTGGCTCCATAGAATGTGTCCAAAGTTGCCCCTTTCTTCTTATTTTTCTTGGTATTTTGGGGCTTCTGTGCTTCTGTGGAGTTTGCCATCTCTGAATGTGGAGGATTAGCATTTCTTATCTCTGTCTGGTGTTCAGAGGCTTTAGTCCTGGGCAGATTGTCGTTTCTATGAGCTTTCCCTGGGTTAAACTGAATATGCCTCACTGGAACTGGAATGGAAGGGTCGGACCATGTTGCTTTCCGGAAGTTGCCTTCAGAATCGCTGGCCGTGAGGCTGTTTCATCGGCCTGCAGGGGGATGGGCTGCAGCTTCCCCAAGCTCCGAGGGCAGGGACTTTCACTGAGACTTGGATATCAGGATCCAGCCCCTGAGGCTGTCTTGCTCCAGGCAGTGACTTTCACTGGGACTCGGATAGAAGGCCCTGAGGGTTGTTGTTCCGAGGACCCTGCTCTCTGAGCCAGGTCGGGCTGCGGCTTCCCGGAGCCTTGGACTCTGCGCTCCTACCCCTTAGGTCCAAGTGATCTCGGGTTCTGGCTTTTGAGGGGAGCCGTACCTTTTGATCTGGGTCCAGGTCCAGGAGGAGGGTTCCCAGGGTCTGTGCTGTTGATCGTTTTGAATTTCAGCGCCTTAGGAGCTTATAGTTTGAGATCGGTCGGGAAGGGTTTTCCGGAGATCTGAACTTTAGCTTTCTCTAAGTCGCCATCTTAACCGGAAGTTCTACAATCATTACTTCTAACATGGGCATCAGAGGTTTTTCTCAACAAGCCTTAGCCCCTGGCATAGATGAAGCCTTGAAGACTCACAGCTCTCCTCCTGGGGCTTTGCCCAAGAGAATATTCTCATCTTTTACTTTAAATCCAGCTGCTCTTACTCTGTCCTATCCTTCTTTGGACAGAGAATTTCTTGTGAATTGAGAGATTTCAGGGATTCATGTCTATGAACTTAGTTGATTTCAACAAACATTTTAGGTACCCTCTGTGTGGAAAGACCAAAGCCGAGATGTGAGGAGGTTCAGAAACAAAGTTTAGAAGATGTGTAATCATTTCCTAATAGATTTCTTAGTCTGGTAATGGGAAAATGCAAGGGAAAAATTCAGTTATTAAACATTTTACATGCAAGGTTGAAGAGTGTTAAATAAGTTATAGTAAAGGGATATCATTGGAAGTATCCAGGGAAGATTTTCTGATTTTTACATTAATCTTTAGATGATGGGAATGACTTCCAATGCTGTTTCAAAGAGTAAAGATATAAATAAAGTCAATGGAGGGAAACAATGGAGCATGAACTCTAAATAAAGGAGAAACATGTTCAGATGTGTGGGTAATGGGGTTCATTGGCCAGCGTTGGCCTCATTGTTAGAATATGTACAGTACCATTTGCCTTCTGCCAGTCTATATGGTGCTGCTGAACTTACTTCTTTTTGCCCTTGCTTCTGAGAACACAGTAGGAAATAGACTCTTTCTTATAAGCTTCCTTCATGGTGATGAAAAGACTTCTTATAGCTGCTGAACCAGAATTGAGTGTGCATAAGACATTTTCAAATAGATGAATTCTCTCTCTCTCTCTTTCAGAGTATTCTGTGAGAAAAGAACTATTATAGATCTCTCTAGGTGGGAGAATAGACAGTTGCAATTGCCTGTCTCAATTGTCTCATTTCCTTACCGTATTGCCATGTGACTGTGAATGTCTTTTTTTCCATTTAATTTCGATTCCTTTCTAATCTCAGATGATTGAACTGAGGAGAAGTATACAACATTGTGACCTTTGAAGGGTCAAAAGGATTGCCACATCTCTTAGCATCTATATCCAAGTCCAGTGAAAAACATGCCTTGGAAATGGACCTATCTGATCCATTTCAGACATGAATTGGCTCTGGCACTGTAGGCACTGTGTCCTGAAATAAGTAAGCAACTTACCTACTGGGTATGCCACACAGAGCAGTAAATTTAATGGTGAGAATGTTTGTTTACAAATATTCATTTTTTAAATATTGTCTTCAAGAATTGACAGGTTTTGTGGTTTTATTCCTTTTAGCACAATAGAATTCCATCACCAACATATACCACAATTTGTTCAGACTTTCCCCAATTGAAGGGCATTCCCTCATTTTCCAATTTTTTTGCCACCACAAAGAGCTCAGCTATGAATATTCTTGTACAAGTCTTTTTCCTTATTATCTCTTTGGGGTATAGACCCAGCAATGCTATGGCTGGATTGAAGGGCAGACATTCTTTTATCGCCCTTTGGGCATAGTTCCAAATTGCCCTCCAGAATGGTTGGATCAGTTCACAACTCCACCAGCAATGCATTAATGTCCCAACTTTGCCACATCCCCTCCAGCATTCATTACTTTCCTTTGCTGTCATGTTAGCCAATCTGCTAGGTGTAAGGTGATACCTCAGAGTTGTTTTGATTTGCATCTCTCTAATTATAAGAGATTTAGAACAATTTTTCATGAGCTTATTAATAGTTTTGATTTCTTTAACTGACAATTGCCTATTCATGTCCTTTGCCCATTTATCAATTGGAGAATGGCTTGATTTTTTATATAATTGATTTACCTCTTTGTAAATTTGAGTAATTAGACCTTTGTCAGAGATTTTTGTTATGAAGATTGTTTCCCAATTTGTTACTTCCCTTCTAATTTTGGTTATGTTGGTTTTGTTTGTACAAAACCTTTTAAATTTGATGTAGTCAAAATGATTTATTTTACATTTTGTGACTTTTTCTAAGTCTCACTTGGTTTTAAATTATTTCCTTTTCCAAAAATCTGACATGTATACTATTCTGTGTTCACCCAATTTGCTTATAGTTTCCTTCTTTATGTTCAAGTCATTCACCCATTCTGAGTTTATCTTGGAGTAGGAGGTGAGGTGTTGATCCAAATCTCATCTCTCCCACACTGTCTTCCAATTTTCCCAGCAGTTTTTTATCAAATAGTGGATTTTTGTCCCCAAAGCTGGGATCTTTGGGCTTATCCTAGACTGTCTTGCTGAGGTCACTTACCCCAAGTCTATTCCACTGATCCTCCTTTCTGTCTCTTCGCTAGTACCATATTGTTTTGATGACCACTGCTTTAGAGTATAGTTTGAGATCTAGGACTGCAAGGCCACCTTCCTTTGCAGTTTTTTCATGATTTCTCTGAATATCCTTGATATTTTTTTCTTCCAAATGAACTTTGTTATGATTTTTTCTAATTCAATAAAAATGTTTTTTGGTAGTTCGATGGGTATGGCACTAAATAAGTAAATAAGTTTGGGTATGATGGTCATTTTTATTATGGTCGCTTGTCCTACTCATGAGTAGTTAATGTTTTTCCAATTGTTTAGATCTAGTTTTAATTGTGTGGAAAGTGTTTTGTAGTTATGTTCATTTAGTTCCTGAGTTTGTCTTGGCAGATAGATTCCCAAGTATTTTATATTGTCTAGGGTGATTTTAAATGGAATTTCTCTTTCTAATTCTTTCTGCTGAGATGTGTTGGAGATATATAGAAATGCTGATGACTTATTGTAGCATACCAGGCATGTTAGCATCTTGGAAGTATGGTTGATGTATAGATATTGTATCCTGTATATTCATTTACCAGACACAGTCAGATCACTTAATGTTCATTGCATGGAAAGGGACAGTCCAAAGGACAGCGCAAACGACAAGCAAATTCCTGGGCTGGGCATTGACAGCCACAGAGTCCTGGCTTGGGCTACATTCATTTACAAAGAGTGGGTTGGATTAATCTCCTCCTCTTTGATTCTGTCATTGTCAATTCTATCAATGTAAAAACCTATATCATGTCACATATTGCCTCCATCGTAGCCCTATACAAGAACAAAGGCTCACGAGGCTGTGACAACTACAGAGGCATCTCACTACTCTCCATTGCCGGAAAGCTCCTCGCCCGTGTTATATTCAATAGACTCCTGTCATCTGTTTCAGAGCAGAACCTGCCTGAATCACAATGTGGCTTCTGACCAGATCGTAGCACCATTGACATAGTCTTCACAGTGAGGCAAATGCAGGAAAAATGCCTTGAGCAGAACCTGAGTCTCTACATTGTTCATAGACCTGACAAAAGCATTCGAAACAATGAACAGGGACGCATTGTGGGTGATCCTTAGCAAGCTCGGTTGCCCAGCAAAATTCGTCAAACTGATACAGCTCTTTCATGTCGGCATGACAGGGGAAGTCCTATCTGGTGGAGAGACTTCCGATCGCTTCGACATCTCCAATGGCATGAAACAAGGCTGTGTCCTCGCTCCAGTACTATTCAACCTATTTTTCACCCAAGTATTATGACATGCTGTGATGGATCTAGACCTGGGCATCTACATCAAATACCGACTGGATGGCTCACTATTCGACCTTCACCGCCTGACTGCAAAAACAAAGACAACAGAGAGACTCGTCCTGGAAGCTCTCTTCGCAGATGACTGTGCTCTCATGGCCCACCAAGAAAATCATCTCCAAACCATTGTGGACAGGTTCTCTACCGCAACAAAGCTATTTGGTCTGACTATCAGCCTCAGCAAAACAGAGGTGCTGCTCCAACCTGCACCAGGGAGGCCAACGAACCAGTCGTGCATCACAATCGACGGTACACAGCTTTCTAACATCAACACTTTCAAGTACCTGGGCAGCACCATCGCCAACGATGGGTCCCTAGATCACGAGATTAATGCCAGCATCCAAAAGGCCAGCCAGGCACTTGGGCGGCTGTGCTCCAAAGTCCTCCAACACAGCGGTGTAAACACTGCGACGAAGCTCAAAGTGTACAACGCAGTGGTCCTCAGCTCGCTCCTGTACAGTGTGAGACATGGACACTGTACCAGAAGCACATGAAACAGCTGGAGCAATTCCACCAATGCTCTCTCCGGTCAATCATGAGGATCCGATGGCAGGACTGAATCACCAACCAGGAAGTCCTCGACAGAGCCAACTCCACCAGCATCGAAGTCCTGGTCCTCAAAACCCAGCTACAATGGTCTGGACATGTCATCTGCATGGACCCACAGTGAATACCAAGACAGGTATTCTATGGTGAACGGTCAGCTGGACTCAGGAAACAAGGCCGACCAAAGAAAAGATTCAAGGATCAGCTAAAGTCCAACTTGAAGTGGGCTGGCATGACACCAAAGCAACTAGAACTCGCTGCCTCTGTCAGAAGCAGCTGGCGAGCCCACATTAACCATGCCGCCACCACCTTTGAAGATGAGCGACGTCGACGTCTTGCCGCTGCGCGTGAACGCCGACACCAGGCCACAACCGCACCTCCCGTAACAACGGGCGTCCCAGGCCCCATGTGCCACACACTGTGCTCCTCAGCCTTTGGACTCCAAAGCCACATGAGGGTACACTGTAGATGAAACTGCACAAAGACAGTGGTCATTCTCGGTCACCTAGAGACTACCACTACCACTATTTACTAATCACCTCTCACTTGACATTCCTAAGGTCTCCAATAAAAGCTGGGGAACATGTGCAAGCCTCCTCTTCTCTTACACCTCTTGCTCTTGCAGCCCTTGCTCTCTCCCTTCCCTCTTACAGTCTTGATTTTGGTCTTGCCTATAATGCTCCTCATGCCTGACTGATTTATGCAGCACAGCTGCCCCGCACATCTCCCATTAATCTCTGTGCCATCTGGCCCATGGGGGATGTCCCAGAGTTCTCAGCTCCACACATGTTCTCTTGTTTCTCATACTTATAATTTCTCTGCTTGCTTTCTCTTTCTAGGGAGATAATTGCGGAGCTCACAACTTCCCATGTGTTTTAACTTGTGGTCTCTCAGTCGTTAGTCCTGAATCTCTTCCTCTGACTGCCTTATCTATTTTACATCCATATTCCTCTAGCCTCCAATTTCCTTCTCAGGTCACCACCCACAGGTTCATTATATAGGAGCTGCTGACAGGTCCTATACTTATGTGGGTTTATTTTGTATCCTGCAACTTTGCTAAAGTTGTTGGTTATTTCCACTAGCTTTTTGGTTGAATCTCTAGGATTCTTTAAGTAGACCATCATGTCATCTGCAATGACTGATAGCTTGGTCTCTTCATTGCCTATTTTAATACCTTCAATTTCTTTTTCTTCTCTAATTGCTACTGCTAGTGTTTCTAGTACAATGTTAAATAATAGCAGTGATAACAGGCATCCTTGTTTTACTCCTGATCTTATTGGGAATGCATCTACTTTATCCCCATTGCAGATGATGTTGGCTGATGGTTTTAGATACATATTGTTTATTATTTTTAGGAATGACCCTTCTATTCATATACTTTCTAGTGTTTTCAATAGGAATGGGTGTTGTCTTTTATTTTTATCAAAGACTTTTTCTGCATCTATTTAGATAATCATGTGATTTTTGTTGGTTTGCTTGTTGATGTGGTCAATTATGTGGATGGTTTTCCTAATATTGAACCAGCCCTGCATTCCTGGTATAAATCCCAACTGATCATAGTGAATAACCCTCGTGATGACATGGTAGCAATGCATTACCCAAAAGAGTGAGTTTCTAAAGATGTGATTTTAGTCCCTATAAAAGATGGATAGAGATAATATTTTGGGAATGGATGCCTTTCTATCATGTTGTATATTTAAAACTCAGCTCCCTCACCAAAAGAGAAAACCACACTAACTACAAAGATACATACATACATATATATAATATATATATATATGAAATATATATACTCTGTATATTCACACATTAGTTATGGCACATACATATGGATATATATGTGCATATACATGAATATACATACATAACTATCTATATATGTTAGTAGTTGAATCCTTCAGGATACATAGGAAGTTTGATTCTGGAGCTTGAGCTTGGAGGAGCCCCGCAGACAACTCTCCTTCACACTGCTCACAAGAGATAAGTTAATAACAATATACATAAACATAGTGTGCTTGGCTTTGACAATAAGATCCACTTCTTCTGAGATTCAAATAAGAGATAGTCTAAATTTTCTTCTTTTTTAAATTATCAAGAATATATATACAAACTCCAGAAAAGTTAATCCACAAATCCCACAAAAAATCCACAAAAAAAAATTTTGATCCAATGCCCATAACCTACATCTCAAGCCTAATCTCCAACTATCCAACCCAATATGTCTCTCTTGATAGAAGATATAAGATGTAACCTTCTATTCTGGACATAGACCTGGCCTCAAAATCTGGATTCAAAACCAGTTTTTGATGTATACTGGCCATGTGGCCTTTGGGCAATGTACCTAATCTCTTATATGCCATAGGCATGTTTCTCTGGACAAGTCCAAGGGAACAAATTGTAGAGAAGGCTCCATGTTTTGGTCATTCTCTTACATGTGGATTGCTGGCAATGTTGACAGTTTCTTCTATCACTGCCTACATGTCCACCTACCAATGGATAGTAAGAATCTTCTCACTTGAAACCTATGGTTTGGAAAGATTGGAAAAAATCTAAAAAGTAGAAATACATCAGAGTGTATAAATGGAGATTTTGAACCTTTGGACTTCATCCTCAAGAAGAACCTTGGGCCAAATTATTGTTGTGAACTTTGATTAGAATTTGAGCAATTTTAGGATAAAAACCTTGCTACCTCCCAGAAAAAAGAAGGTGCCATGAAGATGCCTGCAGAGATCACATGCTGCACCAGAAGATCCAGAATGAACTTTGGGATGTGAATTGAACTATGGGGAGTTGAAATACTTTTATTTTGAATGTATACTCTTATGCCAAAGGGGACTGCCCCCAAATTGGCTATTTTGTCAACCTAGTAATCATTGATTTTGTTTTCTTTTCCTTTATCCACAAATTATTGCGATTTATAAATTGATAATGTTTTTATGATCCTTTGGGGAGACTGTTCTCTGAAAGGATCACAGTGGGGTATGTATAAATAGAGATTTTGAAACTTTGGATTTCATCCCCCCAGAAGTCCCTTAGTATTTCCCCAAATTCCTTTTAATCTCTCCACCACATAGGATAAGTTCTGAGGCTCCATCTCCCTCTCTCTCTTTTACTTGTGACCAGGCTGAGTTTAGGTAGTTCCTTTACTTTAGTTCTAATTAATAAAACTTTATAAAATATAATATTTTAATATATGTTATATATTATATTTCTATTATATATTATTAATAAATTATATTAATATAACAAAATATTAATTTTAAAACTCACAAGAGGCCAACTAGTCTATACCTGAATGTGAATTCTTGCTAGGCCATTGCCTTCAAATAGTGATGAAGCCTAAAGATTTCTACTCACTTAGTAATTCACTATTTCTCAAAGCAGCCCAGGACACTGGGATTTCTCCAAGTGTTAGAAAGTTTCCATTACATTGTGCTCAGATTTATTTTACATCTCTTGCCCAATGATCCTAGCTTTACCTTTTGGGATGAAGAAAAACAAATTGAATCTCTCATCCCCATGCCAACCCACAAATACTTGAAAGTAGCTATGGTGACATTCTACCAAATCTTTGCATCGCTAGACTAATTCTCATTCCGTTGAACTGATTCTCAGAGGAAACGACTGCAAGGTTTTTTACTTCCTCATTCATATTCTCTGGATAATTTTTAAAGCTTACTTTGTCCTTCCTAAAATGTGGTATCCAGACTGGGTACAACATTCCAGATGAAGTTTCAGAAGAGTAGAGTATAATACAACACTTGAATTTTTCATTCTAAATCCACCAGTCTAAGTAGATCGATCTGTGTCTAACCTGTGGATGTCTTGACTCCCAAGTGAGTCTATAATCCATTAGAGGTCAGAGGCTGTGTTTCTGCATTTCTCGCACATTGCCTAATGTTGTATGAAGCACAGATTTCACAGTTGTTATTGAGTTAAATAGAATTTTGGCCACAAGGACAATAAAGTTGCATAGTGAGATAGTGAAGATAACAGAAGTATGTTCCTGATCATTGCTTTTATTGTGTTATGATCTGAAAAAGTTGCATTTATTATTTCTACTTTTCTGCATTTCTTTGCCATGTTTTTATGACCTAGTACATGGTCAGTATTTGTGAATGTGCCATGTGCTGCTGAAAAGAAGGTGTATTTCTTTTTGTCCCTAAAAGAGACAATTGAAAAATAAGAGAGAGTCTATAGCCCCTTTGCATGAATCCACAGATAAATCAGTAACCTGCCACTTCTGTGAGAAGAAGGGCCACAAAATGATAGAGTGTAGAACTTTTCTCAAGATTATCAGAAGGAATACGCAGTTTAATAACAACTACAGAAGTGATAATTTTAGAAATTATAATAATTATAGACATAAAAACTTTAGAAATCAAAATCATAGAAATAGAAATTGGGAAAATAATGACAGTGCTCCAAATGCAGAAAATGATAATAGTGCCCAACAACAATATATAAAAAATGGTGCTCGTCCAAGAAATACTCGAGGTGCTAATGCCCCTTAGGGGGGTACCCAAGGAACATCCCAAATACAATAAAGGGGGTTCTTCTTAGCCTATATTGATTTTGTTGATATTGATTAACCTTTTTCAGTTTTGTCTCCTGTCCAAATTGTAGGAAAGAATGAATAAAGAACTTAAAACTATGATTGGAAAATTATGCACTGAGAAACATTTAAAATGGCCTGAAATTCTCCCTCTGGCCCTATTTTATCTTAGAAGAAGGCCTAGAGGAGACCTACACATCTCACCATTTGAGATGCTTTTTGGACATCTGCCTATACAGGCTAAACCTTTTCCCCGTGCATATACATCACTATTAGGGGGAGATACTACTATTGCTTCCTACATACAGGAATTACAGCACAAACTGTGTGAACTTCATGAATCCAGAGCTGCACTACAAGCCAGACCACTAGATTTTTCTCTTCATGACCCAAACCCAGGAGACAAAGTGTATATTAATAATTTCAAGCTTACTGGAGCAACTCAACCTTCGTGGGAAGGACCATTCCAAATATTGTTAACTACTCCAACACCTATAAAGGTTGGAGAGAAGGACTCTTGGATTCATTGCTCACATGTAAAGAGAGCATCTTCTGTTGAGACTGATTGACTTTATCCTATCACATGCATTGAAGATACTAATCCATAGACAAGTGGATACTGTTTTCAAGAACACATTAAATTCATGTTTTTTTCTTTTTTCCTCCTTATTTTTGCTTTTCATTTATTTTTGATTAGAATATTTGATATTTTTTCTTTTTTCTTTTTCTCATTTCTTGTACTTAAGGTACATACAATTAATATTATTTTTCTGCAATAATATGTTTTATATATATATATATACATATATATATATATATATACTTGCTATAATATCAATGCATACCCAAAAGCTTTAAACTATAGCAACCTGCCATTTATTGATAAAATGTTATGGGACTGTGATTAATGTTTATGTCTGATTCTAGAAAAAGGGATAAAAACAAGGAGCACAGACTTAACCTGAATTAGTGCCAAAAGAGCAGACAGTAAATACTAATGTGGACTCGAGGTTGTGATGCTTGACATGTTAAGTTGTAGGACTTCCTTGTATCTACACTCTTTGTGAAGTACTCAGACATTTACCAAATTTCGACTATCATGCTAGCTCCCTATACCCCTGAGAATGATAAAAATCAGACCAGGGAATGACGCTTCCCTATCAAAATAGAATTCTAGTTTTTTTTTTCTTCCTTTAGTATGTCAAGTTTCTGTAGTCTTGGCTGCAAATGGGTAAGTGAAATATTATTGCATTCTGTCCTACAGACTTGTGGGATAGAAATTACTTTAAATTGGACCTATACAAGGGCCTATTTTGAATTTTTTCCTTTCCTTATGTTTTTGGTTATTTTTTCTTCTTTTGATAATTGACTCAAACATCCCCATAACTCAACATTGCATCGTGAGCTGAACTGGATGTTTTTTAACACCAACTTCAGGGGGGGATTGTATTTTAATAAAAATCTAAGATTTTGATTTTTTTGTTCAAGAAATATCTTCAAGGAAAGAAGCTTGCTGACTCCTAAATCCAGAGAATGAACTGTTGCAGAAAGATGCCAGAAAACCCACACTACATCAAGAAGATCAAGAATGAACTTTCGGTGTGGGTGATTGAACTGAAGTTTGATTGAACATATATTTGTAAATATACACTTTTATGCCAAGGGGACTGCCCCTAATTTGGCTTTCTGTCAATGCACCTAGCAAAACATTGGTTTTGCTTTCTTTCTTTTCTATTCCTCCATCACTACTGTAATTTCCTCTTAGAAAATTGAACATAGTATACAAGAAGTGCTTTAGGACTATAAGATGATTATGTTAAACGATCAATGGGGAGACTAGTCTCCCAATGATCAAGGGGGGGGATTGTGAATCTTAAAAACTACTCAGACTCTACTTTAGAAGATTTGATTAAGCTATTCCACATTTTTAACCATGGAGGTACTTGATCAGGAATGTATTGAGAACTTTTAAAATTACTCCACCCTACTTGGACAGTGCCTTAGGGGAAAATAAAGTTGCAAACTCCTGATTGAACAATTAAAGTCCCTAACTCATACTTATAGTAAAGCTGGAACCTTAAGCTAGGTGTGTTTTTAGATCTAATACAAAAAGGTGCTAAGTACCTATAAATGTTAAATTAGTACCTAAAAGGTCAAGCAACTTACAAAAGGCATGCTTAACAAAGAGGTGTGAAGTACTCAGAGCATTTAATCTAACTAGAGAAGGTGAGAACAAAAGAAGATGAAAACTAAGAATGGCCAGTCCTGGAAAAAAGTGTCTACTGTGATTGGTAGATGTGAAATTTTAGGGGAGGTGAAATAAGAGAAAATTTCTTTAAAAATAAGGGGTAAAAGATAATTTAGTTAGTTGGAGTTCTGAGATGACATGAGGGACATTTTGAATTGAGTTTGCAATTGAATTCAGTTTGGAGAGGATTTCAGTTTGGAGGGAAAGAACCCAGCCTGGAGATGATCTTGTGGTGAGTGATGAAGACTGACTTGCTCTCACTTAAGCTCAGGCCTAGGCCAATTTGGCCTAGGCCCTTTTCTATTGCTTGGCTCAGCTTGAGCTGGAGCAATTAATTCTCTCTCTCTCTCTCTCTCTCTCTCTCTCTCTCTCCTTCCCTTAATGCCATCATTCTTCATATTAATTAAAATCTCCATAAATCCCAGCTGACTTGGGTACTTTTCATATTTGGGAATTTCCCATGGCAACCACTTATTTAGATTTTAAGTCAAAACACTAAAATTATCTTTACAGTTTGGTCAAAACCTTTATAGTTTTTGGCATTTACAGTTTTTAACAATCTCATTATTTGCCTCATTGATAAGATTAAGCCAGGGTGGAGTTGATCTGCAAAACTGGATGTGCTCTGAGGGCAAAACCTCGAGACAGGGAGGGAGAGAATGATGGAAGCTTTTGACTGTGACTAGGATGTCCTCTCTGTGCTTCTCCTCCTGCTGCCTCCCTGCCACCTGTGATCAATGCCATGAGCCTGTCACAGCTGTTCCAGCAAAGCACTCCTCTTGGACTAGAGCCCTTTCCTGCCCAGAGATTCCAGCTGCCATTGGAGATTCTGCACTGTAAGTGGAGGATGGGTCCTGGATCTTCTTTCTTCCTTTCCCTTGAAGCTGAGTGTTCAAAATTCAGGCTTTTTTTTTGGGGGGGGGTACCTTTTAAGTTGAATCCAGCAGGAGGGTTCCCTAGCTCTGTTCTGTTATTAGATTTGGTTTTCTGTTCCCTTGAAACACTGTGTTTTTGGTTGGTGTGGAAGGATTTTCAGAGATGTGGACTTTTTCTGTGTCTTAGCTGCTATCTTGACTCCTCCTCCCACTGTATATTTGTTTTCCTTTATGTAATAGCTTATTGTAATTCCATTTCCCACTAATTCCTTATGTAAGGTAGTTAGTTGATGGAGAGGAATAAACAGTTAAGTTTTAGGTAAGAACTGTTTGTTGTTGGATTAGATAAGTAAGATAGAATGGGTTTAGAATAAGGGGAGATTTATATAGTGATGAGCATATTACAAATCTATAGATTTGGTCAGATGTTCAGAGGGCAGAATGGAGAAGGTAAGGGATAGAGTAAAATTCATGGATTAACTTTAAGAGAAAAAGAGGAAAATTTGGATACAATCCCTGGGAGAAGATTCTGATTAGGAAAAAGGGATCTTGTGAGTTTTTACTGGCATTAATGGTCACTCTGCTTCTCTGGATCTGGCTTTGATTGAGCTGGAAGGAGCTTCTTTGCTCTGGCAATTTTCCCTTGGAAATCCTAATCTCATGGAAATGTATTGATTCCTGGGTTTGAGCATCTACCTTGGAGCAGACTGCCTTTTCCCTAAGTACAGAGACCATCTTCCTGAGATCCATCTGTCAGAAATCCATTTGGTGAAGGTAAACCCCGGGGTTTGATCATCTGGGATTCTGAGTATACCTAAGAACAACCCCAGGCTTTAGGTAAGGGCTCAAATACATCTTTGAGTCCTTACTCTTTATCCTTTTGGATAATTCATATCAATTATGTTGGCAGATAGTCGGATAGCTAGGTTTTCTGGGTCTTAGAGATAAGGAGTTTAGAGTAGTTTGAGTGAATTCTCAAAAAGAAATAATTCACTGTGAGGTGAAAGACTTTGGGTGGAGATTAGAACTGTAGTTTTAGGAACCTATCTATTATTTCCTCTTTACTCTTGTTATAAAAATCAACTTTGTTTCTAAATCCCAAGGAGTTTTGTGCTTTACTGGTCCTGAAGAGGTCTCTAGATGAGTAGTTATCATCTCCTATCCATTTAGGAAGGAATTTTATTTCAGCAGCATCATCAAAATTAGCAACAATATGATCAAAACAGCAGTAGTCATTACAATTGGGGGATACAGTCCATGTATGAGAGGGGAACTTGGAAAGTATCCAGAGTGAATGTCATGATATAGTCATTGGAGTTCAAACATCATCCAATCAGATAAATATGACTATGCTACATGAATGTGGATTATTCTTCAAGTGTATCATTTCAGGAACAGAAAGTACAAGGTTGTGCCCCAGAAAATATCTTGTCTCTGGAATCTCATTTATTCTTGATCTGTCTCTGGGTATTTCGGTCTGGCTTCAGGAGGATCACATAACATTTGGGAATAAAGATGCAGCCCAGTAGCCCAGCACTGGAGGCCAAGATGGAGAAGATCTCTACAGTCACCATGGCCTTCCCTTTGGTGCTCTGATATGTGGGCAGAAAAGAAGCCCAGACACTGCAAAACACCAGCATGCTGAAAGTGATGAACTTGGCTTCATTGAAGGTATCAGGCAGGTTCCTAGCCAGAAAAGCTACACTAAAGCTTCCCAGAGCCAGAAGGGCCATGTAGCCCAAGACACAGTGAAAGGCTAAGACAGAGCCCTCATTACATTTAAGGATGATGTGACCATATTGAGAGTGTGTGTCTGCCTCTGGAAAGGGGGGATAAGTTCCCAACCAGATGCCACAGAAAATCACTTGCAACCCTGAACATATGAGGACAATACAGACAGACACTCTAGGATGCATGAATATGCGTATCCTGCTCCCTGGCCTGATCCCTTTGAAAGCCAGAACCACTATGAAGGTTTTGGCCAAAACGGAGGAAACAGCCACTGTGAAGACAACTGCAAATACTGTTTGTTGTAAGAGGCAGGTGGCAGGGGTAGGATGGCCTATGAAGATTAGGGAGCAGAGGAAACAGAAGATAAGTGAGATGAGGAGAGTATAGCTGAGAGTCCTGTTATTGGCTTTGACTATGGGAGTGTCTTGGAACTTCACAAAGACCCCCAGAACCAGAGCTGTCAGTAAAGAGAAGGAGACAGCTATGAAGGCCAAAGTCATCCCCAAAGGTTCTTTCATATTCAGGAAGGTGACAACCTTGGGGAGGCAGAGATCTTTGTGCTTATTTGGATATTCATCCTCTGGACACTTTGTACATTGTTCTGCATCTGTAAGAGAGAAACATGGACTCCAAATTTAGATTCAATGGATTATCCCTATGCCCAGATATAGAAAATAGTCATGCTAGCTGTGACACCTTCTTTTGAGTCCAGAAGTCACAAGATTCCCATCTGTCTATGGAGAGAGACAATGTCTTTATTAAATAACATGGCACCTAGGGTTAGACCCAGTCTTTTCATGTTGTTTATCATTGACTGGTCTTAGATCACATTGATTCTTTGTATTCCTTTTCCTTACCTGATGACACCTGTTCTTTTTAATTTATTCTCTTAGTTCCATTAATTTGGGAACTGGAGGCTGTTAGTATCAAATGTAAAGATCACTTCTGAGTTGTTGTGTTCTATCCTGCATCAACAACTAGCAAAAGATTGCCTGTATTAGTTCTTCTTCATTCCTTCCAGCTCCCACTTCACATCTTCCCATAATGAATTTGTGTGAATTTTATGCATACATATATATGTATACATACATACATACATACATGTATCTATCTATATCTATCTATATCTATCTATCTATCTATCTATCTATCTATCTATCTATCTATCTATCTATCTATCTATCTATCTATCTATATCTATCTGTCTATCTGTCTGTCTATCCATCCATCCATCTATCTATCCATCTATCTATCTATCTATCTATCTATCTATCTATCTATCTATCTGTCTGTCTGTCTGTCTGTCTGTCTGTCTGTCTGTCTGTCTGTCTGTCTGTCTATCTGTCTGTCTGTCTGTCTTCTTTTCTGCTCTGCTGATTGATTGATTGATCAGGTTGAGTACTGATGTCAGATCTTCCCTAGCTGTCAGCAGAAACTGAAAAGGAGCTGGGCTTTCCACCTTTTGTTAAGGTGTTCTGTATTAGTTGCAGCCTTCACTCTTGGAGCTTGATTAGCCAGGCTCTCAGAGCAGTCTGTGGAGGAGGGGTGAGCTTCTCTGCCCTTTGAAAGCTTGATAAGATTAAGTCATGGTGGAGTTGATCTTGCAGAGGTGAATTTGCCCTGAGGTCAAAATCTCAGGAAGGGGAGGGCAATATGGAGTGTCTTGGCTTCCATTGGGCTGCCTTTTCTGAACTTCTCCAGTTGCCTCCCAGCCACCTGTGTTCAAAGCTCTGAGCCTGGCAAAGCTTTGCCCACAAGGTACTTCCTCCAGACTAGTGTCCTTGCCCAGTCAGAGATTCCAGCCACTACTGGAGGCTTGGTACTGTAGGTGGGGGAGGGGTTCTGGGACCTTACTTCTTCCTTCCTCTTAAACCCAAGTGTTCTAGAATTCAGGCTTTTTTGGGGGGTGTACCTTTTATGTTGGATCCAGCAGGAAGGTTCCTTAGCTCTGTCCTGTTGTTAGATTTGGTTTTCAGTCATCTAGCAGCATTTTCTTTTTAATTGTTGAGGAAGGATTTTCTGAGGTCTGAACTTTTGCTGCCTCTACCCTGCCATCTTGACTGCCTCAGGAATATTTCTTATGGAAAAATCCTCTTTTGTTTTGTAACTGATTGTCCTGTTAATGCTCAGGAAATTGATGCCTTTCCTGGATTTAGTTCCTCCCTCTGAAACATATTTTCTTGAAATCCCACAGAAGTAACTCAACTCCTCAATGTTCTAGAATAGTATAAGACAATAAGGTGCTGACCAGCAATGTTAGAGGCAGCTTTTAATTTGGGAGTTCCCATTAGAAATGATGTCACATGTTAAATCTAGTCCCAGCCCCCATCCCTATGATTGCTTTTTTTCATATTGGCTAAAATGACCCAAGTAAAAGTCTGTTGCCTTTAGCATTCTCTAGTGTGTCTGACTTTTCTGTGTCATTCTGTGGATCAAACTTGAAATTTGAAATTGAATGTTGGACTGTTAGTCAGGAGCAATGGGTATCAGTCTGTGGATGGCTCATTGATAGCCTAATACAGTCATATAATTTCTCTGGATTTCATGTTTGAATGAAAATGTGTGGAAAAGATGATCTGTGAGGACCCTGCTCATCTTCAACATCCATTCAGTTATGAGAAGATCTTCCTCTGATACCAGATCCATAAATTAGACAAAGAGTGAAGTCTACGAATTATTTTGCATTATACCCACAAGAATGGAAAACCTCCTTCCATATCCACTTTCTCAGCCAATATTATATACCACATTCAAAGTTAGCCAAGGCAACCTTCATCTCCTTAACTCATTCTCCATTTTCACCATTAACCTTCTTGACTTGACTACTGTCAAAGTTCTTTCCCTCCTAGTAATTTTCAATTCATCAGACCTTCCAATATTCAGGTACATCAGTTTACCCATTGATGTGGGTTTTTGTTCCGTTGTTAAAGATAATGGTTCAAATCTGGCTGCCCAATCTGTGGGACTCTTGTCCTTGACCTTTCACAAGATTGGGAGTATACAACAGTTCTGTCTAATGTGCTAAAGGCATCCCTCATGAACTCCTGACATCAACATATCAAGGGACCATTCCAACTGGCCCCTTATTATCCTTCAATCTCACCTCATGATCTTCTCACTTCTTCCTGCACTGCATTGTATGCTCCTGTACATCTTGTGCCCTGAGTCTTCTTTTAACGATTTTATTTGGTTATATGGTGAAAATCTGTTCACATCTCGCTTGCTTTTGGAGTAATTTTCAATTTCAATTCTTTGAAGACTGTTGTATTTTGAATCTCTCAGACAGAATATAAAACATCCTTAGAGTTGTTGTTTAGAAGATCAGTTTTCATTTCTAGAATAAAGTTGGGGTCATAAAGGAGAGCTACAATTTTCCACATGCATTATAGACTGTGTGGAAGAGAGGATTACAGAATTCATTGCAATGGCTTGATTGCAAAAACATCATGAAGGAAGATGATGGAATGCTCCTTGCCAGCAGGGGATGGGCTAGAACCTCTAGCTGAGAAAAGCAGCTGGACAGTTTGAATCTTGCTTCTTTCTCTTCTGACAAGGAGGAGAGAAGAGCATCATCTGAGCTCAACATGCTGAGGTTCTTCAAATCTCTGAAGTTGATCAGAGCCCAGCCCTACCCATTTCAATAGTGAATAGAGACTTTTTCCCTGTTGGGAATAGAAGAGACTATCCACCCAAGAAGAGTTACAATTGGCATCTTCTATAATTGATATCCCTCTAAATCAGGAATCCAATAGCCAAACTCTATATCTCTCCAGGGACTCAAGTCCCCAGACTTAGTCATAAATCTTTAATAGGGGAATTTAGGATATTAGTTAGGGATTCCTACTTTTCCCTCTACCCATAAAACCCCATTGTCCTTATATTACAGAGAATAAATAGTTGTTGTTACCTAGTGGAGCCTGAGCTTCAATTGACAGTTGAAACCAAAGAGGGAGAAAGGAACATCTTCTTCCTTTCCATCAAATAGTTGTTGAGATCAGGATAAACATCCACAAGGGGAGTAAGATCAGAAATCAGAGACTGAAGGGGAACTTTGCCTTTTGCCTCTCAGCTCTGGACCTTGGTCAGACCTCTCCCTTTCCATTGTGTAGCTCTACCTGAGAGGTCAGGGAGAGCCTTCTTCCATCTTTCCCCTTTCTTACTCACATAGTTATAGATTGATTTCTGACTCTCTAGGACAACTGCTCCCCTTTTCCTGTTCAGCTCTGGGTAATTTACTGTATTGTAGGTCTCCAATATGAATAAAGCTGAACAATCTGTGTAGGTTATTTTTCTACATGAATGTGATATCCTTGGAAATACACAGTCTTTACCAAGTATCATGAGTGAAAATTAAGAAAAAGTTAACCTGGGGCAGTGAGGTTGCTCAGTGCCTCAGCCACTTCTGGAGTTTAGAGGACCTGGCTTCAAATCTAGTCTCAGATACTTTCTGTTTGTGTGATCCTGGGCAGGTCCCTTTATCTCAACTGCCTAACCTTTACTAATCTATTTCCTTGAAAATGATACTTGAATCAATTTTAAGACAGAAGGGACGTGTCTTTCATTTTTTTCTAATAAAGGAAAAGTTAAATTGAGGCACCCTTCTATAAGAAAAATAAATGATCAACATTTTATTAAAGGATGAATCAATGACACTGCCTTTGGTCAAAGACCCTGAGCTTAATTATAACACATTTTAGGGGATAATAACAGAGAACCAAACAGAGTGAGTGGCATCATGGCGTTAAAGATAATATAACTGATTACAGAGCTGAGTTGTGGGGAACAATATGATTGTATTAAAATCTGGTAATAATAGATTAGCAATAACCCCCTCATTGTTCTCTGTGAGTCAACTATTTTCATTATTGAGTTTAGGTACAGTGTTTAGACATAAGGGATCAGACCTTTTGTATATTAAGCCAGATGTCATTGAATGATGCCTTGTTGGTGTTAAGACACTAGACCTGACTCTCTCTTGATATGAATCCTCCAAAATTTGCTAATTACTTGAGGCAACAATAGAACAGTGCTCATCAAGATTGCTGGATTGTAAAACCTAATCAATTGTAATGATTTACAAAGTGTCTGCAATGTACAGACAATGAATTCAAACTCTTTGGGTGGAGTACAGACTTATAATAAAGATCTTTGTAAAGTTCCAGAACAAACAGTATAATGTGGTCCAGAAGAATTCCAGCTGAAGGACCTTACCAAGTCAGGGGGATACCTCTGAAATTCAGGAGAGGGACTAGTTCTCCCATTCAAATCAACAAACATCTTTAGAGAGTAGGTCTGGCTTTCTTTGGATGTTCATTGAACAATCAGTAGAGTGGAATTACAATACATACCTTTTCTCTCCAAGTCAATTGGAAAGCAGGTCCAATGTGTTTCCATTGTTGAATATCTCTTCCAAAACTCTCTTTTTATCTGGAAATATCTAGGTATTTAGAGTTTTTCTCTCTGGGCAGAAATTGAGAAGTTCTAAAACCTAACTATATGAATTTTTAGAATTGTAGTCCTAAAGAGAAAGTGTTTTTTCCTTGTCCTGGCATAGAGATTTTTTTTTTTCATTTTTGGATGTGTAAATCTTGAAATCTCTCAGACTTGTGAATGTTAAAAATTTCCCCATCAGGGAAATTCTTAATTGGAACAAATTCCCTACTGAGAAACATTCCTCATTTTGATGTGAGAACTCGCCAGGATCAGAAATGGGAGGACCTCTATTCCACCCGTACTTAAGAATGCTTTAGGGCAGAAAACTCCTTGCTAAACAAAGAAAGTACTTGGAACCATGCTTATGGTGGGGCAAGGAGTTCTTTGAGCCAGGCCTGTTTTTAGAATTGATACAATGGGATGCTAGGTACCTAAAAGGGTTGGGCAAGTTTTCTCTTGATGAGAATAGTTGACTCAGCTGTGTTTTCTCTTGTTCAGACTTAATAAGGAAATTGGTTGACACAGCAGCATTTTTTCTGATTCAGACTTACTGAGGAGATTGGTCGACTTAGCAGGGATTTAGATGGGCAGTCCTTTGGAAAGCATCTACAGTGATTGGTAGATGTAGGGACTTAGAGGAGGTGACATGGGAGAAAAACCCCTATATAAGAAAAAGCAGAATCTCTTGAGGATATTCCTTTTGGAGGATCTCTGATGAGGATCGCTTGGGAAGAATCTCTTGAGAGAGGCTCTGGAGAAAGGAAACTCTTGGAGGACAATTTCTAAGGAGGTCTCCCTGGAGCTCCTCTAAGGGGACTCTGTCCCTCTGGAGGCTCTGGAGCGAGGCCCTTTGGAACAGTCTCTGGCTGGAAGGCTCTCTGGTGAAGTCAGCTGAGATGGAACTGGCCTGGTGTTACTAGAATCCTTGTTTACTCAGACCTTGTGGTGAGTGTTAAAAAACTGACTGATTTCTCTCTTAAGACTCAGGTCTAGGCCATATTGGCTTGAGGCCCTTTATACTTATTCCTTTCTTACTCTCTCTCTCTCTCTCTTTCTTTGATTACTCATTGTATTGTTAATTAAAATCTCTATAAAACCCAATTGACTTGGGTATTTGAATAATTGGGAATATTTCCCTAGTGACCACCTTATATTTGATTTAAAAACCAAGACACTGTAGTGAAAAATATTTTCTGCAGTCAAATTTACTCACCCTCCCTTATATCTATCACAATTTATATCTTCCACTATTTTAATCACTACAGTTTAAGACCTCAACCATTTTAAATCTCACAGATGGAAATCCACTTGGAAAAAAGCACAGTTAAAGCCACATACAAAGTTCAGTAAAATTAAGTTTGGAGGTGGACCATGCCTGGCAATAGCAAATGTTGAGAGTGAGGAAAAACGGGAGACACAGAGAGAGACCAAGTAGAGGAGAGAGAGGAAGATAGAGAGAGGGAGGGAAATAGGATCAAACCAAATGGAGGTAAAGAGATAGAGGGAAAGAGACAGAGACAGAGATTGATAAAATGTTGGACAGAAACAGGAGAGACAGAGACAGAGGGAAGGAGAAGGGAGAGGGAAGAAAGAACATCTTGATGAGGTAGCTGTAGTTCACAAAAACTTCCAGGTTGTGTCCCTTATTTAGGTGTCAGAAGGACTGCAGGGAAGACTCAATTGCTCTCTTCCCTCTTCCTTATTTTTGTAGCTAACAGGCATCTGGTGCCTGATATTAGCTTCCTTAATCTAACATTCAAATTCCATAAAATTTAATTTCTTCCAGCACAAATCTGCTCTTCCAGGTACTCCTGGACTCACACCACAGTCCTTGGTGTTGTTATTATGGAGAGCAGCACAACATCAAAAGAACATCCCATTCCCCCTGGATAGATGTGTGCAATGGTGATGGCCACTGCTCTATATCTGAATATGAAATCAACTTCTTTTAATGGCCTTTGCAAGATGATTTAGACTAAACACCTCACCTTAAATCATTCAACATAAACAATACTGTATATCCTGAGACACTCAGACTGCATCATTTCTATCAGCACCTTTGATTTCCTGCTGGAGTGGAACTCTGCTTCCTGGAATGAACTCTCTCAGGCTTTCACTTTAGAACAGAATATCTATCTATATCTATATCTATATCTACATCTATATATCTACATCTATATCTTCATCTATATCTATATCTACATCTATATCTACATCTATATCTATATCTAATCTATGTGTGTGTTTTATCTCTCTATATTTGTATATATATATATATATATATATATATATATATATATATATATATATATATATATATATATACATAAATACACAAACTCATCCAGGACAAGAATAAGGGCGAATTTTAGTTTCATCAAAGAAATAAGATATTAAATTATTTCATCCCCATAGATCCCTATAGATCTCTGTGTTGTGAGATCAATGGACTCTTTCTATGATTACTTATGTCAGGATATATCTTGGGTTGCCTTTGGCCTCATATGGTCACTTCCTCTGACAGTGATGTTCCTGGGAGTGACTACACAAGAATAACATCAGTTATTTTCTATAACGTACCCTTCTGACTGGAAATTTCTCCTTCTGGGCATGGAGAGCAGTCAAAGCAGCAAGTAGGCTGCCCCTCCAAAGGGGTCTTCTTAAATCCAGGACAACAACTTTCACTACATACTGCACAGGGAACCTAAGAGAATGACAGGAGAGTGAAATATGCATCTTTAACTGAGAGCTGCCGATGTTTGAGGCAGAAAAAGGATTTTTATCTATGTAACTCTGCTTGACAGCTACTCCTTAGAGAGGTAATTTGTAGTGTAGATAGAATATTAAGCTTGGAGTCAAGAAGATATGAAAAATATATGCTATGTGGCTCTGGAAAAATCAATTTACCTTTGTCTTTCACAGTTTATTAAATCTTCAAATGGCATTAATTTTTTTTAAACCCTCACCTTCCATCTTGGGGTCAATACTGTGTATTGGCTCCAAGGCAGAAGAGTGGTAAGGGCTAGGCAATGGGGGTCAAGTGACTTGCCCAGGGTCACACATCTGGGAAGTGTCTGAGGCCAGATTTGAACCTAGGACCTCCCGTCTCTAGGCCTGACTCTCAATCCACTGAGCTACCCAGCTGCCCCCTCAAATGGCATTAATAACAATACATCAAAGGATTGTTGTGAGGATAATATCATATTTATAAAACTACTTGGAGCACATTAGGTACATGATAAATGCTTCTTCCTTTGTCCCTTCTTTTATAAATCTTTTTTTTCATGCAAAACATTTTCTATATTAGTCATTTTGTGTAAGAGATATCATATAGGAAAAAAAAAGAAAAAAAGAAATTGACACAGGGAATTATAGAAACCAAGAAAGTTGTATGTCTAATTTAGGTCATACCATATGAGACTATATAGCAGGGAAAGAGCAGGTCCTAGACTCCTACCAAAGTCACTAACATACTTTGAATCCCAGATCCAGGGTGCAATGAGAAAGGGAAAGTGTGCACATGGATGAATTTCTGGGATAAGGATTGGTCTTAGGTGCTCTATGTTGTTCTATGAGAGGAGAACCTTTGGTAAAAATGTTAACATCGTGGCTCACATCCCGAGTGCAGGCAGGGACTCAGCACCAGTTTTGATCTCAATCTGATGTCTACAGAGGAATAAGCAGGGCAGGATTCCCTTACCCAATAGATGCAGCAATTCTGTTATTCTGAATCAGCAAAGCTTCCTAATATCTGAGTCATTCTACTGTTGCTTAAATCTAAATCCAGGTCAAAAAGTAGGAGAGTTCAGAGCAATGTTGGGAGGATGGGAGAGTATAAGCAAACTGCCTTTATCCAGAATGAAACCATTATGAAAACACTGAAATCTTTATATCCTCACCTGAATTATCCTGACATCTTGGAATAACACTGAAGTCAACACTCCCCAGAAAACAGCAAGATGACTATTCTAAACCTTCCCTCCAGAAGTGTCTAGAGCTGATGTGAACATGAGGCAAATACCAAAGTTAATAAGTCAACCATATAACTGCTCAAATAAATAAAAAATACTAGAATAAAAAGTCATTAGAATGAGGATGTTGAAGACATAACCCAGAAGAAATCTATACGATGTCTCAAAGATGTCTCCAAAAAGTCTCAAAGAAAAATACAGATTTGCTGTAAGCTCACATGGAATTACTGAAAGAGATGAAGCAAGAGTTTTCTAAATAACTAAAATGCTTTCTTCAATGAAATTCATGTAGTTGAGAAACATTGGAAAAGAAATAACAGATTTCAAGGAATGAATTGCACAGTGATTAAACAGATTGAAGAAGAGATACACAACTTTGCCCAAGACACAAACTCTGAAAATAACCTTAGGCTAAACAGAAGCTATCGACTTTATGAGACAATAAGAAATACTAAATTAAAAAGACATAAAAATAAAAGGAAAAGTATTTTTTTTGTAAAAATAAGTGGCATCTAAAACATATTTAGGAGATAAAAAATTAAGTTTGGACTTCTGAAATGCCTTGACCAAAGAGAGAATCCAAGCACCATTATTCCTGAAATATTTTTCTTTTTCTTTTAATTTTCCAGTCACTTCCTTGTAATTTTTTTTAAAAACACCCATATTTTTGGTCCTGTAATCAGTACTATGTATTGCTTCCAAGGTAGAAGAGCAGTAAGGGTTAGGCATTGGGGATGCAATGGATAGAGAAGTCAAATTGTGCTTCAGATACTTGCTAGCTATGTTACCTTGTGGAAGTCACTTAACTATTTTCTTCAGTTTCTTGCATGTAAAATGGGGATACACTGGAGGACGCAAAGGCAAATCATTCCATAATCTTTGCCAAGAAAATCCGTGCACAAAATATATAGGATCACATTGAGTTCAACATGACTTAATGATAACAAGAAGAGATTCCACCAAGTGTGCCCATTGCTTGTGTCATCTTGAAAAAATCATTTACCTTCCCTGAGCAAGAGTTTTTTCATGTATAAAGAGGAAAACAACAGACTTAGATTGTCTGTGAGATCACATCATTGTCTTGGTCTATAATTTTATTCTAATAATTGGTTGTCTACTATTTGTAAATACAAGCAATAAAGAGTAATCAAATAGGGCCATAAATGTTCTTGTGATTAGAAGTATCAATCTAACATTTAAAATGTTTCTGACCTTTGAGTCCCACCAGTCCCACACTATGGCATCCTCACAGATTGTGAAATCTTGACCAAATTGAGCTTTGGGGACAAACTGCCCCACTTTCACCAGAGCGTCAGTGCCATTCGGAAAGAACACATAGTTCATAATGGCATACTGAGCCTCAGATCTTCTTTTCTCATCCACAAACACCTGGTCACCAGCATTGTTGGTAAATTGGGTTTTCTTTAGGAAAGAGTGAAGCTGAAAGGGAAGAGGAATCCCAATTACTGGGTAGTACCTGAGCAATGGGCTCTCATTGAAGTACAATCTGAGTAATAGGGGAGATACTGGATTTGTTTTATGGTCTTTGGGAGTCCTGTAGTCTTATATGTCTAAGATTCCTAATTTCATTTTCAGCCTTGATGTCTCAGTATCTTTCATCCCCTTAAAAAAATAAAATATTGCCAAGGTCTATTAATCTCACTTTTGTGACAACTCTGAAACTTGCTCTCCCTCCTCATTCACACCAACTAGAATTTTCTTTCTTTAACTTCTGCCTAAAGTCTCCTCTCGTAGAGGAAACTTTTTCAACCCTCTCTCTAGTGCTCTCCCTTTTTATTCTTTCCTGTTTTGTTCCCAATTCATTTAGCATATTATTTATTTTCTTTTAATCTCTCCCATTAGATAGTAACCTTCTTTAGAGTACAGACTGGGTTTTTTGCCTCTTTTCATATACACAGAATACACAGTGTAAGTGCTTAATAACTGCTAATTCATGTACAATTTTATGAACAAGAGATATTTATCCTAGAAAAGAAAAGTTTTAGGGAATCCACTATGGTGGCCTTTCTACGTCTGAAGTCATATGGAATAATAATTTTTTATGTCTGCCTTGCCTAGAAGACTGAACTAGCAGCAATGGCTAAAAGGGAAAGAGAAGCGACTACTGGGCACCATGGCATATGCCTATAGTTTCTGCTGTTAGGAAGGCTGAGGGTGGTGGATCATTAAGTTGAGCACTTCTGATCTGCAGCACTCCTAAAGCTGACTGGGTGTCTGACCTAATTCTGTGAAAAAATGGTGAATTTATGATAGCAGAAGATTATCAATGTATTTCATGACAAGTAGCCAAGGTCAGAGAAATAGAATAGGTTCACGCTTCCATGGTGATCAGTATTGGGATCAAGCCTGTGAATGATCATTACCTGCTCACCCCTTGTTATATAGGGGGATAGTTTCAAGAATAAAATGAATAATGAAAACAGAATTCAGTTTTGGTTTTTATTAGGATGGAACACTACCTTCTATCGTCCCTCCCACAGAGACTAAGGAATCTGTTATTGAATTTTAAAAGGGAATAGAATCATAGAGTCAGTTTAGTTGCCATAAGGAAAAAGTAAGCTTAAAAGTAAGACAACTGTGAGAGTCACAGAAACGACCAATGCAACTTCTTTTCTGAAAGACTGGATCAGTTAATTCTTGTGAAAAATCTTGGAGAATTTTGAGACAACTGAGTTTACCTCAGACTGTAACAACATCCAGAGGAGAATTTTTGAGACTGATATCTAGAGAGTGGACTGGTGGGAATGTTTCCATAATGGTGACAAAAGCAATAGGTTCCATTAATGACTAGAGGAGATTTACCCAGAATATTTTTTAATCACAGATATCTGATTAAAATATTTCTCTGCATAATTTTTGTTATACTCTTAATATAATTTATTGAGGTATAGTTAATCAGATCTGTTTGTTTAAGCCAGGACCTGATAAAAGAGATGACTAAAAACTTATAGAAAAAAAAAGTATCTCCAATCCATTTTTAAACTGGATGAGGGTGCAGAGTTAATTGATTCATGGGATAATGTGCATCACTAAAAACTCATGAGGAAGTATCCTAACATGCTCATGATTTCTTTAAAGCTCAGAATAAGAATTAATGAGAAAATGATTCACTAGCAGGAAGAGAAGTCCTGACAACTGACTATTATTTTGTGGTCGGCCAGCGTAGGATAATTTTTAACCAAATTCCCCCATATAGTCTTTGAGAAATATTGTCTCAACAATTATAGCTGCCACAAAATGGAATAATGTATATTGAGAGATGATAGAGTATTCCCTGACTAGAAGTACACTGACAAAGTTGGCGTGAAAGCAGTTACAGTCCAGGCCACATGAATGACTACTTGATGGAACCAGATGTCATTTCCAGTTCCAAGTCTCTATGAAATAAACAGCAATTCTTCAAATGACAGCTCACAAGTGCTGGGAATTAACAATACAATATCTGAGAAATATCTAGTCAGAGAATTAGGGATTTGGGAGGGAGTTCATTATCCATTGTGTAGAATTAATAACCAAAATATATTGCTAATAGATCATAACTAAGAAGTGGCCACCCATTTGATATTACCTGCCATGAATAAGGTACTAAATATTCTTCATTTGCCATTGATCTTTCCTCTGATTTTCTTCTAGATATTTCATGGAGAGCCCAAGCCACAGCATAGACAGTATTGTAGATGGTGTAACTGAAGCCTGACATAGTCATATCAAAAGAGCACAATGGCAAAGTCTCCAAGGAAGCATTTGGTGAACATAATTTTTGTTCTAGGTATTCTGGTTGATCTGGGCACCTAAAAGCAGAGAGCCAGAATCCCCTCAGTAAAGCATCATGTGGATATTTCAAAGGAGTTACTGTCTTAAGAAAAGTCTTGAATCCAGGAATTTCTCTTGTCAGGTATGAAAATGTGAGAGCCCCATGGAAAGCATGACCTTGACTATAGAGGGGCCTCATAGTAATGTCCCAGTGAGATGTTGCAATCCACACCTTCTCTATTTGGACTATAGGCAATTGTGAATGTCTCAAAATCATTAATGAATCCGTGTCACCATGGACGACAATCACTTTGCCTGATGATGTAATGATCCTGGGCATGAAGGTCTTATGTGATTCCATTTGGGTTCTTTCACTGACAGGGATTTTTTCTGTGAAGGATGCACAAACACCTTTCTTTGCCATTTCCTCCCTTATTTCCCAGAGGAATTTTTCCCCTCTCATATCATCTGAGACAACCAGTCCTATCCAGTTCCATTCAAAATATACCATTAAATGGACAACACCTTGGTGGAGAGAAGTGTCTTTGGGGGCCATCTGATAGAGGGAAGGAAACTGGACCTTGTCACTAAGAATAGAATCTAATGGGCCATAGCTGATCTGGAAGAGAAAGAAACAGGAATCAGTTTGCCCCATTGTGATGCTGAGAGAACTGAAGCAAAATGTGAATTAGTAAATGGTCCTTTTTTGTTGACAGAAAAGATGATGTGAATTTTAGTCTATGCTTTAGTATAAGTGGTATTTTAATCTCTGAAAATCTCTGTATTTATTCCCCCTCTCTGAGTCCTCAAGGAGGCAGTGATGTGGTCCAGTGGCAGCATTCTGTATAGACAGAAGTTGTGGGAATGTGTTAATTGTGTTTGAATGATGAAAAAATTAATGAATAAGAGGAAACAATGCACTAGGAATAGGGGAAGGTAGAGAAAAATGGAATAAATTATTTCACATAAAAGAGGTACACATGGAAGGGTTTTTAAAAGGTCGTATAAAATTATGAGGGAATGTACTTCACTCATATGATTTGGATCAAGGAAGTTAAGTATGCATATACACAATTATGTATAATATTTTTTTTCTTTACAGGGAAGGATGAGGGCAATGGAATAAGAGAAAGGGAAGTAATAAAAAACAGGACTAATAACAGAAGTCAGTGAAACTAGAAAAAGTTTACAGGAAATTTCTCTGATAAAGGTCTTCTTTCTCCAAAATATAGAGAACTGAATTAAATTTCCAAAAATAAGAATCATTGCCCAATTGATAAATGGTCAAGGGATATGAACAGGCAATTTTCAGAAGACATAAATGTTATCTATGTTCTCATTTTTTGTTCTGCATCAGTTCGTGGAGGTCTTTCCAGCTCATATGGAAATCAAGCAATTTACTCCTCCTTATTCCATAACAGTATTATATAAGCATCATTTCCCACAGTCATTCCCCAATCAAGGGACGCCATCTTGTTTTTCAATTTTTTTTTGCCAACATAGAGAACACAGCTATAAATATTTTTTTACAAATATTTTTTATTATTATCTCTTCAGACTACAAACCTAGTATTGGTATTTCTGGGTCACAGAGTAGGCATTCTTTTAAAGCCCTTTGGGTATAATTCCAAATTGCCCTTCAGAATGTCTGGGTCAATTCACAGCTCCACCAACAGTGTATTAGTGTCCCAATTTTGCCACATCCCTGACAACATTTATTACTTTCCTTTGTTGTCATAATAGCCAATCTGTGAATCTAGTAATTTCTGAAAGCAGATTCATTCCTCCTTTACTGTCAGGATCAAAGAAGAACTAACCTTCAATGGATGCACCATTCTGACACTTCCCTATACAGAACCTTATCCAGTCATGTGCCTTTTGGCCAACAAAGATGCAAGATGAATTCTTTACGTGGTTCCCCTGACTTAGGGATCTCACTTTGGTTTCCAAATCCCAATAAAGATCTCTGTGCCCTTTAAGCTTTCAATTATTGTTTTCTTTGCTGGTCTTCAAGTGTATGACAAGAACACTCTGAAATTCCATGCTAGTCAAACCAAAAATCTCCCTGAGCTAATTCTCCAAGGCCTCTAAATCCTGAACCTATATGTGTAGGGATATTAGAGATGAATAATATTGAATGAAATTGTGAAAGCTTTAAAAATAGGAAGGAAGACAGAAATAGAGACTTTCATTCATTCATCTTTTAATATGAATAATCCCATATTAAAAACTGGTGTCCATCTCATTTAAATCAAGGACTTATTTTTTCCCTTATTGCATTCCTACTTTTGTTCTATATTCCAGACTACCAAAGAAGTCAATTATGTGCCTGACAAACAATCACAATACTCAGTATGCGGCCAACTTCCAAGAGCAGTGTTGCTAGAAAGACCCATTCTGGTCTTTAATAGGTGAGCTGCCTTCTGAAAAGAATTTTCTCATACAGTTAGTATAGCAGAGTCTCTTGTATTCATTAATGACATTAATTACCTATTTGTAAGCAATGTCATGAATTTACTTCTGCACCTGCATTTTCATAAAGGTACTTATGGCTCTCTTAGTATAGCATTATACACAGGCTTACAATGTACTCATGCTCCATTTTTTTTTTGTACATATCACTCTTAATGAATTGCAGTTGAACATTTTTGGACTAAAAGATTTCAAAAGATAAAACACCAAGAGTGAGATAAAATGTGAGAGTCTGACCAGTCTTTCAACTGGAATTCCAGGCATGTAAACTTTAATCCCCACTCTTTCACCCGTGAATTATGTAATGCTGAGTAGATATTTTAAGCTTTCCAATTTTTTATGACATCATCCGTGTAATGAACAAGTATGTCTAGGTTTCTTATCAGATATTTTCATGAGCTGGAATCTAAATGACTCCAATTCTATTCTTGGTCAATAATTTGGGTGGTGTTCCCAGAGAAGTTTATCTTCCCTGATGACTGAGGCTGCTTAAAGATGCAGTGACAAGAAGATTTTAGCTATGTTAAGAAGACCTGAGATCAATTTCTGCCACAGGAACTTCTTTGCTGTATCATTGCAGACAAGTAACTTAATTTTTCTTCCTCTCAGTGTCCTCCTCTGTAATATTATGCTTAAAAGAGCACCTGAGGGAGTTGCTGTGAGGGGAAGAATAACAGTATTTATATAAAGCATATTAAAAACCTTAAAGCACTTCACAAATGCTAGTTATTGTTGTTGCTGTTGTGTTATTAAAATAATAAGAGTAATGTTTTGGTTGATAAAAGCATAGAGAAAGGCATAGTCAGGTTGAATATCTTTCACCTGTGGAAACTTATAGAGGTCGAGTAGTGTCCCCATCTGGACAGAGAGAGCTGAGGTGACTCCTCCAATAACAGCCACAGACTTGTCCTGCTTCCTGCAGCTGTAGTTGGGAATGGACTGGCCTTGCCCAGACAGCCACCTCAGGGAGCTCTCCAAGGTTCTCTCATCACTGTGGTAGGTGTTGTAGAGGTGGAATCCCAGGGAAATGTTGGGCAACAGATGGGGATCTCTGTTAATCTCCTCTACAGCAAACAGTAGAGCCAGAGCCTGCTGGTAATTTTTGTGAAGCCACCTGTAGGGGTGAGTGCCACAGAATATTAAGAAAGCCTACAAAAGAATACTTTTCAGGAGGAAGAATTCCTCAGTCACCAGAGTCAAAACTAAAGTCTCAACCATTTCATTTATATTAAAAATAGCCCTATCCATGTGCCTTGTTCCTATATTCTTCCTTTCTTGTGATTCCAGAGTAGTGAGGACTGTTGGCATTAAGTTTTTATTATTTTTTATTACTCTGCTTGCCTCCTTCGAATAACAGATATATAGAGTATCCAGATCCACCTAGATCCTGTAGGGCATCTGGATGTTCCTTGACTCTAGTAGAACAATTTATAAAGGGCAAGAAAATATTCCAATGAAAGTAATACAAGGTGGTACCGGCAAATAGCACTGATATAAAAGAAAGAAATGTAGAGGTTAGGCCCCATTCCAATGAAGAAATAAAGGAAGACTCTATGAAGGGCATCATGGCCCATGAAATGTGAGAATGACTTTGCCATATGGGTCTTTGTTCAAGGGGCCATTCCAAGGGAAGGAAATGTATGATACAAACCAGTTCTCATAGGTATGAGAATAAAAGGAACTGCACATTTGTGCTCCCAAGGTCTCAATTTGCTCTTTTCTCATATATCTGATGGAAGATGAGGTTCAGGCTCAGAGTTCCCTACTTTCTAACTTTTTCCTTCTTGTACTGGCATTGAGAATAATAGAAAATTAAATTTATTTAAAAGATTATTATCTCATAACTGGTCTTCAACCATGAATCCAATCATAAAGAAGAGACACTTCAGACATTCATGGCAATATTTTAAAATATATCTAGTGTAGTATAATTTCTCCAGCATCTACCACCTTTCAGACAATCTTAGTTTTATTGGATATAGAAGCCGAGGATTAGTGTCACAACTTGTGGGTAATTCACTTTGCATGATAGCATCTACATCATTTTCAGTTATTTCTTGAGAATCCATTTGCTAGTTTTCCAAGATTTAAAGAAATTGTGTCCAGTTTTTTACTTCATTTTCCATTCAATTTGAATCATTGAGTATAGGAGGAGAGCCCTGACTTCTCCCATGAAATCCTATTCTCACAACAAAAATTTAAAACTGTGTGAAGTTTAGAGGACATTTGACAGAACAGGATTTTTGCTTAAATTCTCACCATGGAATTGTAAAATCTTCTTTTCCTTCTAAATCATACCAACAATTCTCCCTAGATGGAGAATAATAATGATAGAAAATATAATAAGAACAATAATATTAAAGCATTAAATAAATAACCATTGATGAAAAAGATTTAATTATTTTTCCCTTTTGTAAAAAATCCATCTACATCCTGGAGAATATCTGGAAATCTTTTTATTAATGAGTAGAAAGAAAGACAAAAAAGGAAAAAGAAATCCAGACAAGTTAAAATAGTGGCAGAAGGTAAGATAGGTCCATAGAAGCATTTGACAGTAAGAAGTTACAAAATAAGAGGTCAGGATGCTCATCTGCCAAAGGATTATCCATTGTATTTCATAATCTGTCCCCTACAAGTATGACAGAGTTAATTGCTAACCTTTTCCATAGCTTTCACAAGGGGAAATTGTCCAGGAATTGGTTTATTTTAGTTTTAATTCCAGGTCCATAGTGCCTACTAACAGAGGCTATACACAGAAAAGACCTGCTATATAAACCAGGTTTTCTATGAACGGAACTGATCCAGGAGGAAGCACTAAACTAAAGCCTAGCCATCAGCACAAATGTCAGGACAGCTTGGCTATGTCTCATGAAGGAAATATAGCTCCACTTCCTTTGGAATGCTATAGTTTGGAAAAGTTGAACTAGATAAACAGGAATTCCTCACATATGACCTACTGAAAATCAGAATACTCCAGACATCACTGAGAAAGAGTGGGCATTCCTGTAAGACAGTTCTAAATCTCACTGAACACTTACTATACAGGTATCCTGAGTATTCCTCTGATTTCCCAATAACTTCAAATCTATTGATCCCTCAGTTTTAGACTCTGCCCCACAGTGCTCTAATCAGTTCTATTGCTATATCATATCCTGGCATTCTTTCCCTATCAGGAACATATAAACAGTCCTAAGAAATATCAGGGAAAATGATAAATTCACATGCTCCCAAGAGGGAGAATATCTAATGGTATCTTCCAATACCAGGAGACCTCAGACAAATATAGTGTTATCACTGAAGTAGGAATTCCCAGAACTCCCTAAATGTTATGCTCACTTTTTACCACATAGACCAATGTAGAAAGAACATATGAAACATTTCATTTTTGTAGATAGGGTAAATCTCTTTGCCAATTTTAGTACACTCTAAACCACTAAGTCTGCACAAGGATATAAAAGGGAGAGTGGGCTCAAGAATTTATAATATTACCATAATTCCAGGAGTCTTTCATTCTTAAGTATTAATATTAGTTTAGGAATGGGGAGTGATTCAATAAATGACTAAACCTGCTTAGGACTGATCTTTTTGCATATGGGTATTTGCAATTAAATGAAGAGGAAGAAATAGAAGAAAATGGTTTTTTTTTCTGCTTAACTCTGAGGGTCAATGAAACCTAAGGAAAACTGTGAAGGATATAAAAGAATTAAGAAACAAGAAGAGAGCAGAAGCCTGTATTGACTCATACTGTATGAGTCTGCTTCATCTATAAAGTTCTCTTTGAATTCATCAAAGGAAAGGGATGTCATACAGATAGAGAGGCACTTACTGATAAGGCTTACAAGCTTTGTTAGGAGGACTTGCAAACAGTTGTGCTCCTGTTACATTGCTCACTTCAACTGAGAACAAGGATAAAAAGATGCCAATGATCAGGTCCCCATCTTGAGAAACTATGGGATGAATCTGGTGGAAGCAGGGGAGGTTTCCCATCCTGTGCTCAGATCCTGGAAGCTGCAGGAGCATAGAGAGGAGAAAAGAAGAAAGCAGTTGAGAAATACTTTTCTGAATAGGGAGCAACATCTCCCTGAAGATTAGCCAAGTTTCAAGGCTGGGAAAACCCACTCAGACTAGAGCAAAATTTACTGGCTTAATCATGGACTGGTGAGGAACTGTCCAGCATCAGAAATGTCCCGTCACTTATTAGATACCCATGCTCTGGTCTGTCTGCTACACCTGAAGAAAAACAATGGGACAATAGTCAGGCCCTAAACCAAGTCAAGGGCAATGATGCAAGACAAAAATGAATGTTTTATAGTTTCCTCAGCTCTTAGATTTTGTTCTGTCCCCTGGCAGCCTTGTTGTTAGATATGGTTAGGGACCTCTCCCACTTCAGTCTCCACAGGGAAGTCATGATCCATGAAGAACTCTGGGGAGAAAACTGCCTGAGGCACCTCCAGCTGAGTCTCTGCATCCAAGGGAAAAAAACCATAAAATATTTTGGACTCTTTTTTTTTTCTTGTTCCCAGTGGCATCTACAATACAGAAGTGCCTTTCTAGGAAGGCAATTTCTGTGTTTAGGGTAGTCAAAATGGTCTGTGAATAAACCTGTAAAAATTCCCTGGTAGGTGATTAGCATAAAAAAGACAGCTTGATTGATGACATTTTCCCTGACAGCTTCTAAGACCAATGGCCTTGATGTCAACTCCCTCAACTCCCTTCCTCACTTCTCTAGACTAGGCTGTGAGGCACTCTCTTCTGAAGCTGTATTATAGTATGCACAGTGCTCACAAATACCTATCCTACTTCTCCTTTTACTGCCTTGTCAAGATCATTGCATCACAGTCTCAGAGAAAAAAGAGGCCATCGAGATTGCTTAGTCAAATAGATTTGTGACAGAATTCCCCTTCCCAATGACTAGCAATACTGACACAGCAGCGTTATATTTCCTGCCTAGTAAGGTTATAATGACAGATTCTGATGATACACATTGTGTTCTTTTGATGATGGAAGTAAAGAATTTAGAGTTACCAGAGCCTCTAGAGTGAGTCTGATTTAATACATTCTTTTTATAGGTGAGGAAACTGATGTCCAGGAAATAATATGATTTGTCTATACTTTCACTATGGAGGAGATGAATTCTGTTCATTTGGCTCCAAACTTAATATTCCTGTTGTGCATAAATGGTACCAAAGGAGGGCACAGTTATATCTCATCCATTCCTGAATTATCATGTACTGAAGAGGCCATTCAGGATAAAGCATCATGGCCATAACTGAGTATTCTAGTGTGTGTAATTAAATTACTAGATAAGGAGGAATACAAACCTGAGGAGAACCTGACATCACTCTTACAAGACTAGCCAATCTCAATATCACCCCCAGTTTTGGACATCCCATGTGTGCTGTAGGAGAAAGGGGAAGCAATGGTTTGAAAGAATAATTGGCTAGATGGATCAGTGAGTGAATGAAATTGAATTTTATGACTCATTGTGTTACTTGCTGGTGACATCAATACCAAAGCAAAGAGATTCTTTGCAATCTAGAAACTTACATTCTAATAGGGAGAGAGCACATATAAAGAAGTGGTGATCAGGTATGTATATTGTAAAAATTAAATTATATTTATACTAATAAAATATTATATTTTATGAGGTTTATTAAGGAGTATTAGAAATCAAGGAATAAAGAAGATGCAAAATAAAAACCCACATTCCCATGGCTGATTAGCTAATTCAGAATTTCTGCGCTTAGCTTACCACTAACTTACTATATCATTGCAATTGAAGAGAAGAAAGAGAACGAGAGAGGTGTTACTGCCAGTTAAATACCAGTTGTGATCTTGCCAACCTGGGGACTCAGGTGAGATTATAGGGAATTCTGGGAAATACCAAGGAATTCTGGGGATTGAAGTCTGGGGTTAAAAATCTCCATTTTTAAATTTCCCCCTGAGTCCCGAGGAAGGCCAGTCTCTTCAATGGGTCTTGTAAGCATACCAACTTTGAAATTACAATAATTTGAGGATAAGAGGGAAAGAGAACAAAACCATTAATTGCTAGGTGCATTGACAAAAAGCCAGTTAGGGGTCAGTCCCCTTTGGCATAAGAGTATACATACAAATGCATCCAGACCCCGACACAGTTCAAATAACCACATCCCAAAGTTCACACTGGATCTTCTGGTACAGCTTGTGGTCTGTGGAGGCATCTTGAAGGTGTCTTCTCCAAACAGTTAACTTTTTGGATTTGGAGAGGTAACATGTTTCTTAACCTAAAATTACTCTCAAAAGAAAGTTACACTTTGCAATTTAAAATAATAATTATACATTCCCCCCTGATGAGGGTGATTGAAAAATACAGATATCATTTAGGGATGCATGGCTGAGTTATGATGTATATGAATCAATTGGCAAGAGAAATAAAAAACACACAAAAAAAACAAAATAAAAAAGATAATTTCTGGATGAAATATAGACTATCAAAGTCTTATGTGTAAAAATTCTAAGTAAAGGAAAAATAAATCTATAACAGGTCCTTGAATCAGGGCCCAATTAAAATGATTTAAGCATTTACCCAATCAGTAGCCCAGACTACAGAAAGTTGCCACATTATGAAAGACAGAAAAGGGTCTAGATTGTAGGAGTCAGGTAGGAGCCAAATTTGAGATACTTGGTAGAATATGGAACAAGGAAGACCTACCTTTAACACATGTTAAACAGCCACAACTACATTCAAGTCCTCTTGTCATGGCTCAAAATTTTCATCAACCCCATCGGGATTGGTTGGTCTCTTTGACCCTGTGCTTAATTGGCACTATACAGTTTAGCTTTGTGCTTCTTTGACACTGTGCAATGGCTCTTTTTTTATTCTCTTGTCCTGGAATCAGACAGAATCATTAAGCAAAGTCCCATAATTTTTTAAACAATTAATGGCATCATTTTTGTAGTCTCAAGTTTTTTGGGTATGCATTAATATTATAGTAAATATTTTTTAAACTTATATTACTGCAAAATAAAAAAAAGTTAAAGAAAATCTTAATACTGGTGACATGTGTTTCAAATATAAAAAGGAGAGAAAAAATAAAAAACTGAAATAGTATATATTGCACATGCAAGAAAAATATAAAAATAGAGTTTTAAAATTAAAAAATATGGCTTATAATCATTGACACACTGTCAATTTTAACAATTTATTTTCATATTAAGATTTTATTTATTTTATTATTTATTTTATATTATATTTATATATAACATATTATATTATTAATATTAATAAAATATAGAATACAAAGGTTTCTCAAAAAAAAATGAGATACATTTCCTCCTCATACCTGTCCATGATCCACTGTGAGTACAAGCAAATGATTTTCACAAAGTAACAGTTTTTTCATAACGAACAGTAGTACAACACATAATGCAAATTCAAAAAGTATTAATATCCCCAAAATTCACAATAGTTCAGTTAATTACAATTAATTACAATAGCAAAGAAATCCACTATCATATTTCATATAAGTCTGCTGTATGAAGTTTAAAACTAATGGGGGGGGAGCTGGGTAGCTCAGTGGATTGAGAGTCAGGCCTAGAGATGGCAGGTCCTAGGTTCAAATATGGCCTCAGACACTTCCCAGCTGTGTGATCCTGGGCAAGTCACTTGACCCCCATTGCCTAGTCCTTACCTCTCTTCTGCCTCGGAGCTAATACACAGTATTGACTCCAAGACAGAAGATAAGGGTTTAAAAAAAATAAAGCAAATGGATGCTTGTCACAAGTTTTTCAGGTGTAGCAATGTTTCAACCAGGGAATGATTTTGTTTTGTGTCCTATCTTGTATTGCCATTTAATGACCTTTTGTTATTTATTTTCAGGTCTAATTGTTGTTTCAGGTTGCAAAATCTCACTATATGGCCAATTTTTCCACAAAGGAAGCATCTTTGATTATTGGATCTCTGTCTAAAGGGTTGTATATCTCTCCTTGGTCTATAAGCTTGCAATGTAGCTATGTTTTAAATTTCATCAATTTCCTTTTGTTTAATTGTGCTATTTGACTCCTTGAGTTTGGCTTTACACTCTTTTATTATTTCATCTTTGTCACTTAGGATTTCTTTATGACCTGTGAATATGTAAGTTGCATTTTTCTTAAATCTTCCAGAATTAACATTTCCCAGTCTTGTCATTGAAGCTTAAAATATGTTCTAATAGGTGTGTTACCCCTTTCACAAAATTGTCTCCTTATGTGTTGAAGATTTTGTTCATTTAAATTTTCAAAGCCAAGCACATCCTCATCTACTTGAACAAATTACCCTTGTGGGACAACACCTATACTCACTCAAAAAAGAAAATCTGTATTAGTGACCTTTGTCACTAATATAGTTCCTTTTGTAACATTTTGTGCCTTTTCTATTTTTTTGTATTTTCTTGAATGTGTTATTGCTTTATCTACCTGATTTGCACTCACATGGTTTTATCTACCTCATTTGCACTAACAATATGGGTCATAGCAAGTCAAAGAGGAAATGAATCTTATTTTTTTAAAGTAGCCTCTATACTTTACCTCGATGATTGTAGAATATACACATTTTAATATTTTTGCTTTTATTCCTACATGTGTCATACAGTATTTGATTTCTATCTCTCGTTTTTTGCCTTTGAAGTCCATGTCACCAGTATTTTAAATGTTTTTACTTGTTTAGATTTTTGCAATTGTGAATTTTAAAACTATTCCACCCTTATCAGACTTTACTTTAGAACAGTGGTTCTCAACCTTTCTAATGCCATGACCCCGCAATACAGTTCCTCATGTTGCAGTGACCCCAAACCAAAAAATTATTTTGGTGGCTACTTCAAAACTGTAATTTTGCTACAGTTATGATTCGGAATGTAAATACCTGATATGCATTATGTATTCTCATTGCTACAAATTGAGAGGTTGAGAACCGCTGACTATTGGATAAAAACTGCTGGGAAAATTGGAAGACATCAGTGGAGAGATTAGGTTTGCATCATCATCTCACACCCTACACCAGGATAAACTCAGAATGGGTAAATGGCATGAATATAAAAAGGAAACTATAAGTAAATTAGGGGAACACAGAATAGTATACATGTCAGATCTTTGGGAAAGGAAAGACTTTAAAACCAAGCAAGAGCTAGAAAAAAAATCACAAAATGTAAAATCAATAATTTGGATTACATCAAATTAAAAAGGTTTTGTACAAATAAAACGAATGCAACCAAAATTAGAGTGGAAGCAACAAATTGGGAAACAGTGTTCATAACAAACTCTGACAAAGGTCTAATTATGCAAATTTATAAGTAACTAAGCCAATTGTATAAAAAATTCAACCAATCTCCAATTGACAAATGGGCAAGCGACATGAATAGGCCATTTTCAGTTAAAGAAATCAAAATTATTAATAAGCACATGAAAAATATTCTAATTTTCTTATAATCAGAGAAATGCAAATCAAAACAACTCTGAGGTATGTCCTCACACCTATCAGATTGGCTAACATGACAGCAAAGGAAAGTAATGAATGCTGGAGGGGATGTGGCAAAGTCAGGACATTAATGCATTGCTGGTAGAGTTGTGAATTGATCCAACAATTGTGGAGGGCAATTTGAAACTATGCCCAAAGGGCAATACAAGACTGTCTGCCCTTTGATACAGTCATAGCACTGCTGGGTTTGTACCCTAAAGATATAATAAGGAAAAAGACTTGTACAAGAATATTCATAGCTGAGTTCTTTGTGGTGGCAAAAAATTGGAAAATGAGGGAATGCCCTTCAATTGGGGAATGGCTGAACAAATTGTGGTATATGTTGGTGATGGAATACTATTGTGCTGAAAGAAATAATAAAGTGGAAGAATTCAATGGGAACTGGAACAACCTCCAGGAATTGATGCTGAGTGAAAGGAGCAGAACCAGGAGAACATTGTACACAGAGACTGACACACTGGGGTACAATAGAATATAATGGACTTTTCTATTAGTGGCAATGTAGTGATCCTGAACAGCTTGGAGTAATCTAAGAGAAAAAACATTATCCACATTCAGAGGAAAAACTGGGAGTAGAAACCCAGAAGAAAAACAATTGCTTGAATACGTGGGTTGAGGGCATATGACTAGGGATGTAGACTCTAAATGAACTTTCTAATGCAAACACCTACAACATGGAAATAGGTTCTGATCAAGTACCCATGTAATACCCCTGAAATTGCACATTGGCTGTTGGAAGGATGGGGAGCCGGGAGGGAGGAAAATAATGTTATTCTTGTAACCAAGGAACAATGTTCTAAATTGACTAAGTAAATTAATTAAAAAAAGATAAGACTATCTAAAGAATGGGAACACCAGTAGGGTCTTGAACCATGAAGCATCTTTCATATTAAGACAGAGGAAGGTAATCCCAACTTTAAACAAAATTGAACAAAAAAGGAGCAGACATAGGTCTAAGTATGGCATGTGTTAAAGACAGGGAAACAGGGGTTTGGTTGAAAATTAAGATAAATGTTGTGAAGGTGTAGAAAGTAAGTGGATATTTTTTTCTGGAAAGATGATGGAAGAGATGGTCTTTCCTTTATATAATTTATTCATGATAAATCAATGAGAAAATTAGAATGAATTAAAATGATGATGAAACACCTTGTTAATTAAAAAAAACTCTTATGAACACATGAATACTTGTCACATGTTCTACAGATTTAGCCAATCTTTCAACCTTAGATGAGATATTTTTAACAATGTCTATTATTGCCATTATTCCAAAATTTGGTGGGAGAAACCAGAAAAACCTCTGTACTATTGATGAAGAGTTACAAATGTAATAAATCCATTTCGAAGCTTCAAGGCTTCACAGGAAAAAATCATTCCCAACTCCTGGATGAGATTATAACACATCACAGTGCAATTAAGCTACTTGGGCACTTCCCTCCCTCTTGGTATGAGAGTGTAATACTGTAACAGAACTGTCTCCAAAATGTCCCAATCATTTGCACGTGGAACTGAGGACTAAAAAGTGAAAATCATTGCAGATATGTCATCTACTATGTTTTCAATAAATGAAGAGATGGGAAAATACAACAATGTCATTGCGCTTTACTTCAACTACAAATGGACCATTAACTCTTGTTACAAAAAACTCAGAGGCAGGCAAATAAGCAGTCAGAGACAGTTGTGCTCCCAGATATGTAAAAATCACTTTTGAAGACCTATTAAAATCAATTGAGATTATTAAATAATTAAATTCTCCAAAGCTTTCATACAGGTGGAAACCAGTTTGATGGAGTCCATTCATCAGCTCTGTGTGACAATTAACTTAGGCAAAAAAGGTACAAAAAGCTGTTTATGGGCTTTTCCCAATGATATGTTCTTCAATGAAATCATAGGGAAGGTACAAATAAAGACAATGTAACAGAATAATTCAATTTTGCTAGCTTACAAAGTTGTTAACAGTATATTACATACATCTTGTATTTAGAATTATGTTACAGAGACTTCTTTATTCTGGGGAGAGGAACAAACTGAAACAGTTAACATCATTAAGGCAATGTGTTCTGAAAAGACTTAAAATTCACCTCCAGACTCTTTGAGGTTCCTTCCCATTCCAGGTACCATCAGTCATCTAAATCCCTTTGTCCATACCTCTGGGGTCCCCAATACTGAGGGAGAGTTCCCACACTGAGTATAGATATTTGGGTTTGAGTTTTGATTTGCTTCATTTGAATAATTATTTCTCCTACCAATATCATTATTCCTGAAACTTCTATTCCTATTTCCTCAATTTCTTTTCTTACAATTCATAATTACATTACCCACTTTTCCACAAAAATAACAAGTTAGTGGTTGTTTTGTGGATTCTTGTAAGGGATCTCCTTGCTTTGCTTTTCCAATTGTTTCAGTTAATTATTTTATTTCCATCCTCAATGTCTCCACTAGAGTAGTGTTCTCTTTATCCTTCTCACACTGTTTAGCACTTAATTCCTTTATTTTCTTCCCTAATGTTTCTACTAAATGAGTGTCCTCTTCTTTTTCCTTATGCTCCTCAAAAGCATAAACTTCCATTCTTTTTAAGTCTTCAAAGTTCATAGTAGGCCAGTTTGGAAACTAGTAATATAATTCTTAACTACCTTATAATTGTTTTTCATAAATTGAATTCTGATTTGTCTAAAATCCCTTTCCCTATCAAGATCCAATTCTATATACCTTTCTCCCAGTTCAACAATCCTATCCATAAACTGAGAGGGGTGTTCACTGTCTTCCTGTTTTAGATTCTCAAATTTAGTCCATGTTCCAGGCCTATTAGAACAAGCTCTCATAGCTTTTAGTAATGCATTTATAGTCTGGCATAGTTGTAAGTAATCTTGCTTTGAATTTGGGTCCCATTTGGGATCTTCAGTTGGCCAACTCGATGTTCCCTCTCCCTGGGCCTGATTAACAAGAGAAATAATCTTGTTCCTTTCCCTTTCCATTTGCAAGGCCTGGAGCAAATCTTCCACATCAAGCCATGTGGGATTATACTTGCAAAAATTATTTCAACTTTATTTATGAGCAATATACGCTCACATTATAAGAAAGGTATTTTTTCTTTGTATCTCTCAATGTCCTATGGAGAGAAAGGTGTATGATGTTTAATGTTTACTAAATCTCCACTTCTGTTAAATGTAGGAACATCCCTTGAAGGTAAAAGGACTTTATTTCAATATTCTGTGGTAACTGCTGCTTGGCCTTTGTTCTGGAGTTCAATGGAGTGGGTTGTAGTGAGGCTAGTAGGGGAAGGGTGTGGGGTGGGTAAATGGAGAGAAAAGGGTTTGTAAACCTCAAAATTTCTTAGACTTATAAATGTTGGAAATTTTACCATTGGGAAATTTCATACTTGAAAAATTTCCTATTGATAGTGGGTCTTGACTATTGGAATGTGAACCCCATTGGCATGGGAGGTTCCTTCTCTTTCCTTCTTAAGATTACTTTAAGACAGAAACCTTTTGCTGAACAATGGAAAGGACTTTGACCTATGCTTAAGCATAGAACAGGAATTTCTTTGAGTCATGATTGATTTTAGAATTGATACAATGGAGATACTTGGAATCAATCTCCACCCTATTCAGTCCTAACAGGATTGAGTAAGGGCTGCAGCCTAGATCAAAATTTAATTATTCCAATCTCTACCCTACTCAGGTTAACAGGATTTAGAAAGGGCTGTAGCAAAGGAGCAAAGATTTAATCATTTGAAAATATGACCTTCAACAGACATGTGCAAAGCCTCTGGGCGGTCCTGGGTTAAGCTAGAGCCTCCATTGGCACAGGGAAATTGATGGACAGTGATTGGTAGATGTGAGAACTGAGGGGAGGCAACTTGGATGGTTTCCTTAAAGATGAGGGGGGTCTGGAGACTCGGGGTGGTGGTTGAGGAGTTGGTCGGAGTGGTGGCAATGTACTCTGAGAAGCTTGCTCTGAAGGAAGCTGAAGGTGGGGGCCTCTGAGACTGTTTCTCCATTTTGGTCACGTGAGTAATAGGGACTGATCTCTTTTCTTTGCCTCAGCTATCTAAGGGCTTGGGCCTTTTGGCCCAGCCTAAACAGAAGGGGTATTTAAGCCCTATTCCCTTCTCTCCCTTTTTCTCTCTCTCTCTATCTCTAATTCCTTTCTTCCTCCTATTGAAATTAAAACTCCATAAAAGGTTGACAGCTGACTTGAGTTTTCATTTAGGAATTACATAGCTGAATTCCTTGGCGACCTTAAATTAATATATATCAGTCTTTTAAAATGATTTCCTTGTCATATTGTGGCTGACCACACGGGAGTCTAAAGAATCCTCTCAATAAAACTTTTGAAATTCCTTGCCTTTTTACTATACCGTCTCACCACTTAGTCCCTTTTTTTTTTATAATAAAAAACTTGGCTTAAAGACACAGCAGCTAGAACACGTGAGTATAAAAAACTTTTTCTCTTTTCTCCTTAAGTTAAATTGGAATCAGCAGTTTTTTCTTTTTCTTCCCTTTAATCTAAATGGACAGCTGGGTAGCTCAGCGGATTGAGAGCCAGCCCTAGAGACAGAAGGTCCTGGGTTCAAATCGGACCTCAGATACTTCCCAGCTGTGTGACTCTGATAGACAGAAAACAGCTGTTTTAAATCTCAGCAACAGGACTCTAAACTCCTGGCTGGAAGAGCTGTTTCTAAATATCCTTTCCCTTAAGGAACAACTTCCTGGATTTAAAAAAAAAAACAACCTTGTGGAAAGTTTGTGGCTTTGCCCTGCTCCCCACGTGTTTTGTGGAATTACAAAATATATATTTAAAAAATGAGTACTACATTCTTTGACAATTATATGGCAGCTGAAGAAGTAGGGGCATTGGGGAATGCAGGATACCTCCAAATTTTTATATTAATAGGTACTGTCATTTTTGTACTCCTCAATACTATATTTAGAGATGAAAAAATAAAAAAAATTGAGGATAAAATAAAACAAAATGAGGATAAAATAAAACAAAATGAGGATAAAATAGAAAATATTGAGGATAAAATAGAAAATATTGAGGATAAAATAGAAAAAATTGAGGATAAAATAGGAAATATTGAGAATAAAATAGAAAAACTTGAGGATAAAATAGGAAATATTGAGAATAAAATAGGAAATATTGAGGATAAAATGGGAAATATGGAGGATAAAATAGGAAAAATTGAGGATAAAATGCAAGCCCAATTAGAAGATCTAAAAAGTTTCTTACAGGATTAATGGGCAAACACCCACTCTACCAGAAACAGACCTGTTTCTGAACCTTTGAATGAGGAAATTTCCTTCCCTGAAATAGAGATGGAAAACACCTTCCCTTTAGCCCAGTTAACAGACTGCTTCTCTCGAGTAGTGCAAATCTTGTCTGAATTTAATCCCCAAAACCCTTCCCATGCAATCCCAGCTTCTCATGTTCCTTCTCCTACAGAAAACCAAATTCCAATGCAAGGGAGATCTTGTCCTCCTAGAGAAACCTGTCCTTGTCAAACTGACCCACAGGTACAAAATTCAACTAGAGGCCTGTTTCCTCTAAGAGAAGTACCTGAAATAGGATGGAATGGGGATGTGGTGACTTTAAGACATAGGATACCGTTTACTCCCCAAGAAATAAATGAATTTACACAAAATATCCCCACATATGAACAAGATCCTTTTCTAGTAACAAAAAAGATGGGAGACATATTTTTTCAGTATAATCCGTCTTACAAGGACGTTGAGAGCTTACTACAGGCTTTTTTAAGTGAACATGAAAAAAATAAAATAATTGCCCATGTCAACAAAACCCGGGGGCGTAATGCAGCACATTGGCCATCTCAGGATCCTGAATGGGACTATAACAATCCTGAGGATTATCTACAACTATACCGTTGTAGAGAGGCCATCCTCACGGCCATGAAGGAATGTGCAGACAGTACAGATAAGTGGATGGAACTGGAAAAAATTAAGCAAAAGGAAGACGAAACACCCTCCAGATTTATGGACAGAATTATCGAGTTTGGGGACAGATACTTAGATTGGGACTTAACTAAAGAGAGTAGTTTAAGACAAGTTAGAAGAATCTTTGTAAACAATTCTTGCAAAGCAATTAAGAATTATTTTAGAACACAATGCCCAAGATGGTCAGATATGGACCTTGAAGAATTGCGAAAAACAGCTATATATGTTTTAAAGGGAGACAAGGAAAAGGAGGAAGAAAATAATGATGACATGGAGGAAGTGAAGAAAAAAATAAGATATTTAATAGATAGGATGACTAAATTAGAAAGTGGGCATGATAATGAACCAATGACAATTGCCCCTCTCCAGAAATCCAATTATCAATCCATTACTTGCCACTTCTGTGAGAAGAAGGGCCACAAAATGATGGAATGTAGAACCTTTCTTAAGATGTTTGGAAGGAATACACAGTTTAATAATAGTTTTAGAAATAATAACTATAGAAACGATGATAATGGTTATAGAAACCAGAATTCTAGAAATTATAATAATGACTATGGAAATAACTATAATGAATATAGAAATAAGAACTATAGAAACCAGAATTATAGAAATAGGAATTGGGAAATTAATGACAATGTTCCAATTAAAGAAAATTATAATGATAATGAACAACAATATATGAGAAATGGAGCTCGTCCAAAAAATACTCGAGGTACTAATGACCCTCAGAGAGGTGCCCTTCAGGAGGGTGCCCAGGGAACTTCCCAGTATAATAAAGATGATTCTTCTTAGATTGTATTGATTTTGTTGATGTTAATTAACCTTTTTCAGTTTTTTTTTCTCCTCTCCAAATAGTAGGAAAGGATGAATAAAGAACTTAAGACTATGATTGGCAAATTATGCACTGAGACCCATTTAAAATGGCCTGAAATTCTCCCTCTGGCCCTATTTTATCTTAGAAGCAGGCCTAGAGGAGACTTACATATTTCACCATTTGAGATGCTTTTTGGACATCCGCCTATACAGGCTAAGCCTTTCTCCCCGGCTTATACATCGCTATTAGGGGGAGATATTACTATTGCTTCCTATATACAGGAGTTACAGCACAAACTACGTGAACTTCATGAATCCGGAGGTGCAGCACAAGCTGGACCATTAGACTTTTCTCTGCATGACCTGAACCCAGGAGATAAAGTTTATATCAAGAATTTCAAGCGAACTGGAGCAACTCAACCTTCATGGGAAGGACCATTCCAAATATTATTAACTACTCCAACATCTATAAAGATTGGAGAAAGAGACTCTTGGATTCACTGCTCACATGTGAAGAAAGCATCTTCTGCTGAGACTGATTGACTCTATCCTATCATATGAATTGTGACTCTATCTTATCATAAGAATTGGAGATAATAATCCATAGACAAATGGATGCTTTTTTTTTCCCAAGAATATATTGAATTACTGATTTTTTTCTTATTTTTTCTTATTTCTTTTCTTTTATTTTTTTATCAGAATATTTGATTTTTTTTTCTCATTTTTTTGTACTGAAGGTACACATAATTAATACTAATATTATTTTTCCCTGCAGTAATACAAGTTAATATATATATATATATATATATACTCTTGCTATAATATCAATATATGCCTAAAAGCTTTAAACTATGGGAACCTGCCATTTATTGATAAAATATTATAGGACTGTGATTAATGTTTGTGTCTGATTCCAGGAAAAGGGATAAAAACAAGGAGCACAGACTAAACCTGAATAGTGCCAATAGAGCACACATGAAATATTAAAGTGAGACTCGAGGTTGCGACGCTTAACTTATGTTTAAGTCATAGGACTTCCTTGTATCTACACTCTTTTCGAAGTACTCAAACAAGTACAAAGCTTGACTATCATGCTGGCTCCCTATATCCCTGAGGAAAAAATCAGACAAGGGAATGACATTTCCCCATCAAAATAGAATTCTAATTCTTTCCTTCTTATATTATGGCAACTTCCTGTAGTCTTGGCTACAAATGGCTAAGTGAAATATTACTGCATTCTGTCCTACATACTTGTGGGATAGAAATTACTTTAAACTGGACCTAAACAAGGTCTATTTTGAATTTTTCTTATGTTATTTTTCTATTCTTTTGATAATTGGCACATACACCCCCATAACTGAACATTGCATTCTGAGCTAAACTTGATATTTTTTTTAAGATACTTACTTCAGGGGGGATTGTATTTTAATTTAAAATCTAAGAATTTTTTGAATTGAATTTTTGAAAAAATCCAAGAATTTTGTTTAAGATTTTACTTTTATAAAAAATTCAAAGATTTTGATTCTGTTTGAGAAAAGATCTTCAAGAAAGAAGCTTGAAACTTTTATATCCAGAGAATGAACTGTTGCAGAAAGATGCCGAAACCCTACACTTCATCAAGAAGATCAAGAATGAACTTTGGATGTGATTGATTGGACTGAACTTTTGATTGAACATTTATTGTAACTGTACACATTTATGCCAAAAGGGACTGCCCCTAATTTGGCTTTCTGTCAATGCGCCTAGCAAAACATTGGTTTTGCTTTCTTTTCTTTTCTATTTCCTCTCTCACTATTCTAATTTCTCTTAGAAAATTGAATATTGTGTATATCTTTAGTTAGAAGTGAATTTAGAACTACAAAATGATTATGTTAAATGATCAATGGGGAGACTAGTCTCTCAATGATCATCAGGGGGGACTGTAAACCTCAAAATTTCTTAGACTTATAAATGTTGGAAATTTCACCATTGGGAAATTTCATACTTGAAAAATTTCCTATTGATAGTGGGTCTTGACTATTGGAATGTGAACCCCATTGGCATGGGAGGTTCCTTCTCTTTCCTTCTTAAGATTACTTTAAGACAGAAACCTTTTGCTGAACAATGGAAAGGACTTTGACCTATGCTTAAGCATAGAACAGGAATTTCTTTGAGTCATGATTGATTTTAGAATTGATACAATGGAGATACTTGGAATCAATCTCCACTCTATTCAGTCCTAACAGGATTGAGTAAGGGCTGCAGCCTAGATCAAAATTTAATTATTCCAATCTCTACCCTATTCAGGTTAACAGGATTTAGAAAGGGCTGTAGCAAAGGAGCAAAGATTTAATCATTTGAAAATATGACCTTCAACAGACATGTGCAAAGCCTCTGGGCGGTCCTGGGTTAAGCTAGAGCCTCCATTGGCACAGGGAAATTGATGGACAGTGATTGGTAGATGTGAGAACTGAGGGGAGGCAACTTGGATGGTTTCCTTAAAGATGAGGGGGGTCTGGAGACTCGGGGTGGTGGTTGAGGAGTTGGTCGGAGTGGTGGCAATGTACTCTGAGAAGCTTGCTCTGAAGGAAGCTGAAGGTGGGGGCCTCTGAGACTGTTTCTCCATTTTGGTCACGTGAGTAATAGGGACTGATCTCTTTTCTTTGCCTCAGCTATCTAAGGGCTTGGGCCTTTTGGCCCAGCCTAAACAAAAGGGGTATTTAAGCCCTATTCCCTTCTCTCCCTTTTTCTCTCTCTCTCTATCTCTAATTCCTTTCTTCCTCCTATTGAAATTAAACTCCATAAAAGGTTGACAGCTGACTTGAGTTTTCATTTAGGAATTACATAGCTGAATTCCTTGGCGACCTTAAATTAATATATATCAGTCTTTTAAAGTGATTTCCTTGTCACAGGTTGGTCAGGGGATGGGGAGGCAGAGAAAGAGAGAGAGGATTGGATTGGGGGTGTGGGGGAGAGGAAAGGGGAAGAGGCCAGGCAAGAGAGGAGTAGTCTGGGTGAGGTCCAGAGGAAGAGCCATAGTAAGGTGGGTGGGATAGGTCAAGAGAAGGAGGCTAGGGAAAAGGATTGCCAAGAGAATAAGGTAAGTTGGGATGGTACAGGTGGGGATACGGGAGATTGACAGGTACTGGGTAGTTAGGAGAAGGAGGGTATATGTTGTAGGGTGGTAAGGGAGGGTAGAGAGATTGGTAGGAAACTGTATGGGAGTAGTAGGGGATGAGAGAGGTCTGACAGCGAGAGGAACTGAAGGGTTCAAGTCCTGATTTTGGTCACTATGAGAAGATACCTCCCCACAAGCCAGGTGAGATGATCTAATCAAGAGTTCAGGAGGAGGAATTAAAGGAGTTAAACTAGAATGATTTGTTTCCAAAGAAAGTATGGTTTCCTCACTAGAGGGAATGGTTGATTTATCATCATGATATGCCCATAACAGCCAGTATTTATAATCTTGGGAATCTTTGTTTTTAATGACTAACTTCAAGTCTTTTAAGATCTTGAAGTCAAAAGAGCCATATTTTGCCTATGTATAATATATGTCCATCCAGGCCTTGAAAAAAATTTTGGCTTCTTCTTTTGTCATCCAATTCTCCTTAGGTATATTAGGAGTATCCCAACAATTTAAAAGTTTATGCAGGGGTGAATCTGGAGGAATATTTCCTGATTTCCCTTGATTTGTTGCAGTATTTCCTATAGTGTCAAGTCTGTCTGTCTTAATCTTCCTATTTAATCTAGTCTGACTATTGCTAAATGGTCAGTTTAAACATTGAAAAATTCCCAAAACATAAAAACATGGAGATACAAAGTTTTTCAATGCTATTGTGGAAGGCAATGAGTGTAGGTTAAAAAAATAAGCTAATATAAGGAACTAAATATTTGTTGCACAGCAAGAGTACTAATAATGAATTGCACTTAGTATAATTATTGTTATTAATAATTAGTTATAATATGTTTGTTATAATGTTGTTTTATAATCAAGAATAGTGAATAATCATAAACAACATGTATCAATTATCAATTATTATTATGAATAATTAATGATAGTTGGTAGTGAATAATGATAGTTATTGAAAAATAATAATTATTGTTATTGATAGTATCATTAATACTATCATGTTCTATAATTATTCCTTAATATTGCATTGAATTAATTTGATTTAATTTTGGCTTTTTTCAATTTTAGAAATTTGGTTTTAATTTTAATTAAATATTATTAATATTTAGTTATTAATAATCCTTTTATTTAAATGTATTCGATTTAATATCAGTATTTTGGATTAGTAACAGCAGTAGGGAAAGTATTTTCTTTTAAATTAATTGCAGTTTTAATTCTCGACAGTAGGTGGCACTATAATTGCTTGTAGAGTGGAATACACGAACTTAGACTTTTATCTAACAAGCAGGGAGATAAAGGAAGAGAGAGAAAAAAAACATGGTGTGGCTTTTGATATGCTTATAGGAAACAGGCAGAATGTGCAGGGCAGGGAAGGGAGAGAGAAGGGTCTAGTCCTTCCCTTCCTCCATTGGTAAAAGCCACATATTTTCAAAGTTGGGGGTGCTGGGTGTCAGGGGCAGGAAGCCCCTAACTCTAATTACCTCCAGTCTGGGATTACCCCCATGTTTAGTCTAAGGGGTGTCTCCCCCTGCTGTTGTTGTGTTGAACACAAAGGCAGCATGCAGCCAGGAGTCTGTGTCAGCATCCTGGTAGGTATCAAGCCCTGAGGAGAGTTCAGGGGCTGGGAAGAAGCAGGAGTTTGCATATTTGGTAGTTGGGAAAGTCACAGACTATCAGGGTGCACACGGGATCCCTTCTGAGCAAAAGGATTCCTTCCCTTCCCTTCCTCTACCACCCCACCCTGGTCTAAAATGGGGGTTGGGGGGAAACCACGTGGGAGGGAGAGTCCTTAATGATCTGGGGAAAAAATCAGTATTTGCCTCCCTATCTGTGTCCTAAAACCCCCTGGTTCTGTTCAGAAAGGCCCAGACTCTGTACTCTACTGACCCACTGTGGGCTGACAGAAAGGAATGGCGGGGGAGGGGGAGGAGGAAGTCTCACTGATCAGATCCACCTGAGTGGCCAGTGTGAAAAGGGAAACTACCATTTCTCTGTTGAAGTCAAGGTGCTTTTTGCTTATGCAAGCAGACTCAAAAAGAAAAACTGAGACTTCTGTCTCCTGGCCAAGGTGATCAAAGGAGAAGAGCAGTTGCTCTAAAAAACCCTTTAATCTATCCTAAACAATTTTAAGTCTCAGAAGAAAAGTAAAGGTCCTAAAAAAAAGATTTTGGTTGCCATCTTTAATAAGTGAAAATGAATATATCTGCCCAGCTATTAATTTTATAAAGTTTATTAATAGGAAAAGTAGATCAGCACAGACTTAAATATCTTTCTTACTCTAAGTCTTCCGACCACATGCTCCCTAGTCTCCATTAATCTTTCTTTCCCTTACCTGTCTCTCCAGACCTGTGTCTGTCCAAGAAGCTCAGAAAAGAACTGCCCCCTTCCTTCTATTGATGTTCAGGATGCAACTTTGGCATTTAGAGAATCTGGATCAAGCAGGTCAAAAACTGGGGGTGGTGGTGGTGATGAATTTCCCCTGACACAAAGGCTATTAATTCTGCACCTTGAACACTTATATTTGATGGCAGTGAAGTTACCCACAGAGTTGCAAATTCTGTGACTACAGCTGCTCCAGTGTAATGTATACCATCCTTCATGAATGAAGAACCATTTGTAAACAAAACTAGATCTGAATTTTCCAAAGGAGTGTCCAGGAGATTATCATGAAGTTTTTCTGCCATGGACACTAATGATTTGAGACTATGGAATGGTTCTCCAGTTATTGGTAAATGTGGAAGCAAGGTGGCAGGGTTGAGTGTTGTGCAGCATCTTAAAGTAATGCTTTCACTGCCTAATAAAGTTATTTCATATCTTGTAAGTGTTTGGTCAGAGAATGCCTATGTTCTATGCCTTAACAACAATGCTTCAACTTCATGAGGACAGATTATCATTAGTGGGAATCCCAATACTAAATCCACAGATTTTGTTACTAGTGAAGTTGGTGCAGCTACACCTCTAAGACATGGTGGAGCTCCTGAAGCTATTGTGTCTAGTTGAGCTGAATAATATTAACACCTGAAGCTACACCCATCCATTCATGTACATGTAGAGTGAATGGTTTGTTGTAATCTGGGATGCCTGGAGTAGGGGACAGGATAGCCTGTTTTAATTTGGTAAGTGCTTTCAGAGATTAGCTTAAAGAGGAAAAGAATGGAGTTTGGATATAAACCCTGGGAGAGGATTCTGGGAAGGAGAGGATTGTGGGAGATTTTTGGACTGAAAATAACTGTCATTTCACTTTCTTCTTTGATTTCCACTGAGCTGGAAGGACTTGATTTCCACTGACTTGATTTCCACTGAGGAGGAAGAAAGTTTTGCTCTGAGAGATTTTTCCCTAGGCTGCCATACTTTCATGCAGAGATTATTGAGTCCTTAATTGAGAATCTGCTTTGGAGAAAACTATCCCTGAGTATAGAGATCATCTGCCAGAAGTCCTCTTGGGCTAAAGTAATCCCAATATGGTCATCTGGGACTTTGGGTTATTTAGTATAGCCAACCCCAGGCTTTTCTTTTGCCTTGTTTTGTTCATCCAGACTATGTAGATTAGTTTAGAGTTAGTTTTGGATTTTTTAAGGTAATATCAAGGAGCTGTAGGCAAGTCCTAGAGAAAAGAGAGACAACTCTCCTTTTGTAGGATACGAAGAAGTTGGGTGGAGCTTAGTTTTAAGAGTGTTAGGGTCTTACCTACCAGTTTTCCTTACATTATAAAATAAATTTGATTTTATTATAAGCCAAAGGGTTTGTTCTTTATTTGCCCTGGGAAGGTTCCTAGGTGGGTTATATAATTTCACATCCCTCTAGGACAGTTTCCTATTTCAATAGTATTTTGTTTAAGATTTTTGTACGGGGGATGGAGCCAAGATAGTAGAGAAATACACAACTCACTTGATCTCTACCAAATTACCCTACTAGAAACTATGATATAATACCCCCAAATTTTGGGGAATTATTTTGGAGCAGCATAACCAAAACAACTTAGTAGGCTGGCAGAAAAAGATCTATTGCATTGGGATTGCATTTGGTTACAAAGTAGCATGTGAAGAAAAATATGAATTCCACTCAAGTCCCAAAACAATTAATGGAGGAATTCAAAAAGTATTTTTAAAATCAAATAAGAAAGGCAGAAGAAAACTTGGGAAAAGGAATGAGAGTGAAAAAGGAAAATCATGAAAAAGTCAATTGCCTGATAAAGTAGGCTCAAAATACTGAAGAAATTAATGTCTTAAACAACAGAATAGGTCAATTGGTAAGAGGCGTACAAATCTAAAGAAGAGAGAAACTCCATAAAAAAACAGAATTGGCAAAATAGAAAAAGATATAAAAAATGCAGTAAAGAGAAGAATTTCTCAAAAAGCAGAATTGGATATATGTGAAAAAGGAATGAAGATTTACTGAGCAAAATAATTCTATACAAAGTTGAATTAGCCAAATAGAAAAGAAGTTAAAAAAGCTCACTCAAGAAAATCATATCTTAAAAATTAGAATTGGGCAAGGGGACGCTAATTACTCCATGAGACATCAAGGAATAATCAGAGTAAAAAAAATGAAAAAAATTAGAAGAAATTGTGAAATGTCTCATTTCAAAGCTAACTGTCTTGGGAAATGAATCCAGAAAAGATAAACTAAGAATTATAGAACTACCTGAAAGTCAGATCCAAAAAAGAGCATAGACATCATTTTTCAGGAAATGAATTAGGAAAGCTACTTTGATATTTTAGAAGCAGAGGGTAAAATAGATTTACAAAAATCCACCAATCACCTTCTGAAAAAGATCATAAAAAGATAACTCCCATTCTTATTATAGCTTGATTTCAGAATTCTCAGGTCAGGGAAAATATTGCTAGTAGCCAAAAAAACAAAAAAAACAAAAAACAAAACACAATTCTGACATCGTGGAGTAATAATCAGGATAACACAAGATTTATTGTTTTTTATATTAAAGAATGAGAGGTCCTGGAATATGATATTTCATAGAAGAAAGGGACTAGGAATACAACCAAGAATCACTTCCTCAGTAAAATTGAACATAATCCTTATGGGGAAAAATGTGTATTTAATGAAATAGAGGACTTTCAAACATTCCTGAAGAAAAGGCCAGAGCACAGTGGAAAATTTGAGTCTCAAACATATGACAAGTGAAGCATAAAAAGGTAAACTGGAAATATAAATCAAAAGACATTCATTAAATTTAAACTATTTATATATCTACATGGGAAGATTCTTCTTATAACTCCTAAGAACTTTAACTTTATTAGAGCAGTTAGAAGGAGTATGCATAAACAGAGGGCAAGGTTATGAGGTTAATATGATTGGATATCTAGAACAAAAATTAAGCCATAAGAAAGAGAAATGAATTGGGAGAAGGAGGATGGGAAAAATAGAATGGGGTAAATCATTGCACATAAAAGGGGCAAGAAAGAACTTTTCTAGTGGAAGATGGAGGGGTGAACAAGAATTTAGGGTTAGGGTTAGAAGTAATATATGTATATAATATAGACAGAGGGCAGGGGTATGAGGTAAATATGATGGGATACCTAAAAATATTAAGCCATAAGAAAGAGAGAAGAGAAGAGTGAGAAGAAGAGAAGAGTGAGAAGAAGAGAGAGAAGAATTGGGAGAAGGGGGATGGTGTAAAGATTAAAATTAATATTCAATACTCCAAGTATTATTTTAATATTACTTATTAAAATCCACTTAGAGCAGAGAGAAATAAAAAAACAATCAAATAAATAAAAAAAAAAACGAAAACAGAAAAGCCAAAAAGCCACTACCTCCTTCAAGCTGGTACCAGCCCAAGAGACTGTGTGGGTGGAAGAGGGAAACTCAAAACTCCCTCCAGGTAAGGAGATGCACAAACAGGAAAAGGAAAAGGGGATTGTGGGAAATGTAGTCTCGAGGGTTCAAGATTCTAAATCAATACAATGGGAAAAATAGAATGGGGTAAATTATGCACATAAAAGAGCTTTTACAATGGAGGGGAAGATGTGGGAGATGAGGAAGGAAGTATGTGAACCCTACTCTCATCAGAATTGATTCAATGAGGGAAGAACAGATACAATCAAATGGGCATACAAATCCATCTTACTTTACAGAAATGTAATGGGAGTGGTAAGAGGATAAGAGAAAGGTGTGAGGCTGATCGAATAAAGGGCAAATTGGGGGAAGTGGAGGTCAGAAACTAAACAGGGGCAAATAGGGTGAAGAGTAATACACAGAAATTATAATGGTGCCAAATCTTTTTTTAACAACAAGCTTCTCTAATAAAGGCCTCATTTCTCAGAGTCATAGGAGAAATGACACAAAAGTATAAGAATGCCATTCCCCACTGAAAAATAGTTAAAAGCTATTAGCAGGCAGTTCTCATACTGAAAGATGTGGGTTTTGCCACTCAAAAAGGTTAGTAAAGCAGAAGTCTGATGACTCTGTTTCTAGACTTGTATCCCAAAGAGATAAAAATAAAAAAGGGGAAGGACTTATATAGAGAGAAATTTTAAGGCAGCTCTTTTTGTGGGATCCCATAATTGGAAAGTGTGGGGATACCCATCATTTGGGGAATGACTCAGTTATAATATATGATTGTAATGGTAATTGTAATATGTATTGTTCTATAATAAATAATGACCATGAAGAGGTTAGAAAAACCTGCAAAGACTTACATAGTCTGAAGCAAAGTGAAATAATCAGAATTAGGAAAATATTGTAAACAGTGATAGGAATAGTGTACAATGAACCACTGTGAATAATTTAGCTATTCTCAATAATACAATGATCCAAAATAATCCTAAAGAACCCATGATAAAATAATCATCTTCTTCTAGAGGAAGTTCTGATGGAATCTGAATCCAGATGATAGGAAAAATATTGTTTTATTTCTTAATTCTTTTTGTTTGGCTTTTCTTACATAAAAGAATTAATATTGAAAAGCATTTTGTATGATTGCAATTGTAAAATCTAAATGTAATTGTAATATTAATAATATTAATAATATTATTATAATAATATATAATAATAATAATATTAATATATTATATATAATAATAATAATAATAAATTGTAAAATCTAAATCTAAACTGTTTACCATGTGGAACAGAAAGAGAATGAATTTGAGAATCTTAAAATTCTTTTTTTAAATGTTAAAAAGGTTTTACATGTGATTGGGAAAAAATGAAATAAAAATTTAAAAAGATTTTTGCATTTATATTCATTAGAAATATTGATCCTTATTTTTATTTCTTTTTCCTGTTCTTCCTGGTTTATTAACAACACCATATCTGTGTTATAAAAGGAATTTGGTAGAGATCCTTCTTCAGATAGTTCTCCAAATAGTTCAGATGGCATTGAAATAAACTGTTCTTTAAAGGTTTGGTAGAATTTACTGCAGCATCCATCTGGCCCTGAGACTTTTTCTTAGGAAATTCATTGGATGATTTGTTCAAGTTCTTTTTCTAAGGTGGAAATTTTTATGTATTCAATTTCTTCTTCTGTTAATCTGGGCAATTTATATTTCTTTAAATATTCATTTATTTTAATTCAGTTATCAGATTTATTGGAATAAAATTAAGCATAATTAACTCCTAATAATTGCTTAATTTCCTCTTAATAGGCTGTAATTTTGTCCTTTTTACTTTTAATACTGGTAATTTGATTTTCTTTCTTTTTTGGGTCAAATTATTCAATAGTTTATTTTTTTTAGTGTTTTCATAATATCAACTAACTACTTGTCTTTTAAAAAATTGATTCAATGGTTTTCTTATTCAAATTTTTCTTAATCTTTGCTTTGCTTTATCAGACTTTCTAATTTGGTATTTAATTGTGGGTTTTAGATATTTTCCCCCTAGTTTATTTAGTTGTATGACTCCCATACCTCCCCCCACACCAGAGACAGTGACCTATGACTTATTTGGGAAAAGTTCCATGGCTTCACCTGAAAATCTGAGCCCTCAGTTGGAGTCACTCTGGTTCCCGATTCCCACCCCCAAGAAGGATGCCTGGGAAGGAAGAATCACTCTGGTCTTTGGGTTAATCCTTCATTCCCAAAGAGAAGGATGCTTCCCTTGGTATGGGTAGGTGGGAGTGGGGATGATGGGAGCAGGGGCTGGTGGTGAACCTGGGTATAAGGTTCTTGGACTCTCTTCTCTTTCCCAATTTCTCTGGGATCACAAGGGCTGAAATTGCTGGAACTAAAGACTTGCAATGGGACTGGAGACTTTGGGTAAAGACAATTTGGTAACCTTCCTTCCTTCCTTCCTTCCTTCCTTCCTTCCTTCCTTCCTTCCTTCCTTCCTTCCTTCCTTCCTTCCTTCCTTCCTTCCTTCCTTCCTTCCTTCCTTCCTTCCTTCCTTCCTTCCTTCCTTCCTTCCTTCCTTCCTTCCTTCCTTCCTTTCTTTCTTTCTTTCTTTCTTTCTTTCTTTCTTTCTTTCTTTCTTTCTTTCTTTCTTTCTTTCTTTCTTTCTTTCTTTCTTTCTTTCTTTCTTTCTTTCTTTCTTTCTTTCTTTCTTTCTTTCTTTCTTTCTTTCTTTCTTTCTTTCTTTCTTTCTTTCTTTCTTTCTTTCTTTCTTTCTTTCTTTCTTTCTTTCTTTCTTTCTTTCTTTCTTCTTCCTTCCTTCCTTCCTTCCTTCCTTCCTTCCTTCCTTCCTTCCTTCCTTCCTTCCTTTCTTTCTTTCTTTCTTTCTTTCTTTCTTTCTTTCTTTCTTTCTTTCTTTCTTTCTTTCTTTCTTTCTTTCTTTCTTTCTTTCTTTCTTTCTTTCTTTCTTTCTTTCTTTCTTTCTTTCTTTCTTTCTTTCTTTCTTTCTTTCTTTCTTTCTTTCTTTCTTTCTTTCTTTCTTTCTTTCTTTCTTTCTTTCTTTCTTTCTTTCTTTCTTTCTTTCTTTCTTTCTTCCTTTCTTTCTTCCTTCCTTCCTTCCTTCCTTCCTTCCTTCCTTCCTTCCTTCCTTCCTTCCTTCCTTCCTTCCTTCCTTCCTTCCTTCCTTCCTTCCTTCCTTCCTTCCTTCCTTCCTTCCTCTCTTTTTACTTATAAATCTAATATGTTTCCAAGATTAATTTTAATTATAAAAATCATATACTACAATTTGTTTAGCCATTCACCAACTGATGGACAATGATTAAGGGTGGTCATGAGCAGTATCTCATAAAGCAGAAGCATTGGAGATAAATAAGTTAAAAGAGAGCTTGGAAAGAGATCCAAATAAATAAAGTCACCCCATGATGATATATAGATTAAAATGGAGGAAAAGAAATAGAAGAAAATGGATAAAGATATGTAAAATTATTCTAACAATTTTCATGATCTTGGACCCATCACACTCAAATCATGTCACAGTCCAAGCTACACTTCTAGGGAAGTCAAAATTGTATTAAGTAAAAGAAAGATAGGAAAAGCTGCTGAATTGGACAAAGTGAATATGAAGGAGCCTTGTCCTGAAGATGACACCATTGGGAAAACACAGAGGGATTGAAATTTAAGGTACCTAAAGAATGAAAAAATGTACTATAGATTCAGACTTTAAATAACAGTGATAATAAGAAATCCAAAATGGCATAAAAGGAGAGACCCCTTTGAATTCACTCAAATTTGTCTCCAAAAAGTATAAAAAGTGCCACAAAATGAATTCTGGAGCAGCAAAGCTAAGAAACAATGGAAGGAACAGTGATCCTCCCCTTCCCCTAACATAGGTCAAGAAATAATCTAAAAAGATCAGAATAAAAAGAAAAATATTGATGAGCTCCTGCAGATATCGCTTATCCCCATCCCAGGAACTGTGGGGACTCATCATGTTAATCTACTTCTGCTTTGGATATATGTGGAAAAGAGATCAAATGATTATTGATGATTTAGTGTATATTCTCGAAAGTAATGGCAACTATTTTTAAAAATTAGGTACAAAAGTGGGTACCACAAAATTTTACCCAAATCCAAATTATTTTGCATTTTTGACAATAAAGAAATTTGACCCTTTTGGAAAGGTCTCAACTTCTATGTTCCTTTCAGAAATGTACAGAAATTTCCAAAGATCCCCTTCAACCTTAAGTCCTTTGCATTACATCATGCTAAAAGTCATTGTAGAAGCTAAAAAAAAAACACAAGAAAGAGTCAGGGATGTGTGCCTTAGAAAATCATGGAATGGCTTGGAATCATTCTGATGCCTTTGACATGGTCAGCACATCAGTAGTCATCAAAATTGGAGGATATAGTCCGTGTATGAGAGTGGAACTTGGAAAGTATCCAGAGTGAATGTCACAATATTCTAATTAGGGTTCAAACATCACCCAAAAATATAAATATGACTATACTAGATTAATGTGGATTATTCTTCAAGTGTATCATTCCAGGAACAGAAAGGACAAGGTTGTGCTCCAGAAAATATCTTGCTTCTGGAATCTCATTTATTCCTGATCTGACCCTGAGTATTTCTGTCTGGCTTCAGGAGGATGATATAACATTTGGGAATAAAGATGCAGCCCAGTAGCCCAGCACTGGAGGCCAAGATGGAGAAGATCTCCACAGCCACCATGGCCTTCCCTTTTGTGCTCTGATATGTGGGCAGAAAAGTGATCCAGACACTGCAAAACACCAGCATGCTGAAAGTGATGAACTTGGCTTCATTGAAGGTGTCAGGCAGGTTTCTGGCCAGAAAAGCTACACTAAAGCTCCCCAGAGCCAGAAGGGCTATGTAGCCCAAGACACAGTAAAAGGCAAAGGCAGAGCCCTCGTTACATTTAAGGATGATGTGGCCATATTGAGAGTGTGTGTCCACCTCTGGAAAGGGGGGATAAGTTCCCAACCAAATGCCACAGAAAATCACTTGCAACCCTGAGCAGATGAGGACAACATAGACAGACATTCTAGGATCCATGAACATGCGGATCCTGCTCCCTGGCCTGATACCCTTGAAAGCCAGAACCACTATGATGGTTTTGGCCAAAACAGAGGAAACAGCCATCGTGAAGACAACTGCAAATACTGTTTGTTGTAGGAGACATGTGGTAGTGGTAGGATGGCCTATGAAGAGCAGGGAGCAGAGGAAACAGAAGATGAGGGAGATGAGGAGAGTATAGCTGAGAGTCCTGTTATTGGCTTTGACTATGGGAGTGTCTTGGAACTTCACAAAGACCCCCAGAACCAGAGCTGTCAGTAAAGAGAAGAAGACAGCCATGAAGGCCAGAGTCATCCCCAAAGATTCTTTCACATTTAGGAAGGTGACAACCTTGGGGAGGCAGTGTTCTCTCTGCTTATTTGGATATTCATCCTCTGGACACTTTGTACAATGTTCTACATCTGCAAGAGACAAAGAAGGATTCAAAGTTTAGATTCAAAGAATTATTCCTATATCCAGATATAGGAAATAGTCATGCTAGTTGTGACACCTTCTTCTGAGTCCAGAGGTCAGAGGATTCCCATCTTGCTTGGCTGAGATTCACTGTCTTCCATAAATAACATGACACCTAAGGCTAGACCCAATCCCTTCATGTTCATTATCACTAGCTGATCTTAAATCATTTAATTATATTTAATTGATTAATTAAAAGAATTTCCCCATGGTTTCATATTTTATGTTCTTTCCCTCCCCTCTTCCACCCACTTCCCATAGCCAATACAGAATTCCACTTTGTTTTCACATGTGTCATTGATCAAGACCTATTTCCATATTATTGATATTTGCACTAGGGTGATCTTTAGAGTCTACATCCCCAATCATATCCCCACCGACCCATGTGATCAAGCAGTTGTTTTTCTTCTTCTTTTTAAATTAAAACCCTCACCTTCCATCTTGCAGTCAATACTGTCTCCAAGGCAGAAGAGTGGTAAGGGCTAGGCAATGGGGGTCAAGTGACTTGCCCAGGGTCACACAGCTGGGAAGTGTCTAAGGCCATATTTGAACCTAGGACCTCCCATCTCTAGGCCTGGCTCTCAATTCATTGAGCCACCTAGCTGCCTCCAGTTGTTTTTCTTCTGTCTCTACTCCTACAGTTCTTTCTCCCATTTGCTATTTTTAATTCATTCTCTTAGTCCAATAAACTTGGAAACTGGAAGCTGCTAGTAGCAAATGTGAAGATCAGTTTGTTGTGGTTTTGTTATATTGTGCATCAGCAACTCTAGGAATAGGTTGCTGCATTAATCTTTCATTTATTCCAGCTCCTGATTCACCCCCTTCCATAATGAATTTGTATGAGTTTTATATATATTTTGCAGATGTTTATACATGTTGTCTCCTCCACGAGAATTGAAGCTCTCTGAAATCAGGAATTATTTCCATTTTGACTTTGTGTCCCCACCATTGATCACCAGTCTGTCACATGTCACTATGGAGTGACTGATTGATGATTTATTTCTTATAGACAAATCCTCTTTTGTTTTGTAAATGGTCATCCTGTTAATGCTCAGGAAATTGATGCCTTTCCATGATATATTCAATTCCAAAATATACTAATAGCATGGCTAATCAAATAGCTTCAACCTAAATTCTCATTGGGTCACAGATTGGATTCTTTTTCACTTGTTTTTGGAATAGCGAGTTGACCCTATTTTAAATCTCTCATTTATATCTATGAAATTGTTTGAGATTTACCCCACAAATGGTATTCCTATAACCTTCCCTGGCCCTCTAGAGCTATCTTGTTTTCAGCAGGTAATCTCTTCTCCAAAATACCCCCTTTATTTCTCTTGGCCTCTCCCTCTCTTTTTTATGGTTTTCTATAACATGAATCTTTCAGGCCCCAAAGAGGCCCCAGATTCTAAACTGAATTGTCTCCATGTCATTAGAGTTGAAAATTCCAATAATCTGCCTACTGGTGATGTCAGAAATCCCTACAGAAGCTGTCATTTTACTATAAAGTATAAGTACACATAAATTGCAACAGGAATAAACTATAGGACTTGGAGTCAGGAATGCCTAAGTTCAAACACTGCTTTAGACATGTACTAGTTATGTGACTATGGGCAAGTCACATCTTTGTCTTAGTTTTCATACCAGTGAAATAGGGATAATAATACCTCATGTCATTGTGGTGAGGTTTAAGTAAAATAGTGTAGATAAAGCACAAAATAAAAGCACACTATATAAATGCTAAATCCAATAATAACAATAATCATCATCATTATCATCATCACTAAATTAGTAAATATCTCTGATTCCAGGGAGGAGAAACATGTGTTCTCATAGCAAAGGAGGAGAACAGATAATGGTAGGACCTAGAATTTGTCTACATTCTAGGAACTAGTCATAGAACCAATCTTTCCTCTACTTTCCTCTTTTCCATTCTATCTTGCCTTGAAAAGAGTCTAAAGCAAGACTCAAATGTAATACCAATGGGTGAGTCATAATATCTAGTCTTTTCCCAGATGCCATGATATATTGACTCCCTAGGTATTGTCATCCAAGTGTATATTTACTCATCCTAATTTTGTCCCATTCTTTGATTCCTGAGTTTATTCATTTTCTGATGTCACTCCATATTCAATGTGATGTAGTTGATGGTTGGCAAAAAAAGACCTGTCTTCCATTCCTCTCTCTGAAACATACATTCTTGTAATTCTATAGTAGTCAACCAACTCCTCAATGTTCTAGAATAGTATAAGACAATAAGGTTTACTTTAGGTGCTGTGAAAGGAAATTCTTGGTTCTCTTTTCTATTCTGAGTTTGCACTCATGAAAAGGGAATCCTTTGTTCTTTTTCTTAGTTGGAGTTTAAGCTTTGGTTAACACCAACTTAAGTACCTCACTAGATTTTGAAGACAGGATTAATTCTCTTTTGTCTTCCTTTTGATTGAATCAACACAAGCTTAAACTAGGTGGAGGAGCTCAAAAACCACTTAGTGAATTCACACCCTGCCTAGTGCTAGGTGAGAAGCCAGCAAGATATTGGGAGAGCTCCACCCTTTTTTCTAACTCAAATATCCAGAAACTTGTGAATTCTTTTAAGCGTTCACACATTCAGAAAGGTATGGTTCCAAAGGTGTGAATCCTAGGAGAGTTGCTACCTTCAGAGGACAATAGGTTTAACAATTTTGGACACTTTGATTGGTCCCTGTGAAGAGGGGTGGGAATAGAAACCACCACAAAAGCCACAAAAATCTTTGGGCTGGCAGTCTGGTGAAGTTGAATCTTGTGGAGAGTGTCTCCTGGAGATAGTCATCAAGGAACCTCATTGGAGACTGCAGAGTGGATCCTGACTTCAACTTAGACTCTGACTGCTGGGCTACTGTGGAAGAGGTGAATGCTAAAATGAATGCAATAACTGTATTTTGCAAGGTTATCTCATGAAGAAATGAGATGAAACACTGATTGCCAATTGGGGGGATTGGAATGGAACATTCCAGTTAAGAAAAGGAAAGAGCAGTTGGGGGCTGCTGGTCTTTCCTCTTTGACTTGAAGAGGAAAGAAGCAAAATCTTCATTGAGACTACTTAGCTACCAATTTACAAAATCCCTTGATGAGCAGGAAAAGATCCAGACCATTTATCTGTGTTACAGTAGTGGTATAGAGACTTTTTTCCCTTTGGTGAAGGAAATAGTCTGTTCTTAAGAAGACTCATTCAAGCTATATCTTTGAGACAAGAAATACCATAATCTTGACTCTATAAAGACATTAAGATAGTCTGGGACTTAGTCCCTAGACTTGTGCCTCAAACCCCTGAAGACATCTATAGGAGGGAGATAACTCAGGGACTCCCTGTTTCCTCTTTCCTAATTCATACCATAACCCCTTACCCAGCGAATAGCTAATTTATTTTACTGAGGACTCAGACATCTTAAATGAACTAGAAAGGGATTACAAATACCATCAACTAAAGAAGAAAGAGACTGAAAGCTCTAGTCAGATCTGACTCTATTGTTCAAATAGCTCTGCCTGGGGGGAGGGAGAATTGGTATTACTCTTTATCTGTTCCCTCTCTCTCAAGTACCTGTCAAAACTTTGGTTCCTTTGATTCCTCACTAGTACACTACTTGGTTGGGTGAGTGAAAAGGCTGACTCCCTTTCCAATTTCCTAAGAGACCAGCTTCCATCTTGGAGGAGGCCACATGATTACTCACTACTAGCCCTCCTGGCTGTGTACAAGTATAGGTATTTTCTCTAACCTCTTTCACATTTCTCTATTTTATTGTTTCCCCTCTATTTTGGTAAATAAACTGCACCCTACCATTAAATCGAACCTTTATAGTGCTGACCTGCAAAGTAAGAAGCAGTTCCTAATTGGAGAATTCCCTTTAGCAGTGATGTCACAGGTCCTTCTAATCTCAACCTCTATCCTTATCATTACCTTTTTTATATTGTCTAAAATAATTCATAAAGTTAAATGCCTGCTGCTTTTAGCATTCTCTAGCATGTCTGAATTTTCTGCGTCACTCTGGATCAAACGTGAGACATGAGTTGAATATTGGACTGTTAGTCAGGAGCAATGGGTCTTTGGATGGCTCAATGGTAACCTCACAGAATTATTTAATTCTCTGGATTTCATGTTTGACATAAAATGTATTGAAAAGATGATCTCTGAAGACCCTGCTTGGTTTCAACACTGGTTCAGTCATGTGTAGATGATCCTCTGAAACCAGATCCACAAATTAGAGCAATGGAAAGAGCGCAAAGCCAAAACCTTCTGATGGACTATAGATTTATTATAGAAATATTCGTAAAGCTCCAAGAGAAATATGCAAACAGTATAACGTGGTCCACCAAGAATTCTACCTGAAGGATCTGACTAACTCAGGGGAATACCTCTGTAATTCAGCAGAGGCACTAGTTCTCCCAGTGAAATCAATAAGTATTTTTAGAGAGCATGAATGACTTGCTTTGGGAAGTTATTCAATAATCAGTAGAGTGGAATTACAATACATACTTTTTCTTCAATGGCAGGACCAATGTGTTTCCATTGTTGAGTACCTCTTACCAAATTCTCCCTTTCTCCAGAAATATATCAGTATTTAGACTTTTCCCTCTGTGGGCAGAAGTTGAGAAGTTCTAAAATCTAACTAGATGAATTCTTAGAATAGTAGTCCTAGAGAGAAAGTGTTGTTTTTTCCTTGTCCTGGCATAGATTTTCATTTTTGGATGGACATACCCGTTTTTAAAGAAGCACAGTTAAAGCCACATACAAAGTTCAGAAGAATTCAGTTTGGAAGTGGATCATTCCTGGCAATTGCAGAGACTGAGAGTGGGGGAGAGACATAGTGAGACAAAGAAGAGGAGTAAGAGATGAAGACAGAGATGGAGAGAACTAGGGGCAAAGCAATGGAGGCAGAGAGATAGAGGGAAAGAGTCAGAGATGGATAAAATGTTAGAGACATAAACAGAATGAGAGAAAAAACAGAGAGAAGGAGAAGGGAGAGGGAATAAAAAAACACCTTGATCAGTGTAGCTGTAATTAAGAAAAACTTCCAGGTTATGTTCCTTATTTCAGTGTCAAAAAGACTTCAGGGTGGACTTAATTGTTTTCTTTCCCTTTCCTAATTTTTGTAGCTATCAGGCTTCAGGTGCCTGATATTAGCTTCCTTATTCTAACATTCAAATCCCATAAAATGTCATCTCTTCAGCACAAATCTGCTCTTCCAGGCACTCTTGGACTATACCACAGTCCCAGGTGTTCTAATGATGGAGAGCAGCAAAGTATCAAGAGAACATCCCATTCCCCTCTGGATTTGAACATGAAATCAACTTCTTTTAATTGCCTTTGCCATTGATCTTAGACTAAACATCTCACCTTAAATAACCCAACCTAAAGAACACTGTATATTTTGAGACACTGAGACTGCTTCATTTCAATCAGCACCTTTGATTTCCTGCTGGACTTGAACTCTGCTTTCTGGTATGACCTCTCCATGGCTTCCACTTTAGTATCGAACACACACACACACACACACACACACACAAACATACACAGACATAAATTTCAACATACATATGTACATAAGCTTTAGTCACTAACCAGTATATCCTGTGCAAGAATAAGGGTAAATTTTAGTTCATCAAAGAAATAAGCCATTAAATGATGTTATCCCCATAGCTACTTCTCATCATGTCATAAGGTCAAAGAACCTTGTCTATGATTACTTATTTCAGGATATTTCTTGGCTTTTCTTTGGCCTCATGTGCTCTCCTCCTCTGACAGTGATGTTCCTGGAGGTTGTAGGTGACTGCAAAAATAACATTCCTTATTTTCTATAACTTACCCTTCTGACTGGAAATTTCTCCTTCTGGGCATGGAGAGCAGTCAAAGCAGCAGTTAGGCTGCCCCTCCAAAGGACTCTTCCTAAATCCAGGAAGACAACTTTCACTACACACAGCACTGGGAACCTAAGAGAATGACAGGAGAGTGAAATATGCATCTTTAACTGAGAGCTGCTGATGTGTGCGGCAGAAAAAGGAATCTTATTTATATAACTGTACTTGACAGCCACCCCATAAACATATAGATAGACTATTAAGCTTGGAGTCAAGAAGATCTGACAAATACTTGCTGTGTGGCCCAGGAAAAATCAATTTACCTTTGTCTTTCATAGTTTATTAAATGTTCAAATGGGATTAATAACAATACCTCAAAGGATTGTTGAAAGGATAAAATCATATTCATAAAACCACTTGGAACACATTAGGTGCATGATAAATGCCTCTTCCCTTGTATTTCCCTTTCATATATCTTTGTTCATGCAAAATATTTTTTATATTAGACATTTTGTGTGATAGATATCTTATAGGAAAAAAAGTAATTGACAGAAGGGAGTATAGAAACTAGGAAAGGGGTATGTCTGGTTTAGGTCATACCATATGAGACTATACAGCAGGGAATGAGCAGGTCCTATATCCCTACCAAGACCATTAACATATTTTGAATCACAGATCCAGGGTGCAAGGAGAAAAGGGAACGTGTACACATGGATGACTTGATGAGATAAGTATTGGTTTTAGGCTCTCTATGTTGGTCTATGAAAGGAGTACTTTTGGTGAAAAATGATAACACTGTGGCTCACATCTTGAGTGCAGAGCAGGGGCTCAGCACCTGTTTCCATGCCATTCTGAGGTCTACCCAGTAATAAGCAGGGCAGGATTCCTTTACCCAACAGAAGCTGCAATTCTGTCATTTTGAATCAGCAAAGCTCCCCAAATGGTTGACAGCATCTGAATCATTCTACTGTTGCTTAAATCCAAAGTCAGGTCAAAAAGTAGGAGAGTTCAGAGCAATGTTGGGAGGATGGGAGAGTATAAGCAAACTGCCTTTATCCAGAATCAGACCATTTTGAAAACACTGAAATCTTATATCCTCACCTAAATTATCCCGACATCTTGGAAAAACACCAAAACAACACTCCCCAGAAAAAGAAAGATGACTATTCTAAACCTTCCCTTCAGAAGTGTCTAGAGCTGATGTGAATATGAGGAAAATCCGAAGTTAATAAGTGGACCAAATGAATGATCAAACAAAGAAAAGAACACCAAAATAAAAAGTCATTAGAATAATGAGGATGTTGAAGATACAACCCAGAAGAAAACTATAAAATATCACAAAAAACCTCAAAGAAAAATACAGATTTGCTGTAAGCTCAAATAGAATTCTTGAAAGCAATGAAGCAAGAATTTTTTAAATAACTAAAATGCTTTATTCAATGAAATTCATGTTGTAGAGGAAAAACTGGAAAAGAAGTGACAGATTTTAAGGAGTGAATTGCATAGCAATTAAACAGATTGAAGAAGAGGTACATAATTTTGCCCATGACAGAAATTCTGAAAATAACCTTAGACTAAACAGAAGCTATTGACTTTGAAAGACAATAAGAAATATTAAAATAAATTCAAAAGACATAAAATAAGACAAAAAGTATTTTCTTTTGTAAAAATAAGTGGCATCTAAAATATATTGAGGTAATAAAAATAATGTTTGGACTACTGAGATGCCATGATCAAAGAGAGAATCCAAGCATCATTATTCCTGAAATATTTTCCCTTTTCTTTTCATTTTCCAGTGGTAAAGGTAAAAATTATGGTTGGACTGAATATTTGAGAGTTTGCTTGCCAGGAATTTAATTACTAAATTCCAATAAATTACTTGTCAGAATGGCTTTTATGGTTGTTTATTTACAAGTAGAGTGAAGAAAGTAAGGAATTGAAAGGGAGAGAGAGAGAGAGAGAAAGAGAGGGGGGGGGGTAGCTGCTCTGGCCTGGTCTGAACCAGGCAGGAATTCAGAGGCCCCAGAAGGGGGAGCCCAGAATTAATTTAACAAAGCCTCCACCCTCCTCCAAGATAGGGGCTTCTCCAGAGGCTAGTTCCTCCAGAAAATCCAAGGAAAGGGAGTCAGCCTTTTCACTCACCACATGTCCATCCAAAGGGAAGCAGTCTGAGATCTCAACCTGAGCTCCTCCAATGCCAAGTTCCAAGGTGAAAATGCCCTCACAGGAAGTGACCAACAAATTTAAAAGCAGTTCTTTGTGTCACTTCCTGTGCCTTCCTTCCACCTTTACATGTACCAATGGTGTCTTAAATTTGGCTTTTGAACTGCCCAGGCATCATCCAGTTGTTTTTGATTTGTCACTTGCTAGTACATGTGGGTCATAGACCTTCCCCCCTCCACACTTAATCCTTAAGTGGGGGAGTATACATTCCTGGTGACTAAAAATCTAAAGAATAAGTAGGGTGGAATTAATCTCATTTTCACACCAGTCAATAACATGCATTCTTAAAAAGAAAAAAAAAAACCTTATCTTTTTTTTTTTTTAAACCCTTACCTTCCTTCCGTCTTGGAGTCAATACTGTGTATTGGCTCCAAGGCAGAAGAATGGTAAGGGCTAGGCAATGGGGGTCAAGGGACTTGCCCAGGGTCACACAGCTGGGAAGTGTCTGAGGCCAGATTTGAACCTAGGACCTCCCATCTCTAGGCCTGGCTCTCAATCCACTGAGCCACCCAGCTGCCCCCAAAACCCTTATCTTTTGACCTGGAATCAGTACTCTGTATTGCTTCCAAGGTAGAAGAGCAGTAAGGGTTAGACATTGGGGATGCAATGGATAGAGAAATAGGCCTGGGGTTAGGAATATCTGCTTTCAAATTGGGCTTCAGATACTTACTAGCTATGTTACCTTGTGGAGGTCACTTAACCAAAATTTCCCACAGTTTCTCGTATATAAAATGGGGACACACTGGAGGAAGAAAGAGCAAACCACTCCATTTTCTTAGTTGGACATGACTTAATGACAACAACAAGAAAATATTCCTCCAACAAGTGTGCTTGTTGTCTGCATCATTTTGAAAAAAAATACTTACCTTTCCTGAGCATGAGTTTCCTCAAGTACAACGAGGAAGACAACAGACTTAGATGGTCTTTGAGATCGCTTCATTATCTTGGTCTATAATTTTAATGTAATCATTGGTTTTCTACTATTTGTAAATACAAGCAATAAGGAGCAATCAAATAGTGCCAGAAATGTTCTTGTGATTAGAAGTATCAATCTAACATTTAAAATGTTTCTGACCTTTGAGCCCCACCAGCCCCACACTATGGCATCTTCCCAGATTGTGAAATCTTGACCAAATTGAGCTTTGGGGACAAACTGCCCCACTTTCACCAGAGCGTCAGTTTCATTTGGAAAGAACACATAGTTCATAATGGCATATTGAGCCTCAGATCTTCTCCTCTCATCCACAAACACCTGGTCACCAGCATTGTTGGTAAATTGGGTTTTCTTTAGGAAAGAGTGAAGCTGAAAGGGAAGAGGAATCCCAATTACTGGGTAGTACCTCAGCAATGGGCTCCCATTGAAGTACAATCTATGAGTTATTTGAGATATACTGAGTTTGTTTTGTGGCCTTTTGGAGTTCTGTAGTCTTACATCTCCAAGATGCCTAATTTAATTTTCAGCCTTGATGCCTTGCGTATCTCTTTGCCCCTTTTCTCACTTTTTGTGACATCTTTGAAATTTGCTTTGAAATTTGACTAGATTCCTTGGCTTTCTTTAAGTTTTGCCTAAAATCTCATCTTGTAGAGGCAACTTTTCAACCCTCTTAATTCTAGTGTTCTCTCTGTCTGTTAATTCTTTCCTGTGTTTTAAAATTAATTTTTATATTATTTATTTTATTTTAGTCTCTCCCATTAGATTGTGACCTTCTTTAGGTTGTACACTGTTTTTTTTTTTGCCTCTTTTCATATCCACAGGATGTAAGCACAGTGTAAGTGCATAATAACTGCCGAATTAATGGATAATTTTATGAACAAGAGATGTTTATCCTAGAAAAGGAAAGTATTAGGAAAGCCACCATTGGTCTTTCTAGAGCTGAATGGAGGTCATATGGAACCATAATTTTTTTTATGTCCAATTGGTCCAGAAGACTGAACTAGCAGCAATGGCTAAAAGGGAAAGAGAAGCGACTACTGGGCACCATGGCATATGCCTATAGTTTCTGCTGTTAGGAAGGCTGAGGGTGGTGGATCATTAAGTCCAGGACTTCTGATCTGCAGAACTCTTAAAGGTGACTGGGTGGTCTGAGCTAATTCTGTGAAAAAATGGTGAATTTATGACAGCAGAAGATCACCAGGGTGTTTCATGGCAAGTAGCCAAGGTCAGAGAAAAGGAATTGGTTCAAGCTTCCATGGTGATCAGAATTGGGATCAAGCCTATGAGTGATCATTACATGCTCACCCCTTGTTTTATTGAGGGGGAGTTTCAAGTATGAAATGAATAATAAGAACAGAATTCAGTTTTTTTTAAATTTTTATTTCTCTATTGCCCCTCCCACAGAGACCAAGGATTTGTTACTGAATTTTAAAAGGGAATGAAATCATAGAATCAGTTTAGTTAACATAAGGAAAAAAGATTTAAACTAAAACAACCTGTGAGAGTCACAGAAAGGACCAATGCTACTTCTTTCCTGAAAGACTGGATCAATTAATTCTCATTAAAAATCTCAGGAGAATTTTGAGATAACCAAATTTACCTCTGGTGTAGAGACATACCAAGGAGAATTTTTGAGCCTGATATCTGGACATAGGGGACTGGTGGGAATGTTTGTTTCCATAAGTGGTTAAAAAATCAAAAGCTTCCATTAATGGCTAGAGGACATTTTAACCTGAATCTTTTTTTTCATCAGACATATGTGATTAAAATATTTCTCTGCATAATTTTCATTATGCTCTTAATATAATGTATTGATGTATAGTTAATAAGATCCAGGTTTGTCTAACACAGGACGTGATGAAAGAGAGGATTAAAAACCTATAGGAAAATAAGTATCTCAAGTTCGTATATAAACTCAGATGGAGGTGCAGAGTTAATTGATTGATTCATGAGAACATGTGCATTAGTAAAAGTTTATAAGTATGGATCCCAACCTACTCACGATTGCTTTAGAGCTCCGAATGAGAATTAATGAGAAAATTATTCACTAGCAGGAAGAGACGTCCGGACAACTGACCATTATTTAGTTGTTAGCCACTGTAGGACATTTTATATCCAAATCAAAACCACACAAGCTAATGAGAAATACTATTTCAACAATTATAGCTGCCACAAAATGGAATAAAGTATATTGAGAGATGATAGATTATTCCCTGACTAGATGTCAATGGACAAAATTGTTGTGAAAGCAGTTCCAGTCCAGGTCACATGAATGACTACTTGATGGAACCAGAGGTCATTTCCAGCTCCAAGTCTCTATGAAATAAACAGCAATTCTCCAAATGACAACTCACAAGTGCTGGGAATTAACAATACAATCTGTGAGGAGAATGTAATCAGAGAATTAGGGATTTGCGAGGGAGTTCATTATCCATTGTGTAGAATTAATAACCAAAATATATTGCCAATACATCATAACTAAGAAGTGGCCACCCATTTGATATTACCTGCCATGAATAAGGTACTAAGTATTCTTCATTTACCATTGATCTTTTCTCTGATTTTCTTCTAGATATTTCATGGAGAGCCCAAGCCACAGCATAGACAGTATTGTAGATGGTGTAGCTAAAGCCTGACATAGTCATATCAAAAGAGCCCAATGGTAAAGTGTCCAAGGAAGCATTGGGTGAACATAATTCTTGTTCTAGGTATTCTGGTTGATTTGGGCACCTAAAAGCAGAGAGCCAGAATCCCCTCAGTAAAGCATCATGTGGATATTTTGTAGGTGTAACTGTCTTAAGAAAAGTCTTGAATCCAGGAATTTCTCTTGTCAAGTATGAAAATGTGAGAGCCCCATGGAAAGCAAAACCTTGACTATAGAGGGGCCTCATAGTAATGTCCCAGTGAGACGTGGCAATCCACACCTTCTCTATTTGGAATATAGGAACTTGTGAATGTCTCAAAATCATTAATGAATCCGTGTCACCATGGACGACAATCACTTTGCCTGATGATGTCATGATCCTGGGCATGAAGGTCTTATGTGATTCCATTTGGGTTCTTTCACTGACAGGGATTTTTTCTGTAAAGGACACACAAACACCTTTCTTTACCATTTCCCCCCTTATTTCCCAGAGGAATTTTTCCCCTCTCATATCATCTGAGACAACCAGTCCTATCCAGTTCCATTCAAAATATACCATTAAATGGACAACACCTTGGTGGAGAGAAGTGTCTTTGGGGGCCATCTGATAGAGGGAAGGAAACTGGATCTTGTCACTAAGAATTGCATCAAATGGGCCATAGCTGATCTGGAAGAGAAAGAAACAGGAATCAGCTTGTTCCATGGTGATACTGAGAGAACTGAAGCAAAACGTGAATTAGGAAATGGGCCTTTTTTGTTGACAGAAAAGATGATGTGAATTTTAGTCTATTTCACAAATACAGAATAGAAATACAGAACAAATACAGTTATAAATACAGAAAATCTCTCTATTTATCCCTCTCAGTCCTCAAAGGGACAGTGATATAGTGCAGTGGCAGGATTCTCTATAGACGGAAGATGTGGGAATGTGTTAATTAAGTTTGAATGATGAAAAAATTAATGAATAAGAGAAATGAATTCAGTAGGAAAAGGGAGAAGGTAGAGAAAGAACGGAATAAATTATTACACATAAAAGAACTACATATGGAAGGTGTTTTATATTTCAGCATAACATTTTGAGGGAATGCAACAGTACCTCACTGATATTATTTGGATCAAGGAAGCAAGTAGTTATATACATAATTGGGTATAATAATACTTGTTTCTTAAAGGGAAACAGGAGGGTAATGGAATAAGAGGAAGAGGAGTAATAAAAAACCAGGACTAATAAAGGAAGGTAGTTAAATTAGAAAAAGTTTGCAGGAAATTTCTCAGGTAAAGATCTTTTTTCTCTTAAATATAGAGAACTGAATAAAATTTACAAAAATAAGAACCACTGCTCAATTGATGAATGGTCAAGGGATATGAACAGGCAATTTTCAGAAGACATAAATGTTATCTATATTATCATTTTTTGTTCTTCATCAGTCATGGAGGTCTTTCCAACTCATATGGAAATCAAGTAGTTTACTATTCCTTATTTCATAATAGTATTATATCACCATCATATACCACAACCATTCATCAAGCAAGGGACACCATCTTATTTTCCAATTTTTTGGCATCACAGAGAGCGCAGCTATAAATAATTTTGTATCAACATTTTTCATTATTATCTCTTTGGATTACAAATCTAGTAGTGGTATTGCTGTGTCACAGAGTAGGTATTCTTTTAAAGCCCTTAGGACATAATTCCAAATTGACTTTCAGAATTGCTGGGTCAATTCACAACTCCACCAACAGTGTATTAGTGTCCCAATTTTGCTCCATTCCTTCCAACATTTATTATTTTCCTTTATTGTCATAATAGCCAATCTTCTGAACCTAGCAATTTCTGAAAGCAGATTCATTCCTCCTCTACTGTCAGGATGAAAGAAGAACTAACCTACAATGTATGCACCATTCTGACACTTCCCTATACAGAATCTTATGCAATCGTGTGCCTTTTAGCCAACAAAGATGCAAGATGAATTCTTTACATGGTTCCCCTGACTTAGGGATCTCACTTTGGTTTCCAAATTCCAATAAAGATCTCTGTGCCCTTTCAGCTTTCAGTTATTGTTTTTTTTTGCTGGTCTTCAAGTACATGACCAGAACTCTGAAATCTCAATGTGAGTTATACCACAAAATTCCCTGAGCTAATTATCCAAGGCCTCTAAACCCTGAATGTATGTGTAGAGAATATTAGAGACAAATAATATTTAATGAAAATATGAAAGCTTTAAAATAGGAGTGAAGACAGAAATAGAGGTTTTCAGTCATTCCTCTTTTAATAGGAGTAACCCCATACTAAAAACTGGTCTCCAATTCATTTATAGCAGGACTCATATTTTCCTTTTTTTTTTGTTCCATGAAGCAATCCCTATTTCTGTTCTGGTTTCCAGACCACAAAAGCAGTCAGTTATATGCTTGACAAACAATGACAATACTCAGTATGCAGCCAGGCTGAAAAGTATATTAGCCTATCTATAAGGCCAGTGTTCTAGAAGATCCTTTTCTGGTCTTTAACAGGTGAACTGCCTTCTGAAAAGAGTTTCCTCATACAACCAGTATAACAATGTCTTTTGTACTCATTAATTAAGTTAGTTACCTACTTGTGAGCAATGTCATGAATTTATTCCTGTACCTGCCTTTCCATAAAGATACTTATGGCTCTATTATTATACCATTATATATATATATACCATTATAGATAGCCTTACCATGTGCTCATGTTCCAGGCTTTTTTTTTGTATATATCACTCTTCGCAATGAATTAAGGTTGAACATTATTGAACTAAAAGATTTCAAAAGATAAAACACCAACAGTGAGATACGATAGACTGACCAGTCTTTCAACTGGAAGTCCAGGTATATAAATTTTAATTTTGATTTCTACTCGTACATTACATGAATTATGTAATGCTGAGCAGATATTTTAAGCTTTCCAATTTTCAGTGACGTCATCTGTGTGATGGGCAAGTAAATCTAGGTTTTCCTATCAGATACTTTCATGAACTGCATTCTAAATGGCTCCCATTCTCCTCTTGGTCTACAATTTTGGATGATGCTCCAGGAGAAGTTTACCTTCCCTGATGATTGAGGCAGCTTCAAGGTGCAGTGCCAAGGGGATTTCAATGGTGTCAAGAAGACCAGAGATCAAATTCTGCCATGGGGACTTCTTAACTGCATGATTCTCGATAAGTAAATTAATTTTTCTCAGTCTCAGTATCCTCCTCTGTAAAATTAGGCTTATAATATCACCTGAGGGGATGGCTGTGAGGAACAATAACAGTACTTATATAAAGCACATTAAAAACTTTAAAGCACTTCATAAATGCTAGTTATTGTTGCTGTTATGTTATTACAAATAATAATATAATAGTATTTTTTGGTTGATAAAGGCATAGAGAACGGCATAGTCAGATTGCCTATCATTCACCTGTGGAAACTTGTAGAGGTCGAGTATTGTCCCCATTTGGACAGAGAGAGCTGAAGTGACTCCTCCAATAACAGCCACAGCCTTGTCCTGCTTCCTGCAGCTGTAGTTGGGAATGGGCTGGTCTTGGCCAGACAGCCACCTCAGGGAGCTCTCCAAGGTTCTCTCATCACTGTGGTAAGTGTTGTAGAGGTGGAATCCCAGGGAAATGTTGGGCAACAGATGGGAATCTCTGTTAATCTCCTCTACAGCAAACAGTAGAGCCAGAGCCTGCTGGTAATTTTTGTGGAGCCACCTGTAGGGGTGAGTGCCACAGAATGTTAACAAATGCCACAAAAAGAACTCTTTTCAGAAGGAAGAATTCCTCAGTCAGGAGAGTCAAAACTAAGCACTTAACCAGTTATTCAGTTCATTTAATTTATATTAAAAGAAGCCCTGTCTATGTGCCTTGTTCCTATACTCTTCCTTTCTTGTGATTCCAGAGAGAGTGAGGATTATTGGCCTTAAGTTTTTATGTGATTCTGTTTGCTTGAGTCACTCCTTTATTCCAACAATAGATACAGAGCATCCAGATCCACCTAGATCCTATAGAACATCTGCATGTTCCTTGACCCTAGGAGAACTATTTTATAAAGGACAACAATATAAATGTACCAATAAAAGTAATATAAGGTTGTACAGGTAAATAACATTGATATAAAAGAAAGCAGAGTAGAGGTTAGGTCGCATTCCTATGAAGAAATAACAAAGGCGTTATGAAGGGCTTCATGGCCCATGAAATGTGAGGATGACTTTGCTATATGGGTCTTTGGGGAAGGGGCCATTCCAAGGGAAGGAAATGTATGACACAAACCAGTCCACATAGGTGTGAGAATAGGAGGGACTGCACATTTGGGGTTCCAGTGTCTTAATTTGCTCCTTTCTCATTTATCTGATGAAAGATGAGGTTCAGGCTTAGTGTCCCCTACTTTCTAACTATTTCCCTTTTAGAATAGAAAACCAAATTCATTGAAAACATTGTTATCTTGTAACCATTATTCAATCAAGAATCCAGTCATAAAGAAGAGACATCTCAGGTATTCATGGCAATGTTTTAAACTAATGTCGTAAGATTTCTCCAGCAGCTACCCTGTCAGACAATCTCAGACTGTTGTATTGGGGATAGAAGCTGAGGATGACAGCATCACAACTTGTGGGTAATACACTCCCCATGCTAGCATCTCCTTCATTTTAAGTTCTTTCCATTTGCTAGTTTTCTGAGATTTAAAGAAATTATGTCCATTTTTTACTTAGTTCACTTTCTATTAACTTTCACTAAGTAATGTTATTCTCATGACAAAATTTAAAACCAATAGAGTTTAGATGGCATTTGATAGAACAGGATTTTTGTTTAAATTCTCACCGTGGTAAAACCTTCTTTTCCTTCTAAATTGTACCAACAATTCTCCCTAGATGGAGAATAATGATAGAAAAGAGAATAAGAGCAATCATATTAAAGCATTAAATCAATAACCATTGATGAAAATGATTTAATGCTTTCCCCCCTTTTCTACAAAAAATCCTTCTAGATCCTCGAGAATATCTAGAATATTTTCTTATTAATGAGTAGAAAGACAGACAAAAAAGGAAACAAAGTTATCCAGAGCAGTTAAAAAAGTGACTGAAGGTAAGATAGATCTATAGAAGCATTTGACAGCAAGATGTTACAAAAGAAGAGGTTAGGATGCTTATCTGCCAAAGGATCATCCATTGTATTACATAATCTTAACAAGTATGACAGAGTTAATTGCTAACCTGCTTTCCCTCAGCTATCACATGGGGAAATTGTCCAGGAAGTGGTGTATTTTAGTCTCAATCCCAATTCCATAGTGCTGACTAACAGAGAGGACCTGCTATATCAATCTACAAAGGGAACTGATCCAGGAGGAAGCACAAAACTAAGGTCTGGCCATCAGCACAAATGTCAGGACAGCTCAGCTATGTCTCCTAATGGAAATATAGCTCCACTTCTTTTGGAATGCTACAGTTTAGAAAAGTTGAACTAGATAAACAGGAATTCCTCACATATGACTTGCTGAAAATCAGAATACTACAGACATCACTGAGAAAAGAGTGGGCATTCCAGTAATACAGTTCTAAATCTCACTGAACACTTACTACACAGGTATCCTGAATATTCCTCTGATTTCCCGATAATTCCAAATCTATTGATCCCTCAGTTTTAGACTCTGTCTCAGGATGCTCAAATTAGCTGTGTTGCAATATCCTATCCTGGTCTACTCTGCCTATATAGAACATATACATAGTTCTAAGAAACATCAAGGAAAATGATAAATTCACATACTCCCAAGATGGAGAATATCTAATGGTATATGTTCCAATGGTAGGAGACCTGGGACAAATATAATGTCTTCACTGAAGTAGGAATTCCCAGGGCTCTGTAAAATATTATGTTCACTGTTTAGTAGTAGTCTCTCGGTAACTGAGGATGACGATTGTCTTTGTGCATTTTCATCTATGGAGGATAGATGAGTGTGCACAAAGACTTGTGCGTGAAGGAGATTTAAATGGAAAAGTCGATGCACAGAGACAGTCCCACTCTCTCGGCATTGGAAGCCTGGGTCCAGTGGCATGAAAAATCGTTACACCTGGAGACTTCCACTTCACTGTTTATCATATGGGGTAATGTAGAAAGGAAATTTGAGAGCTTTCATTCTTGCAGATGGGGCAGATCTCCTTGCCCAATTTTAGTACACTCTGTACCACTCAGTCTGCCCAAGGATATAAAAGGGACAGAGTGCTCTAAACTTCAGGGTATTAATATAATTCCTGGAGTCTTGGAGTCCACTTCCATTCTTAAGCATCAATATTAGGTCAGGAATGGGTAGTGAATACAATAAAAGACTGAACCTGCTTCGGAATGACCTTTTTGGGTATAGGTATTTGCAGCAGAGTGAAGAAGAGGAAATAGAAGAAATTAGTTTTTTTTTCTGTTTAACTCTGAGGGTCAATGAAACATAAGGAAAACTGTGAAGGATGTAAAAGAATTAAGAGACAAGAAGAGAGGGGAAGCCTGTATTGAATCATGCTATATGAGCCTGCCTTCTGCTTCATCTATAAAGTTCTCTGTCTAATCACCACAGCAAAATTAATATCATAGAGATAGCGAGACACTTACTGATAAGGCTTACAAGCTTTGTTAGGAGGACTTGCAAACAGGTCTGCTCCTGTAATACTGTTCACTTCAGCTGAGAATAGTGATAAAAAGATCCCAATTACCAGGTCTCCATCTTGAGAAACTAGGGGATTGATCTGGTGGAAGCAGGGGAGGTTTCCCATCCTGTGCTCAGATCCTGGAAGGTGCAGGAGCATAGAGAGGAGAAAAGAAGAAAGCAGTTGAGAAATACTTTTCTGAATAGGGAGCAACATCTCCCTGAAGATTAGCCAAGTTCCAAGGCTGAGAAAACACACTCAGACCAGTGCAAAATTAACTGCCTTAATCATGGACTGGTGAGGAACTGTCCAGCATCAGAACTGTCCTGTCCTTTTTTATTAGGTGATCATGCTCTGGTCTGTCTGCCACTCCTGAGGAAACACAATGGGACATTAGTCAGGCCCATAACTAAGTCAAGGGCAATAGTGCAAGGCAAAATGAATGTTTTATAGTTTCCTCAGCTTTTAGGTTTTGTTCTGTCTCCTGGCACCCTTGTTGTTAGATTCTGTTAGGGACCTCTCCCACTTCAGTCTCCACAGGGAAGTCATGATCCATGAAGAACTCTGGGGAGAAAACTGCCTGAGGCACTCCAGCTGAGTCTCTGCATCCAAGGGAAAAAACAAATATAAAGTGTTTTGGACTCTTCTTTCCCTTGTTCTCAGTGGAGGCTACAATACAGAAGTGCCTTCCTAGGAAAGCAATTTCTGTGTTTTGGGTAGACAAAATAGTCCGTTGAATAAACTTTTAAAAAATTCCCTGGTAGGTGAGTAGCTTAAAAAACACACCTTAAGTGATGACAATTTCCCTGATAACTTCTAATTTTGATGGCCTTGATGTCAACTCCCTCAACTCCCTGCCTCACTTCTCTAGACTAGGCTGTGAGGCACTCTCTTCTGAAGCTGTATTATAGTATGTGCAATGCTCACAAATACCTATCCTACTTCTCCTTTCACTGCCTTGTCAAGATCATTGCATCACAGTCTCGTAGAAAAAAGGGGCCTTGGAAGTTGCTTAGTCAAATAGATTTGTGACAGAATTCCCCTTCCCACTGACTAGCAATACCGACACAGCAGCATTACATTTCCTGCCTAGTAAGGTTATAATGACAGATGAAAGAAGTAACGAATTTAGAGTTGCCAGAACCTCTAGAGTGAATCTGATTTAACACCTTTTTTATAGGTGAGGAAACTGATGCCCAGGAAAATAAATGACTTGTGTGCATTTACACAATATGGAAAAGATGAATTCTGGCCTTTTGACTTCACTTAATATTCTTATTGCCCATTAATGCTACCAAAGAAGGGCACAGGTATATACGATACATTCAGATTTCAGGTTGACATGTACTTGTTTAAGAATCTTCATTATTAGTATTTTGCCTTCATGGATTATCTGAATTATAATGTACTGAAGAGGCTATTCAGGGTAAAGCATCATAGATGCAACTGAGCATTCTTGTGTGTATGATTAAATTACTAGAAAAGGAGAAGGAATACAAACTTTAGGAGAACCTGGCATCACTCTTACAAAACTAGCCAATCTCAATATCATCCCCGGTTGTGGACATCCCATGCGTGCTGTGGGAGAAAGGAGAAACAAGAGTTTGAATGAATGATTGGATAGATGGATCAATGAATGAATGAAAATGAATTTCATGACTAATTGTGTTACTTTCTGGTGACACCAATACCAAAGGAAAGACATTCTTTGTACTCTCGAAGCTTTTATTATAATGAGGGAGATAACAGATATAGAGAAGTGATTATCAGGTATGTATATTTTGGTGTGGAAAGTTAGAGAGATGAGTAGAGGCACTATGGAAAGGGGTAAGGCATCCATTCAGAAGTAATGGCAAAAGTGATTTGATAATAATTTCAGAACTGGAAAGAAAGCTTGAAAAAGCTAGCAGGTAAAATGAAGCTTACCTTTCAGGGAGCCTAAACTCTGTGGGTGACTACCATCATCTCTATTCCGGAGAGCAGATCTGCAGGGTGGGAGGTAAACTGTGCAATGGTTAAGTCCCTGGAATTTGGCCTCTGTGGAGACAGGTGAAGCAGGTGTTTTTTCCTGGTCAAAAGTCTTTGAGTCAAAGTCATAGAGAAGCCTAAAACTCCACGTTACCCTCTTCAAGGAAATCAATCCATAGGCAGAATATGTTTATTACCCATAGTAAAAATGCTAGTCATTCTGATACCTGTGTGCTTGAATTAGGGGCTCCAGCCTATGGCCTCTCTCCTTCCCTTGTATGAGAGTACCTGGTGTGATTTGCAAGGACAGAATTCTTTTTACTGTCTATAGGAGAATGATGGAGAAGAGGTAACTGGGCAAGTGTTATAGAGAGATTGTTAGGTAGATACAATGTTTATCAAGTTCTTTATATGTAGCAGGCTCTGTGCTAAGGTCTGTGGATACATATAGCAGCAATCGAGCCAGCCCCTGTCTTCAAGGAGTCTACAGCATAGTGGGGGAATATAATAAATGAAAGGGTATTGGAAAGCAGAGAACAGAAGGAGCCTCTAGGAAGTGCCATTGAGTCCTGCTTTCTGACCATGTTAGGCAAAAGTTTCTCCTCTCAAATCCAATTGGAAGCAGGAGTACAAGTAGTTCAAGTTGTCCATGGTGTGGAGAAGGTCAGAGAATGGTGCCATGGTCAATAACTGCAACTAAGTACCAACTAAGTGTATCTTTCCCCATGATGTTTAGTCTTCTCCCAGACAAGCTACGATCAACCTACAGGTAGGCTTTGCAGTCCTGAAGTTGTTCCCATTGCAACGTTTTATGAAATGATTACGTATTCTTTAATGGCTCTATGCTCATGTTGCCAGTGGAAGCATTAGCCGTGAGACCTTGGCACTGATGCTGCCTGCAATCAATATGGCCCCTTACCTCATGAGTAAGCCCTCAACAGTGTCTCACCTTTGTTATCATTCCTTCTTAGTTCTGATTTTCTGGAAGTAATCCTACTAGTTTTTTAGGTTTAAACTTATATAGTCCTCTTCTCCCAGGAATGCCCCCAAAGGGCCCAAATTGTTTATCGGTTAATACTTATAGATTTTCAAAGGTCTTTGTCAGAATTACTCTCAAGACCAGACATAAGTTAAGCCAAAAAGCAGACTGGTCAGTGGTAAACAACTAGTGGCAAGATATCTAAAGATGTCCATCATGTAGACATTGGGGAGAAGTTAGAGAAGAGGTATGGACAAAGCATGAGAAACTATGGAGAAGCTTCAACATAGATCCCAGAAATAATTGCATATAAGCAGGAGATCTAGAGAAAGGACACACATATAGGGAGAGGCTCCTTTGGGGAATTTGTTATCCTTGGAAAAGAAACTCATCTTTTACTTTAAATCCAGCTGATCTTACTCTGTCCTATCCTTCTTTGGACAGAGAATTTCTTGTGAATTGAGAGATTTCAGGGATTCATGTCTATGAACTTAGTTGATTTGAACAAACATTTAAGTACCTTCTGTGTGGAAAGACCAAAGCCGAGATGTGAGGAGGTTCAGAAACAAAGTTTAGAAGATGTGTAATCATTTCCTAATAGATTTCTTAGTCTGGTAATGGGAAAATGCAAGGGAAAAATTCAGTTATTAAACATTTTACATGCAAGGTTGAAGAGTGTTAAATAAGTTATAGTAAAGGGATATCATTGGGAGTATCCAGGGAAGATTTTCTGATTTTTACATTAATCTTTAGATGATGGGAATGACTTCCAATGCTGTTTTAAAGAGTAAAGATATAAATAAAGTCAATGGAGGGAAACAATGGAGCATGAACTCTAAATAAAGGAGAAACATGTTCAGATGTGTGGGTAATGGGGTTCATTAGTCAGCGGTGGCCTCATTGTTAGAATATGTACAGTACCATTTGCCTTCTGCCAGTCTATATGGTGCTGCTAAACTTACTTCTTTTTGCCCTTGCTTCTGAGAACACAGTGGGAAGTAGACTCTTTCTTATAAGCTTCCTTCATGGTGATGAAAAGACTTCTTATAGCTGCTGAACCAGAATTGAGTGTGCATAAGACATTTTCAAACAGATGAATTCTCTCTCTCTCTCTCTCTCTCTCTCTCTCTCTCTCTCTCTCTCTCTCTCTCTCTTTCGAGTATTCTGTGAGAAAAGACCTATTATAGATCTCTCTAGGTGGGAGAATAGACAGTTGCAATTGCCTGTCTCAATTGTCTCATTTCCTTACCGTATTGCCATGTGACTGTGAATGTCTTTTTTTTTTTCCATTTAATTTCGATTCCTTTCTAATCTCAGATGATTGAACTGAGGAGAAATATACAACATTGTGACCTTTGAAGAGTCAAAAGGATTGCCACATCTCTTAGCATCTATATCCAAGTCCAGCGAAAAATATGCCTTGGAAATGGACCTATCTGATCCATTTCAGACATGAATTGGCCCTGGCACTGTAGGCACTGTGTCCTGAATTAAGTAAGCAACTTACCTACTGGGTATGCCACACAGAGCAGTAAATTTAATGGTGAGAATGTTTGGTTACAAATATTCATTTTTTGCATATTGTCTTCAAGAATCGACAGGTTTTGTGATTTTATTCCTTTTAGCACAATAGTATTCCATCACCAACATATATCATGATTTGTTCAGCCATTCCCCAATTGAAGGGCATCCCCTCATTTTCCAATTTTTTGCCACCACAAAGAGCACAGCTATGAATATTCTTGTACAAGTCTTTTTCCTTATTATCTCTTTGGGGTACAAACCCAGCAGTGCTATGGCTGGATGAAAGGGCAGACAGTCTTTTATCGCCATTTGGGCATAGTTCCAAATTGCCCTCCAGCATGGTTGGATCAATTCATAACTCCACCAGCAATAAATTAATGTCCCGACTTTGCCACATCCCCTCCAGCATTCATTACTTTCCTTTGCTGTCATGTTAGCCAATCTGCTAGGTGTAAGGTGATATCTCAGAGTTGTTTTGATTTGCATCTCTCTAATTATAAGAGATTTAGAACAATTTTTCATGAGCTTATTAATAGTTTTGATTTCTTTAACTGACAATTACCTATTCATGTCCTTTGCCCATTTATCAATTGGAGAATGGCTTGATTTTTTGTACAATTGATTTACTTCTTTGTAAATTTGAGTAATTAGACCTTTGTCAGAGATTTTTGTTATGAAGATTGTTTCCCAATTTGTTACTTCCCTTCTAATTTTGGTTATGTTGGTTTTGTTTGTACAAAACCTTTTTAATTTGATGTAGTCAAAATTATTTATTTTACATTTTGTGACTTTTTCTAAGTCTCACTTGGTTTTAAATTATTTCCTTTTCCAAAAATCTGACATGTATACTATTCTGTGTTCACCCAATTTGCTTATAGTTTCCTTCTTTATGTTCAAGTCATTCACCCATTCTGAGTTTATCTTGGAGTAGGAGGTGAGGTGTTGATCCAAACCTCATCTCTCCCACACTGTCTTCCAATTTTCCCAGCAGTTTTTTATCAAATAGTGGATTTTTGTCCCCAAATCTGGGATCTTTGGGCTTATCCTAGACTGTCTTGCTGAGGTCACTTACCCCAAGTCTATTCCACTGATCCTCCTTTCTGTCTCTTAGCTAGTACCATATTGTTTTGATGACCACTGCTTTAGAGTATAGTTTGAGATCTAGGACTGCAAGGCCACCTTCCTTTGCAGTTTTTTCACGATTTCTCTGAATATCCTTGATCTTTTTTTCTTCCAAATGAACTTTGTTATGATTTTTTCTAATTCAATAAAAGTGTTTTTTGGTAGTTCGATGGGTATGGCACTAAATAAGTAAATAAGTTTGGGTATGATGCTCATTTTTATTATGGTCGCTTGTCCTACTCATGAGTAGTTAATGTTTTTCCAATTGTTTAGATCTAGTTTTAATTGTGTGGAAAGTGTTTTGTAGTTGTGTTCATATAGTTCCTGAGTTTGTCTTGGCAGATAGATTCCCAAGTATTTTATATTGTCTAGGGTGATTTTAAATGGAATTTCTCTTTCTAATTCTTTCTGCTGAGATGTGTTGGAGATATATAGAAATGCTGATGACTTATTGTAGCATACCAGGCATGTTAGCATCTTGGAAGTATGGTTGATGTATCGATATTGTATCCTGTATATTCATTTACCAGACACAGTCAGATCACTTAATGTTCATTGCATGGAAAGGGATAGTCCAAAGGACAGCGCAAATGACAACCAAATTCCTGGGCTGGGCATTGACAGCCACAGAGTCCTGGCTTGGGCTACATTCATTTACAAAGATTGGGTTGAATTAATCTCCTCCGCTTTGATTCTGTCATTGTCAATTCTATCAATGTAAAAACCTATATCATGTCACATATTGCCTCCATCGTAGCCCTATACAAGAACAAAGGCTCACGAGCAGGCTGTGACAACTACAGAGGCATCTCACTACTCTCCATTGCCGGAAAGATCCTCGCCCGTGTTATATTCAACAGACTCCTGTCATCTGTTTCAGAGCAGAACCTGCCTGAATCACAATGTAGCTTCTGACCAGATTGTAGTACCATTGACATAGTCTTCACAGTGAGGCAAATGCAGGAAAAATGCCTTGAGCAGAATCTGAGTCTCTACATTGTCTTCATAGACCTGACAAAGGCATTCGACACAATGAACAGGGATGCATTGTGGGTGATCCTTAGCAAGCTCGGTTGCCCAGCAAAATTCGTCAAACTGATCCAGCTCTTTCATGTCGACATGACAGGGGAAGTCCTATCTGGTGGAGAGACTTCCGATCGCTTCGACATCTCCAATGGCATGAAACAAGGCTGTGTCCTCGCTCCAGTACTATTCAACCTATTTTTCACCCAAGTATTATGACATGCTGTGATGGATCTAGACCTGGGCATCTACGTCAAATACCGACTGGATGGCTCACTATTAGACCTTCACCGCCTGACTGCAAAAACAAAGACAACAGAGAGACTCATCTTGGAAGCTCTCTTCGCAGCTGACTGTGCTCTCATGGCCCACCAAGAAAATCATCTCCAAACCATTGTGGACAGGTTCTCTACCACAACAAAACTATTTGGCCTGACTATCAGCCTCAGCAAAACAGAGGTGCTGCTCCAACCTGCACCAGGGAGGCCAACGAACCAGTCGTGCATCACAATCGACGGCACACAGCTTTCTAATGTCAACACTTTCAAGTACCTGGGCAGCACCATCGCCAACGATGGGTCCCTAGACCACGAGATTAATGCCAGGATCCAAAAGGCCAGCCAGGCACTGGGGCGGCTGTGCTCCAAAGTCCTGCAACACAGCGGTGTAAACACTGCAACGAAGCTCAAAGTGTATAACGCAGTGGTCCTCAGCTCGCTCCTGTACGGTGTGAGACATGGACACTGTACCGGAAGACATGAAATAGCTGGAGCAATTCCACCAATGCTCTCTCCGGTCAATCATGAGGATCCGATGGCAGAACCGAATCACCAACCAGGAAGTCCTCAACAGAGCCAACTCCACCAGCATCGAAGTCCTGGTCCTCAAAGCCCAGCTATGATGGTCCGGACACGTCATCCGCACGGACCCACAGCGAATACCAAGACAGGTATTCTATGGCGAACTGTCAGCTGGACTCAGGAAACAAGGCCGACCAAAGAAAAGATTCAAGGATCAGCTAAAGTCAAACCTGAAGTGGGCTGGCATGACACCAAAGCAACTAAAACTCACTGCCTCTGTCAGAAGCAGCTGGCGAACCCACATTAACCATGCTGCCACCACCTTTGAAGATGAGCAACGTCGACGTCTTGCCGCTGCGCGTGAACGCCGACACCAGGCCACAACCACAGCTCCCGTAACAACTGGCGTCCCATGCCCCGTGTGCCACAAACTGTGTGCCTCAGCCTTTGGACTTCAAAGCCACATGAGGGTACACTGTAGATGATAATGCACAAAGACAATTGTCATTCTCGGTCACCGAGAGACTACCACTACCACTATTTACTAATCACCTCTCACTTGGCATTCTTAAGGTCTCCAATAAAAGCTGGGGAACATGTGCAAGCCTCCTCTTCTCTTACACCTCTTGCTCTTGCAGCCCTTGCTCTCTCCCTTGCCTCTTACAATCTTGATTTTGGTCTTGCCTATAATGCTCCTCATGCCTGACTGATTTATGCAGCACAGCCGCCCCGCACATCTCCCATTAATCTCTGTGCCATCTGGCCCATGGGGGATGTCCCAGAGTTCTCAGCTCCACACATGTTCTCTTGTTTCTCATACTTATAATTTCTCTGCTTGCTTTCTCTTTCTAGAGAGATAATTGCGGAGCTCACAACTTCCCATGTGTTTTAACTTGTGGTCTCTCAGTCTTTAGTCCTGAATCTCTTCCTCTGACTGCCTTATCTATTTTACATCCATATTCCTCTAGCCTCCAATTTCCTTCTCAGGTCATTATATAGGAGCTGCTGGCAGGTCCTATACTTATGTGGGTTTATTTTGTATCCTGCAACTTTGCTAAAGTTGTTGGTAATTTCCACTAGCTTTTTAATTGATTCTCTAGAATTCTTTAAATAGACCATCATATCATCCACAAAGAGTGATAGCTTGGTATCCTGCTTGCCAATTTTGATGCCTTCAATTTCTTTTTCTTCTCTAATTGCTACTGCTAGTGTTTCTAGTAAATGTTAAACAATAGAGGTGATAATGGGCATCCTTGTTTCACTCCTGATCTTAATGGGAATGGATTTAGTTTCTCCCCATTGCAGATGATATTAGCTGATGGTTTTAGATATATACTGTTTATTATTTTTAGGAACGACCCTTCTATTCCTATGCTTTCTAGTGCTTCTTAATAGGAATGGGTGTTGTATTTGTCAAAGGCTTTTTCTTCATCTATTCATATAATCATGTGATTTTTGTTGGTTTACTTGTTGATATGGTCAATTATGTGGATGGTTTTCCTAATATTGAACCAGCCCTGCATTCCTGGTATAAATCCCACCTGATCATAGTAAATAACCCTCGTGATGACATGGCGGCAATGCATTACCCAAAAGAGTGAGTTTCTAAAGATGTGATTTTAGTCCCTATAAAAGATGGGTAGAGATAATATTTTGGGAATGGATGCCTTTCTATCATGTTGTATATTTAAAACTCAGCTCCCTCACCAAAAGAGAAAACCACACAAACTACAAAGATACATACATACATATATATAATATATATATATGAAATATATATACTCTGTATATTTACACATTAGTTATGGCAGATAGTCGGATAGCTAGGGATAGCTAGGTTTTCTGGGTCTTAGAGATAAGGAGTTTATAGTAGTTTGAGTGAATTCTCAAAAAGAAATAATTCACTGTGAGGTGAAAGACTTTGGGTGGAGATTAGAACTGTAGTTTTAGAAACCTATCTATTATTTCCCCTTTACTCTTGTTATAAAAATAAACTTTGTTTCTAAATCCCAAGGAGTTTTGTGCTTTACTGGTCCTGAAGAGGTCTCTAGATGAGTAGTTATCATCTCCTATCCATTTAGGAAGGAATTTTATTTCAGCAGCATCATCAAAATTAGCAACAATATGGTCAAAACAGCAGTAGTCATTACAATTGGGGGATACAGTCCATGTATGAGAGGGGAACTTGGAAAGTATCCAGAGTGAATGTCATGATATAGTCATTGGAGTTCAAACATCATCCAATCAGATAAATATGACTATGCTACATGAATGTGGATTATTCTTCAAGTGTATCATTTCAGGAACAGAAAGTATAAGGTTGTGCCCCAGAAAATATCTTGCTTCTGGAATCTCATTTATTCTTGATCTGTCTCTGGGTATTTCTGTCTGGCTTCAGGAGGATCACATAACATTTGGGAATAAAGATGCAGCCCAGTAGCCCAGCACTGGAGGCCAAGATAGAGAAGATCTCCACAGCCACCATGGCCTTCCCTTTGGTGCTCTGATATGTGGGAAGAAAAGAAGCCCAGACACTGCAAAACACTAACATGCTGAAAGTGATGAACTTGGCTTCATTGAAGGTATCAGGCAGGTTCCTAGCTAGAAAAGCTACACTAAAGCTTCCCAGAGCCAGAAGGGCTATGTAGCCCAAGACACAGTGAAAGGCTAAGACAGAGCCCTCATTACATTTAAGGATGATGTGGCCATATTGAGAGTGTGTGTCTGCCTCTGGAAAGGGGGGAGAAGTTCCCAACCAGATGCCACAGAAAATCACTTGCAACCCTGAACATATGAGGACAATACAGACAGACACTCTAGGATGCATGAATATGCGTATCCTGCTCCCTGGCCTGATCCCTTTGAAAGCCAGAACCACTATGAAGGTTTTGGCCAAAACGGAGGAAACAGCCACTGTGAAGACAACTGCAAATACTGTTTGTTGTAAGAGGCAGGTGGCAGTGGTAGGATGGCCAATGAAGATTAGGGAGCAGAGGAAACAGAAGATGAGGGAGATGAGGAGAGTATAGCTGAGAGTCCTGTTATTGGCTTTGACTATGGGAGTGTCTTGGAACTTCACAAAGACCCCCAGAACCAGAGCTGTCAGTAAAGAGAAGGAGACAGCTATGAAGGCCAATGTCATCCCCAAAGGTTCTTTCATATTCAGGAAGGTGACAACCTTGGGGAGGCAGTGATCTTTGTGCTTATTTGGATATTCATCCTCTGGACACTTTGTACATTGTTCTGCATCTGTAAGAGAGAAACATGGACTCTAAATTTAGATTCAATGGATTATCCCTATGCCCAGATATAGAAAATAGTCATGCTAGCTGTGACACCTTCTTTTGAGTCCAGAAGTCATAAGATTCCCATCTGTCTATGGAGAGAGACAATGTCTTTATTAAATAACATGGCACCTAGGGTTAGACCCAGTCTTTTCATGTTGTTTATCATTGACTGGTCTTAGATCACATTGATTCTTTGTATTCCTTTTCCTTACCTGATGACACCTGTTCTTTTTAATTTATTCTCTTAGTTCCATTAATTTGGGAACTGGAGGCTGTTAGTATCAAATGTAAAGATCACTTCTGAGTGGTTGTGTTCTATCCTGCATCAACAACTAGCAAAAGATTGCCTGTATTAGTTTTTCTTCATTCCTTCCAGCTCCCACTTCACATCTTCCCATAATGAATTTGTGTGAATTTTATGCATACATATATATGTATACATACATACATACATATATCTATCTATATCTATATCTATCTATCTATCTATCTATCTATCTATCTATCTATCTATCTATCTATCTATCCATCCATCCATCCATCCATCCATCCATCCATCCATCCATCCATCCATCCATCCATCCATCCATCCATCCATCTATCTATCTATCTATCTATCTATCTATCTATCTATCTATCTATCTATCTATCTATCTATCTATCTATCTATCTATCTATCTATCTTTCTGTCTGTCTGTCTGTCTTCTTTTCTGCTCTGCTGATTGATTGATTGATCAGGTTGAGTACTGATGTCAGATCTTCCCTAGCTGTCAGCAGAAACTGAAAAGGAGCTGGGCTTTCCACCTTTTGTTAAGGTGTTCTGTATTAGTTGCAGCCTTCACTCTTGGAGCTTGATTAGCCAGGCTCTCAGAGCAGTCTGTGGAGTAGGGGTGAGCTTCTCTGCCCTTTGAAAGCTTGATAAGATTAAGTCATGGTGGAGTTGATCTTGCAGAGGTGAATTTGCCCTGAGGTCAAAATCTCAGGAAGGGGAGGGCAATATGGAGTGTCTTGGCTTCCATTGGGCTGCCTTTTCTGAACTTCTCCAGTTGCCTCCCAGCCACCTGTGTTCAAAGCCCTGAGCCTGGCAAAGCTTTGCCCACAAGGTACTTCCTCCGTGTCCTTGCCCAGTCAGAGATTCCAGCCACTACTGGAGGCTTGGTACTGTAGGTGGGGGAGGGGTTCTGGGACCTTACTTCTTCCTTCCTCTTAAACCCAAGTGTTCTAGAATTCAGGCTTTTTTGGGGGATGTTCCTTTTATGTTGGATCCAGCAGGAAGGTTCCTTAGCTCTGTCCTGTTGTTAGATTTGGTTTTCAGTCCCCTAGCAGCATTTTCTTTTTAATTGGTGAGGAAGGATTTTCTGAGGTCTGAACTTTTGCTGCCTCTACCCTGCCATCTTGACTGCCTCAGGCATATTTCTTATGGAAAAATCCTCTTTTGTTTTGTAACTGATTGTCCTGTTAATGCTCAGGAAATTGATGCCTTTCCTGGATTTAGTTCCTCCCTCTGAAACATATTTTCTTGAAATCCCACAGAAGTAACTCAACTCCACAATGTTCTAGAATAGTATAAGACAATAAGGTGCTGACCAGCAATGTTAGAGGCAGCTTTTAATTTGGGAGTTCCCATTAGAAATGATGTCACATGTTAAATCTAGTCCCAGCCCCCATCCCTATGATTGCTTTTTTTCATATTGGCTAAAATGACCCAAGTAAAAGTCTGTTGCCTTTAGCATTCTCTAGTGTGTCTGACTTTTCTGTGTCATTCTGTGGATCAAACTTGAAATTTGAAGTTGAATGTTGGACTGTTAGTCAGGAGCAATGGGTATCAGTCTGTGGATGGCTCATTGATAGCCTAATATAGTCATATAATTTCTCTGGATTTCATGTTTGAATGAAAATGTGTGGAAAAGATGATCTGTGAGGACCCTGCTCATCTTCAACATCCATTCAGTTATGAGAAGATCTTCCTCTGATACCAGATCCATAAATTAGACAAAGAGTGAAGTCTACGAATTATTTTGCATTATACCCACAAGAATGGAAAACCTCCTTCCATATCCACTTTCTCAGCCAATATTATATACCACATTCAAAGTTAGCCAAGGCAACCTTCATCTCCTTAACTCATTCTCCATTTTCACCATTAACCTTCTTGACTTGACTACTGTCAAAGTTCTTTCCCTCCTAGTAATTTTCAATTCATCAGACCTTCCAATATTCAGGTACATCAGTTTACCCATTGATGTGGGTTTTTGTTCCATTGTTAAAGATAATGGTTCAAATCTGGCTGCCCAATCTGTGGGACTCTTGTCCTTGACCTTTCACAAGATTGGGAGTATACAACAGTTCTGTCTAATGTGCTAAAGGCATCCCTCATGAACTCCTGACATCAACATATCAAGGGACCATTCCAACTGGCCCCTTATTATCCTTCAATCTCACCTCATGATCTTCTCACTTCTTCCTGCACTGCATTGTATGCTCCTGTACATCTTGTGCCCTGAGTCTTCTTTTAACGATTTTATTTGGTTATATGGTGAAAATCTGTTCACATCTCGCTTGCTTTTGGAGTAATTTTCAATTTCAATTCTTTGAAGACTGTTGTATTTTGAATCTCTCAGACAGAATATAAAACATCCTTAGAGTTGTTGTTTAGAAGATCAGTTTTCATTTCTAGAATAAAGTTGGGGTCATAAAGGAGAGCTACAATTTTCCACATGCATTATAGACTGTGTGGAAGAGAGGATTACAGAATTCATTGCAATGGCTTGATTGCAAAAACATCATGAAGGAAGATGATGGAATGCTCCTTGCCAGCAGGGGATGGGCTAGAACCTCTAGCTGAGAAAAGCAGCTGGACAGTTTGAATCTTGCTTCTTTCTCTTCTGACAAGGAGGAGAGAAGAGCATCATCTGAGCTCAACATGCTGAGGTTCTTCAAATCTCTGAAGTTGATCAGAGCCCAGCCCTACCCATTTCAATAGTGAATAGAGACTTTTTCCCTGTTGGGAATAGAAGAGACTATCCACCCAAGAAGAGTTACAATTGGCATCTTCTATAATTGATATCCCTCTAAATCAGGAATCCAATAGCCAAACTCTATATCTCTCCAGGGACTCAAGTCCCCAGACTTAGTCATAAATCTTTAATAGGGGAATTTAGGATATTAGTTAGGGATTCCTACTTTTCCCTCTACCCATAAAACCCCATTGTCCTTATATTACAGAGAATAAATAGTTGTTGTTACCTAGTGGAGCCTGAGCTTCAATTGACAGTTGAAACCAAAGAGGGAGAAAGGAACATCTTCTTCCTTTCCATCAAATAGTTGTTGAGATCAGGATAAACATCCACAAGGGGAGTAAGATCAGAAATCAGAGACTGAAGGGGAACTTTGCCTTTTGCCTCTCAGCTCTGGACCTTGGTCAGACCTCTCCCTTTCCATTGTGTAGCTCTACCTGAGAGGTCAGGGAGAGCCTTCTTCCATCTTTCCCCTTTCTTACTCACATAGTTATAGATTGATTTCTGACTCTCTAGGACAACTGCTCCCCTTTTCCTGTTCAGCTCTGGGTAATTTACTGTATTGTAGGTCTCCAATATGAATAAAGCTGAACAATCTGTGTAGGTTATTTTTCTACATGAATGTGATATCCTTGGAAATACACAGTCTTTACCAAGTATCATGAGTGAAAATTAAGAAAAAGTTAACCTGGGGCAGTGAGGTTGCTCAGTGCCTCAGCCACTTCTGGAGTTTAGAGGACCTGGCTTCAAATCTAGTCTCAGATACTTTCTGTTTGTGTGATCCTGGGCAGGTCCCTTTATCTCAACTGCCTAACCTTTACTAATCTATTTCCTTGAAAATGATACTTGAATCAATTTTGAGACAGAAGGGACGTGTCTTTCATTTTTTTCTAATAAAGGAAAAGTTAAATTGAGGCACCCTTCTATAAGAAAAATAAATGATCAACATTTTATTAAAGGATGAATCAATGACACTGCCTTTGGTCAAAGACCCTGAGCTTAATTATAACACATTTTAGGGGATAATAACAGAGAACCAAACAGAGTGAGTGGCATCATGGCGTTAAAGATAATATAACTGATTACAGAGCTGAGTTGTGGGGAACAATATGATTGTATTAAAATCTGGTAATAATAGATTAGCAATAACCCCCTCATTGTTCTCTGTGAGTCAACTATTTTCATTATTGAGTTTAGGTACAGTGTTTAGACATAAGGGATCAGACCTTTTGTATATTAAGCCAGATGTCATTGAATGATGCCTTGTTGGTGTTAAGACACTAGACCTGACTCTCTCTTGATATGAATCCTCCAAAATTTGCTAATTACTTGAGGCAACAATAGAACAGTGCTCATCAAGATTGCTGGATTGTAAAACCTAATCAATTGTAATGATTTACAAAGTGTCTGCAATGTACAGACAATGAATTCAAACTCTTTGGGTGGAGTACAGACTTATAATAAAGATCTTTGTAAAGTTCCAGAACAAACAGTATAATGTGGTCCAGAAGAATTCCAGCTGAAGGACCTTACCAAGTCAGGGGGATACCTCTGAAATTCAGGAGAGGGACTAGTTCTCCCATTCAAATCAACAAACATCTTTAGAGAGTAGGTCTGGCTTTCTTTGGATGTTCATTGAACAATCAGTAGAGTGGAATTACAATACATACCTTTTCTCTCCAAGTCAATTGGAAAGCAGGTCCAATGTGTTTCCATTGTTGAATATCTCTTCCAAAACTCTCTTTTTATCTGGAAATATCTAGGTATTTAGAGTTTTTCTCTCTGGGCAGAAATTGAGAAGTTCTAAAACCTAACTATATGAATTTTTAGAATTGTAGTCCTAAAGAGAAAGTGTTTTTTCCTTGTCCTGGCATAGAGATTTTTTTTTTCATTTTTGGATGTGTAAATCTTGAAATCTCTCAGACTTGTGAATGTTAAAAATTTCCCCATCAGGGAAATTCTTAATTGGAACAAATTCCCTACTGAGAAACATTCCTCATTTTGATGTGAGAACTCGCCAGGATAAGAAATGGGAGGACCTCTATTCCACCCGTACTTAAGAATGCTTTAGGGCAGAAAACTCCTTGCTAAACAAAGAAAGTACTTGGAACCATGCTTATGGTGGGGCAAGGAGTTCTTTGAGCCAGGCCTGTTTTTAGAATTGATACAATGGGATGCTAGGTACCTAAAAGGGTTGGGCAAGTTTTCTCTTGATGAGATTAGTTGACTCAGCTGTGTTTTCTCTTGTTCAGACTTAATAAGGAAATTGGTTGACACAGCAGCATTTTTTCTGATTCAGACTTACTGAGGAGATTGGTCGACTTAGCAGGGATTTAGATGGGCAGTCCTTTGGAAAGCATCTACAGTGATTGGTAGATGTAGGGACTTAGAGGAGGTGACATGGGAGAAAAACCCCTATATAAGAAAAAGCAGAATCTCTTGAGGATATTCCTTTTGGAGGATCTCTGATGAGGATCGCTTGGGAAGAATCTCTTGAGAGAGGCTCTGGAGAAAGGAAACTCTTGGAGGACAATTTCTAAGGAGGTCTCCCTGGAGCTCCTCTAAGGGGACTCTGTCCCTCTGGAGGCTCTGGAGAGAGGCCCTTTGGAACAGTCTCTGGCTGGAAGGCTCTCTGGTGAAGTCAGCTGAGATGGAACTGGCCTGGTGTTACTAGAATCCTTGTTTACTCAGACCTTGTGGTGAGTGTTAAAAAACTGACTGATTTCTCTCTTAAGACTCAGGTCTAGGCCATATTGGCTTGAGGCCCTTCATACTTATTCCTTTCTTACTCTCTCTCTCTCTCTCTTTCTTTGATTACTCATTGTATTGTTAATTAAAATCTCTATAAAACCCAATTGACTTGGGTATTTGAATAATTGGGAATATTTCCCTAGTGACCACCTTATATTTGATTTAAAAACCAAGACACTGTAGTGAAAAATATTTTCTGCAGTCAAATTTACTCACCCTCCCTTATATCTATCACAATTTATATCTTCCACTATTTTAATCACTACAGTTTAAGACCTCAACCATTTTAAATCTCACAGATGGAAATCCACTTGGAAAAAAGCACAGTTAAAGCCACATACAAAGTTCAGTAAAATTAAGTTTGGAGGTGGACCATGCCTAGCAATAGCAAATGTTGAGAGTGAGGAAAAACGGGAGACACAGAGAGAGACCAAGTAGAGGAGAGAGAGGAAGATAGAGAGAGGGAGGGAAATAGGATCAAACCAAATGGAGGTAAAGAGATAGAGGGAAAGAGACAGAGACAGAGATTGATAAAATGTTGGACAGAAACAGGAGAGACAGAGACAGAGGGAAGGAGAAGGGAGAGGGAAGAAAGAACATCTTGATGAGGTAGCTGTAGTTCACAAAAACTTCCAGGTTGTGTCCCTTATTTAGGTGTCAGAAGGACTGCAGGGAAGACTCAATTGCTCTCTTCCCTCTTCCTTATTTTTGTAGCTAACAGGCATCTGGTGCCTGATATTAGCTTCCTTAATCTAACATTCAAATTCCATAAAATTTAATTTCTTCCAGCACAAATCTGCTCTTCCAGGTACTCCTGGACTCACACCACAGTCCTTGGTGTTGTTATTATGGAGAGCAGCACAACATCAAAAGAACATCCCATTCCCCCTGGATAGATGTGTGCAATGGTGATGGCCACTGCTCTATATCTGAATATGAAATCAACTTCTTTTAATGGCCTTTGCAAGATGATTTAGACTAAACACCTCACCTTAAATCATTCAACATAAACAATACTGTATATCCTGAGACACTCAGACTGCATCATTTCTATCAGCACCTTTGATTTCCTGCTGGAGTGGAACTCTGCTTCCTGGAATGAACTCTCTCAGGCTTTCACTTTAGAACAGAATATCTATCTATATCTATATCTACATCTATATATCTACATCTATATCTTCATCTATATCTATATCTACATCTATATCTACATCTATATCTATATCTAATCTATGTGTGTGTTTTATCTCTCTATATTTGTATATATATATGTACATATATATATATATATATATATATATATACATAAATACACAAACTCATCCAGGACAAGAATAAGGGCGAATTTTAGTTTCATCAAAGAAATAAGATATTAAATTATTTCATCCCCATAGATCCCTATAGATCTCTGTGTTGTGAGATCAATGGACTCTTTCTATGATTACTTATGTCAGGATATATCTTGGGTTGCCTTTGGCCTCATATGGTCACTTCCTCTGACAGTGATGTTCCTGGGAGTGACTACACAAGAATAACATCAGTTATTTTCTATAACGTACCCTTCTGACTGGAAATTTCTCCTTCTGGGCATGGAGAGCAGTCAAAGCAGCAAGTAGGCTGCCCCTCCAAAGGGGTCTTCTTAAATCCAGGACAACAACTTTCACTACACACAGCACAGGGAACCTAAGAGAATGACAGGAGAGTGAAATATGCATCTTTAACTGAGAGCTGCCGATGTTTGAGGCAGAAAAAGGATTTTTATCTATGTAACTCTGCTTGACAGCTACTCCTTAGAGAGGTAATTTGTAGTGTAGATAGAATATTAAGCTTGGAGTCAAGAAGATATGAAAAATATATGCTATGTGGCTCTGGAAAAATCAATTTACCTTTGTCTTTCACAGTTTATTAAATCTTCAAATGGCATTAATTTTTTTTTAAACCCTCACCTTCCATCTTGGGGTCAATACTGTGTATTGGCTCCAAGGCAGAAGAGTGGTAAGGGCTAGGCAATGGGGGTCAAGTGACTTGCCCAGGGTCACACATCTGGGAAGTGTCTGAGGCCAGATTTGAACCTAGGACCTCCCGTCTCTAGGCCTGACTCTCAATCCACTGAGCTACCCAGCTGCCCCCTCAAATGGCATTAATAACAATACATCAAAGGATTGTTGTGAGGATAATATCATATTTATAAAACTACTTGGAGCACATTAGGTACATGATAAATGCTTCTTCCTTTGTCCCTTCTTTTATAAATCTTTTTTTTCATGCAAAACATTTTCTATATTAGTCATTTTGTGTAAGAGATATCATATAGGAAAAAAAAAGAAAAAAAGAAATTGACACAGGGAATTATAGAAACCAAGAAAGTTGTATGTCTAATTTAGGTCATACCATATGAGACTATATAGCAGGGAAAGAGCAGGTCCTAGACTCCTACCAAAGTCACTAACATACTTTGAATCCCAGATCCAGGGTGCAATGAGAAAGGGAAAGTGTGCACATGGATGAATTTCTGGGATAAGGATTGGTCTTAGGTGCTCTATGTTGTTCTATGAGAGGAGCACCTTTGGTAAAAATGTTAACATCGTGGCTCACATCCCGAGTGCAGGCAGGGACTCAGCACCAGTTTTGATCTCAATCTGATGTCTACAGAGGAATAAGCAGGGCAGGATTCCCTTACCCAATAGATGCAGCAATTCTGTTATTCTGAATCAGCAAAGCTTCCTAATATCTGAGTCATTCTACTGTTGCTTAAATCTAAATCCAGGTCAAAAAGTAGGAGAGTTCAGAGCAATGTTGGGAGGATGGGAGAGTATAAGCAAACTGCCTTTACCCAGAATGAAACCATTATGAAAACACTGAAATCTTTATATCCTCACCTGAATTATCCTGACATCTTGGAATAACACTGAAGTCAACACTCCCCAGAAAACAGCAAGATGACTATTCTAAACCTTCCCTCCAGAAGTGTCTAGAGCTGATGTGAACATGAGGCAAATACCAAAGTTAATAAGTCAACCATATAACTGCTCAAATAAATAAAAAATACTAGAATAAAAAGTCATTAGAATGAGGATGTTGAAGACATAACCCAGAAGAAATCTATACGATGTCTCAAAGATGTCTCCAAAAAGTCTCAAAGAAAAATACAGATTTGCTGTAAGCTCACATGGAATTACTGAAAGAGATGAAGCAAGAGTTTTCTAAATAACTAAAATGCTTTCTTCAATGAAATTCATGTAGTTGAGAAACATTGGAAAAGAAATAACAGATTTCAAGGAATGAATTGCACAGTGATTAAACAGATTGAAGAAGAGATACACAACTTTGCCCAAGACACAAACTCTGAAAATAACCTTAGGCTAAACAGAAGCTATCGACTTTATGAGACAATAAGAAATACTAAATTAAAAAGACATAAAAATAAAAGGAAAAGTATTTTTTTTGTAAAAATAAGTGGCATCTAAAACATATTTAGGAGATAAAAAATTAAGTTTGGACTTCTGAAATGCCTTGACCAAAGAGAGAATCCAAGCACCATTATTCCTGAAATATTTTTCTTTTTCTTTTAATTTTCCAGTCACTTCCTTGTAATTTTTTTTAAAAACACCCATATTTTTGGTCCTGTAATCAGTACTATGTATTGCTTCCAAGGTAGAAGAGCAGTAAGGGTTAGGCATTGGGGATGCAATGGATAGAGAAGTCAAATTGTGCTTCAGATACTTGCTAGCTATGTTACCTTGTGGAAGTCACTTAACTATTTTCTTCAGTTTCTTGCATGTAAAATGGGGATACACTGGAGGACGCAAAGGCAAATCATTCCATAATCTTTGCCAAGAAAATCCGTGCACAAAATATATAGGATCACATTGAGTTCAACATGACTTAATGATAACAAGAAGAGATTCCACCAAGTGTGCCCATTGCTTGTGTCAACTTGAAAAAATCATTTACCTTCCCTGAGCAAGAGTTTTTTCATGTATAAAGAGGAAAACAACAGACTTAGATTGTCTGTGAGATCACATCATTGTCTTGGTCTATAATTTTATTCTAATAATTGGTTGTCTACTATTTGTAAATACAAGCAATAAAGAGTAATCAAATAGGGCCATAAATGTTCTTGAGATTAGAAGTATCAATCTAACATTTAAAATGTTTCTGACCTTTGAGTCCCACCAGTCCCACACTATGGCATCCTCACAGATTGTGAAATCTTGACCAAATTGAGCTTTGGGGACAAACTGCCCCACTTTCACCAGAGCGTCAGTGCCATTCGGAAAGAACACATAGTTCATAATGGCATACTGAGCCTCAGATCTTCTTTTCTCATCCACAAACACCTGGTCACCAGCATTGTTGGTAAATTGGGTTTTCTTTAGGAAAGAGTGAAGCTGAAAGGGAAGAGGAATCCCAATTACTGGGTAGTACCTGAGCAATGGGCTCTCATTGAAGTACAATCTGAGTAATAGGGGAGATACTGGATTTGTTTTATGGTCTTTGGGAGTCCTGTAGTCTTATATGTCTAAGATTCCTAATTTCATTTTCAGCCTTGATGTCTCAGTATCTTTCATCCCCTTAAAAAAATAAAATATTGCCAAGGTCTATTAATCTCACTTTTGTGACAACTCTGAAACTTGCTCTCCCTCCTCATTCACACCAACTAGAATTTTCTTTCTTTAACTTCTGCCTAAAGTCTCCTCTCGTAGAGGAAACTTTTTCAACCCTCTCTCTAGTGCTCTCCCTTTTTATTCTTTCCTGTTTTGTTCCCAATTCATTTAGCATATTATTTATTTTCTTTTAATCTCTCCCATTAGATAGTAACCTTCTTTAGAGTACAGACTGGGTTTTTTGCCTCTTTTCATATACACAGAATACACAGTGTAAGTGCTTAATAACTGCTAATTCATGTACAATTTTATGAACAAGAGATATTTATCCTAGAAAAGAAAAGTTTTAGGGAATCCACTATGGTGGCCTTTCTACGTCTGAAGTCATATGGAATAATAATTTTTTATGTCTGCCTTGCCTAGAAGACTGAACTAGCAGCAATGGCTAAAAGGGAAAGAGAAGCGACTACTGGGCACCATGGCATATGCCTATAGTTTCTGCTGTTAGGAAGGCTGAGGGTGGTGGATCATTAAGTTGAGCACTTCTGATCTGCAGCACTCCTAAAGGTGACTGGGTGTCTGACCTAATTCTGTGAAAAAATGGTGAATTTATGATAGCAGAAGATTATCAATGTATTTCATGACAAGTAGCCAAGGTCAGAGAAATAGAATAGGTTCACGCTTCCATGGTGATCAGTATTGGGATCAAGCCTGTGAGTGATCATTACCTGCTCACCCCTTGTTATATAGAGGGATAGTTTCAAGAATAAAATGAATAATGAAAACAGAATTCAGTTTTGGTTTTTATTAGGATGGAACACTACCTTCTATCGTCCCTCCCACAGAGACTAAGGAATCTGTTATTGAATTTTAAAAGGGAATAGAATCATAGAGTCAGTTTAGTTGCCATAAGGAAAAAGTAAGCTTAAAAGTAAGACAACTGTGAGAGTCACAGAAACGACCAATGCAACTTCTTTTCTGAAAGACTGGATCAGTTAATTCTTGTGAAAAATCTTGGAGAATTTTGAGACAACTGAGTTTACCTCAGACTGTAACAACATCCAGAGGAGAATTTTTGAGACTGATAGCTAGAGAGTGGACTGGTGGGAATGTTTCCATAATGGTGACAAAAGCAATAGGTTCCATTAATGACTAGAGGAGATTTACCCAGAATATTTTTTAATCACAGATATCTGATTAAAATATTTCTCTGCATAATTTTTGTTATACTCTTAATATAATTTATTGAGGTATAGTTAATCAGATCTGTTTGTTTAAGCCAGGACCTGATAAAAGAGATGAATAAAAACTTATAGAAAAAAAAAGTATCTCCAATCCATTTTTAAACTGGATGAGGGTGCAGAGTTAATTGATTCATGGGATAATGTGCATCACTAAAAACTCATGAGGAAGTATCCTAACATGCTCATGATTTCTTTAAAGCTCAGAATAAGAATTAATGAGAAAATGATTCACTAGCAGGAAGAGAAGTCCTGACAACTGACTATTATTTTGTGGTCGGCCAGCGTAGGACAATTTATAACCAAATTCCCCCATATAGTCTTTGAGAAATATTGTCTCAACAATTATAGCTGCCACAAAATGGAATAATGTATATTGAGAGATGATAGAGTATTCCCTGACTAGAAGTACACTGACAAAGTTGGCGTGAAAGCAGTTACAGTCCAGGCCACATGAATGACTACTTGATGGAACCAGATGTCATTTCCAGTTCCAAGTCTCTATGAAATAAACAGCAATTCTTCAAATGACAGCTCACAAGTGCTGGGAATTAACAATACAATATCTGAGAAATATCTAGTCAGAGAATTAGGGATTTGGGAGGGAGTTCATTATCCATTGTGTAGAATTAATAACCAAAATATATTGCTAATAGATCATAACTAAGAAGTGGCCACCCATTTGATATTACCTGCCATGAATAAGGTACTAAATATTCTTCATTTGCCATTGATCTTTCCTCTGATTTTCTTCTAGATATTTCATGGAGAGCCCAAGCCACAGCATAGACAGTATTGTAGATGGTGTAACTGAAGCCTGACATAGTCATATCAAAAGAGCACAATGGCAAAGTCTCCAAGGAAGCATTTGGTGAACATAATTTTTGTTCTAGGTATTCTGGTTGATCTGGGCACCTAAAAGCAGAGAGCCAGAATCCCCTCAGTAAAGCATCATGTGGATATTTCAAAGGAGTTACTGTCTTAAGAAAAGTCTTGAATCCAGGAATTTCTCTTGTCAGGTATGAAAATGTGAGAGCCCCATGGAAAGCATGACCTTGACTATAGAGGGGCCTCATAGTAATGTCCCAGTGAGATGTTGCAATCCACACCTTCTCTATTTGGACTATAGGCAATTGTGAATGTCTCAAAATCATTAATGAATCCGTGTCACCATGGACGACAATCACTTTGCCTGATGATGTAATGATCCTGGGCATGAAGGTCTTATGTGATTCCATTTGGGTTCTTTCACTGACAGGGATTTTTTCTGTGAAGGATGCACAAACACCTTTCTTTGCCATTTCCTCCCTTATTTCCTAGAGGAATTTTTCCCCTCTCATATCATCTGAGACAACCAGTCCTATCCAGTTCCATTCAAAATATACCATTAAATGGACAACACCTTGGTGGAGAGAAGTGTCTTTGGGGGCCATCTGATAGAGGGAAGGAAACTGGACCTTGTCACTAAGAATAGAATCTAATGGGCCATAGCTGATCTGGAAGAGAAAGAAACAGGAATCAGTTTGCCCCATTGTGATGCTGAGAGAACTGAAGCAAAATGTGAATTAATAAATGGTCCTTTTTTGTTGACAGAAAAGATGATGTGAATTTTAGTCTATGCTTTAGTATAAGTGGTATTTTAATCTCTGAAAATCTCTGTATTTATTCCCCCTCTCTGAGTCCTCAAGGAGGCAGTGATGTGGTCCAGTGGCAGCATTCTGTATAGACAGAAGTTGTGGGAATGTGTTAATTGTGTTTGAATGATGAAAAAATTAATGAATAAGAGGAAACAATGCACTAGGAATAGGGGAAGGTAGAGAAAAATGGAATAAATTATTTCACATAAAAGAGGTACACATGGAAGGGTTTTTAAAAGGTCGTATAAAATTATGAGGGAATGTACTTCACTCATATGATTTGGATCAAGGAAGTTAAGTATGCATATACACAATTATGTATAATATTTTTTTTCTTTACAGGGAAGGATGAGGGCAATGGAATAAGAGAAAGGGAAGTAATAAAAAACAGGACTAATAACAGAAGTCAGTGAAACTAGAAAAAGTTTACAGGAAATTTCTCTGATAAAGGTCTTCTTTCTCCAAAATATAGAGAACTGAATTAAATTTCCAAAAATAAGAATCATTGCCCAATTGATAAATGGTCAAGGGATATGAACAGGCAATTTTCAGAAGACATAAATGTTATCTATGTTCTCATTTTTTGTTCTGCATCAGTTCGTGGAGGTCTTTCCAGCTCATATGGAAATCAAGCAATTTACTCTTCCTTATTCCATAACAGTATTATATAAGCATCATTTCCCACAGTCATTCCCCAATCAAGGGACGCCATCTTGTTTTTCAATTTTTTTTTGCCAACATAGAGAACACAGCTATAAATATTTTTTTACAAATATTTTTTATTATTATCTCTTCAGACTACAAACCTAGTATTGGTATTTCTGGGTCACAGAGTAGGCATTCTTTTAAAGCCCTTTGGGTATAATTCCAAATTGCCCTTCAGAATGTCTGGGTCAATTCACAGCTCCACCAACAGTGTATTAGTGTCCCAATTTTGCCACATCCCTGACAACATTTATTACTTTCCTTTGTTGTCATAATAGCCAATCTGTGAATCTAGTAATTTCTGAAAGCAGATTCATTCCTCCTTTACTGTCAGGATCAAAGAAGAACTAACCTTCAATGGATGCACCATTCTGACACTTCCCTATACAGAACCTTATCCAGTCATGTGCCTTTTGGCCAACAAAGATGCAAGATGAATTCTTTACGTGGTTCCCCTGACTTAGGGATCTCACTTTGGTTTCCAAATCCCAATAAAGATCTCTGTGCCCTTTAAGCTTTCAATTATTGTTTTCTTTGTTGGTCTTCAAGTGTATGACAAGAACACTCTGAAATTCCATGCTAGTCAAACCAAAAATCTCCCTGAGCTAATTCTCCAAGGCCTCTAAATCCTGAACCTATATGTGTAGGGATATTAGAGATGAATAATATTGAATGAAATTGTGAAAGCTTTAAAAATAGGAAGGAAGACAGAAATAGAGACTTTCATTCATTCCTCTTTTAATATGAATAATCCCATATTAAAAACTGGTGTCCATCTCATTTAAATCAAGGACTTATTTTTTCCTTTATTGCATTCCTACTTTTGTTCTATATTCCAGACTACCAAAGAAGTCAATTATGTGCCTGACAAACAATCACAATACTCAGTATGCGGCCAACTTCCAAGAGCAGTGTTGCTAGAAAGACCCATTCTGGTCTTTAATAGGTGAGCTGCCTTCTGAAAAGAATTTTCTCATACAGTTAGTATAGCAGAGTCTCTTGTATTCATTAATGACATTAATTACCTATTTGTAAGCAATGTCATGAATTTACTTCTGCACCTGCATTTTCATAAAGGTACTTATGGCTCTCTTAGTATAGCATTATACACAGGCTTACAATGTACTCATGCTCCATTTTTTTTTGTACATATCACTCTTAATGAATTGCAGTTGAACATTATTGGACTAAAAGATTTCAAAAGATAAAACACCAAGAGTGAGATAAAATGTGAGAGTCTGACCAGTCTTTCAACTGGAATTCCAGGCATGTAAACTTTAATCCCCACTCTTTCACCCGTGAATTATGTAATGCTGAGTAGATATTTTAAGCTTTCCAATTTTTGGTGACATCATCTGTGTAATGAACAAGTATGTCTAGGTTTCTTATCAGATATTTTCATGAACTGGAATCTAAATGACTCCAATTCTATTCTTGGTCAATAATTTGGGTGGTGTTCCCAGAGAAGTTTATCTTCCCTGATGACTGAGGCTGCTTAAAGATGCAGTGACAAGAAGATTTTAGCTATGTTAAGAAGACCTGAGATCAATTTCTGCCACAGGAACTTCTTTGCTGTATCATTGCAGACAAGTAACTTAATTTTTCTTCCTCTCAGTGTCCTGCTCTGTAATATTATGCTTAAAAGAGCACCTGAGGGAGTTGCTGTGAGGGGAAGAATAACAGTATTTATATAAAGCATATTAAAAACCTTAAAGCACTTCACAAATTCTAGTTATTGTTGTTGCTGTTGTGTTATTAAAATAATAAGAGTAATGTTTTGGTTGATAAAAGCATAGAGAAAGGCATAGTCAGGTTGAATATCTTTCACCTGTGGAAACTTATAGAGGTCGAGTAGTGTCCCCATCTGGACAGAGAGAGCTGAGGTGACTCCTCCAATAACAGCCACAGACTTGTCCTGCTTCCTGCAGCTGTAGTTGGGAATGGACTGGCCTTGCCCAGACAGCCACCTCAGGGAGCTCTCCAAGGTTCTCTCATCACTGTGGTAAGTGTTGTAGAGGTGGAATCCCAGGGAAATGTTGGGCAACAGATGGGGATCTCTGTTAATCTCCTCTACAGCAAACAGTAGAGCCAGAGCCTGCTGGTAATTTTTGTGAAGCCACCTGTAGGGGTGAGTACCACAGAATATTAAGAAAGCCTACAAAAGAATACTTTTCAGGAGGAAGAATTCCTCAGTCACCAGAGTCAAAACTAAAGTCTCAACCATTTCATTTATATTAAAAATAGCCCTATCCATGTGCCTTGTTCCTATATTCTTCCTTTCTTGTGATTCCGGAGTAGTGAGGACTGTTGGCATTAAGTTTTTATTATTTTTTATTACTCTTCTTGCCTCCTTCGAATAACAGATATATAGAGTATCCAGATCCACCTAGATCCTGTAGGGCATCTGGATGTTCCTTGACTCTAGTAGAACAATTTATAAAGGGCAAGAAAATATTCCAATGAAAGTAATACAAGGTGGTACAGGCAAATAGCACTGATATAAAAGAAAGAAATGTAGAGGTTAGGCCCCATTCCAATGAAGAAATAAAGGAAGACTCTATGAAGGGCATCATGGCCCATGAAATGTGAGAATGACTTTGCCATATGGGTCTTTGTTCAAGGGGCCATTTCAAGGGAAGGAAATGTATGATACAAACCAGTTCTCATAGGTATGAGAATAAAAGGAACTGCACATTTGTGCTCCCAAGGTCTCAATTTGCTCTTTTCTCATATATCTGATGGAAGATGAGGTTCAGGCTCAGAGTTCCCTACTTTCTAACTTTTTCCTTCTTGTACTGGCATTGAGAATAATAGAAAATTAAATTTATTTAAAAGATTATTATCTCATAACTGGTCTTCAACCATGAATCCAATCATAAAGAAGAGACACTTCAGACATTCATGGCAATATTTTAAAATATATCTAGTGTAGTATAATTTCTCCAGCATCTACCACCTTTCAGACAATCTTAGTTTTATTGGATATAGAAGCCGAGGATTAGTGTCACAACTTGTGGGTAATTCACTTTGCATGATAGCATCTACATCATTTTCAGTTATTTCTTGAGAATCCATTTGCTAGTTTTCCAAGATTTAAAGAAATTGTGTCCAGTTTTTTACTTCATTTTCCATTCAATTTGAATCATTGAGTATAGGAGGAGAGCCCTGACTTCTCCCATGAAATCCTATTCTCACAACAAAAATTTAAAACTGTGTGAAGTTTAGAGGACATTTGACAGAACAGGATTTTTGCTTAAATTCTCACCATGGAATTGTAAAATCTTCTTTTCCTTCTAAATCATACCAACAATTCTCCCTAGATGGAGAATAATAATGATAGAAAATAGAATAAGAACAATAATATTAAAGCATTAAATAAATAACCATTGATGAAAAAGATTTAATTATTTTTCCCTTTTGTAAAAAATCCATCTACATCCTGGAGAATATCTGGAAATCTTTTTATTAATGAGTAGAAAGAAAGACAAAAAAGGAAAAAGAAATCCAGACAAGTTAAAATAGTGGCAGAAGGTAAGATAGGTCCATAGAAGCATTTGACAGTAAGAAGTTACAAAATAAGAGGTCAGGATGCTCATCTGCCAAAGGATTATCCATTGTATTTCATAATCTGTCCCCCACAAGTATGACAGAGTTAATTGCTAACCTTTTCCATAGCTTTCACAAGGGGAAATTGTCCAGGAATTGGTTTATTTTAGTTTTAATTCCAGTTCCATAGTGCCTACTAACAGAGGCTATACACAGAAAAGACCTGCTATATAAACCAGGTTTTCTATGAACGGAACTGATCCAGGAGGAAGCACTAAACTAAAGCCTAGCCATCAGCACAAATGTCAGGACAGCTTGGCTATGTCTCATGAAGGAAATATAGCTCCACTTCCTTTGGAATGCTATAGTTTGGAAAAGTTGAACTAGATAAACAGGAATTCCTCACATATGACCTACTGAAAATCAGAATACTCCAGACATCACTGAGAAAGAGTGGGCATTCCTGTAAGACAGTTCTAAATCTCACTGAACACTTACTATACAGGTATCCTGAGTATTCCTCTGATTTCCCAATAACTCCAAATCTATTGATCCCTCAGTTTTAGACTCTGCCCCACAGTGCTCTAATCAGTTCTATTGCCATATCATATCCTGGCATTCTTTCCCTATCAGGAACATATAAACAGTCCTAAGAAATATCAGGGAAAATGATAAATTCACATGCTCCCAAGAGGGAGAATATCTAATGGTATCTTCCAATACCAGGAGACCTCAGACAAATATAGTGTTATCACTGAAGTAGGAATTCCCAGAACTCCCTAAATGTTATGCTCACTTTTTACCACATAGACCAATGTAGAAAGAACATATGAAACATTTCATTTTTGTAGATAGTGTAAATCTCTTTGCCAATTTTAGTACACTCTAAACCAATAAGTCTGCACAAGGATATAAAAGGGAGAGTGGGCTCAAGAATTTATAATATTACCATAATTCCAGGAGTCTTTCATTCTTAAGTATTAATATTAGTTTAGGAATGGGGAGTGATTCAATAAATGACTAAACCTGCTTAGGACTGATCTTTTTGCATATGGGTATTTGCAATTAAATGAAGAGGAAGAAATAGAAGAAAATGGTTTTTTTTTCTGCTTAACTCTGAGGGTCAATGAAACCTAAGGAAAACTGTGAAGGATATAAAAGAATTAAGAAACAAGAAGAGAGCAGAAGCCTGTATTGACTCATACTGTATGAGTCTGCTTCATCTATAAAGTTCTCTTTGAATTCATCAAAGGAAAGGGATGTCATACAGATAGAGAGGCACTTACTGATAAGTCTTACAAGCTTTGTTAGGAGGACTTTCAAACAGGTCTGCTCCTGTTACATTGCTCACTTCAACTGAGAACAAGGATAAAAAGATGCCAATGATCAGGTCCCCATCTTGAGAAACTATGGGATGAATCTGGTGGAAGCAGGGGAGGTTTCCCATCCTGTGCTCAGATCCTGGAAGCTGCAGGAGCATAGAGAGGAGAAAAGAAGAAAGCAGTTGAGAAATACTTTTCTGAATAGGGAGCAACATTTCCCTGAAGATTAGCCAAGTTTCAAGGCTGGGAAAACCCACTCAGACTAGAGCAAAATTAACTGGCTTAATCATGGACTGGTGAGGAACTGTCCAGCATCAGAAATGTCCCTTCACTTATTAGATACCCATGCTCTGGTCTGTCTGCTACACCTGAAGAAAAACAATGGGACAATAGTCAGGCCCTAAACCAAGTCAAGGGCAATGATGCAAGACAAAAATGAATGTTTTATAGTTTCCTCAGCTGTTAGATTTTGTTCTGTCCCCTGGCAGCCTTGTTGTTAGATATGGTTAGGGACCTCTCCCATTTCAGTCTCCACAGGGAAGTCTTGGTGCATGAAGAACTCTGGGGAGGAAACTGCCTGAGGCACCTCCAGCTGAGTCTCTGCATCCAAGGGAAAAAAAACCATAAAATATTTTGGACTCTTTTTTTTCTTCTTCCCAGTGGAATCTACAATACAGAAGTGCCTTTCTAGGAAGGCAATTTCTGTGTTTAGGGTAGTCAAAATGGTCTGTGAATAAACCTGTAAAAATTCCCTGGTAGGTGATTAGCATAAAAAAGACAGCTTGATTGATGACATTTTCCCTGACAGCTTCTAAGACCAATGGCCTTGATGTCAACTCCCTCAACTCCCTTCCTCACTTCTCTAGACTAGGCTGTGAGGCACTTTCTTCTGAAGCTGTATTATAGTATGCACAGTGCTCACAAATACCTATCCTACTTCTCCTTTTACTGCCTTGTGAAGATCATTGCATCACAGTCTCAGAGAAAAAAGATGCCTTCGAGATTGCTTAGTCAAATAGATTTGTGACAGAATTCCCCTTCCCAATGACTAGCAATACTGACACAGCAGCGTTATATTTCCTGCCTAATAAGGTTATAATGACAGATTCTGATGATACACATTGTGTTCTTTTGATGATGGAAGTAAAGAATTTAGAGTTACCAGAGCCTCTAGAGTGAATCTGATTTAATACATTCTTTTTATAGGTGAGGAAACTGATGTCCAGGAAATAATATGATTTGTCTATACTTTCACTATGGAGGAGATGAATTCTGTTCATTTGGCTCCAAACTTAATATTCCTGTTGTGCATAAATGGTACCAAAGGAGGGCACAGTTATATCTCATCCATTCCTGAATTATCATGTACTGAAGAGGCCATTCAGGATAAAGCATCATGGCCATAACTGAGTATTCTAGTGTGTGTAATTAAATTACTAGATAAGGAGGAATACAAACCTGAGGAGAACCTGACATCACTCTTACAAGACTAGCCAATCTCAATATCACCCCCAGTTTTGGACATCCCATGTGTGCTGTAGGAGAAAGGGGAAGCAATGGTTTGAAAGAATAATTGGCTAGATGGATCAGTGAATGAATGAAATTGAATTTTATGACTCATTGTGTTACTTGCTGGTGACATCAATACCAAAGCAAAGAGATTCTTTGCAATCTAGAAACTTACATTCTAATAGGGAGAGAGCACATATAAAGAAGTGGTGATCAGGTATGTATATTGTAAAAATTAAATTATATTTATACTAATAAAATATTATATTTTATGAGGTTTATTAAGGAGTATTAGAAATCAAGGAATAAAGAAGATGCAAAATAAAAACCCACATTCCCATGGCTGATTAGCTAATTCAGAATTCCTGCGCTTAGCTTACCACTAACTTACTATATCATTGCAATTGAAGAGAAGAAAGAGAATGAGAGAGGTGTTACTGCCAGTTAAATACCAGTTGTGATCTTGCCAACCTGGGGACTCAGGTGAGATTATAGGGAATTCTGGGAAATACCAAGGAATTCTGGGGATTGAAGTCTGGGGTTAAAAATCTCCATTTTTAAATTTCCCCCTGAGTCCCGAGGAAGGCCAGTCTCTTCAATGGGTCTTGTAAGCATACCAACTTTGAAATTACAATAATTTGAGGATAAGAGGGAAAGAGAACAAAACCATTAATTGCTAGGTGCATTGACAAAAAGCCAGTTAGGGGTCAGTCCCCTTTGGCATAAGAGTATACATACAAATGCATCCAGACCCCCACACAGTTCAAATAACCACATCCCAAAGTTCACACTGGATCTTCTGGTACAGCTTGTGGTCTGTGGAGGCATCTTGAAGGTGTCTTCTCCAAACAGTTAACTTTTTGGATTTGGAGAGGTAACATGTTTCTTAACCTAAAATTACTCTCAAAAGAAAGTTACACTTTGCAATTTAAAATAATAATTATACATTCCCCCCTGATGAGGGTGATTGAAAAATACAGATATCATTTAGGGATGCATGGCTGAGTTATGATGTATATGAATCAATTGGCAAGAGAAATAAAAAACACACAAAAAAACAAAATAAAAAAGATAATTTCTGGATGAAATATAGACTATCAAAGTCTTATGTGTAAAAATTCTAAGTAAAGGAAAAATAAATCTATAACAGGTCCTTGAATCAGGGCCCAATTAAAATGATTTAAGCATTTACCCAATCAGTAGCCCAGACTACAGAAAGTTGCCACATTATGAAAGACAGAAAAGGGTCTAGATTGTAGGAGTCAGGTAGGAGCCAAATTTGAGATACTTGGTAGAATATGGAACAAGGAAGACCTACCTTTAACACATGTTAAACAGCCACAACTACATTCAAGTCCTCTTGTCATGGCTCAAAATTTTCATCAACCCCATCGGGATTGGTTGGTCTCTTTGACCCTGTGCTTAATTGGCACTATACAGTTTAGCTTTGTGCTTCTTTGACACTGTGCAATGGCTCTTTTTTTATTCTCTTGTCCTGGAATCAGACAGAATCATTAAGCAAAGTCCCATAATTTTTTAAACAATTAATGGCATCATTTTTGTAGTCTCAAGCTTTTTGGGTATGCATTAATATTATAGTAAATATTTTTTAAACTTATATTACTGCAAAATAAAAAAAAAGTTAAAGAAAATCTTAATACTGGTGACATGTGTTTCAAATATAAAAAGGAGAGAAAAAATAAAAAACTGAAATAGTATATATTGCACATGCAAGAAAAATATAAAAATAGAGTTTTAAAATTAAAAAATATGGCTTATAATCATTGACACACTGTCAATTTTAACAATTTATTTTCATATTAAGATTTTATTTATTTTATTATTTATTTTTATTATATTTATATATAACATATTATATTATTAATATTAATAAAATATAGAATACAAAGGTTTCTCAAAAAAAAAATGAGATACATTTCCTCCTCATACCTGTCCATGATCCACTGTGAGTACAAGCAAATGATTTTCACAAAGTAACAGTTTTTTCATAACGAACAGTAGTACAACACATAATGCAAATTCAAAAAGTATTAATATCCCCAAAATTCACAATAGTTCAGTTAATTACAATTAATTACAATAGCAAAGAAATCCACTATCATATTTCATATAAGTCTGCTGTATGAAGTTTAAAGCTAATGGGGGGGGAGCTGGGTAGCTCAGTGGATTGAGAGTCAGGCCTAGAGATGGCAGGTCCTAGGTTCAAATATGGCCTCAGACACTTCCCAGCTGTGTGATCCTGGGCAAGTCACTTGACCCCCATTGCCTAGTCCTTACCTCTCTTCTGCCTCGGAGCTAATACACAGTATTGACTCCAAGACAGAAGATAAGGGTTTAAAAAAAATAAAGCAAATGGATGCTTGTCACAAGTTTTTCAGGTGTAGCAATGTTTCAACCAGGGAATGATTTTGTTTTGTGTCCTATCTTGTATTGCCATTTAATGACCTTTTGTTATTTATTTTCAGGTCTAATTGTTGTTTCAGGTTGCAAAATCTCACTATATGGCCAATTTTTCCACAAAGGAAGCATCTTTGATTATTGGATCTCTGTCTAAAGGGTTGTATATCTCTCCTTGGTCTATAAGCTTGCAATGTAGCTATGTTTTAAATTTCATCAATTTCCTTTTGTTTAATTGTGCTATTTGACTCCTTGAGTTTGGCTTTACGCTCTTTTATTATTTCATCTTTGTCACTTAGGATTTCTTTATGACCTGTGAATATGTAAGTTGCATTTTTCTTAAATCTTCCAGAATTAACATTTCCCAGTCTTGTCATTGAAGCTTAAAATATGTTCTAATAGGTGTGTTACCCCTTTCACAAAATTGTCTCCTTATGTGTTGAAGATTTTGTTCATTTAAATTTTCAAAGCCAAGCACATCCTCATCTACTTGAACAAATTACCCTTGTGGGACAACACCTATACTCACTCAAAAAAGAAAATCTGTATTAGTGACCTTTGTCACTAATATAGTTCCTTTTGTAACATTTTGTGCCTTTTCTATTTTTTTGTATTTTCTTGAATGTGTTATTGCTTTATCTACCTGATTTGCACTCACATGGTTTTATCTACCTCATTTGCACTAACAATATGGGTCATAGCAAGTCAAAGAGGAAATGAATCTTATTTTTTTAAAGTAGCCTCTATACTTTACCTCGATGATTGTAGAATATACACATTTTAATATTTTTGCTTTTATTCCTACATGTGTCATACAGTATTTGATTTCTATCTCTCGTTTTTTGCCTTTGAAGTCCATGTCCCCAGTATTTTAAATGTTTTTACTTGTTTAGATTTTTGCAATTGTGAATTTTAAAACTATTCCACCCTTCTCGGACATTACTTTAGAACAGTGGTTCTCAACCTTTCTAATGCCATGACCCCGCAATACAGTTCCTCATGTTGCAGTGACCCCAAACCAAAAAATTATTTTGGTGGCTACTTCAAAACTGTAATTTTGCTACAGTTATGATTCGGAATGTAAATACCTGATATGCATTATGTATTCTCATTGCTACAAATTGAGAGGTTGAGAACCGCTGACTATTGGATAAAAACTGCTGGGAAAATTGGAAGACATCAGTGGAGAGATTAGGTTTGCATCATCATCTCACTCCCTACACCAGGATAAACTCAGAATGGGTAAATGGCATGAATATAAAAAGGAAACTATAAGTAAATTAGGGGAACACAGAATAGTATACATGTCAGATCTTTGGGAAAGGAAAGACTTTAAAACCAAGCAAGAGCTAGAAAAAAAATCACAAAATGTAAAATCAATAATTTGGATTACATCAAATTAAAAAGGTTTTGTACAAATAAAACGAATGCAACCAAAATTAGAGTGGAAGCAACAAATTGGGAAACAGTGTTCATAACAAACTCTGACAAAGGTCTAATTATGCAAATTTATAAGTAACTAAGCCAATTGTATAAATAATTCAACCAATCTCCAATTGACAAATGGGCAAGCAACATGAATAGGCCATTTTCAGTTAAAGAAATCAAAATTATTAATAAGCACATGAAAAATATTCTAATTTTCTTATAATCAGAGAAATGCAAATCAAAACAACTCTGAGGTATGTCCTCACACCTATCAGATTGGCTAACATGACAGCAAAGGAAAGTAATGAATGCTGGAGGGGATGTGGCAAAGTCAGGACATTAATGCATTGCTGGTAGAGTTGTGAATTGATCCAACAATTGTGGAGGGCAATTTGAAACTATGCCCAAAGGGCAATACAAGACTGTCTGCCCTTTGATACAGTCATAGCACTGCTGGGTTTGTACCCTAAAGATATAATAAGGAAAAAGACTTGTACAAGAATATTCATAGCTGAGTTCTTTGTGGTGGCAAAAAATTGGAAAATGAGGGAATGCCCTTCAATTGGGGAATGGCTGAACAAATTGTGGTATATGTTGGTGATGGAATACTATTGTGCTGAAAGAAATAATAAAGTGGAAGAATTCAATGGGAACTGGAACAACCTCCAGGAATTGATGCTGAGTGAAAGGAGCAGAACCAGGAGAACATTGTACACAGAGACTGACACACTGGGGTACAATAGAATATAATGGACTTTTCTATTAGTGGCAATGTAGTGATCCTGAACAGCTTGGAGTAATCTAAGAGAAAAAACATTATCCACATTCAGAGGAAAAACTGTGGGAGTAGAAACCCAGAAGAAAAACAATTGCTTGAATACGTGGGTTGAGGGCATATGACTAGGGATGTAGACTCTAAATGAACTTTCTAATGCAAACACCTACAACATGGAAATAGGTTCTGATCAAGTACCCATGTAATACCCCTGAAATTGCACATTGGCTGTTGGAAGGATGGGGAGCCGGGAGGGAGGAAAATAATGTTATTCTTGTAACCAAGGAACAATGTTCTAAATTGACTAAGTAAATTAATTAAAAAAAGATAAGACTATCTAAAGAATGGGAACACCAGTAGGGTCTTGAACCATGAAGCATCTTTCATATTAAAACAGAGGAAGGTAATCCCAACTTTAAACAAAATTGAACAAAAAAGGAGCAGACATAGGTCTAAGTATGGCATGTTTTAAAGACAGGGAAACAGGGGTTTGGTTGAAAATTAAGATAAATGTTGTGAAGGTGTAGAAAGTAAGTGGATATTTTTTTCTGGAAAGATGATGGAAGAGATGGTCTTTCCTTTATATAATTTATTCATGATAAATCAATGAGAAAATTAGAATGAATTAAAATGATGATGAAATACCTTGTTAATTAAAAAAAACTCTTATGAACACATGAATACTTGTCACATGTTCTACAGATTTAGCCAATCTTTCAACCTTAGATGAGATATTTTTAACAATGTCTATTATTGCCATTATTCCAAAATTTGGTGGGAGAAACCAGAAAAACCTCTGTACTATTGATGAAGAGTTACAAATGTAATAAATCCATTTCGAAGCTACAAGGCTTCACAGGAAAAAATCATTCCCAACTCCTGGATGAGATTATAACACATCACAGTGCAATTAAGCTACTTGGGCACTTCCCTCCCTCTTGGTATGAGAGTGTAATACTGTAACAGAACTGTCTCCAAAATGTCCCAATCATTTGCACGTGGAACTGAGGACTAAAAAGTGAAAATCATTGCAGATATGTCATCTACTATGTTTTCAATAAATGAAGAGATGGGAAAATACAACAATGTCAATGCGCTTTACTTCAACTACAAATGGACCATTAACTCTTGTTACAAAAAACTCAGAGGCAGGCAAATAAGCAGTCAGAGACAGTTGTGCTCCCAGATATGTAAAAATCACTTTTGAAGACCTATTAAAATCAATTGAGATTATTAAATAATTAAATTCTCCAAAGCTTTCATACAGGTGGAAACCAGTTTGATGGAGTCCATTCATCAGCTCTGTGTGACAATTAACTTAGGCAAAAAAGGTACAAAAAGCTGTTTATGGGCTTTTCCCAATGATATGTTCTTCAATGAAATCATAGGGAAGGTACAAATAAAGACAATGTAACAGAATAATTCAATTTTGCTAGCTTACAAAGTTGTTAACAGTATATTACATACATCTTGTATTTAGAATTATGTTACAAAGACTTCTTTATTCTGGGGAGAGGAACAAACTGAAACAGTTAACATCATTAAGGCAATGTGTTCTGAAAAGACTTAAAATTCACCTCCAGACTCTTTGAGGTTCCTTCCCATTCCAGGTACCATCAGTCATCTAAATCCCTTTGTCCATACCTCTGGGGTCCCCAATACTGAGGGAGAGTTCCCACACTGAGTATAGATATTTGGGTTTGAGTTTTGATTTGCTTCATTTGAATAATTATTTCTCCTACCAATATCATTATTCCTGAAACTTCTATTCCTATTTCCTCAATTTCTTTTCTTACAATTCATAATTACATTACCCACTTTTCCACAAAAATAACAAATTAGTGGTTGTTTTGTGGATTCTTGTAAGGGATCTCCTTGCTTTGCTTTTCCAATTGTTTCAGTTAATTATTTTATTTCCATCCTCAATGTCTCCACTAGAGTAGTGTTCTCTTTATCCTTCTCACACTGTTTAGCACTTAATTCCTTTATTTTCTTCCCTAATGTTTCTACTAAATGAGTGTCCTCTTCTTTTTCCTTATGCTCCTCAAAAGCATAAACTTCCATTCTTTTTAAGTCTTCAAAGTTCATAGTAGGCCAGTTTGGAAACTAGTAATATAATTCTTAACTACCTTATAATTGTTTTTCATAAATTGAATTCTGATTTGTCTAAAATCCCTTTCCCTATCAAGATCCAATTCTATATACCTTTCTCCCAGCTCAACAATCCTATCCATAAACTGAGAGGGGTTTTCACTGTCTTCCTGTTTTAGATTCTCAAATTTAGTCCATGTTCCAGGCCTATTAGAACAAGCTCTCATAGCTTTTAGTAATGCATTTATAGTCTGGCATAGTTGTAAGTAATCTTGCTTTGAATTTGGGTCCCATTTGGGATCTTCAGTTGGCCAACTCGATGTTCCCTCTCCCTGGGCCTGATTAACAAGAGAAATAATCTTGTTCCTTTCCCTTTCCATTTGCAAGGCCTGGAGCAAATCTTCCACATCAAGCCATGTGGGATTATACTTGCAAAAATTATTTCAACTTTATTTATGAGCAATATACGCTCACATTATAAGAAAGGTATTTTTTCTTTGTATCTCTCAATGTCCTATGGAGAGAAAGGTGTATGATGTTTAATGTTTACTAAATCTCCACTTCTGTTAAATGTAGGAACATCCCTTGAAGGTAAAAGGACTTTATTTCAATTTTCTGTGGTAACTGCTGCTTGGCCTTTGTTCTGGAGTTCAATGGAGTGGGTTGTAGTGAGGCTAGTAGGGGAAGGGTGTGGGGTGGGTAAATGGAGAGAAAAGGGTTTGTAAACCTCAAAATTTCTTAGACTTATAAATGTTGGAAATTTTACCATTGGGAAATTTCATACTTGAAAAATTTCCTATTGATAGTGGGTCTTGACTATTGGAATGTGAACCCCATTGGCATGGGAGGTTCCTTCTCTTTCCTTCTTAAGATTACTTTAAGACAGAAACCTTTTGCTGAACAATGGAAAGGACTTTGACCTATGCTTAAGCATAGAACAGGAATTTCTTTGAGTCATGATTGATTTTAGAATTGATACAATGGAGATACTTGGAATCAATCTCCACCCTATTCAGTCCTAACAGGATTGAGTAAGGGCTGCAGCCTAGATCAAAATTTAATTATTCCAATCTCTACCCTACTCAGGTTAACAGGATTTAGAAAGGGCTGTAGCAAAGGAGCAAAGATTTAATCATTTGAAAATATGACCTTCAACAGACATGTGCAAAGCCTCTGGGCGGTCCTGGGTTAAGCTAGAGCCTCCATTGGCACAGGGAAATTGATGGACAGTGATTGGTAGATGTGAGAACTGAGGGGAGGCAACTTGGATGGTTTCCTTAAAGATGAGGGGGGTCTGGAGACTCGGGGTGGTGGTTGAGGAGTTGGTCGGAGTGGTGGCAATGTACTCTGAGAAGCTTGCTCTGAAGGAAGCTGAAGGTGGGGGCCTCTGAGACTGTTTCTCCATTTTGGACACGTGAGTAATAGGGACTGATCTCTTTTCTTTGCCTCAGCTATCTAAGGGCTTGGGCCTTTTGGCCCAGCCTAAACAAAAGGGGTATTTAAGCCCTATTCCCTTCTCTCCCTTTTTCTCTCTCTCTCTATCTCTAATTCCTTTCTTCCTCCTATTGAAATTAAACTCCATAAAAGGTTGACAGCTGACTTGAGTTTTCATTTAGGAATTACATAGCTGAATTCCTTGGCGACCTTAAATTAATATATATCAGTCTTTTAAAGTGATTTCCTTGTCACAGGTTGGTCAGGGGATGGGGAGGCAGAGAAAGAGAGAGAGGATTGGATTGGGGGTGTGGGGGAGAGGAAAGGGGAAGAGGCCAGGGAAGAGAGGAGTAGTCTGGGTGAGGTCCAGAGGAAGAGCCATAGTAAGGTGGGTGGGATAGGTCAAGAGAAGGAGGCTAGGGAAAAGGATTGCCAAGAGAATAAGGTAAGTTGGGATGGTACAGGTGGGGATAGGGGAGATTGACAGGTACTGGGTAGTTAGGAGAAGGAGGGTATATGTTGTAGGGTGGTAAGGGAGGGTAGAGAGATTGGTAGGAAACTGTATGGGAGTAGTAGGGGATGAGAGAGGTCTGACAGCGAGAGGAACTGAAGGGTTCAAGTCCTGATTTGGGTCACTATGAGAAGATACCTCCCCACAAGCCAGGTGAGATGATCTAATCAAGTGTTCAGGAGGAGGAATTAAAGGAGTTAAACTAGAATGATTTGTTTCCAAAGAAAGTATGGTTTCCTCACTAGAGGGAATGGTTGATTTATCATCATGATATGCCCATAAGAGCCAGTATTTATAATCTTGGGAATCTTTGTTTTTAATGACTAACTTCAAGTCTTTTAAGATCTTGAAGTCAAAAGAGCCATATTTTGCCTATGTATAATATATGTCCATCCAGGCCTTGAAAAAAATTTTGGCTTCTTCTTTTGTCATCCAATTCTCCTTAGGTATATTAGGAGTATCCCAACAATTTAAAAGTTTATGCAGGGGTGAATCTGGAGGAATATTTCCTGATTTCCCTTGATTTGTTGCAGTATTTCCTATAGTGTCAAGTCTGTCTGTCTTAATCTTCCTATTTAATCTAGTCTGACTATTGCTAAATGGTCAGTTTAAACATTGAAAAATTCCCAAAACATAAAAACATGGAGATACAAAGTTTTTCAATGCTATTGTGGAAGGCAATGAGTGTAGGTTAAAAAAATAAGCTAATATAAGGAACTAAATATTTGTTGCACAGCAAGAGTACTAATAATGAATTGCACTTAGTATAATTTTTGTTATTAATAATTAGTTATAATATGTTTGTTATAATGTTGTTTTATAATCAAGAATAGTGAATAATCATAAACAACATGTATCAATTATCAATTAAAATTATGAATAATTAATGATAGTTGGTAGTGAATAATGATAGTTATTGAAAAATAATAATTATTGTTATTGATAGTATCATTAATACTATCATGTTCTATAATTATTCCTTAATATTGCATTTAATTAATTTGATTTAATTTTGGCTTTTTTCAATTTTAGAAATTTGGTTTTAATTTTAATTAAATATTATTAATATTTAGTTATTAATAATCCTTTTATTTAAATGTATTCGATTTAATATCAGTATTTTGGATTAGTAACAGCAGTAGGGAAAGTATTTTCTTTTAAATTAATTGCAGTTTTAATTCTCGACAGTAGGTGGCACTATAATTGCTTGTAGAGTGGAATACACTTGAACTTAGACTTTTATCTAACTAGATTAATGTGGATTATTCTTCAAGTGTATCATTCCAGGAACAGAAAGGACAAGGTTGTGCTCCAGAAAATATCTTGCTTCTGGAATCTCATTTATTCCTGATCTGACCCTGAGTATTTCTGTCTGGCTTCAGGAGGATGATATAACATTTGGGAATAAAGATGCAGCCCAGTAGCCCAGCACTGGAGGCCAAGATGGAGAAGATCTCCACAGCCACCATGGCCTTCCCTTTTGTGCTCTGATATGTGGGCAGAAAAGTGATCCAGACACTGCAAAACACCAGCATGCTGAAAGTGATGAACTTGGCTTCATTGAAGGTGTCAGGCAGGTTTCTGGCCAGAAAAGCTACACTAAAGCTCCCCAGAGCCAGAAGGGCTATGTAGCCCAAGACACAGTAAAAGGCAAAGGCAGAGCCCTCGTTACATTTAAGGATGATGTGGCCATATTGAGAGTGTGTGTCCACCTCTGGAAAGGGGGGATAAGTTCCCAACCAAATGCCACAGAAAATCACTTGCAACCCTGAGCAGATGAGGACAACATAGACAGACATTCTAGGATCCATGAACATGCGGATCCTGCTCCCTGGCCTGATACCCTTGAAAGCCAGAACCACTATGATGGTTTTGGCCAAAACAGAGGAAACAGCCATCGTGAAGACAACTGCAAATACTGTTTGTTGTAGGAGACATGTGGTAGTGGTAGGATGGCCTATGAAGAGCAGGGAGCAGAGGAAACAGAAGATGAGGGAGATGAGGAGAGTATAGCTGAGAGTCCTGTTATTGGCTTTGACTATGGGAGTGTCTTGGAACTTCACAAAGACCCCCAGAACCAGAGCTGTCAGTAAAGAGAAGAAGACAGCCATGAAGGCCAGAGTCATCCCCAAAGATTCTTTCACATTTAGGAAGGTGACAACCTTGGGGAGGCAGTGTTCTCTCTGCTTATTTGGATATTCATCCTCTGGACACTTTGTACAATGTTCTACATCTGCAAGAGACAAAGAAGGATTCAAAGTTTAGATTCAAAGAATTATTCCTATATCCAGATATAGGAAATAGTCATGCTAGTTGTGACACCTTCTTCTGAGTCCAGAGGTCAGAGGATTCCCATCTTGCTTGGCTGAGATTTACTGTCTTCAATAAATAACATGACACCTAAGGCTAGACCCAATCCCTTCATGTTCATTATCACTAGCTGATCTTAAATCATTTAATTATATTTAATTGATTAATTAAAAGAACTTCCCCATGGTTTCATATTTTATGTTCTTTCCCTCCCCTCTTCCACCCACTTCCCATAGCCAATACAGAATTCCACTTTGTTTTCACATGTGTCATTGATCAAGACCTATTTCCATATTATTGATATTTGCACTAGGGTGATCTTTAGAGTCTACATCCCCAATCATATCCCCACCGACCCATGTGATCAAGCAGTTGTTTTTCTTCTTCTTTTTAAATTAAAACCCTCACCTTCCATCTTGCAGTCAATACTGTCTCCAAGGCAGAAGAGTGGTAAGGGCTAGGCAATGGGGGTCAAGTGACTTGCCCAAGGTCACACAGCTGGGAAGTGTCTAAGGCCATATTTGAACCTAGGACCTCCCATCTCTAGGCCTGGCTCTCAATTCACTGAGCCACCTAGCTGCCTCCAGTTGTTTTTCTTCTGTCTCTACTCCTACAGTTCTTTCTCCCATTTGCTATTTTTAATTCATTCTCTTAGTCCAATAAACTTGGAAACTGGAAGCTGCTAGTAGCAAATGTGAAGATCAGTTTGTTGTGGTTTTGTTATATTGTGCATCAGCAACTCTAGGAATAGGTTGCTGCATTAATCTTTCATTTATTCCAGCTCCTGATTCACCCCCTTCCATAATGAATTTGTATGAGTTATATATATATTTTGCAGATGTTTATACATGTTGTCTCCTCCACGAGAATTGAAGCTCTCTGAAATCAGGAATTATTTCCATTTTGACTTTGTGTCCCCACCATTGATCACCAGTCTGTCACATGTCACTATCGAGTGACTGATTGATGATTTATTTCTTATGGAAAAATCCTCTTTTGTTTTGTAAATGGTCATCCTGTTAATGCTCAGGAAATTGATGCCTTTCCATGATATATTCAATTCCAAAATATACTAATAGCATGGCTAATCAAATAGCTTCAACCTAAATTCTCATTGGGTCACAGATTGGATTCTTTTTCACTTGTTTTTGGAATAGCGAGTTGACCCTATTTTAAATCTCTCATTTATATCTATGAAATTGTTTGAGAATTACCCCACAAATGGTATTCCTATAACCTTCCCTGGCCCTCTAGAGCTATCTTGTTTTCAGCAGGTAATCTCTTCTCCAAGATACCCCCTTTATTTCTCTTGGCCTCTCCCTCTCTTTTTTATGGTTTTCTATAACATGAATCTTTCAGGCCCCAAAGAGGCCCCAGATTCTAAACTGAATTGTCTCCATGTCATTAGAGTTGAAAATTCCAATAATCTGCCTACTGGTGATGTCAGAAATCCCTACAGAAGCTGTCATTTTACTATAAAGTATAAGTACACATAAATTGCAACATGAATAAACTATAGGACTTGGAGTCAGGAATGCCTAAGTTCAAACACTGCTTTAGACATGTACTAGTTATGTGACTATGGGCAAGTCACATCTTTGTCTTAGTTTTCATACCAGTGAAATAGGGATAATAATACCTCATGTCATTGTGGTGAGGTTTAAGTAAAATAGTGTAGATAAAGCACAAAATAAAAGCACACTATATAAATGCTAAATCCAATAATAACAATAATCATCATCATTATCATCATCACTAAATTAGTAAATATCTCTGATTCCAGGGAGGAGAAACATGTGTTCTCATAGCAAAGCAGGAGAACAGATAATGGTAGGACCTAGAATTTGTCTACATTCTAGGAACTAGTCATAGAACCAATCTTTCCTCTACTTTCCTCTTTTCCATTCTATCTTGCCTTGAAAAGAGTCTAAAGCAAGACTCAAATGTAATACCAATGGGTGAGTCATAATATCTAGTCTTTTCCCAGATGCCATGATATATTGACTCCCTAGGTATTGTCATCCAAGTGTATATTTACTCATCCTAATTTTGTCCCATTCTTTGATTCCTGAGTTTATTCATTTTCTGATGTCACTCCATATTCAATGTGATGTAGTTGATGGTTGGCAAAAAAAGACCTGTCTTCCATTCCTCTCTCTGAAACATACATTCTTGTAATTCTATAGTAGTCAACCAACTCCTCAATGTTCTAGAATAGTATAAGACAATAAGGTTTACTTTAGGTGCTGTGAAAGGAAATTCTTGGTTCTCTTTTCTATTCTGAGTTTGCACTCATGAAAAGGGAATCCTTTGTTCTTTTTCTTAGTTGGAGTTTAAGCTTTGGTTAACACCAACTTAAGTACCTCACTAGATTTTGAAGACAGGATTAATTCTCTTTTGTCTTCCTTTTGATTGAATCAACACAAGCTTAAACTAGGTGGAGGAGCTCAAAAACCACTTAGTGAATTCACACCCTGCCTAGTGCTAGGTGAGAAGCCAGCAAGATATTGGGAGAGCTCCACCCTTTTTTCTAACTCAAATATCCAGAAACTTGTGAATTCTTTTAAGTGTTCACACATTCAGAAAGGTATGGTTCCAAAGGTGTGAATCCTAGGAGAGTTGCTACCTTCAGAGGACAATAGGTTTAACAATTTTGGACACTTTGATTGGTCCCTGTGAAGAGGGGTGGGAATAGAAACCACCACAAAAGCCACAAAAATCTTTGGGCTGGCAGTCTGGTGAAGTTGAATCTTGTGGAGAGTGTCTCCTGGAGATAGTCATCAAGGAACCTCATTGGAGACTGCAGAGTGGATCCTGACTTCAACTTAGACTCTGACTGCTGGGCTACTGTGGAAGAGGTGAATGCTAAAATGAATGCAATAACTGTATTTTGCAAGGTTATCTCATGAAGAAATGAGATGAAACACTGATTGCCAATTGGGGGGATTGGAATGGAACATTCCAGTTAAGAAAAGGAAAGAGCAGTTGGGGGCTGCTGGTCTTTCCTCTTTGACTTGAAGAGGAAAGAAGCAAAATCTTCATTGAGACTACTTAGCTACCAATTTACAAAATCCCTTGATGAGCAGGAAAAGATCCAGACCATTTATCTGTGTTACAGTAGTGGTATAGAGACTTTTTTCCCTTTGGTGAAGGAAATAGTCTGTTCTTAAGAAGACTCATTCAAGCTATATCTTTGAGACAAGAAATACCATAATCTTGACTCTATAAAGACATTAAGATAGTCTGGGACTTAGTCCCTAGACTTGTGCCTCAAACCCCTGAAGACATCTATAGGAGGGAGATAACTCAGGGACTCCCTGTTTCCTCTTTCCTAATTCATACCATAACCCCTTACCCAGCGAATAGCTAATTTATTTTACTGAGGACTCAGACATCTTAAATGAACTAGAAAGGGATTACAAATACCATCAACTAAAGAAGAAAGAGACTGAAAGCTCTAGTCAGATCTGACTCTATTGTTCAAATAGCTCTGCCTGGGGGGAGGGAGAATTGGTATTACTCTTTATCTGTTCCCTCTCTCTCAAGTACCTGTCAAAACTTTGGTTCCTTTGATTCCTCACTAGTACACTACTTGGTTGGGTGAGTGAAAAGGCTGACTCCCTTTCCAATTTCCTAAGAGACCAGCTTCCATCTTGGAGGAGGCCACATGATTACTCACTACTAGCCCTCCTGGCTGTGTACAAGTATAGGTATTTTCTCTAACCTCTTTCACATTTCTCTATTTTATTGTTTCCCCTCTATTTTGGTAAATAAACTGCACCCTACCATTAAATCGAACCTTTATAGTGCTGACCTGCAAAGTAAGAAGCAGTTCCTAATTGGAGAATTCCCTTTAGCAGTGATGTCACAGGTCCTTCTAATCTCAACCTCTATCCTTATCATTACCTTTTTTATATTGTCTAAAATAATTCATAAAGTTAAATGCCTGCTGCTTTTAGCATTCTCTAGCATGTCTGAATTTTCTGCGTCACTCTGGATCAAATGTGAGACATGAGTTGAATATTGGACTGTTAGTCAGGAGCAATGGGTCTTTGGATGGCTCAATGGTAACCTCACAGAATTATTTAATTCTCTGGATTTCATGTTTGACATAAAATGTATTGAAAAGATGATCTCTGAAGACCCTGCTTGGTTTCAACACTGGTTCAGTCATGTGTAGATGATCCTCTGAAACCAGATCCACAAATTAGAGCAATGGAAAGAGCGCAAAGCCAAAACCTTCTGATGGACTATAGATTTATTATAGAAATATTCGTAAAGCTCCAAGAGAAATATGCAAACAGTATAACGTGGTCCACCAAGAATTCTACCTGAAGGATCTGACTAACTCAGGGGAATACCTCTGTAATTCAGCAGAGGCACTAGTTCTCCCAGTGAAATCAATAAGTATTTTTAGAGAGCATGAATGACTTGCTTTGGGAAGTTATTCAATAATCAGTAGAGTGGAATTACAATACATACTTTTTCTTCAATGGCAGGACCAATGTGTTTCCATTGTTGAGTACCTCTTACCAAATTCTCCCTTTCTCCAGAAATATATCAGTATTTAGACTTTTCCCTCTGTGGGCAGAAGTTGAGAAGTTCTAAAATCTAACTAGATGAATTCTTAGAATAGTAGTCCCAGAGAGAAAGTGTTGTTTTTTCCTTGTCCTGGCATAGATTTTCATTTTTGGATGGACATACCCGTTTTTAAAGAAGCACAGTTAAAGCCACATACAAAGTTCAGAAGAATTCAGTTTGGAAGTGGATCATTCCTGGCAATTGCAGAGACTGAGAGTGGGGAAGAGACATAGTGAGACAAAGAAGAGGAGTAAGAGATGAAGACAGAGATGGAGAGAACTAGGGGCAAAGCAATGGAGGCAGAGAGATAGAGGGAAAGAGTCAGAGATGGATAAAATGTTAGAGACATAAACAGAATGAGAGAAAAAACAGAGAGAAGGAGAAGGGAGAGGGAATAAAAAAACACCTTGATCAGTGTAGCTGTAATTAAGAAAAACTTCCAGGTTATGTTCCTTATTTCAGTGTCAAAAAGACTTCAGGGTGGACTTAATTGTTTTCTTTCCCTTTCCTAATTTTTGTAGCTATCAGGCTTCAGGTGCCTGATATTAGCTTCCTTATTCTAACATTCAAATCCCATAAAATGTCATATCTTCAGCACAAATCTGCTCTTCCAGGCACTCTTGGACTATACCACAGTCCCAGGTGTTCTAATGATGGAGAGCAGCAAAGTATCAAGAGAACATCCCATTCCCCTCTGGATTTGAACATGAAATCAACTTCTTTTAATTGCCTTTGCCATTGATCTTAGACTAAACATCTCACCTTAAATAACCCAACCTAAAGAACACTGTATATTTTGAGACACTGAGACTGCTTCATTTCAATCAGCACCTTTGATTTCCTGCTGGACTTGAACTCTGCTTTCTGGTATGACCTCTCCATGGCTTCCACTTTAGTATCGAACACACACACACACACACACACACACACACACACACACACACAAACATACACAGACATAAATTTCAACATACATATATACATAAGCTTTAGTCACTAACCAGTATATCCTGTGCAAGAATAAGGGTAAATTTTAGTTCATCAAAGAAATAAGCCATTAAATGATGTTATCCCCATAGATACTTCTCATCATGTCATAAGGTCAAAGAACCTTTTCTATGATTACTTATTTCAGGATATTTCTTGGCTTTTCTTTGGCCTCATGTGCTCTCCTCCTCTGACAGTGATGTTCCTGGAGGTTGTAGGTGACTGCAAAAATAACATTCCTTATTTTCTATAACTTACCCTTCTGACTGGAAATTTCTCCTTCTGGGCATGGAGAGCAGTCAAAGCAGCAGTTAGGCTGCCCCTCCAAAGGACTCTTCCTAAATCCAGGAAGACAACTTTCACTACACACAGCACTGGGAACCTAAGAGAATGACAGGAGAGTGAAATATGCATCTTTAACTGAGAGCTGCTGATGTGTGCGGCAGAAAAAGGAATCTTATTTATATAACTCTACTTGACAGCCACCCCATAAACATATAGATAGACTATTAAGCTTGGAGTCAAGAAGATCTGACAAATACTTGCTGTGTGGCCCAGGAAAAATCAATTTACCTTTGTCTTTCATAGTTTATTAAATGTTCAAATGGGATTAATAACAATACCTCAAAGGATTGTTGAAAGGATAAAATCATATTCATAAAACCACTTGGAACACATTAGGTGCATGATAAATGCCTCTTCCCTTGTATTTCCCTTTCATATATCTTTGTTCATGCAAAATATTTTTTATATTAGACATTTTGTGTGATAGATATCTTATAGGAAAAAAAGAAATTGACAGAAGGGAGTATAGAAACTAGGAAAGGGGTATGTCTGGTTTAGGTCATACCATATGAGAGTATACAGCAGGGAATGAGCAGGTCCTATATCCCTACCAAGACCATTAACATATTTTGAATCACAGATCCAGGGTGCAAGGAGAAAAGGGAACGTGTACACATGGATGACTTGATGAGATAAGTATTGGTTTTAGGCTCTCTATGTTGGTCTATGAAAGGAGTACTTTTGGTGAAAAATGATAACACTGTGGCTCACATCTTGAGTGCAGAGCAGGGGCTCAGCATCTGTTTCCATCCCATTCTGAGGTCTACCCAGTAATAAGCAGGGCAGGATTCCTTTACCCAACAGAAGCTGCAATTCTGTCATTTTGAATCAGCAAAGCTCCCCAAATGGTTGACAGCATCTGAATCATTCTACTGTTGCTTAAATCCAAAGTCAGGTCAAAAAGTAGGAGAGTTCAGAGCAATGTTGGGAGGATGGGAGAGTATAAGCAAACTGCCTTTATCCAGAATCAGACCATTTTGAAAACACTGAAATCTTATATCCTCACCTAAATTATCCCGACATCTTGGAAAAACACCAAAGCAATACTCCCCAGAAAAAGAAAGATGACTATTCTAAACCTTCCCTTCAGAAGTGTCTAGAGCTGATGTGAATATGAGGAAAATCCGAAGTTAATAAGTGGACCAAATGAATGATCAAACAAAGAAAAGAACACCAAAATAAAAAGTCATTAGAATAATGAGGATGTTGAAGATACAACCCAGAAGAAAACTATAAAATATCACAAAAAACCTCAAAGAAAAATACAGATTTGCTGTAAGCTCAAATAGAATTCTTGAAAGCAATGAAGCAAGAATTTTGTAAATAACTAAAATGCTTTATTCAATGAAATTCATGTTGTAGAGGAAAAACTGGAAAAGAAGTGACAGATTTTAAGGAGTGAATTGCATAGCAATTAAACAGATTGAAGAAGAGGTACATAATTTTGCCCATGACAGAAATTCTGAAAATAACCTTAGACTAAACAGAAGCTATTGACTTTGAAAGACAATAAGAAATATTAAAATAAATTCAAAAGACATAAAATAAGACAAAAAGTATTTTCTTTTGTAAAAATAAGTGGCATCTAAAATATATTGAGGTAATAAAAATAATGTTTGGACTACTGAGATGCCATGATCAAAGAGAGAATCCAAGCATCATTATTCCTGAAATATTTTCCCTTTTCTTTTCATTTTCCAGTGGTAAAGGTAAAAATTATGGTTGGACTGAATATTTGAGAGTTTGCTTGCCAGGAATTTAATTACTAAATTCCAATAAATTACTTGTCAGAATGGCTTTTATGGTTGTTTATTTACAAGTAGAGTGAAGAAAGTAAGGAATTGAAAGGGAGAGAGAGAGAGAGAGAAAGAGAGGGGGGGGGGGTAGCTGCTCTGGCCTGGTCTGAACCAGGCAGGAATTCAGAGGCCCCAGAAGGGGGAGCCCAGAATTAATTTAACAAAGCCTCCACCCTCCTCCAAGATAGGGGCTTCTCCAGAGGCTAGTTCCTCCAGAAAATCCAAGGAAAGGGAGTCAGCCTTTTCACTCACCACATGTCCATCCAAAGGGAAGCAGTCTGAGATCTCAACCTGAGCTCCTCCAATGCCAAGTTCCAAGGTGAAAATGCCCTCACAGGAAGTGACCAACAAATTTAAAAGCAGTTCTTTGTGTCACTTCCTGTGCCTTCCTTCCACCTTTACATGTACCAATGGTGTCTTAAATTTGGCTTTTGAACTGCCCAGGCATCATCCAGTTGTTTTTGATTTGTCACTTGCTAGTACATGTGGGTCATAGACCTTCCCCCCTCCACACTTAATCCTTAAGTGGGGGAGTATACATTCCTGGTGACTAAAAATCTAAAGAATAAGTAGGGTGGAATTAATCTCATTTTCACACCAGTCAATAACATGCATTCTTAAAAAGAAAAAAAAAACCTTATCTTTTTTTTTTTTAAACCCTTACCTTCCTTCCGTCTTGGAGTCAATACTGTGTATTGGCTCCAAGGCAGAAGAATGGTAAGGGCTAGGCAATGGGGGTCAAGGGACTTGCCCAGGGTCACACAGCTGGGAAGTGTCTGAGGCCAGATTTGAACCTAGGACCTCCCATCTCTAGGCCTGGCTCTCAATCCACTGAGCCACCCAGCTGCCCCCAAAACCCTTATCTTTTGACCTGGAATCAGTACTCTGTATTGCTTCCAAGGTAGAAGAGCAGTAAGGGTTAGACATTGGGGATGCAATGGATAGAGAAATAGGCCTGGGGTTAGGAATATCTGCTTTCAAATTGGGCTTCAGATACTTACTAGCTATGTTACCTTGTGGAAGTCACTTAACCAAAATTTCCCACAGTTTCTCGTATATAAAATGGGGACACACTGGAGGAAGAAAGAGCAAACCACTCCATTTTCTTAGTTGGACATGACTTAATGACAACAACAAGAAAATATTCCTCCAACAAGTGTGCTTGTTGTCTGCATCATTTTGAAAAAAAACACTTACCTTTCCTGAGCATGAGTTTCCTCAAGTACAACGAGGAAGACAACAGACTTAGATGGTCTTTGAGATCGCTTCATTATCTTGGTCTATAATTTTAATGTAATCATTGGTTTTCTACTATTTGTAAATACAAGCAATAAGGAGCAATCAAATAGTGCCAGAAATGTTCTTGTGATTAGAAGTATCAATCTAACATTTAAAATGTTTCTGACCTTTGAGCCCCACCAGCCCCACACTATGGCATCTTCCCAGATTGTGAAATCTTGACCAAATTGAGCTTTGGGGACAAACTGCCCCACTTTCACCAGAGCGTCAGTCTCATTCGGAAAGAACACATAGTTCATAATGGCATACTGAGCCTCAGATCTTCTTCTCTCATCCACAAACACCTGGTCACCAGCATTGTTGGTAAATTGGGTTTTCTTTAGGAAAGAGTGAAGCTGAAAGGGAAGAGGAATCCCAATTACTGGGTAGTACCTCAGCAATGGGCTCCCATTGAAGTATAATCTATGAGTTATTTGCGAGATACTGAGTTTGTTTTGTGGCCTTTTGGAGTTCTGTAGTCTTACATCTCCAAGATGTCTAATTTAATTTTCAGCCTTGATGCCTTGCGTATCTCTTTGCCTCTTTTCTCACTTTTTGTGACATCTTTGAAATTTGCTCTCCTACCTCATCCGCACTGACTAGATTCCTTGGCTTTCTTTAACTTTTGCCTAAAATCTCATCTTGTAGAGGCAACTTTTCAACCCTCTCTTAATTCTAGTGTTCTCTCTGTCTGTTAATTCTTTCCTATGTTTTAAAATTAATTTTTATATTATTTATTTTATTTTAGTCTCTCCCATTAGATTGTGACCTTCTTTAGGTTGTACACTGTTTTTTTTGCCTCTTTTCATATCCACAGGATGTAAGCACAGTGTAAGTGCATAATAACTGCCGAATTAATGGATAATTTTATGAACAAGAGATGTTTATCCTAGAAAAGGAAAGTATTAGGAAAGCCACCATTGGTCTTTCTAGAGCTGAATGGAGGTCATATGGAACCATAATTTTTTTATGTCCAATTGGTCCAGAAGACTGAACTAGCAGCAATGGCTAAAAGGGAAAGAGAAGCGACTACTGGGCACTATGGCATATGCCTATAGTTTCTGCTGTTAGGAAGGCTGACGGTGGTGGATCATTAAGTCCAGGACTTCTGATCTGCAGAACTCTTAAAGGTGACTGGGTGGTCTGAGCTAATTCTGTGAAAAAATGGTGAATTTATGACAGCAGAAAATCACCAGGGTGTTTCATGGCAAGTAGCCAACATCAGAGAAACGGAATTGGTTCAAGCTTCCATGGTGATCAGAATTGGGATCAAGCCTATGAGTGATCATTACATGCTCACCCCTTGTTTTATTGAGGGGGAGTTTCAAGTATAAAATGAATAATAAGAACAGAATTCAGTTTTTTAAAAATTTTTATTTCTCTATTGCCCCTCCCACAGAGACCAAGGATTTTGTTACTGAATTTTAAAAGGGAATGAAATCATAGAATCAGTTTAGTTAACATAAAGAAAAAAGATTTAAACTAAAACAACCTGTGAGAGTCACAGAAAGGACCAATGCTACTTCTTTCCTGAAAGACTGGATCAGTTAATTCTCATTAAAAATCTCAGGAGAATTTTGAGATAACCAAATTTACCTCTGGTGTAGAGACATACCAAGGAGAATTTTTGAGCCTGATATCTGGAGATAGGGGACTGGTGGGAATGTTTGTTTCCATAAGTGGTTAAAAAATCAAAAGCTTCCATTAATGGCTAGAGGAGATTTTAACCTGAATCTTTTTTTTCATCAGACATATGTGATTAAAATATTTCTCTGCATAATTTTTGTTACACTCTTAATATAATGTATTGATGTATAGTTAATAAGATCCAGGTTTGTCTAACCCAGGACGTGATGAAAGAGAGGATTAAAAACCTATAGGAAAATAAGTATCTCAAGTTCGTATATAAACTCAGATGGAGGTGCAGAGTTAATTGATTGATTCATGAGAACATGTGCATTAGTAAAGATTTATAAGTATGGATCCCAACCTACTCACGATTGCTTTAGAGCTCCGAATGAGAATTAATGAGAAAATTATTCACTAGCAGGAAGAGACGTCCGGACAACTGACCATTATTTAGTTGTTAGCCACAGTAGGACATTTTATATCCAAATCAAAACCACACAAGCTAATGAGAAATACTATTTCAACAATTATAGCTGCCACAAAATGGAATAAAGTATATTGAGAGATGATAGATTATTCCCTGACTAGATGTCAATGGACAAAATTGTTGTGAAAGCAGTTCCAGTCCAGGTCACATGAATGACTACTTGATGGAACCAGAGGTCATTTGCAGCTCCAAGTCTCTATGAAATAAACAGCAATTCTCCAAATGACAACTCACAAGTGCTGGGAATTAACAATACAATCTGTGAGGAGAATGTAATCAGAGAATTAGGGATTTGCGAGGGAGTTCATTATCCATTGTGTAGAATTAATAACCAAAATATATTGCCAATACATCATAACTAAGAAGTGGCCACCCATTTGATATTACCTGCCATGAATAAGGTACTAAATATTCTTCATTTACCATTGATCTTTTCTCTGATTTTCTTCTAGATATTTCATGGATAGCCCAAGCCACAGCATAGACAGTATTGTAGATGGTGTAGCTAAAGCCTGACATAGTCATATCAAAAGAGCCCAATGGTAAAGTGTCCAAGGAAGCATTGGGTGAACATAATTCTTGTTCTAGGTATTCTGGTTGATTTGGGCACCTAAAAGCAGAGAGCTAGAATCCCCTCAGTAAAGCATCATGTGGATATTTTGTAGGTGTAACTGTCTTAAGAAAAGTCTTGAATCCAGGAATTTCTCTTGTCAGGTATGAAAATGTGAGAGCCCCATGGAAAGCAAAACCTTGACTATAGAGGGGCCTCATAGTAATGTCCCAGTGAGACGTGGCAATCCACACCTTCTCTATTTGGAATATAGGAACTTGTGAATGTCTCAAAATCATTAATGAATCCGTGTCACCATGGACGACAATCACTTTGCCTGATGATGTCATGATCCTGGGCATGAAGGTCTTATGTGATTCCATTTGGGTTCTTTCACTGACAGGGATTTTTTCTGTAAAGGACACACAAACACCTTTCTTTACCATTTCCCCCCTTATTTCCCAGAGGAATTTTTCCCCTCTCATATCATCTGAGACAACCAGTCCTATCCAGTTCCATTCAAAATATACCATTAAATGGACAACACCTTGGTGGAGAGAAGTGTCTTTGGGGGCCATCTGATAGAGGGAAGGAAACTGGATCTTGTCACTAAGAATTGCATCAAATGGGCCATAGCTGATCTGGAAGAGAAAGAAACAGGAATCAGCTTGTTCCATGGTGATACTGAGAGAACTGAAGCAAAACGTGAATTAGGAAATGGGCCTTTTTTGTTGACAGAAAAGATGATGTGAATTTTAGTCTATTTCACAAATACAGAATAGAAATACAGAACAAATACAGTTATAAATACAGAAAATCTCTCTATTTATCCCTCTCAGTCCTCAAAGGGACAGTGATATAGTGCAGTGGCAGGATTCTCTATAGACGGAAGATGTGGGAATGTGTTAATTAAGTTTGAATGATGAAAAAATTAATGAATAAGAGAAATGAATTCAGTAGGAAAAGGGAGAAGGTAGAGAAAGAACGGAATAAATTATTACACATAAAAGAACTACATATGGAAGGTGTTTTATATTTCAGCATAACATTTTGAGGGAATGCAACAGTACCTCACTGATATTATTTGGATCAAGGAAGCAAGTAGTTATATACATAATTGGGTATAATAATACTTGTTTCTTAAAGGGAAACAGGAGGGTAATGGAATAAGAGGAAGAGGAGTAATAAAAAACCAGGACTAATAAAGGAAGGTAGTTAAATTAGAAAAAGTTTGCAGGAAATTTCTCAGGTAAAGATCTTTTTTCTCTAAAATATAGAGAACTGAATAAAATTTACAAAAATAAGAACCATTGCTCAATTGATGAATGGTCAAGGGATATGAACAGGCAATTTTCAGAAGACATAAATGTTATCTATATTATCATTTTTTGTTCTTCATCAGTCATGGAGGTCTTTCCAACTCATATGGAAATCAAGGAGTTTACTATTCCTTATTTCATAATAGTATTATATCACCATCATATACCACAACCATTCATCAAGCAAGGGACACCATCTTATTTTCCAATTTTTTGGCATCACAGAGAGCTCAGCTATAAATAATTTTGTATCAACATTTTTCATTATTATCTCTTTGGATTACAAATCTAGTAGTGGTATTGCTGTGTCACAGAGTAGGTATTCTTTTAAAGCCCTTAGGACATAATTCCAAATTGACTTTCAGAATTGCTGGGTCAATTCACAACTCCACCAACAGTGTATTAGTGTCCCAATTTTGCTCCATTCCTTCCAACATTTATTATTTTCCTTTATTGTCATAATAGCCAATCTTCTGAACCTAGCAATTTCTGAAAGCAGATTCATTCCTCCTCTACTGTCAGGATGAAAGAAGAACTAACCTACAATGTATGCACCATTCTGACACTTCCCTATACAGAATCTTATGCAATCGTGTGCCTTTTAGCCAACAAAGATGCAAGATGAATTCTTTACATGGTTCCCCTGACTTAGGGATCTCACTTTGGTTTCCAAATTCCAATAAAGATCTCTGTGCCCTTTCAGCTTTCAGTTATTGTTTTTTTTGCTGGTCTTCAAGTACATGACCAGAACTCTGAAATCTCAATGTGAGTTATACCACAAAATTCCCTGAGCTAATTATCCAAGGCCTCTAAACCCTGAATGTATGTGTAGAGAATATTAGAGACAAATAATATTTAATGAAAATATGAAAGCTTTAAAATAGGAGTGAAGACAGAAATAGAGGTTTGCAGTCATTCCTCTTTTAATAGGAGTAACCCCATACTAAAAACTGGTCTCCAATTCATTTATAGCAGGACTCATATTTTCCTTTTTTTTTTGTTCCATGAAGCAATCCCTATTTCTGTTCTGGTTTCCAGACCACAAAAGCAGTCAGTTATATGCTTGACAAACAATGACAATACTCAGTATGCAGCCAGGCTGAAAAGTATATTAGCCTATCTATAAGGCCAGTGTTCCTAGAATATCCTTTTCTGGTCTTTAACAGGTGAACTGCCTTCTGAAAAGAGTTTCCTCATACAACCAGTATAACAGTGTCTTTTGTACTCATTAATTAAGTTAGTTACCTACTTGTGAGCAATGTCATGAATTTATTCCTGTACCTGCCTTTCCATAAAGATACTTATGGCTCTATTATTATACCATTATAGATAGCCTTACCATGTGCTCATGTTCCAGGCTTTTTTTTGTACATATCACTCTTCGCAATGAATTAAGGTTGAACATTATTGAACTAAAAGATTTCAAAAGATAAAACACCAACAGTGATATACGATAGACTGACCAGTCTTTCAACTGGAAGTACAGGTATATAAATTTTAATTTTGATTTCTACTCTTACATTACACGAATTATGTAATGCTGAGCAGATATTTTAAGCTTTCCAATTTTCAGTGACGTCATCTGTGTGATGGGCAAGTAAATCTAGGTTTTCCTATCAGATACTTTCATGAACTGCATTCTAAATGGCTCCCATTCTCCTCTTGGTCTACAATTTTGGATGATGCTCCAGGAGAAGTTTACCTTCCCTGATGATTGAGGCAGCTTCAAGGTGCAGTGCCAAGGGGATTTCAATGGTGTCAAGAAGACCAGAGATCAAATTCTGCCATGGGGACTTCTTAACTGCATGATTCTCGATAAGTAAATTAATTTTTCTCAGTCTCAGTATCCTCCTCTGTAAAATTAGGCTTATAATATCACCTGAGGGGATGGCTGTGAGGAACAATAACAGTACTTATATAAAGCACATTAAAAACTTTAAAGCACTTCATAAATGCTAGTTATTGTTGCTGTTATGTTATTACAAATAATAATATAATAGTATTTTTTGGTTGATAAAGGCATAGAGAACAACATAGTCAGATTGCCTATCATTCACCTGTGGAAACTTGTAGAGGTCGAGTATTGTCCCCATTTGGACAGAGAGAGCTGAAGTGACTCCTCCAATAACAGCCACAGCCTTGTCCTGCTTCCTGCAGCTGTAGTTGGGAATGGGCTGGTCTTGGCCAGACAGCCACCTCAGGGAGCTCTCCAAGGTTCTCTCATCACTGTGGTAAGTGTTGTAGAGGTGGAATCCCAGGGAAATGTTGGGCAACAGATGGGAATCTCTGTTAATCTCCTCTACAGCAAACAGTAGAGCCAGAGCCTGCTGGTAATTTTTGTGGAGCCACCTGTAGGGGTGAGTGCCACAGAATGTTAACAAATGCCACAAAAAGAACTCTTTTCAGAAGGAAGAATTCCTCAGTCAGGAGAGTCAAAACTAAGCACTTAACCAGTTATTCAGTTCATTTAATTTATATTAAAAAAAGCCCTGTCTATGTGCCTTGTTCCTATACTCTTCCTTTCTTGTGATTCCAGAGAGAGTGAGGATTATTGGCCTTAAGTTTTTATGTGATTCTGTTTGCTTGAGTCACTCCTTTATTCCAACAATAGATACAGAGCATCCAGATCCACCTAGATCCTATAGTACATCTGCATGTTCCTTGACCCTAGGAGAACTATTTTATAAAGGACAACAATATAAATGTACCAATAAAAGTAATATAAGGTTGTACAGGTAAATAACATTGATATAAAAGGAAGCAGAGTAGAGGTTAGGTCGCATTCCTATGAAGAAATAACAAAGGCGTTATGAAGGGCTTCATGGCCCATGAAATGTGAGGATGACTTTGCTATATGGGTCTTTGGGGAAGGGGCCATTCCAAGGGAAGGAAATGTATGACACAAACCAGTCCACATAGGTGTGAGAATAGGAGGGACTGCACATTTGGGGTTCCAGTGTCTTAATTTGCTCCTTTCTCATTTATCTGATGAAAGATGAGGTTCAGGCTTAGTGTCCCCTACTTTCTAACTATTTCCCTTTTAGAATAGAAAACCAAATTCATTGAAAACATTGTTATCTTGTAACCATTATTCAATCAAGAATCCAGTCATAAAGAAGAGACATCTCAGGTATTCATGGCAATGTTTTAAACTAATGTAGTAAGATTTCTCCAGCAGCTACCCTGTCAGACAATCTCAGACTGTTGTTTTGGAGATAGAAGCTGAGGATGACAGCATCACAACTTGTGGGTAATACACTCCCCATGCTAGCATCTCCTTCATTTTAAGTTCTTTTCATTTGCTAGTTTTCTGAGATTTAAAGAAATTATGTCCATTTTTTACTTAGTTCACTTTCTATTAACTTTCACTAAGTAATGCTATTCTCATGACAAAATTTAAAACCAATAGAGTTTAGATGGCATTTGATAGAACAGGATTTTTGTTTAAATTCTCACCGTGGTAAAACCTTCTTTTCCTTCTAAATTGTACCAACAATTGTCCCTAGATGGAGAATAATGATAGAAAAGAGAATAAGAGCAATCATATTAAAGCATTAAATCAATAACCATTGATGAAAATGATTTAATGCTTTCCCCCCTTTTGTACAAAAAATCCTTCGAGATCCTCGAGAATATCTAGAATATTTTCTTATTAATGAGTAGAAAGACAGACAAAAAAGGAAAAAAAGTTATCCAGAGCAGTTAAAAAAGTGACTGAAGGTAAGATAGATCTATAGAAGCATTTGACAGCAAGATGTTACAAAAGAAGAGGTTGGGATGCTTATCTGCCAAAGGATCATCCATTGTATTACATAATCTTCAACAAGATGACAGAGTTAATTGCTAACCTGCTTTCCCTCAGCTATCACATGGGGAAATTGTCAAGGAAGTGGTGTATTTTAGTCTCAATTCCAATTCCATAGTGCTGACTAACAGAGAGGACCTGCTATATCAATCTACAAAGGGAACTGATCCAGGAGGAAGCACAAAACTAAGGTCTGGCCATCAGCACAAATGTCAGGACAGCGCAGCTATGTCTCCTAATGGAAATATAGCTCCACTTCTTTTGGAATGCTACAGTTTAGAAAAGTTGAACTAGATAAACAGGAATTCCTCACATATGACTTGCTGAAAATCAGAATACTACAGACATCACTGAGAAAAGAGTGGGCATTCCAGTAATACGGTTCTAAATCTCACTGAACACTTACTACACAGGTATCCCGAATATTCCTCTGATTTCCCGATAATTCCAAATCTATTGATCCCTCAGTTTTAGACTCTGTCTCAGGATGCTCAAATTAGCTGTGTTGCAATATCCTATCCTGGTCTACTCTGCCTATATAGAACATATACATAGTTCTAAGAAACATCAAGGAAAATGATAAATTCACATACTCCCAAGATGGAGAATATCTAATGGTATATGTTCCAATGGTAGGAGACCTGGGACAAATATAATGTCTTCACTGAAGTAGGAATTCCCAGGGCTCTGTAAAATATTATGTTCACTGTTTAGTAGTAGTCTCTCGGTAACTGAGGATGACGATTGTCTTTGTGCATTTTTATCTATGGAGGATAGATGAGTGTGCACAAAGACTTGTGCGTGAAGGAGATTTAAATAGAAAAGTCGATGCACAGAGCAGTCCCACTCTCTCGGCATTGGAAGCCTGGGTCCAATGGCATGAAAAACCGTTACACCTGGAGACTTCCACTTCACTGTTTATCATATGGGGTAATGTAGAAAGGAAATTTGAGAGCTTTCATTCTTGTAGATGGGGCAGATCTCCTTGCCCAATTTTAGTACACTCTGTACCACTCAGTCTGCCCAAGGATATAAAAGAGTGCTCTAAACTTCAGGGTATTAATATAATTCCTGGAGTCTTGGAGTCCACTTCCATTCTTAAGCATCAATATTAGACTGAACCTGCTTTGGACTGACCTTTTTGGGTATAGGTATTTGCAGCAGAGTGAAGAAGAGGAAATAGAAGAAATTAGTTTTTTTTTCTGTTTAACTCTGAGGGTCAATGAAACATAAGGAAAACTGTGAAGGATGTAAAAGAATTAAGAGACAAGAAGAGAGGGGAAGCCTGTATTGAATCATGCTATATGAGCCTGCCTTCTGCTTCATCTATAAAGTTCTCTGTCTAATCACCACAGGAAAATTAATATCATAGAGATAGTGAGACACTTACTGGTAAGGCTTACAAGCTTTGTTAGGAGGACTTGCAAACAGGTCTGCTCCTGTTATACTGTTCACTTCAGCTGAGAATAGTGATAAAAAGATCCCAATTACCAGGTCTCCATCTTGAGAAACTAGGGGATTGATCTGGTGGAAGCAGGGAATGTTTGCCATCTTGTGCTCAGATACTGGAAGCTGCAGAAGCATAAAGAGGAGAAAAGAAGAAAGCAGTTGAGAAATACTTTTCTGAATAGGGAGCAACATCTCCCTGAAGATTAGCCAAGTTCCAAGGCTGAGAAAACACACTCAGACCAGTGCAAAATTAACTGCCTTAATCATGGACTGGTGAGGAACTGTCCAGCATCAGAAATGTCCTGTCCTTTTTTATTAGGTGATCATGCTCTGGTCTGTCTGCCACTCCTGAGGAAACACAATAGGACATTAGTCAGGCCCATAACTAAGTCAAGGGCAATGGTGCAAGGCAAAATGAATGTTTTATAGTTTCCTCAGCTTTTAGGTTTTGTTCTGTCTCCTGGCACCCTTGTTGTTAGATTCTGTTAGGGACCTCTCCCACTTCAGTCTCCACAGGGAAGTCATGATCCATGAAGAACTCTGGGGAGAAAACTGCCTGAGGCACTCCAGCTGAGTCTCTGCATCCAAGGGAAAAAACAAATATAAAGTGTTTTGGACTCTTCTTTCCCTTGTTCTCAGTGGAGGCTACAATACAGAAGTGCCTTCCTAGGAAAGCAATTTCTGTGTTTTGGGTAGACAAAATAGTCCGTTGAATAAACTTTAAAAAAATTCCCTGGTAGGTGAGTAGCTTAAAAAACACACCTTAAGTGATGACAATTTCCCTGATAACTTCTAATTTTGATGGCCTTGATGTCAACTCCCTCAACTCCCTTCCTCACTTCTCTAGACTAGGCTGTGAGGCACTCTCTTCTGAAGCTGTATTATAGTATGTGCAATGCTCACAAATACCTATCCTATTTCTCCTTTCACTGCCTTGTCAAGATCATTGCATCACAGTCTCAGAGAAAAAAGGGGCCTTCGAGATTGCTTAGTCAAATAGATTTGTGACAGAATTCCCCTTCCCAATGACTAGCAATACCGACACAGCAGCATTACATTTCCTGCCTAGTAAGGTTATAATGACAGATGAAAGAAGTAACGAATTTAGAGTTGCCAGAACCTCTAGAGTGAATCTGATTTAACACCTTTTTTATAGGTGAGGAAACTGATGCCCAGGAAAATAAATGACTTGTGTGCATTTACACAATATGGAAAAGATGAATTCTGGCCTTTTGACTTCACTTAATATTCTTATTGCCCATTAATGCTACCAAAGAAGGGCACAGGTATATACGATACATTCAGATTTCAGGTTGACATGTACTTGTTTAAGAATCTTCATTATTAGTATTTTGCCTTCATGGATTATCTGAATTATAATGTACTGAAGAGGCTATTCAGGGTAAAGCATCATAGATGCAACAGAGCATTCTTGTGTGTATGATTAAATTACTAGAAAAGGAGAAGGAATACAAATTTTAGGAGAACCTGGCATCACTCTTACAAAAGTAGCCAATCTCAATATCATCCCCGGTTGTGGACATCCCATGCGTGCCGTGGGAGAAAGGAGAAACAAGAGTTTGAATGAATGATTGGATAGATGGATCAATGAATGAATGAAAATGAATTTCATGACTAATTGTGTTACTTTCTGGTGACACCAATACCAAAGGAAAGACATTCTTTGTACTCTCGAAGCTTTTATTATAATGGGGGAGATAACAGATATAGAGAAGTGATTATCAGGTACGTATATTTTGGTGTGGAAAGTTAGAGAGATGAGTAGAGGCACTATGGAAAGGGGTAAGGCATCCATTCAGAAGTAATGGCAAAAGTGATTTGATAATAATTTCAGAACTGGAAAGAAAGCTTGAAAAAGCTAGCAGGTAAAATGAAGCATATCTTTCAGGGAGCCTAAACTCTGTGGGTGACTAACATCATCTCTATTCCGGAGAGCAGATCTGCAGGGTGGGAGGTAAACTGTGCAATTGTTAAGTCCCTGGAATTTGGCCTCTGTGGAGACAGGTGAAGCAGGTGTTTTTTCCTGGTCAAAAGTCTTTGAGTCAAAGTCATAGAGAAGCCTAAAACTCCACGTTACCTTCTTCAAGGAAATCAATCCATAGGCAGAATATGTTTATTACCCATAGTAAAAATGCTAGTCATTCTGATACCTGTGTACTTGAATTGGGGGCTCCAGCCTATGGCCTCTCTCCTTCCCTTGTATGAGAGTACCTGGTGTGATTTGCAAGGATAGAATTCTTTTTACTGTCTATAGGAGAATGATGGAGAAGAGATAACTGGGCAAGTGTTATAGAGAGATAGTTAGGTAGATACAATGTTTATCAAGTTCTTTATATGTAGCAGGCTCTGTGCTAAGGTCTGTGGATACATATAGCAGCAATCGAGCCAGCCCCTGTCTTCAAGGAGTCTACAGCATAGTGGGGGAATATAATAAATGAAAGGGTATTGGAAAGCAGAGAACAGAAGGAGCCTCTAGGAAGTGCCATTGAGTCCTGCTTTCTGACCATGTTAGGCAAAAGTTTCTCCTCTCAAATCCAATTGGAAGCAGGAGTACAGTTCAAGTTGTCCATGGTGTGGAGAAGGTCAGAGAATGGTGCCATGGTCAATAACTGCAACTAAGTACCAACTAAGTGTATCTTTCCCCATGATGTTTAGTCTTCTCCCAGACAAGCTACGATCAACCTACAGGTAGGCTTTGCAGTCCTGAAGTTGTTCCCATTGCGACGTTTTATGAAATGATTACGTATTCTTTAATGGCTCTATGCTCATGTTGCCAGTGGAAGCATTAGCCGTGAGACCTTGGCACTGATGCTGCCTGCAATCAATATGGCCCCTTATCTCATGAGTAAGCCCTCAACAGTGTCTCACCTTTGTTATCATTCCTTCTTAGTTCTGATTTTCTGGAAGTAATCCTACTAGTTTTTTAGGTTTAAACTTATATAGTCCTCTTCTCCCAGGAATGCCCCCAAAGGACCCAAATTGTTTATCGGTTAATACTTATAGATTTTCAAAGGTCTTTGTCAGAATTACTCTCAAGACCAGACATAAGTTAAGCCAAAAAGCAGACTGGTCAGTGGTAAACAACTAGTGGCAAGATATCTAAAGATGTCCATCATGTAGACATTGGGGAGAAGTTAGAGAAGAGGTATGGACAAAGCATGAGAAACTATGGAGAAGCTTCAACATAGATCCCAGAAATAATTGCATACAAGCAGGAGATCTAGAGAAAGGACACACATATAGGGAGAGGCTCCTTTGGGGAATTTGTTATCCTTGGAAAAGAAACTCATCTTTTACTTTAAATACAGCTGCTCTTACTCTGTCCTATCCTTCTTTGGACAGAGAATTTCTTGTGAATTGAGAGATTTCAGGGATTCATGTCTATGAACTTAGTTGATTTGAACAAACATTTAAGTACCTTCTGTGTGGAAAGACCAAAGCCGAGATGTGAGGAGGTTCAGAAACAAAGTTTAGAAGATGTGTAATCATTTCCTAATAGATTTCTTAGTCTGGTAATGGGAAAATGCAAGGGAAAAATTCAGTTATTAAACATTTTACATGCAAGGTTGAAGAGTGTTAAATAAGTTATAGTAAAGGGATATCATTGGGAGTATCCAGGGAAGATTTTCTGATTTTTACACTAATCTTTAGATGATGGGAATGACTTCCAATGCTGTTTCAAAGAGTAAAGATATAAATAAAGTCAATGGAGGGAAACAATGGAGCATGAACTCTAAATAAAGGAGAAACATGTTCAGATGTGTGGGTAATGGGGTTCATTGGCCAGCGGTGGCCTCATTGTTAGAATATGTACAGTACCATTTGCCTTCTGCCAGTCTATATGGTGCTGCTAAACTTACTTCTTTTTGCCCTTGCTTCTGAGAACACAGTGGGAAATAGACTCTTTCTTATAAGCTTCCTTCATGGTGATGAAAAGACTTCTTATAGCTGCTGAACCAGAATTGAGTGTGCATAAGACATTTTCAAACAGATGTATATATATATATATATATATATATATATATACTGTGTATTGGCTCCAAGGCAGAAGAGTGGTAAGGGCTAGGCAATGGGGGTCAAGTGACTTGCCCAGGTTCTCTCTCTCTCTCTGTCTCTCTCTGTCTCTCTCTCTCTCTCTCTCTCTCTCTCTTTCGAGTATTCTGTGAGAAAAGACCTATTATAGATCTCTCTAGGTGGGAGAATAGACAGTTGCAATTGCCTGTCTCAATTGTCTCATTTCCTTACCGTATTGCCATGTGACTGTGAATGTCTTTTTTTTCCATTTAATTTCGATTCCTTTCTAATCTCAGATGATTGAACTGAGGAGAAATATACAACATTGTGACCTTTGAAGGGTCAAAAGGATTGCCACATCTCTTAGCATCTATATCCAAGTCCAGCGAAAAATATGCCTTGGAAATGGACCTATCTGATCCATTTCAGACATGAATTGGCCCTGGCACTGTAGGCACTGTGTCCTGAAATAAGTAAGCAACTTACCTACTGGGTATGCCACACAGAGCAGTAAATTTAATGGTGAGAATGTTTGGTTACAAATATTCATTTTTTGCATATTGTCTTCAAGAATCGACAGGTTTTGTGATTTTATTCCTTTTAGCACAATAGTATTCCATCACCAACATATATCATGATTTGTTCAGCCATTCCCCAATTGAAGGGCATCCCCTCATTTTCCAATTTTTTGCCACCACAAAGAGCACAGCTATGAATATTCTTGTACAAGTCTTTTTCCTTATTATCTCTTTGGGGTACAAACCCAGCAGTGCTATGGCTGGATGAAAGGGCAGACAGTCTTTTATCGCCCTTTGGGCATAGTTCCAAATTGCCCTCCAGAATGGTTGGATCAGTTCACAACTCCACCAGCAATGCATTAATGTCCCAACTTTGCCACATCCCCTCCAGCATTCATTACTTTCCTTTGCTGTCATGTTAGCCAATCTGCTAGGTGTAAGGTGATACCTCAGAGTTGTTTTGATTTGCATCTCTCTAATTATAAGAGATTTAGAACAATTTTTCATGAGCTTATTAATAGTTTTGATTTCTTTAACTGACAATTACCTATTCATGTCCTTTGCCCATTTATCAATTGGAGAATGGCTTGATTTTTTGTACAATTGATTTACTTCTTTGTAAATTTGAGTAATTAGACCTTTGTGAGAGATTTTTGTTATGAAGATTGTTTCCCAATTTGTTAGTTCCCTTCTAATTTTGGTTATGTTGGTTTTGTTTGTACAAAACCTTTTTAATTTGATGTAGTCAAAATTATTTATTTTACATTTTGTGACTTTTTCTAAGTCTCACTTGGTTTTAAATTATTTCCTTTTCCAAAAATCTGACATGTATACTATTCTGTGTTCACCCAATTTGCTTATAGTTTCCTTCTTTATGTTCAAGTCATTCACCCATTCTGAGTTTATCCTGGAGTAGGAGGTGAGGTGTTGATCCAAACCTCATCTCTCCCACACTGTCTTCCAATTTTCCCAGCAGTTTTTTTTATCAAATAGTGGATTTTTGTCCCCAAAGCTCGGATCTTTGGGCTTATCCTAGACTGTCTTGCTGAGGTCACTTACCCCAAGTCTATTCCACTGATCCTCCTTTCTGTCTCTTCGCTAGTACCATATTGTTTTGATGACCACTGCTTTAGATTATAGTTTGAGATCTAGGACTGCAAGGCCACCTTCCTTTGCAGTTTTTTCATGATTTCTCTGAATATCCTTGATCTTTTTTTCTTCCAAATGAACTTTGTTATGATTTTTTCTAATTCAATAAAAATGTTTTTTGGTAGTTCGATGGGTATGGCACTAAATAAGTAAATAAGTTTGGGTATGATGGTCATTTTTATTATGGTCGCTTGTCCTACTCATGAGTAGTTAATGTTTTTCCAGTTGTTTAGATCTAGTTTTAATTGTGTGGAAAGTGTTTTGTAGTTGTGTTCATATAGTTCCTGAGTTTGTCTTGGCAGATAGATTCCCAAGTATTTTATATTGTCTAGGGTGATTTTAAATGGAATTTCTCTTTCTAATTCTTTCTGCTGAGATGTGTTGGAGATATATAGAAATGCTGATGACTTATTGTAGCATACCAGGCATGTTAGCATCTTGGAAGTATGGTTGATGTATCGATATTGTATCCTGTATATTCATTTACCAGACACAGTCAGATCACTTAATGTTCATTGCATGGAAAGGGATAGTCCAAAGGACAGCGCAAATGACAAGCAAATTCCTGGGCTGGGCATTGACAGCCACAGAGTCCTGGCTTGGGCTACATTCATTTACAAAGAGTGGGTTGGATTAATCTCCTCCTCTTTGATTCTGTCATTGTCAATTCTATCAATGTAACATATTGCCTCCATCGTAGCCCTATACAAGAACAAAGGCTCACGAGCAGGCTGTGACAACTACAGAGGCATCTCACTACTCTCCATTGCTGGAAAGATCCTCGCCCGTGTTATATTCAACAGACTCCTGTCATTTGTTTCAGAGCAGAACCTGCCTGAATCACAATGTGGCTTCTGACCAGATCGTAGCACCATTGACATAGTCTTCACAGTGAGGCAAATGCAGGAAAAATTCCTTGAGCAGAACCTGAGTCTCTACATTGTCTTCATAGACCTGACAAAGGCATTCGACACAATGAACAGGGACGCATTGTGGGTGATCCTTAGCAAGCTCGGTTGCCCAGCAAAATTCATCAAACTGATACAGCTCTTTCATGTCGACATGACAGGGGAAATCCTATCTGGTGGAGAGACTTCCGATCGCTTCGACATCTCCAATGGCATGAAACAAGGCTGTGTCCTCGCTCCAGTACTATTCAACCTATTTTTCACCCAAGTATTACGACATGCTGTGATGGATCTAGACCTGGGCATCGACATCAAATACCAACTGGATGGCTCACTATTCGACCTTCGCCGCCTGACTGCAAAAACAAAGACAACAGAGAGACTCATCCTGGAAGCTCTCTTCGCAGATGACTGTGCTCTCATGGCCCACCAAGAAAATCATCTCCAAACCATTGTGGACAGGTTCTCTACTGCAACAAAACTATTTGGCCTGACTATCAGCCTCAGCAAAACAGAGGTGCTGCTCCAACCTGCACCAGGGAGGCCAACGAACCAGTCGTGCATCACAATCGATGGCACACAGCTTTCTAACATCAACACTTTCAAGTACCTGGGCAGCACCATCGCCAACGATGGGTCCCTAGACCACGAGATTAATGCCAGGATCCAAAAGGCCAGCCAGGCACTTGGGCGGCTGTGCTCCAAAGTCCTCCAACACAGCGGTGTAAACACTGCAACGAAGCTCAAAGTGTACAACGCAGTGGTCCTCAGCTCGCTCCTGTACAGTGTGAAACATGGACACTGTACCAGAAGCACATGAAACAGCTGGAGCAATTCCACCAATGCTCTCTCCGGTCAATCATGAGGATCCGATGGCAGAACCGAATCACCAACCAGGAAGTCCTCAACAGAGCCAACTCCACCAGCATCGAAGTCCTGGTCCTCAAAGCCCAGCTATGATGGTCCGGACACGTCATCCGCACGGACCCACAGCGAAGACCAAGACAGGTATTCTATGGCGAACTGTCAGCTGGACTCAGGAAACAAGGCCGACCAAAGAAAAGATTCAAGGATCAGCTAAAGTCCAACTTGAAGTGGGCTGGCATGACACCAGAGCAACTAGAACTCGCTGCCTTTGTCAGAAGCAGCTGGCGAACCCACATTAACCATGCCGCCACCACCTTTGAAGATGAGCGACGTCGACGTCTTGCCGCTGCGCGTGAACGCCGACACCAGGCCACAACCACAGCTCCCGTAACAACTGGCGTCCCATGCCCCGTGTGCCACAAACTGTGTGCCTCAGCCTTTGGACTTCAAAGCCACATGAGGGTACACTGTAGATGATAATGCACAAAGACAATAGTCATTCTCGATCACCGAGAGACTACCACTACCACTATTTACTAATCACCTCTCACTTGGCATTCTTAAGGTCTCCAATAAAAGCTGGGGAACATGTGCAAGCCTCCTCTTCTCTTACACCTCTTGCTCTTGCAGCCCTTGCTCTCTCCCTTGCCTCTTACAATCTTGATTTTGGTCTTGCCTATAATGCTCCTCATGCCTGACTGATTTATGCAGCACAGCTGCCCCACACATCTCCCATTAATCTCTGTGCCGTCTGGCCCATGGGGGATGTCCCAGAGTTCTCAGCTCCACACATGTTCTCTTGTTTCTCATACTTATAATTTCTCTGCTTGCTTTCTCTTTCTAGAGAGATAATTGCGGAGCTCACAACTTCCCATGTGTTTTAACTTGTGGTCTCTCAGTCTTTAGTCCTGAATCTCTTCCTCTGACTGCCTTATCTATTTTACATCCATATTCCTCTAGCCTCCAATTTCCTTCTCAGGTCATTATATAGGAGCTGCTGGCAGGTCCTATACTTATGTGGGTTTATTTTGTATCCTGCAACTTTGCTAAAGTTGTTCGTAATTTCCACTAGCTTTTTAATTGATTCTCTAGAATTCTTTAAATAGACCATCATATCATCCACAAAGAGTGATAGCTTGGTATCCTGCTTGCCAATTTTGATGCCTTCAATTTCTTTTTCTTCTCTAATTGCTACTGCTAGTGTTTCTAGTAAATGTTAAACAATAGAGGTGATAATGGGCATCCTTGTTTCACTCCTGATCTTAATGGGAATGGATTTAGTTTCTCCCCATTGCAGATGATATTAGCTGATGGTTTTAGATATATACTGTTTATTATTTTTAGGAATGACCCTTCTTTTCCTATGCTTTCTAGTGCTTCTTAATAGGAATGGGTGTTGTATTTGTCAAAGGCTTTTTCTTCATCTATTCATATAATCATGAGATTTTTGTTGGTTTACTTGTTGATATGGTCAAATATGTGGATGGTTTTCCTAATATTGAACCAGCCCTGCATTCCTGGTATAAATCCCACCTGATCATAGTAAATAACCCTCGTGATGACATGGCGGCAATGCATTACCCAAAAGAGTGAGTTTCTAAAGATGTGATTTTAGTCCCTATAAAAGATGGGTAGAGATAATATTTTGGGAATGGATGCCTTTCTATCATGTTGTATATTTAAAACTCAGCTCCCTCACCAAAAGAGAAAACCACACTAACTACAAAGATACATACATACATATATATAATACATATATATATATATGAAATATATATACTCTGTATATTTACACATTAGTTATGGCAGATAGTCGGATAGCTAGGGATAGCTAGGTTTTCTGGGTCTTAGAGATAAGGAGTTTATAGTAGTTTGAGTGAATTCTCAAAAAGAAATAATTCACTGTGAGGTGAAAGACTTTGGGTGGAGATTAGAACTGTAGTTTTAGGAACCTATCTATTATTTCCCCTTTACTCTTGTTATAAAAATAAACTTTGTTTCTAAATCCCAAGGAGTTTTGTGCTTTACTGGTCCTGAAGAGGTCTCTAGATGAGTAGTTATCATCTCCTATCCATTTAGGAAGGAATTTTATTTCAGCAGCATCATCAAAATTAGCAACAATATGGTCAAAACAGCAGTAGTCATTACAATTGGGGGATACAGTCCATTTTTGAGAGGGGAACTTGGAAAGTATCCAGAGTGAATGTCATGATAGAGTAATTGGAGTTCAAACATCATCCAATCAGATAAATATGACTATGCTAGATGAATGTGGATTATTCTTCAAGTGTATCATTTCAGGAACAGAAAGTATAAGGTTGTGCCCCAGAAAATATCTTGCTTCTGGAATCTCATTTATTCTTGATCTGTCTCTGGGTATTTCTGTCTGGCTTCAGGAGGATCACATAACATTTGGGAATAAAGATGCAGCCCAGTAGCCCAGCACTGGAGGCCAAGATGGAGAAGATCTCCACAGCCACCATGGCCTTCCCTTTGGTGCTCTGATATGTGGGCAGAAAAGAAGCCCAGACACTGCAAAACACTAACATGCTGAAAGTGATGAACTTGGCTTCATTGAAGGTATCAGGCAGGTTCCTAGCCAGAAAAGCTACACTAAAGCTTCCCAGAGCCAGAAGGGCCATGTAGCCCAAGACACAGTGAAAGGCTAAGACAGAGCCCTCATTACATTTAAGGATGATGTGGCCATATTGAGAGTGTGTGTCTGCCTCTGGAAAGGGGGGATAAGTTCCCAACCAGATGCCACAGAAAATCACTTGCAACCCTGAACAGATGAGGACAATATAGACAGACACTCTAGGATGCATGAATATGCGTATCCTGCTCCCTGGCCTGATCCCTTTGAAAGCCAGAACCACTATGAAGGTTTTGGCCAAAACGGAGGAAACAGCCACTGTGAAGACAACTGCAAATGCTGTTTGTTGTAAGAGGCAGGTGGCAGTGGTAGGATGGCCAATGAAGATTAGGGAGCAGAGGAAACAGAAGATAAGGGAGATGAGGAGAGTATAGCTGAGAGTCCTGTTATTGGCTTTGACTATGGGAGTGTCTTGGAACTTCACAAAGACCCCCAGAACCAGAGCTGTCAGTAAAGAGAAGGAGACAGCTATGAAGGCCAAAGTCATCCCCAAAGGTTCTTTCATATTCAGGAAGGTGACAACCTTGGGGAGGCAGTGATCTTTGTGCTTATTTGGATATTCATCCTCTGGACACTTTGTACATTGTTCTGCATCTGTAAGAGAGAAACATGGACTCCAAATTTAGATTCAATGGATTATCCCTATGCCCAGATATAGAAAATAGTCATGCTAGCTGTGACACCTTCTTTTGAGTCCAGAAGTCACAAGATTCCCATCTGTCTATGGAGAGAGACAATGTCTTTATTAAATAACATGGCACCTAGGGTTAGACCCAGTCTTTTCATGTTGTTTATCATTGACTGGTCTTAGATCACATTGATTCTTTGTATTCCTTTTCCTTACCTGATGACACCTGTTCTTTTTAATTTATTCTCTTAGTTCCATTAATTTGGGAACTGGAGGCTGTTAGTATCAAATGTAAAGATCACTTCTGAGTGGTTGTGTTCTATCCTGCATCAACAACTAGCAAAAGATTGCCTGTATTAGTTTTTCTTCATTCCTACAGCTCCCACTTCACATCTTCCCATAATGAATTTGTGTGAATTTTATGCATACATATATATGTATACATACATACATATATCTATCTATATCTATATCTATATCTATATCTATATCTATCTATCTATCTATCTATCTATCTATCTATCTATCTATCTATCTATCTATCTATCTATCCATCCATCCATCCATCCATCCATCCATCCATCCATCCATCCATCCATCCATCCATCCATCCATCCATCCATCCATCCATCCATCCATCTATCTATCTATCTATCTATCTATCTATCTATCTATCTATCTATCTATCTATCTATCTATCTATCTATCTATCTTTCTGTCTGTCTGTCTGTCTGTCTTCTTTTCTGCTCTGCTGATTGATTGATTGATCAGGTTGAGTACTGATGTCAGATCTTCCCTAGCTGTCAGCAGAAACTGAAAAGGAGCTGGGCTTTCCACCTTTTGTTAAGGTGTTCTGTATTAGTTGCAGCCTTCACTCTTGGAGCTTGATTAGCCAGGCTCTCAGAGCAGTCTGTGGAGTAGGGGTGAGCTTCTCTGCCCTTTGAAAGCTTGATAAGATTAAGTCATGGTGGAGTTGATCTTGCAGAGGTGAATTTGCCCTGAGGTCAAAATTTCAGGAAGGGGAGGGCAATATGGAGTGTCTTGGCTTCCATTGGGCTGCCTTTTCTGAACTTCTCCAGTTGCCTCCCAGCCACCTGTGTTCAAAGCCCTGAGCCTGGCAAAGCTTTGCCCACAAGGTACTTCCTCCGTGTCCTTGCCCACTCAGAGATTCCAGCCACTACTGGAGGCTTGGTACTGTAGGTGGGGGAGGTGTTCTGGGACCTTACTTCTTCCTTCCTCTTAAACCCAAGTGTTCTAGAATTCAGGATTTTTTGGGGGATGTTCCTTTTATGTTGGATCCAGCAGGAAGGTTCCTTAGCTCTGTCCTGTTGTTAGATTTGGTTTTCAATCCCCTAGCAGCATTTTCTTTTTAATTGGTGAGGAAGGATTTTCTGAGGTCTGAACTTTTGCTGCCTCTACCCTGCCATCTTGACTGCCTCAGGCATATTTCTTATGGAAAAATCCTCTTTTGTTTTGTAACTGATTGTCCTGTTAATGCTCAGGAAATTGATGCCTTTCCTGGATTTAGTTCCTCCCTCTGAAACATATTTTCTTGAAATCCCACAGAAGTAACTCAACTCCTCAATGTTCTAGAATAGTATAAGACAATAAGGTGCTGACCAGCAATGTTAGAGGCAGCTTTTAATTTGGGAGTTCCCATTAGAAATGATGTCACATGTTAAATCTAGTCCCAGCCCCCATCCCTATGATTGCTTTTTTTCATATTGGCTAAAATGACCCAAGTAAAAGTCTGTTGCCTTTAGCATTCTCTAGTGTGTCTGACTTTTCTGTGTCATTCTGTGGATCAAACTTGAAATTTGAAATTGAATGTTGGACTGTTAGTCAGGAGCAATGGGTATCAGTCTGTGGATGGCTCATTGATAGCCTAATACAGTCATATAATTTCTCTGGATTTCATGTTTGAATGAAAATGTGTGGAAAAGATGATCTGTGAGGACCCTGCTCATCTTCAACATCCATCAGTTATGAGAAGATCTTCCTCTGATACCAGATCCATAAATTAGACAAAGAGTGAAGTCTACGAATTATTTTGCATTATACCCACAAGAATGGAAAACCTCCTTCCATATCCACTTTCTCAGCCAATATTATATACCACATTCAAAGTTAGCCAAGGCAACCTCCATCTCCTTAACTCATTCTCCATTTTCACCATTAACCTTCTTGACTTGACTACTGTCAAAGTTCTTTCCCTCCTAGTAATTTTCAATTCATCAGACCTTCCAATATTCAGGTACATCAGTGTACCCATTGATGTGGGTTTTTGTTCCGTTGTTAAAGATAATGGTTCAAATCTGGCTGCCCAATCTGGGGGACTCTTGTCCTTGACCTTTCACAAGATTGGGAGTGTACAACAGTTCTGTCTAATGTGCTAAAGGCATCCCTCATGAACTCCTGACATCAACATATCAAGGGACCATTCCAACTGGCCCCTTATTATCCTTCAATCTCACCTCATGATCTTCTCACTTCTTCCTGCACTGCATTGTATGCTCCTGTACATCTTGTGCCCTGAGTCTTCTTTTAACGATTTTATTTGGTTATATGGTGAAAATCTGTTCACATCTCGCTTGCTTTTGGAGTAATTTTCAATTTCAATTCTTTGAAGACTGTTGTATTTTGAATCTCTCAGACAGAATATAAAACATCCTTAGAATTGTTGTTTAGAAGATCAGTTTTCATTTCTAGAATAAAGTTGGGGTCATAAAGGAGAGCTACAATTTTCCACATGCATTATAGACTGTGTGGAAGAGAGGATTACAGAATTCATTGCAATGACTTGATTGCAAAAACATCATGAAGGAAGATGATGGAATGCTCCTTGCCAGCGGGGGATGGGCTAGAACCTCTAGCTAAGAAAAGCAGCTGGACAGTTTGAATCTTGCTTCTTTCTCTTCTGACAAGGAGGAGAGAAGAGCATCATCTGAGCTCAACATGCTGAGGTTCTTCAAATCTCTGAAGTGGATCAGAGCCCAGCCCAACCCATTTGAATAGTGAATAGAGACTTTTTCCCTGTTGGGAATAGAAGAGACTATCCACCCAAGAAGAGTTACAATTGGCATCTTCTATAATTGATATCCCTCTAAATCAGGAATCCAATAGCCAAACTCTATATCTCTCCAGGGACTCAAGTCCCCAGACTTAGTCATAAATCTTTAATAGGGGAATTTAGGATATTAGTTAGGGATTCCTACTTTCACCCTCTACCCATAAAACCCCATTGTCCTTATATTACAGAGAATAAATAGTTGTTGTTACCTAGTGGAGCCTGAGCTTCAATTGACAGTTGAAACCAAAGAGGGAGAAAGGAACATCTTCTTCCTTTCCATCAAATAGTTGTTGAGATCAGGATAAACATCCACAAGGGGAGTAAGATCTGAAATCAGAGACTGAAGGGGAACTTTGCCTTTTGCCTCTCAGCTCTGGACCTTGGTCAGACCTCTCCCTTTCCATTGTGTAGCTCTACCTGAGAGGTGAGGGAGAGCCTTCTTCCATCTTTCCCCTTTCTTACTCACATAGTTATAGATTGATTTCTGACTCTCTAGGACAACTGCTCCCCTTTTCCTGTTCAGCTCTGGGTAATTTACTGTATTGTAGGTCTCCAATATGAATAAAGCTGAACAATCTGTGTAGGTTATTTTTCTACATGAATGTGATATCCTTGGAAATACACAGTCTTTACCAAGTATCATGAGTGAAAATTAAGAAAAAGTTAACCTGGGGCAGTGAGGTTGCTCAGTGCCTCAGCCACTTCTGGAGTTTAGAGGACCTGGCTTCAAATCTAGTCTCAGATACTTTCTGTTTGTGTGATCCTGGGCAGGTCCCTTTATCTCAACTGCCTAACCTTTACTAATCTTTTTCCTTGAAAATGATACTTGAATCAATTTTAAGACAGAAGGGAAGTGTCTTTTATTTTTTTCTAATAAAGGAAAAGTTAAATTGAGGCACCCTTCTATAAGAAAAATAAATGATCAACATTTTATTAAAGGATGAATCAATGACACTGCCTTTGGTTAAAGACCCTGAGCTTAATTCTAACACATTTTAGGGGATAATAACAGAGAACCAAACAGAGTGAGTGGCATCATGGGGTTAAAGATAATATAACTGATTACAGAGCTGAGTTGTGGGGAACAATATGATTGTATTAAAATCTGGTAATAATAGATTAGCAATAACCCCCTCATTGTTCTCTGTGAGTCAACTATTTTCATTATTGAGTTTAGGTACAGTGTTTAGACATAAGGGATCAGACCTTTTGTATATTAAGCCAGATGTCATTGAATGATGCCTTGTTGGTGTTAAGACACTAGACCTGACTCTCTCTTGATATGAATCCTCCAAAATTTGCTAATTACTTGAGGCAACAATAGAACAGTGCTCATCAAGATTGCTGGATTGTAAAACCTAATCAATTGTAATCATTTACAAAGTGTTTGCAATGTACAGACAATGAATTCAAACTCTTTGGGTGGAGTACAGACTTATAATAAAGATCTTTGTAAAGTTCCAGAACAAACAGTATAATGTGGTCCAGAAGAATTCCAGCTGAAGGACCTTACCAAGTCAGGGGGATACCTCTGAAATTCAGGAGAGGGACTAGTTCTCCCATTCAAATCAACAAACATCTTTAGAGAGTAGGTCTGGCTTTCTTTGGATGTTCATTGAACAATCAGTAGAGTAGAATTACAATACATACCTTTTCTCTCCAAGTCAATTGGAAAGCAGGTCTAATGTGTTTCTATTGTTGAATATTTCTTCCAAAACTCTCTTTTTATCTGGAAATATCTAGGTATTTAGAGTTTTTCTCTCTGGGCAGAAGTTGAGAAGTTCTAAAACCTAACTATATGAATTTTTAGAATTGTAGTCCTAAAGAGAAAGTGTTTTTTCCTTGTCCTGGTATAGAGATTTTTTTTCATTTTTGGATGTGTAAATCTTGAAATCTCTCAGACTTGTGAATGTTAAAAATTTCCCCATCAGGGAAATTCTTAATTGGAACAAATTCCCTACTGAGAAACATTCCTCATTTTGATGTGAGAACTCGCCAGGATCAGAAATGGGAGGACCTCTATTCCACCCGTACTTAAGAATGCTTTAGGGCAGAAAACTCCTTGCTAAACAAAGAAAGTACTTGGATCCATGCTTATGGTGGGGCAAGGAGTTCTTTGAGCCAGGCCTGTTTTTAGAATTGATACAATGGGATGCTAGGTACCTAAAAGGGTTGGGCAAGTTTTCTCTTGATGAGATTAGTTGACTCAGCTGTGTTTTCTCTTGTTCAGATTTACTGAGGAAATTGGTCCACATAGCAGCATTTTTTCTGATTCAGACTTACTGAGGAGATTGGTCGACTTAGCAGGAATTTAGATGGGCAGTCCTTTGGAAAGCATCTACAGTGATTGGTAGATGTAGGGACTTAGAGGAAGTGACATGGGAGAAAAACCCCTATATAGGAAAAAGCAGAATCTCTTGAGGATATATCCCTTTGGAGGAATTGCTTTTGGAGGATCTCTGATGAGGATCTCTTGGGAAGAATCTCTTGAGAGAGGCTCTGGAGAAAGGAAACTCTTGGAGGACAATTTCTAAGGAGGTCTCCCTGGAGCTCCTCTAAGGGGACTCTGTCCCTCTGGAGGCTCTGGAGAGAGGCCCTTTGGAACAGTCTCTGGCTGGAAGGCTCTCTGGTGAAGTCAGCTGAGATGGAACTGGCCTGGTGTTACTAGAATCCTTGTTTACTCAGACCTTGTGGTGAGTGTTAAAAAACTGACTGATTTCTCTCTTAAGACTCAGGTCTAAGCCATATTGGCTTGAGGCCCTTCATACTTATTCCTGTCTTACTCTCTCTCTCTTTCTTTGATTACTCATTGTATTATTAATTAAAATCTCTATAAAACCCAATTGACTTGGGTATTTGAATAATTGGGAATATTTCCCTAGTGACCACCTTATATTTGATTTAAAAACCAAGACACTGTAGTGAAAAATATTTTCTGCAGTCAAATTTACTCACCTTCCCTTATATCTATCACAATTTATATCTTCCACTATTTTAATCACTACAGTTTAAAACCTCAACCATTTTAAATCTCACAGATGGAAATCCACTTGGAAAAAAACACAGTTAAAGCCACATACAAAGTTCAGTAAAATTAAGTTAACATCTATATCTACATCTACATCTATATCTACATCTATATCTATATCTACATCTATATCTATATCTACATCTATATCTATATCTACATCTACATCTATATCTATATCTACATCTATATCTATATCTACATCTACATCTACATCTATATCTATATCTACATCTATATCTATATCTACATCTACATCTATATCTATATCTACATCTATATCGACATCTATATCTATATCTACATCTATATCTATATCTACATCTATATCTATATCTACATCTATATCTACATCTATATCTATATCTACATCTATATCTACATCTATATCTACATCTACATCTACATCTATATCTATATCTACATCTATATCGACATCTACATCTATATCTACATCTACATCTATATCTACATCTATATCTATATCTACATCTACATCTATATCTATATCTACATCTACATCTATATCTACATCTATATCTATATCTACATCTTCATTTATATCTACATCTACATCTATATCTACATCTACATCTATATCTACATCTATATCTATATCTACATCTTCATCTATATCTATATCTACATCTATATCTACATCTACACCTATATCTACATCTATATCTATATCTACATCTATATCTACATCTACATCTATATCTACATCTATATCTACATCTACATCTACATCTATATCTACATCTATATCTACATCTACATCTATATCTACATCTATATCGACATCTATATCTATATCTACATCTATATCTATATCTACATCTATATCTATATCTACATCTATATCTACATCTATATCTATATCTACATCTATATCTACATCTATATCTACATCTACATCTACATCTATATCTATATCTACATCTATATCGACATCTATATCTATATCTACATCTACATCTATATCTACATCTATATCTATATCTACATCTATATCTACATCTACATCTACATCTACATCTATATCTATATCTATAGCTACATCTATATCTACATCTACATCTATATCTACATCTACATCTATATCTACATCTATATCTATATCTACATCTATATCTATATCTACATCTATATCTATATCTACATCTACATCTATATCTACATCTATATCTATATCTACATCTATATCTACATCTACATCTATATCTACATCTATATCTATATCTACATCTACATCTATATCTATATCTACATCTACATCTATATCTACATCTATATCTATATCTACATCTTCATTTATATCTACATCTACATCTATATCTACATCTACATCTATATCTACATCTATATCTATATCTACATCTTCATCTATATCTATATCTACATCTATATCTACATCTACACCTATATCTACATCTACATCTATATCTATATCTACATCTACATCTACGTCTATATCTATATCTATGTCTATATCTATATCTACATGTACATCTATATCTACATCTATATCTATATCTACATCTATATCTACATCTACATCTATATCTACATCTATATCTATATCTACATCTATATCTACATCTACATCTATATCTACATCTATATCTATATGTACATCTTCATTTATATCTACATCTACATCTATATCTACATCTACATATATATCTACATCTATATCTATATCTACATCTACATATATATCTACATCTATATCTATATCTATATCTACATATATATCTACATCTATATCTATATCTACATCTTCATCTATATCTATATCTACATCTATATCTACATCTACATATATATCTACATCTACATCTATATCTACATCTACATATATATCTACATCTATATCTATATATACATCTACATATATATATCTACATCTATATCTATATCTACATCTTCATCTATATCTATATCTACATCTTCATCTATATCTACATCTACATCTATATCTACATCTACATCTATATCTACATGTACATCTATATCTACATCTATTTCTACATCTATATCTATAGCTACATCTATATCTATATCTACATCTATATCTATAGCTACATCTACATCTATATCTACATCTATATCTATATCTATATCTACATCTACATCTATATCTATATCTATGTGTGTGTTTTATCTCTCTATATATATTTGTATATATGTATATGTGTGTGTGTATACACACACACACACACACACACACACACACACACACACACATATATATATATATACACACACACACACACACACAAACTCATCCAGGACAAGAATAAGGGCGAATTTTAGTTTCATCAAAGAAGTAAGATATTAAATTATTTCATCCCCATAGATCCCTATAGATCTCTGTGTCGTGAGATCAATGGACTCTTTCTATGATTAATTATGTCAGGATATATCTTGGGTTGCCTTTGGCCTCATATGGTCACTTCCTCTGACAGTGATGTTCCTGGGAGTGACTACACAAGAATAACATCAGTTATTTTCTATAACGTACCCTTCTGACTGGAAATTTCTCCTTCTGGGCATGGAGAGCAGTCAAAGCAGCAAGTAGGCTGCCCCTCCAAAGGGGTCTTCTTAAATCCAGGACAACAACTTTCACTACATACTGCACAGGGAACCTAAGAGAATGACAGGAGAGTGAAATATGCATCTTTAACTGAGAGCTGCTGATGTTTGAGGCAGAAAAAGGATTTTTATCTATGTAACTCTGCTTGACAGCTACTCCTTAGAGAGGTAATTTGTAGTGTAGATAGAATATTTAGCTTGGAGTCAAGAAGATATGAAAAATATATGCTATGTGGCTCTGGAAAAATCAATTTACCTTTGTCTTTCACAGTTTATTAAATCTTCAAATGGCATTAATTTTTTTTAAACCCTCACCTTCCATCTTGGAGTCAATACTGTGTATTGGCTCCAAGGCAGAAGAGTGGTAAGGGCTAGTGTAAACCTCAAAATTCCTTAGACTTATAAATGTTGGAAATTTCACCATTGGGATATTTCATACTTGGAAAATTTCTTACTGATAGTCTATTGGAATGGGAACTCCATTGGCATGGGAGGTTCCTTCTCTTCCCTTCTTAAGATTACTTTAGGACAGAAACCCTTTGCTGAACAATGGAAAGGACTTTGACCTATGCTTGAGCATAGAACAGGAATTTCTTTGAGTCTTGATTGATTTTAGAATTGATACAATGGAGATACTCCACCCTATTCAGTCCTAATAGGATTGAGTAAGGGCTGCAGCCTAGATCAAAATTTAATTATTCCAATCTCTACCATACTCAAGTTAACAGGATTTAGAAAGGGCTGGAACAAAGGAGTAAAGATTTAATCATTTGAAAAATATGACCTTCAACAGACATGTGCAAAAGCCAGAAACCTCTGGGCGGTCCTGGGTTAAGCGAGAGCCTCCATTGACAGGGAAATTGATGAAGAGTGATTGGTAGATGTGAGGACTGAGGGGAGGCAACTTGGATGGTGTCCTTAAAGATAGGAGGGTCTGGAGACTCGGGGGGAGAGGTTGAGTTTTTTTGGTCGGTGTGGTTCCTGGGCTCTGAGGAAGCTTGCTCTGAAGGAAGCTGAAGGTGGGGGCCTCTGAGACTGTTTCTCCATTTTGGACACGTGAGTGAAAGGGACTGATCTCTTTTCTTTGCCCCAGCTATCTAAGGGCTTGGGCCTTTTGGCCCAGCCTAAACAGAAGGGGTATTTAAGCCCTATTCCCTTCTCTCCCCTTTCTCTCTCTATATATATCTCTAATTCCTTTCTTGCTCCTATTGTAATTAAACTCCAAAAAAAGGCTGACGGCTGACTTGAGTTTTTTCATTTAGGAATTACATAGCTGATTCCTTGGCGACCTTAAATTAATATATATATCAGTCTTTTAAAGTGATTCCCTTGTAACATTGTGGCTGACCACACGGGAGTCTAAAGAATCCTCTCAATAAAACTTTTTCCTTGCCTTTTTACTATACTGTTTCACCACTTAGTTCTTTTTTTTTTAACAAAAAAACTTGGCTTAAAGACACAGCTGCTAGAACACGTGAGTATAAAAAACTTTTTCTCTTTTCTCCTTAAGTTAAATTGGAATCAGCAGTTTTTTTCTTTTTCTTCCCTTTAATCTTAAGGGACAGCTGGGTAGCTCAGCGGATTGAGAGCCAGCCCTAGAGGCAGAAGGTCCTGGGTTCAAATCGGACCTCAGATACTTCCCAGCTGTGTGACTCTGATAGACAGAAAACAGCTGTTTTTAAATCTCAGCAACAGGACTCTAAAGTCCTGGCTGGAAGAACTGTTTCTAAATATCCTTTCCCTTAAGGAACAACTTCCTGGATTAGAAAAAAAAAAACCCCTGTGGAAAGTTTGTTGCTTTGCCCTGCTCCCCACGTGTTTTGTGAAATTACAAAATATACATATAAAAATGAGTACTACATTCTTTGACAATTATATGGCAGCTGAAGAAGTAGGGGCATTGAGGAATGAAGGATACCTCCAAATTTTTATATTAATAGGTACTGTCATTTTTGTACTCCTCAATACTATATTTAGAGATGAAAAAATAAAAAATATTGAGGATAAAATAAAACAAAATGAGGATAAAATAAAACAAAATGAGGATAAAATAAAACAAAATGAGGATAAAATAAAACAAAATGAGGATAAAATAGAAAATATTGAGGATAAAATAGAAAATGTTGAGGATAAAATAGAAAAAAATGAGGATAAAATAGAAAATATTGAGGATAAAATAGAAAATATTGAGGATAAAATAGAAAAAATTGAGGATACAATAGAAAAAATTGAGAATAAAATAGAAAAACTTGAGGATAAAATAGGAAATATTGAGAATAAAATAGGAAATATTGAGGATAAAATGGGAGATATGGAAGATAAAATAGGAAAAATTGAGGAAAAAATGCAAGCTCAATTAGAAGATCTAAAATGTTTCTTACAGGATCAATGGGAAAACACCCACTCTACCAGAAACAGACCTGTTTTTGAACCTTTGAATGAGGAAATTTCCTTCCCTGAAATAGAGATGGAAAACACCTTCCCTATAGCCCAGTTAACAGACTGCTTCTCTCGTGCAGTGCAAATCTTGTCTGAATTTAATCCCCAAAACCCTTCCCCTGCAATCCCAGCTTCTCATGTTCCTTCTCCTACAGAAAACCAAATTCCAATGCAAGGGAGATCTTGTCCTCCTAGAGAAACCTGTCCTTGTCAAACTGACCCACAGGTGCAAAATTCAACTAGAGGCCTGTTTCCTCTAAGAGAAGTACCTGAAATAGGACGAAATGGGGATGTGGTGACTTTAAGACATAGGATACCGTTTACTCCCCAAGAAATAAATGAATTTACACGAAATATCCCCACATATGAACAAGATCCTTTTCTAGTAACAAAAAAGATGGGAGACATATTTTTTCAATATAATCCGTCTTACAAGGACGTTGAGAGCTTACTACAGGTTTTTTTAAGTGAACGTGAAAAAAATAAAATAATTGCTCATGTCAACAAAACCCGGGGGCGTAATGCAGCACATTGGCCATCTCAGGATCCCGAATGGGACTATAATAATCCTGAGGACTATCTACAACTATACCGTTGTAGAGAGGCCATCCTCACGGCCATGAAGGAATGTGTGGACAGTACAGATAAGTGGATGGAACTGGAAAAAATTAAGCAAAAGGAAAACGAAACACCCTCCAGATTTATGGACAGAATTATCGAGTTTGGGGACAGATACTTAGATTGGGACTTAAATAAAGAGAATAGTTTAAGACAAGTTAGAAGAATCTTTGTAAATAATTCTTGCAAAGTAATTAAAAATTATTTTAAAACACAATGCCCAAGATGGTCAGATATGGACCTTGAAGAATTGCGAAAAACAGCTATATATGTTTTTAAGGGAAACGAAGAAAAGGAGAAAGAAAATAATGATGACATGGAGGAAATGAAGAAAAAAATGAGATGTGTAATAGATAGGATAACTAAATTAGAAAGTGGGCATGATAATGAACCAACGACAATTGCCCCTCTCCAGAAATCCAATTATCAATCCATTACTTGCCACTTCTGTGAGAAGGGCCACAAAATGATGGAATGTAGAACCTTTCTTAAGATGTTTGGAAGGAATACACAGTTTAATAATGGTTTTAGAAATAATAACTATAGAAATTATGATAATGGTTATAGAAACCAGAATTCTAGAAATTATAATAATGACTATGGAAATAACTATAATGAATATAGAAATAAGAACTTTAGAAACCAGAATTATAGAAATAGGAATTGGGAATTTAATGACAATGCTCAAATTGAAGAAAATTTTAATGATAATACTCAACAATATATGAGAAATGGCGCTCGTCCAAAAATTACTCGAGGTACTAATGACCCTCAGAGAGGTGCCCTTCAGGGGGGTGCCCAAGGAATATCCCAAACACAATGATGGTGCCCGGGGGGGGCTGGGGCACAGGAATCAGAGGATACAACCTTTGATTTCCCAGACCCTGATGTCCTACTACCCGTTGTCCCTATCCACTGCCCTCCCCATACTAATGAACCCCATGTTACCTTAAAAGTGGGTAACACCTATTATGATTGTCTATTAGACACCGGAGCTTCCTGGTCTGTATTAAAGAGAACACCTGATTTACAATGTTATTCTATTGGCTCAGAGAATGTAATGGGAGTATCAGGAATAACCCAAAGAGTTAAAAGACTTCCTCCTAGAATGGTGTCTGTAGGACCCCTAGAGGTACAACACTCCTTCCTTTTGATGCCTGACTCCCCTTTAAATTTGCTGGGGAGGGACCTTCTATGCAAACTCAGAGCCACAATAACCTGCTCCCCAGATGGCTCATTATCATTAGAAGTACCAGAGGAATCTTTAAATTTACTCCCTGTACTTCTCTCGGAAAACCAGGAGGCAAAAGAACCTTCCATTTTTGAAATACCTAAAGATATACCAGAGTCTCTTTGGGCCACATCTTCTTCTGATGTAGGCTTACTTAAATCTGCTGTTCCTGTGCAGATAAAAACTAAATCTAGCCCACCTCCTTCTATCCCTCAGTATCCCCTCTCAAAGGAGGCAATTGAGGGTATTACACCAGTTATTAACTCATTAATAGAACAGGGAATAATAATCCCTTGCAAATCTGAATACAACACGCCCATCCTGCCAATTAAAAAACCAAAAAAAGGACCCGATGGCAAGCACATCTATAGATTCGTACAGGATCTAAGGGCAGTGAATAATCATGTTATAAAGAGACACTCCGTAGTTTCTAACATACATACTATTATTTCATCTATTCCTAGCACAGCTACATACTTTACAGTAGTAGACTTGTGTTCAGCTTTCTTTTCCATACCAATACATGAAAACTCCAGGCATATTTTTGCTTTCACCTGGAAGGGCTCACAATATACCTGGTGTCGGCTGCCACAGGGTTATGTCGAAAGTCCGAGCTTATTTGAGCAAATTTTGAGCCAAGACACAGACAATATAACATTTAAAAATAGCAAATTAATCAAATATGTAGATGATCTACTCTTGGCTTCAACAGATGCAGAAACATGTCAAGAAGATAGCAAACACCTTCTTTTGGAATTGCACAAAAGAGGACATAAAATCTCTAAGGATAAAGTTCAATGGTGTCTCCAAAAAGTAGAATATTTGGGATTCATCTTGACTGCGGGTGCTCGTTATATTTCTCCAAAACGAATTGAGAACATTCAAAAATTGAGTGCTCCTACCACTAAGAAACAGCTGAGAGCAATTTTAGGAGCAACAGGGTTTTGTAGACAATGGATTCCTTGCTATGGGGAAATCACTAAACCCCTTATAGCATTAACAAAGGATTCGGTTCCTGAACCCCTCAAATTAGAGCCTGAACACTTGTCAGCTCTAACAGATCTGAAAAAGGCTATCATGTCTGCCCCTGCTCTAGGCATCCCAGATTACAACAAGCCATTTACTTTATATGTGCATGAGCGAAGAGGAGTAGCCTCTGGTGTGTTAACTCAGACTTTGGGACCTTCTCAGCGCTCAATTGCTTATTATTCTGCCCAACTAGACCCAGTAGCAGCAGGAGCACCACCATGCCTTAGAGGAGTAGCTGCTACAGCCTTACTAGTAACAAAAACCGTTGATTTAGTATTGGGATGTCCATTAACAATAATGTGCCCACATGAGATTGAAGCATTATTGGTAAAACATAGAACACAGGCATTCTCGGATCAGAGAATTACAAGGTATGAAATAACCTTATTAAATAGTGAAAATATTACCTTGAAATGCTGTTCAACTCTTAACCCTGCCACCTTGCTTCCAGATTTACCCACTTCAGGAGAACCACTACATAACTGTGAAACATTAGTGTCCATGGCAGAAAAGCCTCGAGATAATCTCTTGGACACTCCCTTAGACAATGCAGATCTGATTTTATTTACCGATGGTTCCTCTTTTATGAGGGATGGCATACGTTACACTGGAGCTGCCGTAGTCTCAGAATTTGCCACTGAATGGTCAGCTTCACTACCTTCTAACATTAGCGCTCAAGGAGCAGAACTCATAGCTCTAAAACAAGCTTGTATAATTGCCAAGGATAAAAAGGCAACAATTTATACAGATTCTAGATATGCTTTCGGCATTTGTCACTCAGTCGGGATGCTATGGCTCCAAAGAGGATTTTTAACCTCAGCTGGAAAATCCATAGCTAATGCAGAAATTATTAATGAAGTTCTTTCTGCTCTCAAACTGCCTAAAGCCCTAGCTGTAGTTCATTGCTCTGCCCATACAGGTGGCTCTGACCCTGTCTCTAGAGGAAATGACCGAGCAGATGCCGCTGCAAAACTAGCAGCCATAGAAGGACCTGGATTAATTTTAACATTAACAACCACTGATAATTTAAATTTATCACTCTCCTATAATGAAAAGGAAGTGGAAAAATGGAAACAAAAATTTAAAGCAAAACAAATTAATGGAGTATGGGTGTCACCTGAAGGAAAACCTCTGCTCCCTAGAAGTTTCTATAACCAAATTTGCCAATCTATTCATAAAAATGGTCATTTTGGCACCCAGGGCATCGTGGACTCTGTCAAGAGAGTATGGATAGCCCCTGATATAACTACTGTAGCCTCTAAAGTATGTTCAGCCTGTCCTATTTGCCAGGCATATAACCAACATGCATATCGTGGAAAAGCCTTTGGGGGACGTCCTCTGGCTTACACACCTTTTGAACACCTACAGATAGATTTCATAACAATGCCAAAGGCTGGACGTTATAAATTTTGTCTAGTAATTGTAGATCAACTAACCAGATGGCCGGAAGCATTTCCTACGACCCGAGCCACAGCAGATTTTGTTGCAAAGATACTTTTAAAAGAAATTATTCCTCGTTTTGGCCTACCAGCACGTATTGACTCCGATAGAGGGAGTCATTTTACCGATTCTGTCTTAAATCAAATATATTCTTGCTTGGGGATAACTCCAAAATTCCATGTTCCATATCACCCCCAGAGCTCAGGCCAAGTGGAGAGGATGAATAAAGAACTTAAGACTATGATTGGCAAATTATGCACTGAGACCCATTTAAAATGGCCTGAAATTCTCCCTCTGGCCCTATTTTATCTTAGAAGCAGGCCTAGAGGAGACTTACATATTTCACCATTTCAAATGCTTTTTGGACATCCGCCTATACAGGCTAAGCCTTTCTCCCCGGCTTATACATCGCTATTAGGGGGAGATATTACTATTGCTTCCTATATACAGGAGTTACAGCACAAACTACGTGAACTTCATGAATCTGGAGCTGCAGTACAAGCTGGACCATTAGACTTTTCTCTGCATGACCTGAACCCAGGAGATAAAGTTTATATCAAGAATTTCAAGCGAACTGGAGCAACTGAACCTTCATGAGAAGGACCATTCCAAATATTATTAACTACTCCAACATCTATAAAGATTGGAGAAAGAGACTCTTGGATTCACTGCTCACATGTGAAGAAAGCATCTTCTGCTGAGACTGATTAACTCTATTTTATCATATGAATTGTGACTCTATCTTATCATAAGAATTGGAGATAATAATCCATAGACAAATGGATGCTGGTTTTTTTTCTCTCAAGAATATATTGAATTACTGATTTTTTTTCTTATTTTTTCTTATTTCTTTTCTTTTATTTTTTATCAGAATATTTGATTTTTTTTCTCATTTTTTGTACTGAAGGTACACATAATTAATATTAATATTTTTTCCCCTGCAGTAATACAAGTTAATATATATACTCTTGCTATAATATCAATATATGTCTAAAAGCTTTAAACTATGGGAACCTGCCATTTATTGATAAAATATTATAGGACTGTGATTAATGTCTGTGTCTGATTCCAGGAAAAGGGATAAAAACAAGGAGCACAGACTAAACCTGAATAGTGCCAATAGAGCACACATGAAATATTAAAGTGAGACTCAAGGTTGCGACGCTTAACTTATGTTTAAGTCGTAGGACTTCCTTGTATCTACACTCTTTTCGAAGTACTCAAACAAGTAAAAAGCTTGACTATCATGCTGGCTCCCTATATCCCTGAGGAAAAATCAGACAAGGGAATGACATTTCCCCATCAAAATAGAATTCTAATTCTTTCCTTCTTATATTATGGCAACTTCCTGTAGTCTTGGCTACAAATGGCTAAGTGAAATATTACTGCATTCTGTCCTACATACTTGTGGGATAGAAATTACTTTAAACTGGACCTATACAAGGTCTATTTTGAATTTTTCTTATGTTTTTGATTATTTTTCTATTCTTTTGATAATTGACACATACACCCCCATAACTGAACATTGCATTCTGAGCTAAACTTGATATATTTTTTTAAATACTTACTTCAGGGGGGATTGCATTTTAATTTAAAATCTAAGAATTTTTGAATTTTTTTTGTTTGAGATTATATTTTTATAAAAATCCAAGACTTTTGTTTAAGATTTTACTGTTATAAAAAAAAATTTTCAAGGATTTTGATTTTGTTCGAGAAAAGATCTTCAAGAAAGAAGCTTGAAACTTTTATATCCAGAGAATGAACTGTTGCAGAAAGATGCCAAAAACCTACACTTCATCAAGAAGATTAAGAATGAACTTTCGATGTGATTGATTGGACTGAACTTTTGATTGAACATTTATTGTAACATTTATGCCAAAAGGGACTGCCCCTAATTTGGCTTTCTGTCAATGCGCCTAGCAAACATTGGTTTTGCTTTCTTTTCTTTTCTATTTCCTCTCTCACTATTCTAATTTCTCCTAGAAAATTGAATATTTCTTTAGTTAGAAGTGAATTTAGAACTACAAAATGATTATATTAAATGATCAATGGGGAGACTAGTCTCCCAATGATCATCAGGGGGGATTGTAAACCTCAAAATTCCTTAGACTTATAAATGTTGGAAATTTCACCATTGGGATATTTCATACTTGGAAAATTTCTTACTGATAGTCTATTGGAATGGGAACTCCATTGGCATGGGAGGTTCCTTCTCTTCCCTTCTTAAGATTACTTTAGGACAGAAACCCTTTGCTGAACAATGGAAAGGACTTTGACCTATGCTTGAGCATAGAACAGGAATTTCTTTGAGTCTTGATTGATTTTAGAATTGATACAATGGAGATACTCCACCCTATTCAGTCCTAATAGGATTGAGTAAGGGCTGCAGCCTAGATCAAAATTTAATTATTCCAATCTCTACCATACTCAAGTTAACAGGATTTAGAAAGGGCTGGAACAAAGGAGTAAAGATTTAATCATTTGAAAAATATGACCTTCAACAGACATGTGCAAAAGCCAGAAACCTCTGGGCGGTCCTGGGTTAAGCGAGAGCCTCCATTGACAGGGAAATTGATGAAGAGTGATTGGTAGATGTGAGGACTGAGGGGAGGCAACTTGGATGGTGTCCTTAAAGATAGGAGGGTCTGGAGACTCGGGGGGAGAGGTTGAGTTTTTTTGGTCGGTGTGGTTCCTGGGCTCTGAGGAAGCTTGCTCTGAAGGAAGCTGAAGGTGGGGGCCTCTGAGACTGTTTCTCCATTTTGGACACGTGAGTGAAAGGGACTGATCTCTTTTCTTTGCCCCAGCTATCTAAGGGCTTGGGCCTTTTGGCCCAGCCTAAACAGAAGGGGTATTTAAGCCCTATTCCCTTCTCTCCCCTTTCTCTCTCTATATATATCTCTAATTCCTTTCTTGCTCCTATTGTAATTAAACTCCAAAAAAAGGCTGACGGCTGACTTGAGTTTTTTCATTTAGGAATTACATAGCTGATTCCTTGGCGACCTTAAATTAATATATATCAGTCTTTTAAAGTGATTCCCTTGTAACACTAGGCAATGGGGGTCAAGTGACTTGCCCAGGGTCACACATCTGGGAAGTGTCTGAGGCCAGATTTGAACCTAGGACCTCCCGTCTCTAGGCCTGACTCTCAATCCACTGAGCTACCCAGCTGCCCCCTCAAATGGCATTAATAACAATACATCAAAGGATTGTTGTGAGGATAACATCATATTTATAAAACTACTTGGAGCACATTAGGTACATGATAAATGCCTCTTCCCTTGTCCCTTCTTTTATAAATCTTTTTTTCATGCAAAACATTTTCTATATTAGTCATTTTGTGTAAGAGATATCATATAGGAAAAAAAAGAAAAAAAGAAATTGACACAGGGAATTATAGAAACCAAGAAAGTTGTATGTCTAATTTAGGTCATACCATATGAGACTATATAGCAGGGAAAGAGCAGGTCCTAGACTCCTACCAAAGTCACTAACATACTTTGAATTACAGATCCAGGGTGCAATGAGAAAGGGAAAGTGTGCACATGGATGAATTTCTGGGATAAGGATTGGTCTTAGGTGCTCTATGTTGTTCTATGAGAGGAGCACCTTTGGTAAAAATGTTAACATCGTGGCTCACATCCCGAGTGCAGGCAGGGACTCAGCACCAGTTTTGATCTCAATCTGATGTCTACAGAGGAATAAGCAGGGCAGGATTCCCTTACCCAATAGATGCAGCAATTCTGTTATTCTGAATCAGCAAAGCTTCCTAATATCTGAGTCATTCTACTGTTGCTTAAATCTAAATCCAGGTCAAAAAGTAGGAGAGTTCAGAGCAATGTTGGGAGGATGGGAGAGTATAAGCAAACTGCCTTTACCCAGAATGAAACCATTATGAAAACACTGAAATCTTTATATCCTCACCTGAATTATCCTGACATCTTGGAATAACACTGAAGTCAACACTCCCCAGAAAACAGCAAGATGACTATTCTAAACCTTCCCTCCAGAAGTGTCTAGAGCTGATGTGAACATGAGGCAAATACCAAAGTTAATAAGTCAACCATATAACTGCTCAAATAAATAAAAAATACTAGAATAAAAAGTCATTAGAATGAGGATGTTGAAGACATAACCCAGAAGAAATCTATACGATGTCTCAAAGATGTCTCCAAAAAGTCTCAAAGAAAAATACAGATTTGCTGTAAGCTCACATGGAATTACTGAAAGAGATGAAGCAAGAGTTTTCTAAATAACTAAAATGCTTTCTTCAATGAAATTCATGTAGTTGAGAAACATTGGAAAAGAAATAACAGATTTCAAGGAATGAATTGCACAGTGATTAAACAGATTGAAGAAGAGATACACAACTTTGCCCAAGACACAAACTCTGAAAATAACCTTAGGCTAAACAGAAGCTATCGACTTTATGAGACAATAAGAAATACTAAATTAAAAAGACATAAAAATAAAAGGAAAAGTATTTTTTTTGTAAAAATAAGTGGCATCTAAAACATATTTAGGAGATAAAAAAATTAAGTTTGGACTTCTGAAATGCCTTGACCAAAGAGAGAATCCAAGCACCATTATTCCTGAAATATTTTTTTTTCTTTTAATTTTCCAGTCACTTCCTTGTAATTTTTTTTTAAACACCCATATTTTTTGTCCTGTAATCAGTACTATGTATTGCTTCCAAGGTAGAAGAGCAGTAAGGGTTAGGCATTGGGGATGCAGTGGATAGAGAAGTATACTTGGGGTTAGGAAAAAATGCTTTCAAATTGTGCTTCAGATTCTTGCTAGCTATGTTACCTTGTGGAAGTCACTTAACAACTATTTTCCTCAGTTTCTTGCATGTAAAATGGGGATACACTGGAGGAAGTAAAGGCAAATCATTCTATAATCTTTGCCAAGAAAATCCGTGCACAAAATATATAGACTCACATTGAGTTCAACATGACTTAATGATAACAACAAGAAGAGATTCCACCAAGTGTGCCCATTGCTTGTGTCATCTTGAAAAAATCATTTACCTTCCCTGAGCAAGAGTTTTTTCATGTATAAAGAGGAAAACAACAGACTTAGATTGTCTGTGAGATCACATCATTGTCTTGGTCTATAATTTTATTCTAATAATTGGTTATCTACTATTTGTAAATATAAGCAATAAGGAGTAATCAAATAGGGCCATAAATGTTCTTGTGATTAGAAGTATCAATCTAACATTTAAAATGTTTCTGACCTTTGAGCCCCACCAGCCCCACACTATGGCATCTTCCCAGATTGTGAAATCTTGACCAAATTGAGCTTTGGGGACAAACTGCCCCACTTTCACCAGAGCGTCAGTCTCATTCGGAAAGAACACATAGTTCATAATGGCATACTGAGCCTCAGATCTTCTTCTCTCATCCACAAACACCTGGTCACCAGCATTGTTGGTAAATTGGATTTTCTTTAGGAAAGAGTGAAGCTGAAAGGGAAGAGGAATCCCAATTACTGGGTAGTACCTGAGCAATGGGCTCCCATTGAAGTACAATCTGAGTAATAGGGGAGATACTGGATTTGTTTTATAGTCTTTGGGAGTCCTGTAGTCTTATATGTCTAAGATTCCTAATTTCATTTTCAGCCTTGATGTCTCAGTATCTTTCATCCCTTTAAAAAAAATAAAATATTGCCAAGGTCTATTAATCTCACTTTTGTGACAACTCTGAAACTTGCTCTCCCTCCTCATTCACACCAACTAGAATTTTCTTTCTTTAATTTCTGCCTAAAGTCTCCTCTCGTAGAGGAAACTTTTTCAACCCTCTCTCTAGTGCTCTCCCTTTTTATTCTTTCCTGTTTTGTTCCCAATTCATTGAGCATATTATTTATTTTCTTTTAATCTCGCCCATTAGATAGTAACCTTCTTTAGAGTACAGACTGGGTTTTTTGCCTCTTTCCATATACACAGAATACACAGTGTAAGTGCTTAATAACTGCTTAATTCATGTACAATTTTATGAACAAGAGATATTTATCCTAGAAAAGAAAAGTTTTAGGGAATCCACTATGGTGGCCTTTCTACGTCTGAAGTCATATGGAATAATAGTTTTTTATGTCTGCCTTGCCTAGAAGACTGAACTAGCAGCAATGGCTAAAAGGGAAAGAGAAGCGACTACTGGGTACCATGGCATATGCCTATAGTTTCTGCTGTTAGGAAGGCTGAGGGTGGTGGATCATTAAGTCCAGGACTTCTGATCTGCAGCACTCCTAAAGGTGATTGGGTATCTGACCTAATTCTGTGAAAAATTGGTGAATTTATGATAGCAGAAGATTATCAATGTATTTCATGACAAGTAGCCAAGGTCAGAGAAATAGAATAGGTTCACGCTTCCATGGTGATCAGTATTGGGATCAAGCCTGTGAGTGATCATTACCTGCTCACCCCTTGTTATATAGGGGGATAGTTTCAAGAATAAAATGCATAATGAAAACAGAATTCAGTTTTGGTTTTTATTAGGATGGAACACTACCTTCTATCGCCCCTCCCACAGAGACTAAGGAATCTGGTATTGAATTTTAAAAGGGAATAGAATCATAGAGTCAGTTTAGTTGCCATAAGGAAAAAGTAAGCTTAAAAGTAAGACAACTGTGAGAGTCACAGAAACGACCAATGCAACTTCTTTTCTGAAAGACTGGATCAGTTAATTCTTGTGAAAAATCTTGGAGAATTTTGAGACAACTGAGTTTACCTCAGACTGTAACAACATCCAGAGGAGAATTTTTGAGACTGATATCTAGAGAGTGGACTGGTGGGAATGTTTCCATAATGGTGACAAAAAGCAATAGGTTCCATTAATGACTAGAGGAGATTTACCCAGAATATTTTTTAATCACAGATATCTGATTAAAATATTTCTCTGCATAATTTTTGTTACACTCTTAATATAATTTATTGAGGTATAGTTAATCAGATCTGTTTGTTTAAGCCAGGACCTGATAAAAGAGATGACTAAAAACTCATAGAAAAAAAAAGTATCTCCAATCCATTTTTAAACTGGATGAGGGTACAGAGTTAATTGATTCATGGGATAATGTGCATCACTAAAAACTCATGAGGAAGAATCCTAACATGCTCATGATTGCTTTAGAGCTCAGAATAAGAATTAATGAGAAAATGATTCACTAGCAGGAAGAGAAGTCCTGACAACTGACTATTATTTTGTGGTCGGCCAGCGTAGGACAATTTATAACCAAATTCCCCCATATAGTCTTTGAGAAATATTGTCTCAACAATTATAGCTGCCACAAAATGGAATAATGTATATTGAGAGATGATAGAGTATTCCCTGACTAGAAGTACACTGACAAAGTTGGCGTGAAAGCAGTTACAGTCCAGGCCACATGAATGACTACTTGATGGAACCAGATGTCATTTCCAGTTCCAAGTCTCTATGAAATAAACAGCAATTCTTCAAATGACAACTCAAAAGTAACAAAAATTAACAATATAATATCTGAGAAATATCTAGTCAGAGAATTAGGGATTTGGAAGAGAATTCATTATCCATTGTGTAGAATTAATAACCAAAATATATTGCTAATAGATCATAACTAAGAAGTGGCCACCCATTTGATATTACCTGCCATGAATAAGGTACTAAATATTCTTCATTTACCATTGATCTTTCCTCTGATTTTCTTCTAGATATTTCATGGAGAGCCCAAGCCACAGCATAGACAGTATTGTAGATGGTGTAACTGAAGCCTGACATAGTCATATCAAAAGAGCACAATGGCAAAGTCTCCAAGGAAGCATTTGGTGAACATAATTTTTGTTCTAGGTATTCTGGTTGATCTGGGCACCTAAAAGCAGAGAGCCAGAATCCCCTCAGTAAAGCATCATGTGGATATTTCAAAGGAGTTACTGTCTTAAGAAAAGTCTTGAATCCAGGAATTTCTCTTGTCAGGTATGAAAATGTGAGAGCCCCATGGAAAGCATGACCTTGACTATAGAGGGGCCTCATAGTAATGTCCCAGTGAGATGTTGCAATCCACACCTTCTCTATTTGGACTATAGGCAATTGTGAATGTCTCAAAATCATTAATGAATCCGTGTCACCATGGACGACAATCACTTTGCCTGATGATGTCATGATCCTGGGCATGAAGGTCTTATGTGATTCCATTTGGGTTCTTTCACTGACAGGGATTTTTTCTGTGAAGGATGCACAAACACCTTTCTTTGCCATTTCCCCCCTTATTTCCCAGAGGAATTTTTCCCCTCTCATATCATCTGAGACAACCAGTCCTATCCAGTTCCATCCAAAATATACCATTAAATGGACAACACCTTGGTGGAGAGAAGTGTCTTTGGGGGCCATCTGATAGAGGGAAGGAAACTGGACCTTGTCACTAAGAATAGAATCTAATGGGCCATAGCTGATCTGGAAGAGAAAGAAACAGGAATCAGTTTGCCCCATTGTGATGCTGAGAGAACTGAAGCAAAATGTGAATTAGTAAATGGTCCTTTTTTGTTGACAGAAAAGATGATGTGAATTTTAGTCTATGCTTTAGTATAAGTGGTATTTTAATCTCTGAAAATCTCTGTATTTATTCCCCCTCTCTGAGTCCTCAAGGAGGCAGTGATGTGGTCCAGTGGCAGCATTCTGTATAGACAGAAGTTGTGGGAATGTGTTAATTGTGTTTGAATGATGAAAAAATTAATGAATAAGAGGAAACAATGCACTAGGAATAGGGGAAGGTAGAGAAAAATGGAATAAATTATTTCACATAAAAGAGGTACACATGGAAGGGCTTTTAAAAGGTCGTATAAAATTATGAGGGAATGTACTTCACTCATATGATTTGGATCAAGGAAGTTAAGTATGCATATACACAATTATGTATAATATTTTTTTCTTTACAGGGAAGGATGAGGGCAATGGAATAAGAGAAAGGGAAGTAATAAAAAACAGGACTAATAACAGAAGTCAGTGAAACTAGAAAAAGTTTACAGGAAATTTCTCTGATAAAGGTCTTCTTTCTCCAAAATATAGAGAACTGAATTAAATTTCCAAAAATAAGAATCATTGCCCAATTGATAAATGGTCAAGGGATATAAACAGGCAATTTTCAGAAGACATAAATGTTATCTATGTTCTCATTTTTTGTTCTGCATCAGTTCGTGGAGGTCTTTCCAGCTCATATGGAAATCAAGCAATTTACTCTTCCTTATTGCATAACAGTATTATATAAGCATCATTTCCCACAGTCATTCCCCAATCAAGGGACAACATCTTGTTTTTAATTTTTTTTTGCCAACATAGAGAACACAGCTATAAATATTTTTTACAAATATTTTTTATTATTATCTCTTCAGACTACAAACCTAGTAGTGGTATTTCTGGGTCACAGAGTAGGCATTCTTTTAAAGCCCTTTGGGTATAATTCCAAATTGCCCTTCAGAATGTCTGGGTCAATTCACAGCTCCACCAACAGTGTATTAGTGTCCCAATTTTGCCACATCCCTGACAACATTTATTACTTTCCTTTGTTGTCATAATAGCCAATCTGTGAATCTAGTAATTTCTGAAAGCAGATTCATTCCTCCTTTACTGTCAGGATCAAAGAAGAACTAACCTTCAATGGATGCACCATTCTGACACTTCCCTATACAGAACCTTATCCAGTCATGTGCTTTTTGGCCAACAAAGATGCAAGATGAATTCTTTACGTGGTTCCCCCGACTTAGGGATCTCACTTTGGTTTCCAAATCCCAATAAAGATCTCTGTGCCCTTTAAGCTTTCAATTATTGTTTTCTTTGCTGGTCTTCAAGTGTATGACAAGAACACTCTGAAATTCCATGCTAGTCAAACCAAAAATCTCCCTGAGCTAATTCTCCAAGGCCTCTAAATCCTGAACCTATATGTGTAGGGATATTAGAGATGAATAATATTGAATGAAATTGTGAAAGCTTTAAAAATAGGAAGGAAGACAGAAATAGAGACTTTCATTCATTCCTCTTTTAATATGAATAATCCCATATTAAAAACTGGTGTCCATCTCATTTAAATCAAGGACTTATTTTTTCCTTTATTGCATTCCTACTTTTGTTCTATGTTCCAGACTACCAAAGAAGTCAATTATGTGCCTGACAAACAATCACAATACTCAGTATGCGGCCAACTTCCAAGAGCAGTGTTGCTACAAAGACCCATTCTGGTCTTTAATAGGTGAGCTGCCTTCTGAAAAGAATTTCCTCATACAGTTAGTATAGCAGAGTCTCTTGTATTCATTAATGACATTAATTACCTATTTGTAAGCAATGTCATGAATTTACTTCTGCACCTGCATTTTCATAAAGGTACTTATGGCTCTCTTAGTATAGCATTATACACAGGCTTACAATGTACTCATGCTCCATTTTTTTTTTGTACATATCACTCTTAATGAATTGCAGTTGAACATTATTGGACTAAAAGATTTCAAAAGATAAAACACCAAGAGTGAGATAAAATGTGAGAGTCTGACCAGTCTTTCAACTGGAATTCCAGGCATGTAAACTTTAATCCCCACTCTTTCACCCGTGAATTATGTAATGCTGAGTAGATATTTTAAGCTTTCCAATTTTTTATGACATCATCCGTGTAATGAACAAGTATGTCTAGGTTTCCTATCAGATACTTTCATGAACTGGAATCTAAATGACTCCAATTCTATTCTTGGTCAATAATTTGGGTGGTGTTCCCAGAGAAGTTTATCTTCCCTGATGACTGAGGCTGCTTAAAGATGCAGTGACAAGAAGATTTTAGCTATGTTAAGAAGACCTGAGATCAATTTCTGCCACAGGAACTTCTTTGCTGTATCATTGCAGACAAGTAACTTAATTTTTCTTCCTCTCAGTGTCCTCCTCTGTAATATTATGCTTAAAAGAGCACCTGAGAGAGTTGCTGTGAGGGGGAGAATAACAGTATTTATATAAAGCATATTAAAAACCTTAAAGCACTTCACAAATGCTAGTTATTGTTGTTGCTGTTGTGTTATTAAAATAATAAGAGTAATGTTTTGGTTGATAAAAGCATAGAGAAAGGCATAGCCAGGTTGAATATCTTTCACCTGTGGAAACTTATAGAGGTCGAGTAGTGTCCCCATCTGGACAGAGAGAGCTGAGGTGACTCCTCCAATAACAGCCACAGACTTGTCCTGCTTCCTGCAGCTGTAGTTAGGAATGGACTGGCCTTGCCCAGACAGCCACCTCAGGGAGCTCTCCAAGGTTCTCTCATCACTGTGGTAAGTGTTGTAGAGGTGGAATCCCAGGGAAATGTTGGGCAACAGATGGGGATCTCTGTTAATCTCCTCTACAGCAAACAGTAGAGCCAGAGCCTGCTGGTAATTTTTGTGAAGCCACCTGTAGGGGTGAGTACCACAGAATATTAAGAAAGCCTACAAAAGAATACTTTTCAGGAGGAAGAATTCCTCAGTCACCAGAGTCAAAAGTAAAGTCTCAACCATTTCATTTATATTAAAAATAGCCCTATCCATGTGCCTTGTTCCTATATTCTTCCTTTCTTGTGATTCCAGAGTAGTGAGGACTGTTGGCATTAAGTTTTTATTATTTTTTATTACTCTGCTTGCCTCCTTCGAATAACAGATATATAGAGTATCCAGATCCACCTAGATCCTGTAGGGCATCTGGATGTTCCTTGACTCTAGTAGAACAATTTATAAAGGGCAAGAAAATATTCCAATGAAAGTAATACAAGGTGGTACCGGCAAATAGCACTGATATAAAAGAAAGAAATGTAGAGGTTAGGCCCCATTCCAATGAAGAAATAAAGGAAGACTCTATGAAGGGCATCATGGCCCATGAAATGTGAGAATGACTTTGCCATATGGGTCTTTGTTCAAGGGGCCATTTCAAGGGAAGGAAATGTATGATACAAACCAGTTCTCATAGGTATGAGAATAAAAGGAACTGCACATTTGTGCTCCCAAGGTCTCAATTTGCTCTTTTCTCATATATCTGATGGAAGATGAGGTTCAGGCTCAGAGTTCCCTACTTTCTAACTTTTTCCTTCTTGTACTGGCATTGAGAATAATAGAAAATTAAATTTATTTAAAAGATTATTATCTCATAACTGGTCTTCAACCATGAATCCAATCATAAAGAAGAGACACTTCAGACATTCATGGCAATATTTTAAAATACATCTAGTGTAGTATAATTTCTCCAGCATCTACCACCTTTCAGACAATCTTAGTTTTATTGGATATATAAGCCGAGGATTAGTGTCACAACTTGTGGGTAAACATGATAGCATCTACATCATTTTCAGTTATTTCTTGAGAATCCATTTGCTAGTTTTCCAAGATTTAAAGAAATTGTGTCCAGTTTTTTACTTCATTTTCCATTCAATTTGAATCATTGAGTATAGGAGGAGAGCCCTGACTTTCCCCATGAAATTCTATTCTCACAACAAAAATTTAAAACTGTGTGAAGTTTAGAGGACATTTGACAGAACAGGATTTTTGCTTAAATTCTCACCATGGAATTGTAAAATCTTCTTTTCCTTCTAAATCATACCAACAATTCTCCCTAGATGGAGAATAATAATGATAGAAAATAGAATAAGAACAATAATATTAGAGCATTAAATAAATAACCATTGATGAAAAAGATTTAATTATTTTTCCCTTTTGTAAAAAATCCATCTACATCCTGGAGAATATCTGGAAATCTTTTTATTAATGAGTAGAAAGAAAGACAAAAAAGGAAAAAGAAATCCAGACAAGTTAAAATAGTGGCAGAAGGTAAGATAGGTCCATAGAAGCATTTGACAGTAAGAAGTTACAAAATAAGAGGTCAGGATGCTCATCTGCCAAAGGATTATCCATTGTATTTCATAATCTGTCCCCTACAAGTATGACAGAGTTAATTGCTAACCTTTTCCATAGCTTTCACAAGGGGAAATTGTCCAGGAATTGGTTTATTTTAGTTTTAATTCCAGTTCCATAGTGCCTACTAACAGAGGCTATACACAGAAAAGACCTGCTATATAAACCAGGTTTTCTATGAACGGAACTGATTCAGGATGAAGCACAAAACTAAAGCCTAGCCATCAGCACAAATGTCAGGACAGCTTGGCTATGTCTCATAAAGGAAATATAGCTCCACTTCCTTTGGAATGCTATAGTTTGGAAAAGTTGAACTAGATAAACAGGAATTCCTCACATATGACCTACTGAAAATCAGAATACAGAATAGACATCACTGAGAAAGAGTGGGCATTCCTGTAAGACAGTTCTAAATCTCACTGAACACTTACTATACAGGTATCCTGAGTATTCCTCTGATTTCCCAATAACTTCAAATCTATTGATCCCTCAGTTTTAGACTCTGCCCCACAGTGCTCTAATCAGTTCTATTGCCATATCATATCCTGGCATTCTTTCCCTATCAGGAACATATAAACAGTCCTAAGAAATATCAGGGAAAATGATAAATTCACATGCTCCCAAGAGGGAGAATATCTAATGGTATATCTTCCAATACCAGGAGACCTCAGACAAATATAGTGTTATCACTGAAGTAGGAATTCCCAGAACTCCCTAAATGTTATGCTCACTTTTTACCACATAGACCAATGTAGAAAGAACATATGAAACATTTCATTTTTGTAGATAGGGTAAATCTCTTTGCCAATTTTAGTACACTCTAAACCACTAAGTCTGCACAAGGATATAAAAGGGAGAGTGGGCTCAAGAATTTATAATATTAACATAATTCCAGGAGTCTTTCATTCTATAAGTATTAATATTAGTTTAGGAATGGGGAGTGATTCAATAGATGACTAAACCTGCTTAGGACTGATCTTTTTGCATATAGGCATTTGCAATCAAATGAAGAGGAGGAAATAGAAGAAAATGGTTTTTTTTTCTGTTTAACTCTGAGGGTCAATGAAACATAAGGAAAACTGTGAAGGATATAAAAGAATTAAGAAACAAGAAGAGAGCAGAAGCCTGTATTGACTCATACTGTATGAGTCTGCTTCATCTATAAAGTTCTCTTTGAATTCATCAAAGGAAAGGGATGTCATACAGATAGAGAGGCACTTACTGATAAGGCTTACAAGCTTTGTTAGGAGGACTTGCAAACAGTTGTGCTCCTGTTACATTGCTCACTTTAACTGAGAACAAGGATAAAAAGATGCCAATGATGAGGTCCCCATCTTGAGAAACTATGGGATGAATCTGGTGGAAGCAGGGGAGGTTTCCCATCCTGTGCTCAGATCCTGGAAGCTGCAGGAGCATATAGAGGAGAAAAGAAGAAAGCAGTTGAGAAATACTTTTCTGAATAGGGAGCAACATTTCCCTGAAGATTAGCCAAGTTTCAAGGCTGGGAAAACCCACTCAGACTAGAGCAAAATTCACTGGCTTAATCATGGACTGGTGAGGAACTGTCCAGCATCAGAAATGTCCCTTCACTTATTAGATACCCATGCTCTGGTCTGTCTGCTACACCTGAAGAAAAACAATGGGACAATAGTCAGGCCCTAAACCAAGTCAAGGGCAATGATGCAAGACAAAAATGAATGTTTTATAGTTTCCTCAGCTCTTAGATTTTGTTCTGTCCCCTGGCAGCCTTGTTGTTAGATATGGTTAGGGACCTCTCCCACTTCAGTCTCCACAGGGAAGTCATGATCCATGAAGAACTCTGGGGAGAAAACTGCCTGAGGTACCTCCAGCTGAGTCTCTGCATCCAAGGGAAAAAAACCATAAAATATTTTGGACTCTTTTTTTTTTCTTGTTCCCAGTGGAATCTACAATACAGAAGCGCCTTTCTAGGAAGGCAATTTCTGTGTTTAGGGTAGTCAAAATGGTCTGTGAATAAACCTGAAAAAATTCCCTGGTAGGTGATTAGCATAAAAAAGACAGCTTGATTGATGACATTTTCCCTGACAGCTTCTAAGACCAATGGCCTTGATGTCAACTCCCTCAACTCCCTTCCTCACTTCTCTAGACTAGGCTGTGAGGCACTCTCTTCTGAAGCTGTATTATAGTATGCACAGTGCTCACAAATACCTATCCTACTTCTCCTTTCACTGCCTTGTCAAGATCATTGCATCACAGTCTCAGAGAAAAAAGAGGCCTTCGAGATTGCTTAGTCAAATAGATTTGTGACAGAATTCCCCTTCCCAATGACTAGCAATACTGACACAGCAGCTTTATATTTCCTGCCTAGTAAGGTTGTAATGACAGATTCTGATGATACACATTGTGTTCTTTTGATGATGGAAGTAAAGAATTTAGAGTTACCAGAGCCTCTAGAGTGAATCTGATTTAATACATTCTTTTTATAGGTGAGGAAACTGATGTCCAGGAAATAATATGATTTGTCTATACTTTCACTATGGAGGAGATGAATTCTGTTCATTTGGCTCCAAACTTAATATTCCTGTTGTGCATAAATGGTACTAAAGGAGGGCACAGTTATATCTCATCCATTCCTGAATTATCATGTACTGAAGAGGCCATTCAGGATAAAGCATCATAGCCATAACTGAGTATTCTAGTGTGTGTAATTAAATTACTAGATAAGGAGGAATACAAACCTGAGGAGAACCTGACATCACTCTTACAAGACTAGCCAATCTCAATATCCCCCCCAGTTTTGGACATCCCATGTGTGCTGTAGGAGAAAGGGGAAGCAATGGTTTGAAAGAATAATTGGCTAGATGGATCAGTGAATGAATGAAATTGAATTTTATGACTCATTGTGTTACTTGCTGGTGACATCAATACCAAAGCAAAGACATTCTTTGCAATCTAGAAACTTACATTCTAATAGGGAGAGAGCACATATAAAGAAGTGGTGATCAGGTATGTATATTGTAAAAATTAAATTATATTTATACTAATAAAATATTATATTTTATGAGGTTTATTAAGGATTATTAGAAATCAAGGAATAAAGAAGATGCAAAATAAAAACCCACATTCCCATGGCTGATTAGCTAATTCAGAATTCCTGTGCTTAGCTTACCACTAACTTACTATATCATTGCAATTGAAGAGAAGAAAGAGAATGAGAGAGGTGTTACTGCCAGTTAAATACCAGTTGTGATCTTGCCAACCTGGGGACTCAGGTGAGATTATAGGGAATTCTGGGAAATACCAAGGAATTCTGGGGATTGAAGTCTGGGGTTAAAAATCTCCATTTTTAAATTTCCCCCTGAGTCCCGAGGAAGGCCAGTCTCTTCAATGGGTCTTGTAAGCATACCAACTTTGAAATTACAATAATTTGAGGATAAGAGGGAAAGAGAACAAAACCATTAATTGCTAGGTGCATTGACAAAAAGCCAGTTAGGGGTCAGTCCCCTTTGGCATAAGAGGATACATACAAATGCATCCAGACCCCCACACAGTTCAAATAACCACATCCCAAAGTTCACTCTGGACCTTCTTGTACAGCTTGTGGTCTGTGGAGGCATCTTGAAGGTGTCTTCTCCAAACAGTTAACTTTTTGGATTTGGAGAGGTAACATGTTTCTTAACCTAAAATTACTCTCAAAAGAAAGTTACACTTTGCAATTTAAAATAATAATTATACATTCCCCCCTGATGAGGGTGATTGAAAAATACAGATATCATTTAGGGATGCATGGCTGAGTTATGATGTATATGAATCAATTGGCAAGAGAAATAAAAAACACACAAAAAAACAAAATAAAAAAGATAATTTCTGGATGAAATATAGACTATCAAAGTCTTATGTATAAAAATTCTAAGTAAAGGAAAAATAAATCTATAACAGGTCCTTGAATCAGGGCCCAATTAAAATGATTTAAGGATTTACCCAATCAGTAGCCCAGACTACAGAAAGTTGCCACATTATGAAAGACAGAAAAGGGTCTAGATTGTAGGAGTCAGGTAGGAGCCAAATTTGAGATACTTGTTAGAATATGGAACAAGGAAGACCTACCTTTAACACATGTTAAACAGCCACAACTACATTCACGTCCTCTTGTCATGGCTCAAAATTTTCATCAACCCCATCGGGATTGGTTGGTCTCTTTGACCCTGTGCTTAATTGGCACTATACAGTTTAGCTTTGTGCTTCTTTGACACTGTGCAATGGCTCTTTTTTTATTCTCTTGTCCTGGAATCAGACAGAATCATTAAGCAAAGTCCCATACTTTTTTAAACAATTAATGGCATCATTTTTGTAGTCTCAAGCTTTTTGGGTATGCATTAATATTATAGCAAATATATTTTAAACTTATATTACTGCAAAATAAAAAAAAGTTAAAGAAAATCTTAATACTGGTGACATGTGTTTCAAATATAAAAAGGAGAGAAAAAATAAAAAACTGAAATAGTATATATTGCACATGCAAGAAAAATATAATGAGTTTTAAAATTAAAAAATATGGCTTATAATCATTGACACACTGTCAATTTTAACAATTTATTTTCATATTAAGATTTTATTTATTTTATTATTTATTTTATTTTATATTTGTATATAATATAACATATTATATTATTAATATCAATAAAATATAGAATACAAAGGTTTCTAAAAAAAATGAGATACATTTCCTCCTCATACCTGTCCATGATCCACTGTGAGTACAAGCAAATGGTTTTCACAAAGTAACAGTTTTTTCATAAAGAACAGTAGTACAACACATAATGCAAATTCAAAAATACTAATATCCCCAAAATTCACAATAGCTCAGTTAATTACAATGAATTACAATAGCAAAGAAATCCACTATCATATTTTATATAAGTCTGCTGTATGAAGTTTAAAGCTAATGGGGGGGGGGCAGCTGGGTAGCTCAGTGGATTGAGAGTCAGGCCTAGAGACGGCAGGTCCTGGGTTCAAATATGGCCTCAGACACTTCCCAGCTGTGTGATCCTGGGCAAGTCCCTTGACCCCCATTGCCTAGTCCTTACCGCTCTTCTGCCTCAGAGCCAATACACAGTATTGACTCCAAGACGGAAGATAAGAGTTTAAAAAAAATAAAGGAAATGGATGCTTGTTACAAGTTTTTCAGGTGTAGCAATGTTTCAACCAGGGAATGATTTTGTTTTGTGTCCTATCTTGTATTGCCATTTAATGACCTTTTGTTATTTATTTTCAGGTCTAATTGTTGTTTCAGGTTGCAAAATCTCACTATATGGCCAATTTTTCCACAAAGGAAGCATCTTTGATTATTGGATCTCTGTCTAAAGGGTTGTATATCTCTCCTTGGTCTATAAGCTTGCAATGTAGCTATGTTTTAAATTTCATTAATTTCCTTTTGTTTAATTGTGCTATTTGCCTCCTTGAGTTTGGCTTTAAGCTCTTTTATTATTTCATCATTGTCATTTAGGATTTCTTTATGACCTGTGAATATGTAAGTTGCATTTTTCTTAAATCTTCCAGAATTAGCATTTCCCAGTCTTGTCATTGAAGCTTAAAATATGTTCTAATAGGTGTGTTACCCCTTTCACAAAATTGTCTCCTTATGTGTTGAAGATTTTGTTCATTTAAATTTTCAAAGCCAAGCACATCCTCATCTACTTGAACAAATTACCCTTGTGGGACAACACCTATAGTCACTCAAAAAAGAAAATCTGTATTAGTGACCTTTGTCACTAATATAGTTCCTTTTGTAACATTTTGTGCCTTTTCTATTTTTTTTGTATTTTCTTGAATGTGTTATTGCTTTATCTACCTGATTTGCACTCACATGGTTTTATCTACCTCATTTGCACTAACAATATGGGTCATAGCAAGTCAAAGAGGAAATGAATCTTATTTTTTTAAAGTAGCCTCTATACTTTACCTCGATGATTGTAGAATATACACATTTTAATATTTTTGCTTTTATTCCTACATGTGTCATACAGTATTTGATTTCTATTTCTCGTTTTTTGCCTTTGAAGTCCATGTCACCAGTATTTTAAATGTTTTTACTTGTTTAGATTTTTGCAATTGTGAATTTTAAAACTATTCCACCCTTATCAGACTTTACTTTAGAACAGTGGTTCTCAACCTTTCTAATGCCATGACCCCGCAATACAGTTCCTCATGTTGCAGTGACCCCAAACCAAAAAATTATTTTGGTGGCTACTTCAAAACTGTAATTTTGCTACAGTTATGATTCAGAATGTAAATACCTGATATGCATTATGTATTCTCATTGCTACAAATTGAGAGGTTGAAAACCGCTGACTATTGGATAAAAACTGCTGGGAAAATTGGAAGACATCAGTGGAGTGATTTGCATCATCATCTCACACCCTACACCAGGATAAACTCAGAATGGGTAAATGGCATGAATATAAAAAGGAAACTATAAGCAAATTAGGGGAACACAGAATAGTATACATGTCAGATCTTTGGGAAAGGAAAGACTTTAAAACCAAGCAAGAGCTAGAAAAAAATCACAAAATGTAAAATCAATAATTTGGATTACATCAAATTAAAAAGGTTTTGTACAAACAAAATGAATGCAACCAAAATTAGAGTGGAAGCAACAAATTGGGAAACAATGTTCATAACAAACTCTGACAAAGGTCTAATTATGCAAATTTATAAGTAGCTAAGCCAATTGTATAAAAAATCTAACCAATCTCCAATTGACAAATGGGCAAGTGACATGAATAGGCCATTTTCAGTTAAAGAAATCAAAACTATTAATAAGCACATGAAAAATATTCTAATTTTCTTATAATCAGAGAAATGCAAATCAAAACAACTCTGAGGTATGTCCTCACACCTATCAGATTGGCTAATATGACAGCAAAGGAAAGTAATGAATGCTGGAGGGGATGTGGCAAAGTCAGGACATTAATGCATTGCTGGTAGAGTTGTGAATTGATCCAACAATTGTGGAGGGCAATTTGAAACTATGCCCAAAGGGCGATAAAAGACTTTCTGCCCTTTGATACAGTCAAAGCACTGCTGGGTTTGTACCCTAAAGAGATAATAAGGAAAAAGACTTGTACAAGGATATTCATAGCTGAGCTCTTTGTGGTGGCAAAAAATTGGAAAATGAGGGAATGCCCTTCAATTGGGGAATGGCTGAACAAATTGTGGTATATGTTGGTGATGGAATACTATTGTGCTCAAAGGAATAATAAAGTGGAAGAATTCCATGGGAACTGGAATGACCTCCAGGAATTGATGCTGAGTGAAAGGAGCAGAACCAGGAGAACATTGTACACAGAGACTGACACACTGGGGTACAATAGAATATAATGGACTTTTCTATTAGTGGCAATGTAGTGATCCTGAACAGCTTGGAGTAATCTACGAGAAAAAACATTATCCACATTCAGAGGAAAAACTGTGGGAGTAGAAACCCAGAAGAAAAATAATTGCTTGAATACGTGGGTTGAGGGCATATGACTAGGGATGTAGAGTCTAAATGAACTTTCTAATGCAAACACCTACAACATGGAAATAGGTTCTGACCAAGTACACATGTAATACCACTGAAATTGCACATTGGCTTTTGGAAGGATGGGGAGCTGGGAGGGAGGAAAATAATGTTATTCTTGTAACCAAGGAACAATGTTCTAAATTGACTAAGTAAATTAAATTAAAAAAAGATAAGACTATCTAAAGAATGGGAACATCAGTAGGGTCTTGAACCATGAAGCATCTTTCATATTAAGACAGAGGAAGGTAATCCCAACTTTAAAGAAAATTGAACAAAAAAGAGCAGACATAGGTCTAAGTATGGCATGTGTTAAAGACAGAGAAACAGGGGTTTGGTTGAAAATTAAGATAAATGTTGTGAAGGTGTAGAAAGTAAGTGGATATTTTTTTCTGGAAAGACGATGGAAGAGATGGTCTTTCCTTTATATAATTTATTCATGATAAATCAATGAGAAAATTAGAATGAATTAAAATGATGATGAAACATCTTGGTAATTAAAAAACTTTTATGAACACATGAATACTTATCACATGTTCTACAGATTTAGCCAATCTTTCAACCTTGGATGAGATATTTTTAACAATGTCTATTATTACCATCATTCCAAAATTTGGTGGGAGAAACCACAAAAACCTCTGTACTATTGATGAAGAGTTACAGATATAATGAATCCATTTTGAAGCTACAAGGCTTCACAGGAAAAAATCATTCCCATCTCCTGGATGAGATTATAACACATCACAGTGCAATTAAGCTACTTGGGCACTTCCCTCCCTCTTGGTATGAGAGTGTAATACTGTAACAGAACTGTCTCCAAAATGTCCCATTTGCACGTGGAGCTGAGGACTAAAAAGTGAAAATCATTGCAGATATGTCATCTACTATATTTTCAATAAACGAAGAGATGGGAAAATACAACAATGTCATTGTGCTTTACTTCAACTACAAATGGACCATTAGCTCTTGTTACAAACAACTCAGAGGCAGGCAAATAATCAGTCAGAGACAGTTGTGATCCCAGATATGTAAAAATCACTTTTGAAGATCCATTAAAATCAGTTGAGATTATTAAATAATTAAATTCTCCAAAGCTTTCATACAGGTGGAAACCAGTTTGATGGAGTCCATTCATCAGCTCTGTGTGACAATTAACTTAGGCAAAAAAGGTACAAAAAGCTGTTTATGGGCTTTTCCCAATGATATGTTCTTCAATGAAATCATAGGGAAGGTACAAATAACGACAATGTGACAAGGAAATCACTTTAAAAGACTGATATATATTAATTTAAGGTCGCCAAGGAATTTAGCTATGTAATTCCTAAATGAAAACTCAAGTCAGCAGTCAACCTTTTATGGAGTTTAATTACAAACAGGAGGAAGAAAGGTATTAGAGATAGAGAGAGAGAGGGAGAGAGAAAGGGGAGAGAAGGGAATAGGGCTTAAATACCCCTTCTGTTTAGGCTGGGCCAAAAGACCCAAGCCCTTAGATAGCTGAGGCAAAGAAAAGACGTCAGTCCCTATCACTCACGTGACCAAAATGGAGAAACAGTCTCAGGGGCCTTCACCTCCCCCTTCCTTCAGAGCAAGCTTCTCAGAGCACAACCTCTCAGAGCAAAAACCTCTCCAACCAACCACCTCTAGTCCTCAGACCCAGCTATCTTTAAGGAAACCATCCAAGTTCCCTCCCCTCAGTTCTCACATCTACCAATCAGTGTCCATGTCTTCCCTGTGCCAATGGTGGCTCTAACTTAACCCAGGACCGCCCAGAGGTCTGTGGCTTTGCACATGTCTGTTGAAGGTCATATTCTCAAATAATTAAATCTTGATCTATGCTGCAGCCCTTCCTAAATCCTGTTAGGACTGAGTAGGGTGGAGATTGTAATTTCCAAGACCTGGTTCTGTCATTCCAAGTATCTCTATTGTATCAATTCTAAAATCAATCATGACTCAAAGAACTTCCTGTTCTATGCGTAAGCATAGGTCAAAGCCCTTTCCATTGTCCAGCAAAAGGTTTCTGTCCTAAAGTAATCTTAAGTAGGGAGGAGAAGGACCCTCCCATGCCAAGGGGGGGTTCACATTCCAATAGACTATCAGTAAGAAATTTTCCAAGTATGAAATTTCCCAATGGTGAAGTTTCCAACATTTATAAGTCTAAGAAATTTTAAGGTTTACACAATGTAACAGAATAATTCAATTTTGCTAGCTTATGAAGTTGTTAACAGTATATTACATACATCTTGTATTTAGAATTATGTTACAGAGACTTCTTTATTCTGGGGAGAGGAACAAACTGAAACAGTTAACATCATTAAGGCAATGTGGTCTGCAAAGACTTAACATTCACCTCCAGACTCTTTGAGGTTCCTTCCCATTCCAGGTACCATCAGTCATCTAAATCCCTTTGTCCATACCTCTAGGGTCCCCAATACTGAGGGAGAGTTCCCACACTGAGTATAGATATTTGGGTTTGAGTTTTGATTTGCTTCATTTGAATAATTATTTCTCCTACCAATATCATTATTCCTGAAACTTCTATTCCTATTTCCCCAATTTCTTTTCTTACAATTCATAATTACATTACCCACTTTTCCACAAAAATAACATGTTAGTGGTTGTTTTGTGGATTCTTGTAAGGGATCTCCTTGCTTTGCTTTTCCAATTGTTTCAGTTAATTATTTTATTTCCATCCTCAATGTCTCCACTAGAGTAGTGTTCTCTTTATCCTTCTCTCACTGTTTAGCACTTAATTCCTTTATTTTCTTCCCTAATGTTTCTACTAAATGAGTGTCCTCTTCTTTTTCCTTATGCTCCTCAAAAGCATAAACTTCCATTCTTTTTAAGTCTTCAAAGTTCATAGTAGGCCAGTTTGGAAACTAGTAATATAATTCTTAACTACCTTATAATTGTTTTTCATAAATTGAATTCTGATTTGTCTAAAATCCCTTTCCCTATCAAGATCCAATTCTATATACCTTTCTCCCAGCTCAACAATCCTATCCATAAACTGAGAGGGGTTTTCACTGTCTTCCTGTTTTAGATTCTCAAATTTAGTCCATGTTCCAGGCCTATAGGAACAAGCTCTCATAGCTTTTAGTAATGCATTTATAGTCTGGCATAGTAAGTAATCTTGCTTTGAATTTGGGTCCCATTTGGGATCTTCAGTTGGCCAACTAGATGTTCCCTCTCCCTGGGCCTGATTAACAAGAGAAATAATCTTGTTCCTTTCCCTTTCCATTAGCAAGGCCTGGAGCAAATCTTCCACATCAAGCCATTGGGATTATACTTGCAAAAATTATTTCAACTTTATTTATGAGCAATATAGGCTCACATTATAAGAAAGGTATTTTTTCTTTGTATCTCTCAATGTCCTATGGAAAGAAAGGTGTATGATGTCTAATGTTTACTAAATCTCCACTTCTGTTAAATGTAGGAACATCCCTTGAAGCTAAAAGGACTTTATTTCAATTTTCTGTGGTAACTGCTACTTGGCCTTTGTTCTGGAGTTCAATGGAGTGGGTTTTAGTGAGGCTAGTAGGGGAAGGGTGTGGGGTGGGTAAATGGAGAGAAAAGGGTTGGTCAGGGGATGAGGAGGCAGAGAAAGAGAGAGAGGATTGGATTGGGGGTGTGGTGGAGAGGAAAGGGGAAGAGGCCAGGGAAGAGAGGAGTAGTCTGGGTGAGGTCCAGAGGAGGAGCCATAGTAAGGTGGGTGGGATAGGTCAAGAAAAGGAGGTTAGGGAAAAGGATTGCCAAGAGAATAAGGTAAATTGGGATGATACAGGTGGGGATAGGGGAGATTGACAGGTACTGGGTAGTTAGGAGAAGGAGGGTATATGTTGTAGGGTGGTAAGGGAGGGTAGAGAGATTGGTAGGAAACTGTATGGGAGTAGTAGGGGATGAGAGAGGTCTGACAGGGAGAGGAGCTGAAGGGTTCAAGTCCTGATTTGGGTCACTATGGGGAGATACCTCCCCACAAGCCAGGTGAGATGATCTAATCAAGAGTTCAGGAGGAGGAATTAAAGGAGTTAAACTAGAATGATTTGTTTCCAAAGAAAGTATGGTTTCCTCACTGGAGGGAATGGTTGATTTATCATCATGATATGCCCATAAGAGCCAGTATTTATAATCTTGGGAATCTTTGTTTTTAATGACTAACTTCAAGTCTTTTAAGATCTTGAAGTCAAAAGAGCCATATTTTGCCTATGTATAATATATGTCCATCCAGGCCTTGAAAAATTTTTTGGCTTCTTCTTTTGTCATCCAATTCTCCTTAGGTATATTAGGATTATCCCAACAATTTAAAAGTTTATGCAGGGGTGAATCTGGAGGAATATTTCCTGATTTCCCTTGATTTGTTGCAGTATTTCCTATAGTGTCAAGTCTGTCTGTCTTAATCTTCCTATTTAATCTAGTCTGACTATTGCTAAATGGACAGTTTAAACATTGAAAAATTCCCAAAACATAAAAACATGGAGATACAAAGTTTTTCAATGCTATTGTGGAAGGCAATGAGTGTAGGTTAAAAAAATAAGCTAATATAAGGAACTAAATATTTGTTGCACAGCAATAGTAATAATAATGAATTGCACTTAGTATAATTTTTGTTATTAATAATTAGTTATAATATGTTTGTTATAATGTTGTTATTAATAATCAAGAATAGTGAATAATCATAAACAACATGTATCAATTATCAATTATTATTATGAATAATTAATGATAGTTGGTAGTGAATAATAATAGTTATTGAAAAATAATAATTATTGTTATTGATAGTATCATTAATACTATCGTGTTCTACAATTATTCCTTAATATTGCATTGAATTAATTTGATTTAATTTTGGCTTTTTTCAATTTTAGAAATTTGGTTTTAATTTTAATTAAATATTATTAATATTTAGTTATTAATAATCCTTTTATTTAAATGTATTCGATTTAATATCAGTATTTTGGATTAGTAACAGCAGTAGGGAAAGTATTTTCTTTTAAATTAATTGCAGTTTTAATTCTCGACAGTAGGTGGCACTATAATTGCTTGTAGAGTGGAATACACTTGAACTTAGACTTTTATCTAACAAGCAGGGAGATAAAGGAAGAGAGAGAAAAAAAACATGGTGTGGCTTTTGATATGCTTTATAGGAAACAGGCAGAATGTGCAGGGCAGGGAAGGGAGAGAGAAGGGTCTAGTCCTTCCCTTCCTCCATTGGTAAAAGCCACATGTTTTCAAATTTGGGGGCGCTGGGTGTCAGGGGCAGGAAGCCCCTAACTCTAATTACCTCCAGTCTGGGATTACCCCCAGGTTTAGTCTAAGGGGTGTCTCCCCCTGCTGCTGTTGTGTTGAACACAAAGGCAGCACGCAGCCAGGAGTCTGTGTCAGCATCCTGGTAGGTATGGAGCCCTGAGGAGAGTTCAGGGGCTGGGAGGAAGCAGGAGTTTGCATATTCGGGAGCTGGGAAAGTCACAGACTATCAGAGTGCACATGGGATCCCTTCTGAGCAAAAAGATTCCGTCCCTTCCCTTCCTCTACCACCCCACCCTGGTCTAAAATGGGGGGTGGGGGGAACCACGTTGAGGGAGAGTCCTTAATGATCTGGGGAAAAAATCAGTATTTGCCTCCCTATCTGTGTCCTAAAACCCCCTGGTTCTGTTCAGAAAGGCCCAGACTCTGTACTCTACTGACCCACTGTGGGCTGACAGAAAGGAATGGTGGGGGAGGGGGAGGAGGAAGTCTCACTGATCAGATCCACCTGAGTGGCCAGTGTGAAAAGGGAAACTACCGTTTCTCTGTTGAAGTCAAGGTGCTTTTTGCTTATGCAAGCAGACTCAAAAAGAAAAACTGAGACTTCTGTCTCCTGGCCAAGGTGATCAAAGGAGAAGAGCAGTTGCTCTAAAAAACCCCTTAATCTATCCTAAACAATTTTAAGTCTCAGAAGAAAAGTAAAGGTCCTAAAAAAGATTTTGGTTGCCATCTTTAATAAGTGAAAATGAATATATCTGCCCAGTTATTAATTTTATAAAGTTTATTAATAGGAAAGGTAGATCAGCACAGACTTAAATATCTTTCTTACTCTAAGTCTTCCGACCACATGCTCCCTAGTCTCCATTAATCTTTCTTTCCCTTACCTGTCTCTCCAGACCTGTGTCTGTCCAAGAAGCTCAGAAAAGAACTGCCCCCTTCCTTCTATTGATGTTCAGGATGCAACTTTGGCATTTAGAGAATCTGGATCAAGCAGGTCAAAAACTGGGGGGGGGGGGGAAGGGTGGTGATGAATTTCCCCTGACACAAAGGCTATTAATTCTGCACCTTGAACACTTATATTTGATGGCAGTGAAGTTACCCACAGAGTTGCAAATTCTGTGACTACAGCTGCTCCAGTGTAATGTATACCATCCCTCATGAATGAAGAACCATTTGTAAACAAAACTAGATCTGAATTTTCCAAAGGAGTGTCCAGGAGATTATCATGAAGATTTTCTGCCATGGACACTAATGATTTGAGACTATGGAATGGTTCTCCAGTTATTGGTAAATGTGGAACCAAGGTGGCAGGGTTGAGTGTTGTGCAGCATCTTAAAGTAATGCTTTCACTGCCTAATAAAGTTATTTCATATCTTGTAAGTGTTTGGTCAGAGAATGCCTATGTTCTATGCCTTAACAACAATGCTTCAACTTCATGAGGACACATTATCATTAGTCGGAATCCCAATACTAAATCCACAGATTTTGTTACTAGTGAAGCTGGTGAAGCTACACCTCTAAGACATGGTGGAGCTCCTGAACTATTGTGTCTAGTTGAGCTGAATAATATTAACACCTGAAGCTACACCCATCCATTCATGTACATGTAGAGTGAATGGTTTCTTGTAATCTGGGATGCCTGGAGTAGGGGACAGGATAGCCTGTTTTAATTTGGTAAGTGCTTTCAGAGATTAGCTTAAAGAGGAAAAGAATGGAGTTTGGATATAAACCCTGGGAGAGGATTCTGGGAAGGAGAGGATTGTGGGAGATTTTTGGACTGAAAATAACTGTCATTTCACTTTCTTCTTTGATTTCCACTGAGCTGGAAGGACTTGATTTCCACTGACTTGATTTCCACTGAGGAGGAAGAAAGTTTTGCTCTGAGAGATTTTTCCCTAGGCTGTCATAATTTCATGCAGAGATTATTGAGTCCTTAATTGAGAATCTGCTTTGGAGAAAACTATCCCTGAGTATAGAGATCATCTGCCAGAAATCCTCTTGGGCTAAAGTAATCCAGATATGGTCATCTGGGACTTTGGGTTATTTAGTATATCCAACCCCAGGCTTTTCTTTTGCCTTGTTTTGTTAATCCAGACTATGTAGATTAGTTTAGAGTTAGTTTTGGATTTTTTAAGGTAATATCAAGGAGCTGTAGGCAAGTCCTAGAGAAAAGAGAGACAACTCTCCTTTTGTAGGATACGAAGAAGTTGGGTGGAGCTTAGTTTTAAGAGTGTTAGGGTCTTAGCTACCAGTTTTCCTTACATTATAAAATAAATTTGATTTTATTATAAGCCAAAGGGTTTGTTCTTTATTTGCCCTGGGAAGGTTCCTAGGTGGGTTATATAATTTCACATCCCTCTAGGACAGTTTCCTATTTCAATAGTATTTTGTTTAAGATTTTTGTACGGGGGATGGAGTCAAGATAGTAGAGAAATACACAACTCACTTGATCTCTACCAAATTACCCTACTAGAAACTATGATATAATACCCCCAAATTTTGGGGAATTATTTTGGAGCAGCATAACCAAAACAACTTAGTAGGCTGGCAGAAAAAGATCTATTGCATTGGGATTGAATTTGGTTACAAAGTAGCATGTGAAGGAAAATATGAATTCCACTCAAGTCCCAAAACAATTAATGGAGGAAATCAAAAAGTATTTTTAAAATCAAATAAGAAAGGCAGAAGAAAACTTGGGAAAAGGAATGAGAGTGAAAAAGGAAAATCATGAAAAAGTCAATAGCCAGGTAAAGTAGGCTCAAAATACTAAAGAAATCAATGTCTTAAACAACAGAATAGGTCAATTGGTAAGAGGCGTACAAATCTAAAGAAGAGACAAACTCCATAAAAAAAACAGAATTGGCAAAATAGAAAAAAGATATTAAAAAATGCAGTAAAGAGAAGAATTTCTCAAAAAGCAGAATTGGATATATGTGAAAAAGGAATGAAAATTTACTGAGCAAAATAATTCTATACAAAGTTGAATTAGCCAAATAGAAAAGAAGTTAAAAAAGCTCACTCAAGAAAATCATATCTTAAAAATTAGAATTGGGCAAGGGGACGCTGATTATTCCTTTTAAAAAAAATGAAAAAAATTAGAAGAAATTGTGAAATGTCTCATTTCAAAGCTAACTGTCTTGGGAAATGAATCCAGAAAAGATAAACTAAGAATTATAGAACTACCTGAAAGTCAGATCCAAAAAAGAGCATAGACATCATTTTTCAGGAAATGAATTAGGAAAGCTACTTTGATATTTTAGAAGCAGAGGGTAAAATAGATTTACAAGAATCCACTAATCACCTTCTGAAAAAGATCATAAAAAGATAACTCCCATTCTTATTATAGCTTGATTTCAGAATTCTCAGGTCAGGGAAAATATTGCTAGTAGCCAAAAAAAACAAAAAACAAAACACAATTCTGACATCGTGGAGTAACAATCAGGATAACACAAGATTTATTGTTTTTTATATTAAAGAATGAGAGGTCCTGGAATATGATATCTCATAGAAGAAAGGGACTAGGAATACAACCAAGAATCACTTCCTGAGTAAAATTGAACATAATCCTTATGGGGAAAAATGTGTATTTAATGAAATAGAGGACTTTCAAACATTCCTGAAGAAAAGGCCAGAGCACAGTGGAAAATTTGAGTCTCAAACATATGACAAGTGAAGCATAAAAAGGTAAACTGGAAATATAAATCAAAAGACATTCATTAAATTTAAACTATTTATATATCTACATGGGAAGATTATTCTTATAACTCCTAAGAACTTTAACTTTATTAGAGCAGTTAGAAGGAGTATGCATAAACAGAGGGCAAGGTTATGAGGTTAATATGATTGGATATCTAGAACAAAAATTAAGCCATAAGAAAGAGAAATGCATTGGGAGGAGGATGGGAAAAATAGAATGGGGTAAATCATTGTACATAAAAGGGGCAAGAAAGAACTTTTCTAGTGGAAGATGGAGGGGTGAACAAGAATTTAGGGTTAGGGTTAGAAGTAATATATGTATATAATATAGACAGAGGGCAGGGGTATGAGGTAAATATGATGGGATACCTAAAAATATTAAGCCATAAGAAAGAGAGAAGAGAAGAGTGAGAAGAAGAGAGAGAAGAATTGGGAGAAGGGGGATGGTGTAAAGATTAAAATTAATATTCAATACTCCAAGTATTATTTTAATATTACTTATTAAAATCCACTTAGAGCAGAGAGAAATAAAAAAACAATCAAAGAAATAAAACAAAAAACGAAAACAGAAAAGCCAAAAAGCCACTACCTCCTTCAAGCTGGTACCAGCCCAAGAGACTGTGTGGGTGGAAGAGGGAAACTCAAAACTACCTCCAGGTAAGGAGATGCACAAACAGGAAAAGGAAAAGGGGATTGTGGGAAATGTAGTCTTGGGGGTTCAAGATTCTAAATCAATACAATGGGAAAAATAGAATGGGGTAAATTATGCACATAAAAGAGCTTTTACAATGGAGGGGAAGATGTGGGAGATGAGGAAGGAAGTATGTGAACCCTACTCTCATCAGAATTGATTCAATGAGGGAAGAACAGATACAATCAAATGGGCATAGAAATCCATCTTACTTTACAGAAATGTAATGGGAGTGGTAAGAGGATAAGAGAAAGGTGTGAGGCTGATCAAAAAAAGGGCAAATTGGGGGAAGTGGAGGTCAGAAACTAAACAGGGGCAAATAGGGTGAAGAGTAATACACAGAAATTATAATGGTGCCAAATCTTTTTTTTAACAACAAGCTTCTCTAATAAAGGCCTCATTTCTCAGAGTCATAGGAGAAATGACACAAAAGTATAAGAATGCCATTCCCCACTGAAAAATAGTTAAAAGCTATTAGCAGGCAGTTCTCACACTGAAAGATGTGGGTTTTGCCACTCAAAAAGGTTAGTAAAGCAGAAGTCTGATGACTCTGTTTCTAGACTTGTATCCCAAAGAGATAAAAACAAAAAAAGGGGAAGGACTTATATATAGAGAAATTTTAAGGCAGCTCTTTTTGTGGGATCCAATAATTGGAAAGTGTGGGGATACCCATCATTTGGGGAATGACTCAGTTATAATATATGATTGTAATGGTAATTGTAATATGTATTGATCTATAATAAATAATGACCATGAAGAGGTTAGAAAAACCTGCAAAGACTTACATAGTCTGAAGCAAAGTGAAATAATCAGAATTAGGAAAATATTGTAAACAGTGATAGGAATAGTGTACAATGAACCACTGTGAATAATTTAGCTATTCTCAATAATACAATGATCCAAAATAATCCTAAAGAACCCATGATAAAATAATCATCTTCTTCTAGAGGAAGTTCTGATGGAATCTGAATCCAGATGATAGGAAAAATATTGTTTTATTTCTTAATTCTTTTTGTTTGGCTTTTCTTACATAAAAGAATTAATATTGAAAAGCATTTTGCATGATTGCAATTGTAAAATCTAAATGAGACTGTTTACCATGTTGAACAGAAAGAGAATGAATTTGAGAATCTTAAAATTCTTTTTTTAAATGTTAAAAAGGTTTTACATGTGATTGGGAAAAAATGAAATAAAAATTTAAAAAGATTTTTGCATTTATATTCATTAGAAATATTGATCCTTATTTTTATTTCTTTTTCCTGTTCTTCCTGGTTTATTAACAACACCATATCTGTGTTATAAAAGGAATTTGGTAGAGATCCTTCTTCAGATAGTTCTCCAAATAGTTCAGATAGCATTGAAATAAACTGTTCTTTAAATGTTTGGTAGAATTTACTGCAGCATCCATCTGGCCCTGAGACTTTTTCTTAGGAAATTCATTGGATGATTTGTTCAAGTTCTTTTTCTAAGGTGGAAATTTTTATGTATTCAATTTCTTCTTCTGTTAATCTGGGCAATTTATATTTCTTTAAATATTCATTTATTTTAATTCAGTTATCAGATTTATTGGAATATAATTAAGCAAAATTAACTCCTAATAATTGCTTAATTTCCTCTTAATTGGCTGTAATTTTGTCCTTTTTACTTTTAATACTGGTAATTTGATTTTCTTTCTTTTTTGGGTCAAATTATTCAATAGTTTATTTTTTTTAGTGTTTTCACAATATCAACTAACTACTTGTCTTTTAAAAAATTGATTCAATGGTTTTCTTATTCAAATTCTTCTTAATCTTTGCTTTGCTTTATCAGACTTTCTAATTTGGTATTTAATTGTGGGTTTTAGATATTTTCCCCCTAGTTTATTTAGTTGTATGACTCCCATACCTCCCCCCACACCAGAGACAGTGTCCTATGACTTATTTGGGAAAAGTTCCATGGCTTCACCTGAAAATCTGAGCCCTCAGTTGGAGTCACTCTGGTTCCCGATTCCCACCCCCAAGAAGGATGCCTGGGAAGGAAGAATCACTCTGGTCTTTGGGTTAACCCTTCATTCCCAAAGAGAAGGATGCTTCCCTTGGTATGGGTAGGTGGGAGTGGGGATGATGGGAGCAGGGGCTGGTGGTGAATCTGGGTATAAGGTTCTTGGACTCTCTCTTCTCTCTCCCAATTTCTCTGGGATCACAAGGGCTGAAATTGCTGGAACTAAAGACTTGCAATGGAACTGGAGACTTTGGGTAAAGACAATTTGGTAACCTACCTTCCTTCCTTCCTTCTTTCCTTATTTCCTTCCTTCTTTCCTTATTTCCTTATTTCCTTCCTTATTTCCTTCCTTCCTTCCTTCCTTCCTTCCTTCCTTCCTTCCTTCCTTCCTTCCTTCCTTCCTTCCTTCCTTCCTTCCTTCCTTCCTTCCTTCCTTCCTTCCTTCCTTCCTTCCTTCCTTCCTTCCTTCCTTCCTTCCTTCCTTCCTTCCTTCCTTCCTTTCTTCCTTCCTTCCTTCCTTCCTTCCTTTCTTTCTTTCTTTCTTTCTTTCTTTCTTTCTTTCTTTCTTTCTTTCTTTCTTTCTTTCTTTCTTTCTTTCTTTCTTTCTTTCTTTCTTTCTTTCTTTCTTTCTTTCTTTCTTTCTTTCTTTCTTTCTTTCTTTCTTTCTTTCTTTCTTTCTTTCTTTCTTTCTTTCTTTCTTTCTTTCTTTCTTTCTTTCTTTCTTTCTTTCTTTCTTTCTTTCTTTCTTTCTTCCTTTCTTCCTTTCTTTCTTTCTTTCTTTCTTCCTTCCTTCCTTCCTTCCTTCCTTCCTTCCTTCCTTCCTTCCTCTCTTTTTACTTATAAATCTAATATGTTTCCAAGATTAATTTTAATTATAAAAATCATATACTACAATTTGTTTAGCCATTCACCAACTGATGGACAATGATTAAGGGTGGTCACGAGCAGTATCTCATAAAGCAGAAGCATTGGAGATAAATAAGTTAAAAGAGAGCTTGGAAAGAGATCCAAATAAATAAAGTCACCCCATGATGATATCTAGGTTAAAATGGAGGAAAAGAAATAGAAGAAAATGGATAAAGATATGTAAAATTATTCTAACAATTTTCATGATCTTGGACCCATCACACTCAAATCATGCAACAGTCCAAGCTACACTTCTAGGGAAGTCAAAATTGTATTAAGTAAAAGAAAGATAGGAAAAGCTGCTGAATTGGACAAAGTGAATATGAAGGAGCCTTTTCCTGAAGATGACACCATTGGGAAAACACAGAGGGATTGAAATTTAAGGTACCTAAAGAATGAAAAAATGTACTATAGATTCAGACTTTAAATAACAGTGATAATAAGAAATCCAAGATGGCATAAAAGGAGAGACCCCTTTGAATTCACTCATGTCTTCAAAAAGTATAAAAAGTGCCACAAAATGAATTCTGGAGCAGCAAAGCTAAGAAACAATGGAAGGAACAGTGATCCTCCCCTTCCCCTAGCATAGGTCAAGAAATAATCTAAAAAGATCAGAATAAAAAGAAAAATATTGATGAGCTCCCACAGATATCTCTTATCCCCATCCCAGGAACTGTGGGGACTCATCATGTTAATCTACTTCTGCTTTGGATATATGTGGAAAAGAGATCAAGTGATTATTGATGATTTAGTGTATATTCTCAAAAGTAATGGCAACTATTTTAAAAAATTAGGTACAAAAGTAGGTACCACAAAATTATACCAAAATCCAAATTATTTTGCATTTTTGACAATAAAGAAATTTGACCCTTTTGGAAAGGTCTCAACTTCTATGTTCCTTTCAGAAATGTACAGAAATTTCCAAAGATCCCCTTCAACCTTAAGTCCTTTGTATTACATCATGCTAAAAGTCATTCTAGAAGCTAAAAAAAACACAAGAAAGAGTCAGGGATGTGTGCCTTAGAAAATCATGGAATGGCTTGGAATCATTCTGATGCCTTTGACCTGGTCAGCACATCAGTAGTCATCAAAATTGGAGGATATAGTCCGTGTATGAGAGTGGAACTTGGAAAGTATCCAGAGTGAATGTCACAATATTCTAATTAGGGTTCAAACATCACCCAAAAAGATAAATATGACTATACTAGATTAATGTGGATTATTCTTCAAGTGTATCATTCCAGGAACAGAAAGGACAAGGCTGTGCTCCAGAAAATATCTTGCTTCTGGAATCTCATTTATTCCTGATCTGACCCTGAGTATTTCTGTCTGGCTTCAGGAGGATGATATAACATTTGGGAATAAAGATGCAGCCCAGTAGCCCAGCACTGGAGGCCAAGATGGAGAAGATCTCCACAGCCACCATGGCCTTCCCTTTTGTGCTCTGATATGTGGGCAGAAAAGTGATCCAGACACTGCAAAACACCAGCATGCTGAAAGTGATGAACTTGGCTTCATTGAAGGTGTCAGGCAGGTTTCTGGCCAGAAAAGCTACACTAAAGCTTCCCAGAGCCAGAAGGGCCATGTAGCCCAAGACACAGTAAAAGGCAAAGGCAGAACCCTCGTTACATTTAAGGATGATGTGGCCATATTGAGACTGTGTGTCTGCCTCTGGAAAGGGGGGATAAGTTCCCAACCAAATGCCACAGAAAATCACTTGCAACCCTGAGCAGATGAGGACAACATAGACAGACATTCTAGGATCCATGAACATGCGGATCCTGCTCCCTGGCCTGATACCCTTGAAAGCCAGAACCACTATGATGGTTTTGGCCAAAACAGAGGAAACAGCCATCGTGAAGACAACTGCAAATATTGTTTGTTGTAGGAGACATGTGGTAGTGGTAGGATGGCCTATGAAGAGCAGGGAGCAGAGGAAACAGAAGATGAGGGAGATGAGGAGAGTATAGCTGAGAGTCCTGTTATTGGCTTTGACTATGGGAGTGTCTTGGAACTTCACAAAGACCCCCAGAACCAGAGCTGTCAGTAAAGAGAAGAAGACAGCCATGAAGGCCAGAGTCATCCCCAAAGATTCTTTCACATTTAGGAAGGTGACAACTTTGGGGAGGCAGTAATCTCTCTGCTTATTTGGATATTCATCCTCTGGACACTTTGTACAATGTTCTACATCTGCAAGAGACAAAGAAGGATTCAAAGTTTAGATTCAAAGAATTATTCCTATATCCAGATATAGGAAATAGTCATGCTAGTTGTGACACCTTCTTCTGAGTCCAGAGGTCAGAGGATTCCCATCTTGCTTGGCTGAGATTCACTGTCTTCCATAAATAACATGACACCTAAGGCTAGACCCAATCCCTTCATGTTCATTATCACTAGCTGATCTTAAATCATATTGACATTCTGTATTCCTTTTCATTAAGTGATGTCATCTATTATTAAAAATTAATTGATTAATTTAAAATTTAATTATATTTAATTGATTAATTAAAAGAATTTCCCCATGGTTTCATATTTTATGTTCTTTCCCTCCCTTCTTCCACCCACTTCCCATAGCCAATACAGAATTCCACTTTGTTTTCACATGTGTCATTGATCAAGACCTATTTCCATATTATTGATATTTGCACTAGGGTGATCTTTAGAGTCTACATCCCCAATCATATCCCCACCAACCCATGTGATCAAGCAGTTGTTTTTCTTCTTCTTTTTAAATTAAAACCCTCACCTTCCATCTTGCAGTCAATACTGTGTATTGGCTCCAAGGCAAAAGAGCAGTAAGGGTTAGGCAATGGGGGTCAAGTAACTTACCCAGGGTCACACAGCTGGGAAGTGTCTGAGGCCAGATTTGAACCTAGGACCTCCCATCTCTAGGCCTGGCTCTCAATCCACTGAGCCACCTAGCTGCCTCCAGTTGTTTTTCTTCTGTCTCTACTCCTACAGTTCTTTCTCCCATTTGCTATTTTTAATTCATTCTCTTAGTCCAATAAACTTGGAAACTGGAAGCTTCTAGTAGGAAATGTGAAGATCAGTTTGTTGTGGTTTTGTTATATTGTGCATCAGCAACTCTAGGAATAGGTTGCTGCATTAATCTTTCATTTATTCCAGCTCCTGATTCACCCCCTTCCATAATGAATTTGTATGAGTTTTATATATATTTTGCAGATGCTTATACATGTTGTCTCCTCCACGAGAATTGAAGCTCTCTGAAATCAGGAATTATTTCCATTTTGACTTTGTGTCCCCACCATTGATCACCAGTCTGTCACATGTCACTATCGAGTGAATGATTGATGATTTATTTCTTATGGACAAATCCTCTTTTGTTTTGTAAATGGTCATCCTGTTAATGCTCAGGAAATTGATACCTTTCCATGATATATTCAATTCCAAAATATGCTAATAGCATGGCTAATCAAATAGCTTCAACCTAAATTCTCATTGGGTCACAGATTGGATTCTTTTTCACTTGTTTTTGGAATAGCGAGTTGACCCTATTTTAAATCTCTCATTTATATCTATGAAATTGTTTGAGATTTACCCCACAAAAGGTATTCCTAAAACCTTCCCTGGCCCTCTAGAGCTATCTTGTTTTCAGCAGGTAATCTCTTCTCCAAGATACCCCCTTTATTTCTCTTGGCCTCTCCCTCTCTTTTTTATAGTTTTCTATAACTTGAATCTTTCAGGCCCCAAAGAGGCCCCAGATTCTAAACTGAATTGTCTCCATGTCATTAGAGTTGAAAATTCCAATAATCTGTCTACTGGTGATGTCAGAAATCCCTACAGAAGCTGTCATTTTACTATAAAGTATAAGTACACATAAATTGCAACAGGAATAAACTATAGGACTTGGAGTCAGGAATGCCTAAGTTCAAACACTGCTTTAGACATGTACTAGTTATGTGACTATGGGCAAGTCACATCTTTGTCTTAGTTTTCATACCAGTGAAATAGGGATAATAATACCTCATGTCATTGTGGTGAGGTTTAAGTAAAATAGTGTAGATAAAGCACAAAATAAAAGCACACTATATAAATGCTAAATCCAATAATAACAATAATCATCATCATTATCATCATCACTAAATTAGTAAATATCTCTGATTCCAGGGAGGAGAAACATGTGTTCTCATAGCAAAGCAGGAGAACAGATAATGGTAGGACCTAGAATTTGTCTACATTCTAGGAACTAGTCATAGAACCAATCTTTCCTCTACTTTCCTATTTTCCATTCTATCTTGCCTTGAAAAGAGTCTAAAGCAAGACTCAAATGTAATACCAATGGGTGAGTCATAATATCTAGTCTTTTCCCAGATGCCATGATATATTGACTCCCTAGGTATTGTCATCCAAGTGTATATTTACTCATCCTAATTTTGTCCCATTCTTTGATCTCCTGAGTTTATTCATTTTCTGATATCACTCCATATTCAATGTGATGTAGTTGATGGTTGGCAAAAAAAGACCTGTCTTCCATTCCTCTCTCTGAAACATACATTCTTGTAATTCTATAGTAGTCAACCAACTCCTCAATGTTCTAGAATAGTATAAGACAATAAGGTTTACTTTAGGTGCTGTGAAAGGAAATTCTTGGTTCTCTTTTCTATTCTGAGTTTGCACTCATGAAAAGGGAATCCTTTGTTCTTTTTCTTAGTTGGAGTTTAAGCTTTGGTTAACACCAACTTAAGTACCTCACTAGATTTTGAAGACAGGATTAATTCTCTTTTGTCTTCCTTTTGATTGAATCAACATAAGCTTGAATTAGGTGGAGGAGCTCAAAAACCACTTAGTGAATTCACACCCTGCCTAGTGCTAGGTGAGAAGCCAGCAAGATATTGGGAGAGCTCCACCCTTTTTTCTAACTCAAATATCCAGAAACTTGTGAATTCTTTTAAGAGTTCACACATTCAGAAAGGTATGGTTCCAAAGGTGTGAATCCTAGGAGAGTTGCTACCTTCAGAGGACAATAGGTTTAACAATTTTGGACACTTTGATTGGTCCCTGTGAAGAGGGGTGGGAATAGAAACCACCACAAAAGCCACAAAAATCTTTGGGCTGGCAGTCTGGTGAAGTTGAATCTTGTGGAGAGTGTCTCCTGGAGATAGTCATCAAGGAACCTCATTGGAGACTGCAGAGTGGATCCTGACTTCAACTTAGACTCTGACTGCTGGGCTACTGTGGAAGAGACGAGTGCTAAAATGAATGCAATAACTGTATTTTGCAAGGTTATCTCATGAAGAAATGAGATGAAACACTGACTGCCAATGGGGGGGATTGGAATGGAACATTCCAGTTAAGAAAAGGAAAGAGCAGTTGGGGGCTGCTGGTCTTTCCTCTTTGATTTGAAGAGGAAAGAAGCAAAATCTTCATTGAGACTACTTAGCTACCAATTTACAAAATCCCTTGATGAGCAGGAAAAGATCCAGACCATTTATCTGTGTTACAGTAGTGGTATAGAGACTTTTTTCCCTTTGGTGAAGGAAATAGTCTGTTCTTAAGAAGACTCATTCAAGCTATATCTTTGAGACAAGAAATACCATAATCTTGACTCTATAAAGACATTAAGATAGTCTGGGACTTAGTCCCTAGACTTGTGCCTCAAACCCCTGAAGACATCTATAGGAGGGAGATAACTCAGGGACTCCCTGTTTCCTCTTTCCTAATTCATACCATAACCCCTTACCCAGTGAATAGCTAATTTATTTTACTGAGGACTCAGACATCTTAAATGTACTAAAAAGGGATTACAAATACCATCAACTAAAGAAGAAAGAGACTGAAAGTTCTAGTCAGATCTGACTCTATTGTTCAAATAGCTCTGCCTGGGGGGAGGGAGAATTGGTATTACTCCTTATCTGTTCCCTCTCTCTCAAGTACCTGTCAAAACTTTGGTTCCTTTGATTCCTCACTAGTACACTACTTGGTTGGGTGAGTGAAAAGGCTGACTCCTTTTCCAATTTCCTAAGAGACTAGCTTCCATCTTGGAGGAGGCCGCATGATTACTCACTACTAGCCCTCCTGGCTGTGTACAAGTATAGGTATTTTCTCTAGCCTCTTTCACATTTCTCTATTTTATTGTTTCCCCTCTATTTTGGTAAATAAACTGCACCCTACCATTAAATCGAACCTTTATAGTGCTGACCTGCAAAGTAAGAAGCAGTTCCTAATTGGAGAATTCCCTTTAGCAGTGATGTCACAGGTCCTTCTAATCTCAACCTCTATCCTTATCATTACCTTTTTTATATTGTCTAAAATAATTCATAAAGTTAAAGGCCTGCTGCTTTTAGCATTCTCTAGCATGTCTGAATTTTCTGCGTCACTCTGGATCAAACGTGAGACATGAGTTGAATATTGGACTGTTAGTCAGGAGCAATGGGTCTTTGGATGGCTCAATGGTAACCTCACAGAATTATTTCATTCTCTGGATTTCATGTTTGACATAAAATGTGTTGAAAAGATGATCTCTGAAGACCCTGCTTGGTTTCAACACTGGTTCAGTCATGTGTAGATGATCCTCTGAAACCAGATCCACAAATTAGAGCAATGGAAAGAGCGCAAAGCCAAAACCTTCTGATGGACTATAGATTTATTATAGAAATATTCGTAAAGCTCCAAGAGAAATATGCAAACAGTGTAACGTGGTCCACCAAGAATTCTACCTGAAGGATCTGACTAACTCAGGGGAATACCTCTGTAATTCAGCAGAGGCACTAGTTCTCCCAGTGAAATCAATAAGTATTTTTAGAGAGCATGAATGACTTGCTTTGGGAAGTTATTCAATAATCAGTAGAGTGGAATTAAAATACATACTTTTTCTTCAGTGGCAGGACCAATGTGTTTCCATTGTTGAGTACCTCTTACCAAATTCTCCCTTTCTCCAGAAATATATCAGTATTTAGACTTTTCCCTCTGTGGGCAGAAGTTGAGAAGTTCTAAAATCTAACTAGATGAATTCTTAGAATAGTAGTCCTAGAGAGAAAGTGTTGTTTTTTCCTTGTCCTGGCATAGATTTTCATTTTTGGATGGACATACCCATTTTTAAAGAAGCACAGTTAAAGCCACATACAAAGTTCAGAAGAATTCAGTTTGGAAGTGGATCATTCCTGGCAATTGCAGAGACTGAGAGTGGGGGAGAGACATAGTGAGACAAAGAAGAGGAGTAAGAGATGAAGACAGAGATGGAGAGAACTAGGGGCAAAGCAATGGAGGCAGAGAGATAGAGGGAAAGAGTCAGAGATGGATAAAATGTTAGAGACATAAACAGAATGAGAGAAAAAAACAGAGAGAAGGAGAAGGGAGAGGGAATAAAAAAACACCTTGATCAGTGTAGCTGTAATTAAGAAAAACTTCCAGGTTATGTTCCTTATTTCAGTGTCAAAAAGACTTCAGGGTGGACTTAATTGTTTTCTTTCCCTGTCCTAATTTTTGTAGCTATCAGGCTTCAGGTGCCTGATATTAGCTTCCTTATTCTAACATTCAAATCCCATAAAATGTCATCTCTTCCAGCACAAATCTGCTCTTCCAGGCACTCTTGGACTATACCACAGTCCCAGGTGTTCTAATGATGGAGAGCAGCAAAGTATCAAGAGAACATCCCATTCCCCTCTGGATTTGAACATGAAATCAACTTCTTTTAATTGCCTTTGCAGATTGATCTTAGACTAAACATCTCACCTTAAATAACCCAACCTAAGGAACACTGTATATTTTGAGACACTGAGACTGCTTCATTTCAATCAGCACCTTTGATTTCCTGCTGGACTTGAACTCTGCTTTCTGGTATGACCTCTCCATGGCTTCCACTTTAGTATCGAACACACACACACACACACACACACACACACACACAAACATACACAGACATAAATTTCAACATGCATATATACATAAGCTTTAGTCACTAACCAGAATATCCTGTACAAGAATAAGGGTAAATTTTAGTTCATCAAAGAGTAAATTTTAGTTCATCAAAGAAATAAGCCATTAAATGATGTTATCCCCATAGATACTTCTCATCATGTCATAAGGTCAAAGAACCTTTTCTATGATTACTTATTTCAGGATATTTCTTGGCTTTTCTTTGGCCTCATGTGCTCTCCTCCTCTGACAGTGATGTTCCTGGAGGTTGTAGGTGACTGCAAAAATAACATTCATTACTTTCTATAACTTACCCTTCTGACTGGAAATTTCTCCTTCTGGGCATGGAGAGCAGTCAAAGCAGCAGTTAGGCTGCCCCTCCAAAGGACTCTTCCTAAATCCAGGAAGACAACTTTCACTACACACAGCACTGGGAACCTAAGAGAATGACAGGAGAGTGAAATATGCATCTTTAACTGAGAGCTGCTGATGTGTGCGGCAGAAAAAGGAATCTTATTTATATAACTCTACTTGACAGCCACCCCATAAACATATAGATAGACTATTAAGCTTGGAGTCAAGAAGATCTGACAAATACTTGCTGTGTGGCCCAGGAAAAATCAATTTACCTTTGTCTTTCATAGTTTATTAAATGTTCAAATGGGATTAATAACAATACCTCAAAGGATTGTTGAAAGGATAAAATCATATTCATAAAACCACTTGGAACACATTAGGTGCATGATAAATGCCTCTTCCCTTGTATTTCCCTTTTATATATCTTTGTTCATGCAAAATATTTTTTATATTAGACATTTTGTGTGATAGATATCTTATAGGAAAAAAAGAAATTGACAGAAGGGAGTATAGAAACTAGGAAAGAGGTATGTCTGGTTTAGGTCATACCATATGAGAGTATACAGCAGGGAATGAGCAGGTCCTATATCCCTACCAAGACCATTAACATATTTTGAATCACAGATCCAGGGTGCAATGAGAAAAGGGAACGTGTACACATGGATGACTTGATGAGATAAGTATTGGTTTTAGGCTCTCTATGTTGGTCTATGAAAGGAGTACTTTTGGTGAAAAATGATAACACTGTGGCTCACATCTTGAGTGCAGAGCAGGGGCTCAGCACCTGTTTCCAATCCCATTCTGAGGTCTACCCAGTAATAAGCAGGACAGGATTCCTTTACCCAACAGAAGCTGCAATTCTGTCATTTTGAATCAGCAAAGCTCCCCAAATGGTTGACAGCATCTGAATCATTCTACTGTTGCTTAAATCCAAAGTCAGGTCAAGTACAAAGAGGACAGACTTAGATGGTCTGTGAGATCACTTCATTATCTTGGTCTATAATTTTAATGTAATCATTGGTTTTCTACTATTTGTAAATACAAGCAATAAGGAGCAATCAAATAGGGCCATAAATGTTCTTGTGATTAGAAGTATCAATCTAACATTTAAAATGTTTCTGACCTTTGAGTCCCACCAGTCCCACACTATGGCATCCTCACAGATTGTGAAATCTTGACCAAATTGAGCTTTGGGGACAAACTGCCCCACTTTCACCAGAGCGTCAGTCTCATTCGGAAAGAACACATAGTTCATAATGGCATACTGAGCCTCAGATCTTCTTCTCTCATCCACAAACACCTGGTCACCAGCATTGTTGGTAAATTGGGTTTTCTTTAGGAAAGAGTGAAGCTGAAAGGGAAGAGGAATCCCAATTACTGGGTAGTACCTGAGCAATGGGCTCCCATTGAAGTACAATCTGTGAGTTAGTTATTTGAGATATACTGGGTTTGTTTTGTGTTGGAGTTCTGTAGTCTTACATCTCCAAGATGCCTAATTTAATTTTCAGCCTTGATGCCTTGCGTATCTCTTTGCCCCTTTTATATATTTTATTTCCAAGTTCTGTTGATCTCACTTTTTGTGACATCTTTGAAATTTGCTCTCCTACCTCATCCACACTGACTAGATTCCTTGGCTTTCTTTAACTTTTGCCTAAAATCTCATCTTGTAGAGGCAACTTTTCAACCCTCTCTTAATTCTAGTGTTCTCTCTGTCTGTTAATTCTTTCCTATGTTTTAAAATTAATTTTTATATTATTTATTTTATTTTAGTCTCTCCCATTAGATTGTGACCTTCTTTAGGTTGTACATTGGTTTTTTTTGCCTCTTTTCATATCCACAGAATGTAAGCACAGTGTAAGTGCATAATAACTGCCGAATTAATGGATAATTTTATGAACAAGAGATGTTTATCCTAGAAAAGGAAAGTATTAGGAAAGCCACCATTGGTCTTTCTAGAGCTGAATGGAGGTCATATGGAACCATAATTTTTTTATGTCCAATTGGTCCAGAAGACTGAACTAGCAGCAATGGCTAAAAGGGAAAGAGAAGCAACTACTGGGCACCATGGCATATGCCTATAGTTTCTGCTATTAGGAAGGCTGAGGGTGGTGGATCATTAAGTACAGGACTTCTGATCTGCAGAACTCTTAAAGGTGATTGGGTGTCTGACCTAATTCTGTGAAAAAGTGGTGAATTTATGACAGCAGAAAATCACCAGGGTGTTTCATGGCAAGTAGCCAACATCAGAGAAACGGAATTGGTTCAAGCTTCCATGGTGATCAGAATTGGGATCAAGCCTATGAGTGATCATTACATGCTCACCCCTTGTTTTATTGAGGGGGAGTTTCAAGTATAAAATGAATAATAAAAACAGAATTCAGTTTTTTTTATTTTTATTTCTCTATTGCCCCTCCCACAGAGACCAAGGATTTTGTTACTGAATTTTAAAAGGGAATGAAATCATAGAATCAGTTTAGTTAACATAAAGAAAAAAGATTTAAACTAAAACAACCTGTGAGAGTCACAGAAAGGACCAATGCTACTTCTTTCCTGAAAGACTGGATCAGTTAATTCTCATTAAAAATCTCAGGAGAATTTTGAGATAACCAAATTTACCTCTGGTGTAGAGACATACCAAGGAGAATTTTTGAGACTGATATCTGGAGATAGGGGACTGGTGGGAATGTTTGTTTCCATAAGTGGTTAAAAAATCAAAAGCTTCCATTAATGGCTAGAGGACATTTTAACCTGAATCTTTTTTTTCATCAGACATATGTGATTAAAATATTTCTCTGCATAATTTTTGTTACACTCTTAATATAATGTATTGATGTATAGTTAATAAGATCCAGGTTTGTCTAACCCAGGACGTGATGAAAGAGAGGATTAAAAACCTATAGGAAAATAAGTATCTCAAGTTCGTATATAAACTCAGATGGAGGTGCAGAGTTAATTGATTGATTCATGAGAACATGTGCATTAGTAAAGATTTATAAGTATGGATCCCAACCTACTCACGATTGCTTTAGAGCTCCGAATGAGAATTAATGAGAAAATTATTCACTAGCAGGAAGAGACGTCCGGACAACTGACCATTATTTAGTTGTTAGCCACTGTAGGACATTTTATATCTAAATCAAAACCACACAAGCTAATGAGAAATACTATTTCAACAATTATAGCTGCCACAAAATGGAATAAAGTATATTGAGAGATGATAGATTATTCCCTGACTAGATGTCAATGGACAAAATTGTTGTGAAAGCAGTTCCAGTCCAGGTCACATGAATGACTACTTGATGGAACCAGAGGTCATTTCCAGCTCCAAGTCTCTATGAAATAAACAGCAATTCTCCAAATGACAGCTCACAAGTGCTGGGAATTAACAATACAATCTGTGAGGAAAATGTAATCAGAGAATTAGGGATTTGCGAGGGAGTTCATTATCCATTGTGTAGAATTAATAACCAAAATATATTGCCAATACATCATAACTAAGAAGTGGCCACCCATTTGATATTACCTGCCATGAATAAGGTACTAAATATTCTTCATTTACCATTGATCTTTTCTCTGATTTTCTTCTAGATATTTCATGGAGAGCCCAAGCCACAGCATAGACAGTATTGTAGATGGTGTAGCTAAAGCCTGACATAGTCATATCAAAAGAGCACAATGGCAAAGTGTCCAAGGAAGCATTGGGTGAACATAATTCTTGTTCTAGGTATTCTGGTTGATTTGGGCACCTAAAAGCAGAGAGCCAGAATCCCCTCAGTAAAGCATCATCAGGATATTTTGTAGGTGTAACTGTCTTAAGAAAAGTCTTGAATCCAGGAATTTCTCTTGTCAGGTATGAAAATGTGAGAGCCCCATGGAAAGCATGACCTTGACTATAGAGGGGCCTCATAGTAATGTCCCAGTGAGACGTGGCAATCCACACCTTCTCTATTTGGAGTACAGGAACTTGTGAATGTCTCAAAATCATTAATGAATCCGTGTCACCATGGACGACAATCACTTTGACTGATGATGTCATGATCCTGGGCATGAAGGTCTTATGTGATTCCATTTGGGTTCTTTCACTGACAGGGATTTTTTCTGTAAAGGACGCACAAACACCTTTCTTTGCCATTTCCCCCCTGATTTCCCAGAGGAATTTTTCCCCTCTCATATCATCTGAGACAACCAGTCCTATCCAGTTCCATTCAAAATATACCATTAAATGGACAACACCTTGGTGGAGAGAAGTGTCTTTGGGGGCCATCTGATAGAGGGAAGGAAACTGGACCTTGTCACTAAGAATTGCATCGAATGGGCCATAGCTGATCTGGAAGAGAAAGAAACAGGAATCAGTTTGCCCCATTGTGATGTTGAGAGAACTGAATCAAAACGTGAATTAGTCAATGGGTCATTTTTGCTGACTGAAAAGATGATGTGAATTTTAGTCTATTTCACAAATACAGAATAGAAATACAGAACAAACACAGTTACAAATACAGAAAATCTCTCTATTTATCCCTCTCAGTCCTCAAAGGGACAGTGAAATAGTGCAGTGGCAGGATTCTCTATAGACGGAAGATGTGGGAATGTGTTAATTAAGTTTGAATGATGAAAAAATTAATGAATAAGAGAAATGAATTCACTAGGAATAGGGAGAAGGTAGAGAAAGAATGGAATAAATTATTGCACATAAAAGAACTACATATGGAAGGTATTTTATATTTCAACATAACATTTTGAGGGAATGCAACAGTACCTCACTGATATTATTTGGATCAAGGAAGCAAGTAGTTATATACATAATTGGGTATAATAATATTTGTTTCTAAAAGGGAAATAGGAGGGTAATGGAATAAGAGAAAGAGGAGTAATAAAAAACTGGGACTAATAAAGGAAGGTAGTTAAATTTGAAAAAGTTTGCAGGAAATTTCTCAGGTAAAGATCTTTTTTCTCTAAAATATAGAGAACTGAATAAAATTTACAAAAATAAGAACCACTGCTCAATTGATGAATGGTCAAAGGATATGAACAGGCAATTTTCAGAAGACATAAATGTTATCTATGTTATCATTTTTTGTTCTTCATCAGTCATGGAGGTCTTTCCAGCTCATATGGAAATCAAGTAGTTTACTATTCCTTATTTCATAATAGTGTTATATCACCATCATATACCACAACCATCCATCAATCAAGGGACACCATCTTATTTTCCATTTTTTTGGTATCACAGAGAGCTCAGCTATAAATAATTTTGTACCAGCATTTTTCATTATTATCTCTTTGGATTACAAATCTAGTAGTGGTATTGCTGTGTCACAGAGTAGGTATTCTTTTAAAGCCCTTAGGACATAATTCCAAATTGACTTTCAGAATTGCTGGGTCAATTCACAACTCCACCAACAGTGTATTAGTGTCCCAATTTTGCTCCATTCCTTCCAACATTTATTATTTTCCTTTATTGTCATAATAGCCAATCTGCTGAATCTAGCAATTTCTGAAAGCAGAAGCATTCCTCCTCTACTGTCAGGATGAAAGAAGAACTAACCTACAATGTATGCACCATTCTGACACTTCCCTATACAGAACCTTATGCAATTGTGTGCCTTTTGGCCAACAAAGATGCAAGATGAATTCTTTACATGGTTCTCCTGACTTAAGGATCTCACTTTGGTTACAAATTCCAATAAAGATCTCTGTGCCCTTTCAGCTTTCAGTTATTGTTTTCTTTGCTGGTCTTCAAGTACATGACCAGAACTCTGAAATCTCAATGTGAGTTAAACCACAAAATTCCCTGAGCTAATTCTCCAAGGCCTCTAAACCCGAATGTATGTGTAGAGAATATTAGAGACAAATAATATTTAATGAAAATATGAAAGCTTTAAAATAGGAGTGAAGACAGAAATAGAGGTTTTCAGTCATTCCTCTTTTAATAGGAGTAACCCCATACTAAAAACTGGTCTCCAATTCATTTATAGCAGGACTCATATTTTCCTTTTTTTTTTGTTCCATGAAGCAATCCCTATTTCTGTTCTGGTTTCCAGACTACGAAAGCAGTCAGTTATATGCTTGACAAACAATGACAATACTCAGTATTGTAAACCTTTTCAGCAGCCAGGCTGAAAAGTATATTAGCCTATCTACAAGGCCAGTGTTCCTAGAAGATCCTTTTCTGGTCTTTAACAGGTGAGCTGCCTTCTGAAAAGAGTTTCCTCATACAACCAGTATAACAGTGTCTTTTGTACTCATTAATTAAGTTAGTTACCTACTTGTGAGCAATGTCATGAATTTATTCCTGTACCTGCCTTTCCATAAAGATACTTATGGCTCTATTACTATACCATTATAGACAGCCTTATCATGTGCTCATATTCCAGTCTTTTTTTTTGTACATATCACTCTTCTCAATGAATTAAGGTTGAACATTATTGAACTAAAAGATTTCAAAAGATAAAACACCAACAGTGAGATACGATAGACTGACCAGTCTTTCAACTGGAAGTCCAGGTATATAAATTTTAATTTTGATTTCTACTCGTACATTACACGAATTATGTAATGCTGAGCAGATATTTTAAGCTTTCCAATTTTCAGTGACGTCATCTGTGTGATGGGCAAGTAAATCTAGGTTTTCCTATCAGATACTTTCATGAACTGCATTCTAAATGGCTCCCATTCTCCTCTTGGTCTACAATTTTGGATGATGCTCCAGGAGAAGTTTACCTTCCCTGATGATTGAGGCAGCTTCAAGGTGCAGTGCCAAGGGGATTTCAATGGTGTCAAGAAGACCAGAGATCAAATTCTGCCATGGAAACTTCTTAACTGCATGATTCTCGATAAGTAAATTAATTTTTCTCAGTCTCAGTATCCTCCTCTGTAAAATTAGGCTTATAATATCACCTGAGGGGATGGCTGTGAGGAACAATAACAGTACTTATATAAAGCACATTAAAAACTTTAAAGCACTTCATAAATGCTAGTTATTGTTGCTGTTATGTTATTACAAATAATAATATAATAGTATTTTTTGGTTGATAAAGGCATAGAGAACGGCATAGTCAGATTGCCTATCATTCACCTGTGGAAACTTGTGGAGGTCGAGTATTGTCCCCATTTGGACAGAGAGAGCTGAAGTGACTCCTCCAATAACAGCCACAGCCTTGTCCTGCTTCCTGCAGCTGTAGTTGGGAATGGGCTGGTCTTGGCCAGACAGCCACCTCAGGGAGCTCTCCAAGGTTCTCTCATCACTGTGGTAAGTGTTGTAGAGGTGGAATCCCAGGGAAACGTTGGGCAACAGATGGGAATCTCTGTTAATCTCCTCTACAGCAAACAGTAGAGCCAGAGCCTGCTGGTAATTTTTGTGAAGCCACCTGTAGGGGCGAGTGCCACAGAATGTTAACAAATGCCACAAAAAGAACTCTTTTCAGAAGGAAGAATTCCTCAGTCAGGAGAGTCAAAACTAAGCACTTAACCAGTTATTCAGTTCATTTAATTTATATTAAAAAAAGCCCTGTCTATGTGCCTTGTTCCTATACTCTTCCTTTCTTGTGATTCCAGAGAGAGTGAGGATTATTGGCCTTAAGTTTTTATGTGATTCTGTTTGCTTGAGTCACTCCTTCATTCCAACAATAGATACAGAGCATCCAGATCCACCTAGATCCTATAGTACATCTGGATGTTCCTTGACCCTAGGAGAACTATTTTATAAAGGACAACAATATAAATGTACCAATAAAAGTAATATAAGGTTGTACAGGTAAATAACATTGATATAAAAGAAAGCAGAGTAGAGGTTAGGTCCCATTCCCATGAAGAAATAACAAAGGTGTTATGAAGGGCTTCATGGCCCATGAAATGTGAGGATGACTTTGCTATATGGGTCTTTGGGGAAGGGGCCATTCCAGGGGAAGGAAATGTATGACACAAACCAGTCCACATAGGTGTGAGAATAGGAGGGACTGCACATTTGGGGTTCCAGTGTCTTAATTTGCTCCTTTCTCATTTATCTGATGAAAGATGAGGTTCAGGCTTAGAGTCCCCTACTTTCTAACTATTTCCCTTTTAGAATAGAAAACCAAATTCATTGAAAACATTGTTATCTTGTAACCCGTATTCAATCAAGAATCCAGTCATAAAGAAGAGACATCTCAGTTATTCATGGCAATGTTTTAAACTAATGTCGTAAGATTTCTCCAGCAGCTACCCTGTCAGACAATCTCAGACTGTTGTATTGGGGATAGAAGCTGAGGATGACAGCATCACAACTTGTGGGTAATACACTCCCCATGCTAGCATCTCCTTCATTTTAAGTTCTTTTCATTTGCTAGTTTTCTGAGATTTAAAGAAATTATGTCCATTTTTTTACTTAGTTCACTTTCTATTAACTTTCACTAAGTAATGCTATTCTCATGACAAAATTTAAAACCAATAGAGTTTAGATGGCATTTGATAGAACAGGATTTTTGTTTAAATTCTCACCGTGGTAAAACCTTCTTTTCCTTCTAAATTGTACCAACAATTCTCCCTAGATGGAGAATAATGATAGAAAAGAGAATAAGAGCAATCATATTAAAGCATTAAATCAATAACCATTGATGAAAATGATTTAATGCTTTCCCCCCTTTTCTACAAAAAATCCTTCGAGATCCTCGAGAATATCTAGAATATTTTCTCATTAATGAGTAGAAAGACAGACAAAAAAGGAAAAAAAGTTATCCAGAGCAGTTAAAAAAGTGACTGAAGGTAAGATAGATCTATAGAAGCATTTGACAGCAAGATGTTACAAAAGAAGAGGTTGGGATGCTTATCTGCCAAAGGATCATCCATTGTATTACATAATCTTCAACAAGTATCACAGAGTTAATTGCTAACCTGCTTTCCCTCAGCTATCACATGGGGAAATTGTCCAGGAAGTGGTGTATTTTAGTCTCAATCCCAATTCCATAGTGCTGACTAACAGAGAGGACCTGCTATATCAATCTACAAAGGGAACTGATCCAGGAGGAAGCACAAAACTAAGGTCTGGCCATCAGCACAAATGTCAGGACAGCGCAGCTATGTCTTGTAATGGAAATATAGCTCCACTTCTTTTGGAATGCTACAGTTTAGAAAAGTTGAACTAGATAAACAGGAATGCTTCACATATGACTTGCTGAAAATCAGAATACTACAGACATCACTGAGAAAAGAGTGGGCATTCCAGTAATACGGTTCTAAATCTCACTGAACACTTACTACACAGGTATCCCGAATATTCCTCTGATTTCCCGATAATTCCAAATCTATTGATCCCTCAGTTTTAGACTCTGTCTCAGGATGCTCAAATTAGCTGTGTTGCAATATCCTATCCTGGTCTACTCTGCCTATATAGAACATATACATAGTTCTAAGAAACATCAAGGAAAATGATAAATTCACATACTCCCAAGATGGAGAATATCTAATGGTATATGTTCCAATGGTAGGAGACCTCAGACAAATATAATGTCTTCACTGAAGTAGGAATTCCCAGGGCTCTGTAAAATATTATGTTCACTGTTTAGTAGTAGTCTCTCGGTAACTGAGGATGACGATTGTCTTTGTGCATTTTCATCTATGGAGGATAGATGAGTGTGCACAAAGACTTGTGCGTGAAGGAGATTTAAATGGAAAAGTCGATGCACAGAGACAGTCCCACTCTCTCGGCGTTGGAAGCCTGGGTCCAGTGGCATGAAAAATCGTTACACCTGGAGACTTCCACTTCACTGTTTATCATATGGGGTAATGTAGAAAGGAAATTTGAGAGCTTTCATTCTTGCAGATGGGGCAGATCTCCTTGCCCAATTTTAGTACACTCTGTACCACTCAGTCTGCCCAAGGATATAAAAGGGACAGAGTGCTCTAAACTTCAGGGTATTAATATAATTCCTAGAGTCTTGGAGTCCACTTCCATTCTTAAGCATCAATATTAGGTCAGGAATGGGTAGTGAATACAATAAAAGACTGAACTTGCTTAGGAATGACCTTTTTGGGTATAGGTATTTGCAGCAGAGTGAAGAAGAGGAAATAGAAGAAATTAGTTTTTTTTTTCTGTTTAACTCTGAAGGTCAATGAAACATAAGGAAAACTGTGAAGGATGTAAAAGAATTAAGAGACAAGAAGAGAGGGGAAGCCTGTATTGAATCATGCTATATGAGCCTGCCTTCTGCTTCATCTATAAAGTTCTCTGTGTAATCACCACAGGAAAATTAATATCATAGAGATAGTGAGACACTTACTGATAAGGCTTACAAGCTTTGTTAGGAGGACTTGCAAACAGGTCTGCTCCTGTTACACTGTTCACTTCAGCTGAGAATAGAGATAAAAAGATCCCAATTACCAGGTCTCCATCTTGAGAAACTAGGGGATTGATCTGGTGGAAGCAGGGAATGTTTGCCATCTTGTGCTCAGATACTGGAAGCTGCAGAAGCATAAAGAGGAGAAAAGAAGAAAGCAGTTGAGAAATACTTTTCTGAATAGGGAGCAACATCTCCCTGAAGATTAGCCAGGTTCCAAGGTTGAGAAAACCCATTCAGACTAGTGCAAAATTAACTGCCTTAATCATGGACTGGTGAGGAACTGTCCAGCATCAGAAATGTCCTGTCACTTATTAGATGCCCATGCCCTGGTCTGTCTGCTACACCTGAAGAAACACAATGGCTCATTAGTCCGACCCATAACCAAGTCATGGACCATGGTGCAAGGAAAAATGAATGTTTTATAGTTTCCTCAGCTTTTAGAGTTTGTTCTGCCCCCTGGCGCCTTTGTTCGATTCTGTTAGGGACCTCTCCCACTTCAGTCTCCACAGGGATTTCTTGACCCATGAAGAACTCTGGGGAGAAAACTGCCTGAGGCATCTCCAGCTGAGTCTCTGCATCTGAGGGAAAAAACAAATAGGAAATGTTTTGGACTCTTCTTTCCCTTGTTCCCAGTGGAACTACAACACAGATGTGCCTTTCTAGGAAAGCAATTTGTTGAATAAACCTCATTAAAAATTCCCTTGTAGGTCAGTAGCTTGAAAAAAGCACTGTAAGTGATGACAAGTTCCCTGACAGCTTCTAAGACTGATGGCTTTGATGCCAACTCCCTGCCTCACTTCTTTAGACTAGGTCTTGGGGCAATCTCTTCTGAAGCTGTATTATAGTATGTACGTGATGCTCACAGATACCCATCCTACTTCTCCTTTTACTGCCTTGTCAAGATCATTGCATCACAGTCTCAGAGAAAAAAGGGGCCTTAAATGTTGCTTAGTCAAATAGATTTGTGACAGAATCCCCCTTTCCAATGACTAGCAATACTGACACAGCAGTGTCATGTTTCCTGCCTGGTGAGGTTATAATAACAGATTCTGATGATGCACATTGTGTCCTTTTGATGATGGGAGTAAAGAATTTAGAGCTGCCAGAACCTCTAGAGTGAATGTGATTTAGCACCTTCTTTTTATAGGTGAGGAAACTGATGCCCAGGAGAATAAAATGACTTGTCTACACTGACACAATATGGAGCAGATGAATTCTGGTCTTTTGACTCCAAACTTAATATTCCTATTTCCCTTTAATGCTACCAATCAAGGGCACAGGCATATCTCATCCATTCAGATTTCAGGTCAATATGTGCCTTTTCAAGAAGTCCCATTATACATATTTTACTTTCATGGATTACCTGGATTATTATGGACTGAAGGGTGTGAATTTTAGTTTACTCCACCCTACTTAGCCTAACAAAAACAGGAATGCCTACACCCCTACTTAAGGATTAAGTATTTAGGAGGATGGCCTATGACAGATATGTGCTAGCAAATGACAAATCAGAAACAACTGGCAGACCCATGGGCTGTCCTAAGTAAAGCTTAAGCTATCATTGGTACATGTGAGACTCAGGAAAGTGATGTAAAAACCATCTATATATTTCGTGTCACTTCCTCTCTCTGGCCTCTTTGGCAGTGGAGAGGTGGCTGGCGACAGTGTGCTGAGAGTCTCAGCATCTTGGCATTGTGGCTGCTATTGTCTGGGTTTAGCGGTGAGTTTTCCTTGATACCATACTGGAGGAAGCTGAGTAGCCTAGTTCAGGTTCAGGCATCTTTACTGAGCTCTCTCGGAGTTTAGACTGATTCTTCCTCCTTTACCTTCCAAACACTGTCCTCTTAGAAAGACACTAATCTTCTTCAGAGACCTCATGGTGGAAGACTTTGAATTCCCCCTTAGCACAGGCCAGGTGGGAGAAATCGTATACCCCTTCCCTCTCTCTTCTACTTAATTCCTTCCCTCCATATTAATTAAACCACCATAAATCTCCGAACTGACTTGGGTATTTTATTTGGGATGTTCCCTGGACATCAAAATTAATTTAGATTAGGTCACAACCCTAAAATTATCCATATAGTCAGCCATTCAGTATAAACGCATCATAGATGTAACTGAGCGCTCTAGTGTGTGTGATTAAATTACTAGACAAGGAGGAGTAATGCAAACCTTCAGAGAGCCTGAAGTCTCCCTTATCAGACTGGCCTATTGTAAACCTTAAAATTTCTTAGACTTATGAATGTTGGAAATTTCCCCATTGGGAAATTTCATACTTGAAAAAATTTCCTACTGATAGTAAGAACTCTATTGGAATATGAAACTCCTTGGCATGGGAGGATCCTTCTCCTCCCTACTTAAGACTACTTTAGGACAGAAACCTTTTGCTAAACAATGGAAAGGGCTTTGACCTATGCTTAAGCATAGAACAGGAAGTTCTTTGAGTCATAATTGATTTTAGAATTGATACAATAGAGATACTTGGAATGACAGAACCAGGTCTTGGAAACTACAATCTCCACCCTACTCAGAGTAACAGGATTTAGGAAGGGCTGCAGCAAAGATCAAGATTTAATTATTTGAGAATATGACCTTCAACAGACATCGACAGTGATTGGTAGATGTGAGAACTGAGGGGAGGGAACTTAGATTGTTTGCTTAAAGATAGCGGGGGTCTGAGGACTGAGAAGGAGGAGATTTTTGCTCTGGAGGAGGTCTGAGAGGAGAGAGGTCCTGGAGGGAGAGCTCCTTGGAGAAGTCTTGAAGGAGGCTGTGGAAGGAGAACTCAGGAGGAGTCAGGAGGAGAATTCTCTGGAAACATTTCTTGAAAGGAGGCTCTCTTGAAGGTGGAGCCTGAGGTTGGCATGAGAAGCCTTACCTAGAGAGATCTTGGGTGAGTGATAAAACCAACTGACTGATTTATCTCTTAGGACTGAGGTCTAGGCCTTATTGGCTTGAGGCCCTTCATGCTTATTCCTTTCTTCCTTTCTCTCTTTTTCTATTGATTAATCAATGTATTATAAATTAAATTTCTCTATAAAACCCAGTTGGCTTGGGCATATTCATAAATTGGGAATATATTCCCTAGCGACCATCTTATATTTATATAAAACCAAGACACAGTAGAAAACATATTTCAGCGGTCATAATTGTTATATATTTCCCTTGCTCCCAAACATTTTAATTATCACATTTTATGGCTCCCACTCTCTTATCTACAACTCTTTAATGCTCAAAACTATTTTAAATCTAACACTATCTCAACATCATCCCCAGGTTCCAACCTTCCATGTGTGCTGTGGAAGAAACAAGAAATTGTGGTTTTGTGTAGTTGGAAATTCTTGAATGCAGTGAACCTTTCATGACTTCATGGAATAGAGTTCCTCTTCCCAGGTGTGTGTGACATACCATTCCTGCTGAGTACAGCAAAACATAGAAATCTCAGTTCAAGGCTGCATAAACAGTTCCAAGAAATCCTGGGAACGGGTTAACTCCCCTGTTCACATTCTGGGGAGGATAGACTGTGTCTCTCCAGAAGAGCTTAAAATCTGGTGTGCTGCTTACAATAAACATTCATTATCCCTCTTTGATAATGTTCCCGTCTTTCTTTCTTGCGACTCCATACCTGATCTCCTACAGCTCTAAGCTGTCCCCCGACTGTTCTAAACTGTCCCCTATTGCGACTCCGTAGATGTCCCCAGCACTTGAACCGCTAAAACTATATTACCCAAAGTTCCTTTCTGTATTACCCAGAATGCTTTCTCCTTTGTGCACATTTGCATGATCACCTTCTTTTTTATAAGTTTGCTGTAGCTCCTTCCTTTCCCTCTCTTTTTCCCTGTGGAAAGCTGGTGAGCTCTCTTGGTTTCTCTAGCCTTTTACTTTCCCTTTGCTTCAAGTTAAATATTAATAAATATTATTAAATATAATAATTGGAGTATTGGATATTAATTTTTAAAATTTACATTTGTCTGACCTGCGAAGGATTTGAATTTTCAAACAATTTTAAAAGATAGCCATTAAGTGAGGACAGTAATTCTTCCCAGTAAACAGCCCTGGCTCAGGTTCTGGCTCCAGCCAGCGCTGACACCCTCCAGCTCGATCCTCCTCCACTGCCTCCAGTCGCTGCTAGAGATCACACCCCTGTCCTCCCCCCTCCTAACTATAGCTGGTGCTGCCCCATCAGCCTTTAGGCTCCTGCCACCCCTGCACGCAGTGTGCCCAACCTCCCAGCTCCTGCCTGGTTCTGCTGCTGCTTCTTCCCTGCTTATCTACTGCTAAGATCTAAGCCCCAGCCCCAGCCCAGCACAGAGGGCTTTCCCTTTCCCTGCCACCCCAGCCTCATTCCTAGCTTCCTTCCTGCTTTACTCCAACCTGCCTTGCTGCTGTCTCTCCTCCAGAGTGAATTTGCTTTTGGGACAGGCGCAAAACCCAATCCTGCCCTGTTTTGTGGTTATATCCTCCGTTCTGGTTTCTGGCAGACACTAATCACACCTCTTACTTGGACCCCCACCTAATCATGCCCCTAACCCCTCCCTATTGTAGTGTTGCCTCTTGGATGCTAGAGGTCAGTATTGAGCACTCAATTCCACCCCCCCATTTTTCTGCTGAACTGCAGTTGCTGTTTTCTGCCAGCAGAGGGCAGAAACAATAAATAAATGAATGAATAGAAATTGAAAAATATTTTTACAAATAGAAATAAAACAAAATCATAAAAAACATATTCCCACCCCTAATAATAATAGTGAAAAATAATAAAAATAATGAAAATTTAAAAAAGATATATATGCAAAATACATTAAAATTATCTCCTTTTCCCCTCTCCTTTAATCTACCCTTTTGATTACAATGCTAACCAGCATGAATGTTGCCCTGCAAGAAAGCCTTCTGGATTTTTGCCAATTAGGAACCTTTAAGGTTTCAGATTACCTCCTTCTCCTTATGTTGCTAGGAAATTTTCTTTTCCTGATCCTCACTGTTAAGACAAAAAATGCTACCATACAAAAAAAATTAAAGCTGAAATGCAGGCTGACATGCAAATTCAATTGGACAATTTCAAATACTTCTTACATGGTCCAATGACAAATGCTGATTCCATCCAAAACATATCTGATTTTTGCAAGCTTGTTACTGAACCACCCAGAGAGGAAAATCTCATTTCTCCCAAAATAAAGACAGAAGATCCCTCTACTATACTTTAGGTGCAGAACCTCCTCTCTTGCACTCTGTAACACACCTCTTGTGCTCTGAAGATCTTGACTAACCTTCCCTACTCTGATCTTTCTTCCAATGTCCCATCATCTCCTGTCCCTTCTCTCCATCCCACGACCAATCCCAGGCCCAAGGAAATCTTATCATCCTACCATACCTGTTCCTACCCATGCTGCCTCGGTATTTCCACAGTCAACTTCTAAGAAACCACAACCATCGAACATAAGTCAGCAGCATTTCTGTATATTCCAACACACCTCAGCAGCAAGAATTAGAAGGAGAAATCCCATTTAAAATTACCCTAGACAATATAAAATACTTAGGAATATATATGCCAAGACAAACACAGGAACTATATGAACACAACTACAAAGCATTCTCCACACAATTAAAACTGGATCTAAACAATTGGAAAACATTCATTGCTCATTGGTAGGATGAACTAACCTAATAAAAATGACAATCCTACCCCAATTAATTTACTTACTTAGTACCATACCCATTGAATTACCAAAAAACTTTTTTACTGAATTAGAAAAAAAATAACAAAGTTCATTTGAAAGAACAAAAGATCAAGGATATCCAGGGAAATAATGAAAAAACTGCAAAGGAAGGAGGACTTGCAGTCCCAGATCTCAAACTATACTATAAAGCAGTGGTTATCAAAACAATTTGGTACTGGTTAAGAGACAGAAAGGAAGATCAGTGGAATAGACTTGGCGTAAATGATCTCAGCAAGACAGTCTATGACAAGCCCAAAGATCCCAGCTTTTGGGACAAAAATCCACTATTTGATAAAAACTGCTGGGAAAATTGGAAGACAATATGGGAGAGATTAGGTTTGGATCAATACCTCACACCCTACACCAATATAAGTTCAGAATGGGTGAATAACTTGAATATAAAGAAGAAAACTATAAGTAAATTAGGTGAACACAGAATAGTATACATGTCAGATCTTTGGGAAAGGAAAGATTTTAAAACCAAACAAGAGTTAGAAAAAAATCACAAAATGTAAAATAAATAATTTTGATTACATAAAATTAAAAAAGTTTTTGCACAAACAAAACCAATGAAACCAAAATTAGAAGGGAAGCAACAAATTGGGAAACAATCTTCATAACAAAAACTTCTGACAAAGGTCTAATTACTCAAATTTATAAAGAGCTAAACCAATTGTACAAAAAATCAAGCCATTCTGCAATTGATAAATGGGCAAGGGACATGAATAGGCAGTTTTCAATTAAAGAAATCAAACCTATTAATAAGCACATGAAAAGGTGTTCTAAATCTCTGATAATCAGAGAGATGTAAATCAAAACAAATCTGAGTTATCACCGCACACCTAGTATATTGGTTAACATGACAGCAAAGAAAAGTAATGAATTCTGGAGGGGACGTGGCAGTCAGGACATTAATGTATTACTAGTGGAGTTGTGAATTAATCCAATAATTCTGTAGGACAATTTGAAACTGTGCCCAAAGGGCATTAAAAGATTGTCTACCCTTTGATACAGCCACAGCATTGCCTGGTTTGTACCCCAAAGAGATAATAAGTACAAATACTTGAATAAGAATATTCATAGCTGCACTCTGTGGTGGCATAAAATTGGAAAGGATGCTCTTTAAATGGGGAATGGCTGAACAAATTGTGTTATATGTTGGTGATAGAATACTTTGTGCTCAAAGGAATAATAAACTAGAGGAATTCCGTGTAAACTGGAATGACCTCCACGAATTAATGCAGAATACCAGGAGAACATTGTACAGAGAGACTGATACACTGTGGTACAATCAAATGTAATGGTTTTCTCCATTAATTGCAATGTAGTGATCCTGAACAACCCAGAGGGATCTATGAGAAAGAACATTATCGACATTCAGAGGAAAATTGTGGGAGTAGAAACACAGAAGAAAAACAACTGCTTGATTACATAGGTCGAGGGGATATGATTGGGAATGTAGACTCTGAATGAACATCCTAGTGCAAACATTAATAGCATGGAAATAGGTTCTGATCAAGGACACATGTAATACCCAGTGGAATTGTGCTTCCACTACAGGAGGTGTAGGTGGAGGGGAGGGAAAAATATGATTTTAACCAAGGAATAATGTTCTAAATTGACTAAATAAAATTAAAATTAATAAATGAAATACATTTTATAAATAGACTCTCAGAGAGAGGTGTTACATCTAAAATAATAAGAACATCATTGTAGTTTTGGTTTTATTTTGGAGTTTTGATTATGTATGACTTTGCTCTTATAGCAATGACCAGTATGGTAATGTGTTATGTATAACAATAAAAATGAATATAGACAAATAACCTGAATAGAGAATTTTGTCAAATTTATGAGAATAACTGTCATCCCCAACTGATAAATGGACAAACTATATGAAGATAATTTTCAGATGAAGAAATAAAATTCATATTTATGTATATGAAAAATGCTTCTAATAAATGCTGATTAGAAAAATACAAACCTAAACAGCTCTTAATGTCATCTCATGCCCATCAGAATGGCTCAAATAACAGACAAAATGATAAATGTTGGAGAGAATGTGGAAAAAGTGACACTAATACACTGTTAGTGGAGTTGGGAATGTATCCAACATTTTGGAGAGCATTTTTAATTACTCTCATAAAACTGTGTATACCCTTAGACCCAGTAATAACTTTGCTGGATGTCTTTCCTGGGGAGATTAGAGAAGAAGGAAAAGAATCCATCTGTTCCAAAATATTCATTACAGCTTTCCTTGTGGTGGCAAAGAACTGGGAATTGATGTGATGTCTGTCATTTGGAAAATGGCTAAATTTTGTGCTGTATTACTGCACCATAAAAAGCAATGAATTGACTAATTAAAATACAGACAAATGTGGGAAGAAGTCTACAAGAGTATGAACAGAGAAGTGAGTTGAAGCAGGAGGTCATTATATATAGCTACAAAATTAATGCTGGAAGAATAAAATGTTAATGGTACCTCCAGAAAAGGAACTGAAATGTGAAACATGAAAGACAATTTATATGAACATGCTGGTCTCCTGGATGATACCTTCTGTGATTCAGGAAGGATCAGGAGGAATAGGGAAACACATATATGGGATTTATAATATTACTATGGGAAAGGTAAGCTAAACATATGACAGATTTTTTTATTTCATTTATGGGCAATCTTCTTTTTCTTTGTATATTGCAATGCTTGCTTTATTTGGTTTTATAACATTTAGAATAAAAAGAGAAAATGAAAATTTATTTAGTCTCCCATTAATTTGATTCTTCATTTCCATGGTATCTTATTAAATATATTATTGCATTATGACCTAAAAAGGATGTACTTAATATTTCTGCTTTTCTGTGCAACTTAAGAATTGTTTTATATTTTAATGTATAGTTAATTCTTATAAAGGTACTTTGTACCACTGAGAAAAAAGTTTATTCCTATCTATTCCAATTCATTTATCTCAAGATATACATCATACCTAGCCTATGTAAGATTTCATTTATACCTTTCAGTTCTTTCTTATTAATTCTTTGTTTGGATTCATCTAGTTCTAAGAGGGAAAGTTTCAAGTCCCCCTACTATTACAGTTTTGTTATCTATTTATAATTGTAACTCCTTTAGCTTTTCCTTTAAAAATTTGGATGTTATAACATTTGTTGCATATAGGTTAAGTGTTGATGAGAATGCCTCATTATCTATGGTACTTTTAACATATTATAGTTTCCTTGTTTATATCTTTTACTTAGATCTATTCCAGCTTTAAGTTTATCTGAGATTGATTGTTACTTCTGCTATATTTTTGTCATATTCTGTATTCCATATATGTCATGTTTATTTTATTTGTATTTTTAATTTTAAAATGTGTTTTGTAAACCTCAAAATTCCTTAGACTTATAAATGTTGGAAATTTCACCATTGGGATATTTCATACTTGGAAAATTTCTTACTGATAGTCTATTGGAATGGGAACCCCATTGGCATGGGAGGTTCCTTCTCTTCCCTTCTTCAGATTACTTTAGGACAGAAACCTTTTGCTGAACAATGGAAAGGACTTTGACCTATGCTTAAGCATAGAATAGGAATTTCTTTGAATCATGATTGATTTTAGAATTGATACAATGGAGATACTTGGAATAAATCTCCACCCTATTCAGTCCTAACAGAATTGAGTAAGGGCTGCAGCCTAGATCAAAGATTTAATCATTTGAAAATATGACCTTCAACAGACATGTGCAAAAGCCAGAAACCTCTGGGCGGTCCTGAGTTAAGCTAGAGCCTCCATTGGCACAGGGAAATTGATGAACAGTGATTGGTAGATAGGATAACTAAATTAGAAAGTGGGCATGATAATGAACCAACGACAATTGCCCCTCTCCAGAAATCCAATTATCAATCCATTACTTGCCACTTCTGTGGGAAGAAGGGCCACAATATGATGGATTGTAGAACCTTTCTTAAGATATTTGGAAGGAATACACAGTTTAATAATAGTTTTAGAAATAATAACTATAGAAATGATGATAATGGTTATAGAAACCAGAATTATAGAAATAGGGATTGGGAAATTAATGACAATGTTCCAATTAAAGAAAATTATAATGATAATGAACAACAACAATATATGAGAAATGGAGCTCGTCCAAAAAATACTCGAGGTACTAATGACCCTCAGAGAGGTGCCCTTCAGGGGGGTGCCCAAGGAATATCCCAAACACAATGATGGCGTCCGGAGGGGGGGGCTGGGGCACAGGAATCAGAGGATACAACCTTTGATTTCCCGGACCCTGATGTCCTACTACCCGTTGTCCCTATCCACTGCCCTCCCCATACTAATGAACCCCATGTTACCTTAAAGGTGGGTAACACCTATTATGATTGTCTATTAGACACCGGAGCTTCCTGGTCTGTATTAAAGAGAACACCTGATTTACAATGTTATTCTATTGGCTCAGAGAATGTAATGGGAGTATCAGGAATAACCCAAAGAGTTAAAAGACTTCCTCCTAGAATGGTGTCTGTAGGACCCCTAGAGGTACAACACTCCTTCCTTTTGATGCCTGACTCCCCTTTAAATTTGCTGGGGAGGGACCTTCTATGCAAACTCAGAGCCACAATAACCTGCTCCCCAGATGGCTCATTATCATTAGAAGTACCAGAGGAATCTTTAAATTTACTCCCTGTACTTCTCTCGGAAAACCAGGAGGCAAAAGAACCTTCCATTTTTGAAATACCTAAAGATATACCGGAGTCTTTTTGGGCCACATCTTCTTCTGATGTAGGCTTACTTAAATCTGCTGTTCCTGTGCAGATAAAAACTAAATCTAGCCCACCTCCTTCTATCCCTCAGAATCCCCTCTCAAAGGAGGCAATTGAGGGTATTACACCAGTTATTAACTCATTAATAGAACAGGGAATAATAATCCCTTGCAAATCTGAATACAACACGCCCATCCTGCCAATTAAAAAACCAAAAAAAGGGCCCGATGGCAAGCACATCTATAGATTTGTACAGGATCTAAGGGCAGTGAATAATCACGTTATAAAGAGACACTCCGTAGTTTCTAACATACATACTATTATTTCATCTATTCCTAGCACAGCTACATACTTTACAGTAGTAGACTTGTGTTCAGCTTTCTTTTCCATACCAATACATGAAAACTCCAGGCATATTTTTGCTTTCACCTGGAAGGGATCACATTATACCTGGTGTCGGCTGCCACAGGGTTATGTCGAAAGTCCGAGCTTATTTGAGCAAATTTTGAGCCAAGACACAGACAATATAACATTTAAAAATAGCAAATTAATCAAATATGTAGATGATCTACTCTTGGCTTCAACAGATGCAAAAACATGTCAAGAAGATAGCAAACACCTTCTTTTGGAATTGCACAAAAGAGGACATAAAATCTCTAAGGATAAAGTTCAATGGTGTCTCCAAAAAGTAGAATATTTGGGATTCATCTTGACTGCGGGTGCTCGTTATATTTCTCCAAAACGAATTGAGAACATTCAAAAATTGAGTGCTCCTACCACTAAGAAACAGCTGAGAGCAATTTTAGGAGCAACAGGGTTTTGTAGACAATGGATTCCTTGCTATGGGGAAATCACTAAACCCCTTATAGCATTAACAAAGGATTCGGTTCCTGAACCCCTCAAATTAGAGACTGAACACTTGTCAGCTCTATCAGATCTGAAAAAGGCTATCATGTCTGCCCCTGCTCTAGGCATCCCAGATTACAACAAGCCATTTACTTTATATGTGCATGAGCGAAGAGGAGTAGCCTCTGGTGTGTTAACTCAGACTTTGGGACCTTCTCAGCGCCCAATTGCTTATTATTCTGCCCAACTAGACCCAGTAGCAGCAGGAGCACCACCATGCCTTAGAGGAGTAGCTGCTACAGCCTTACTAGTAACAAAAACCGTTGATTTAGTATTGGGATGTCCATTAACAATAATGTGCCCACATGAGATTGAAGCATTATTGATAAAACATAGAACACAGGCATTCTCGGATCAGAGAATTACAAGGTATGAAATAACCTTATTAAATAGTGAAAATATTACCTTGAAACGCTGTTCAACTCTTAACCCTGCCACCTTGCTTCCAGATTTACCTACTTCAGGAGAACCATTACATAACTGTGAAACATTAGTGTTCATGGCAGAAAAGCCTCGAGATAATCTCTTGGACACTCCCTTAGACAATGCAGATCTGATTTTATTTACCGATGGTTCCTCTTTTATGAGGGATGGCATACGTTACACTGGAGCTGCCGTAGTCTCAGAATTTGCCACTGAATGGTCAGCTTCACTACCTTCTAACATTAGCACTCAAGGAGCAGAACTCATAGCTCTAAAAAAAGCTTGTATAATTGCCAAGGATAAAAAGGCAACAATTTATACGGATTCTAGATATGCTTTCGGCATTTGTCACTCAGTCGGGATGCTATGGCTCCAAAGAGGATTTTTAACCTCAGCTGGAAAATCCATAGCTAATGCAGAAATTATTAATGAAGTTCTTTCTGCTCTCAAACTGCCTAAAGCCCTAGCTGTAGTTCATTGCTCTGCCCATACAGGTGGCTCTGACCCTGTCTCTAGAGGAAATGACTGAGCAGATGCCGCTGCAAAACTAGCAGCCATAGAAGGACCTGGATTAATTTTAACATTAACAACCACTGATAATTTAAATTTATCACTCTCCTATAATGAAAAGGAAGTGGAAAAATGGAAACAAAAATTTAAAGCAAAACAAATTAATGGAGTATGGGTGTTATCTGAAGGAAAACCCCTGCTCCCTAGAAGTTTCTATAACCAAATTTGCCAATCTATTCATAAAAATGGTCATTTTGGCACCCAGGGCATCGTGGACTCTGTCAAGAGAGTATGGATAGCCCCTGGTATAACTACTGTAGCCTCTAAAGTATGTTCAGCCTGTCCTATTTGCCAGGCATATAACCAACATGCATATCATGGAAAAGCCTTTGGGGGACGTCCTCTGGCTTACACACCTTTTGAACATCTACAGATAGATTTCATAACAATGCCAAAGGCTGGACGTTATAAATTTTGTCTAGTAATTGTAGATCAACTAACCAGATGGCCAGAAGCATTTCCTACGACCCGAGCCACAGCAGATTTTGTTGCAAAGATACTTTTAAAAGAAATTATTCCTCGTTTTGGCCTACCAGCACGTATTGACTCCGATAGAGGGAGTCATTTTACCGATCCTGTCTTAAATCAAATATATTCTTGCTTGGGGATAACTCCAAAATTCCATGTTCCATATCACCCCCAGAGCTCAGGCCAAGTGGAGAGGATGAATAAAGAACTTAAGACTATGATTGGCAAATTATGCACTGAGACCCATTTAAAATGGCCTGAAATTCTCCCTCTGGCCCTATTTTATCTTAGAAGCAGGCCTAGAGGAGACTTACATATTTCACCGTTTGAGATGCTTTTTGGACATCCGCCTATACAGGCTTAGCCTTTCTCCCCGGCTTATACATCGCTATTAGGGGGAGATATTACTATTGCTTCCTATATACAGGAGTTACAGCACAAAGTACGTGAACTTCATGAATCCGGAGCTGCAGTACCAGCTGGACCATTAGACTTTTCTCTGCATGACCTGAACCCAGGAGATAAAGTTTATATCAAGAATTTCAAGCAAACTGGAGCAACTCAACCTTCATGGGAAGGACCATTCCAAATATTATTAACTACTCCAACATCTATAAAGATTGGAGAAAGAGACTCTTGGATTCACTGCTCACATGTGAAGAAAGCATCTTCTGCTGAGACTGATTGACTCTATCCTATCATATGAATTGTGACTCTATCTTATCATATGAATTGAAGATAATAATCCATAGACAAATGGATATTTTTTTTCAAGAATATATTGAATTACTGATTTTTTAAAATTTCTTTTCTTTTATTTTTTTATCAGAATATTTGATTTTTTTCTCATTTTTTGTACTGAAGGTACACATAATTAATATTAATATTTTTCCCTGCAGTAATACAAGTTAATATGTATACTCTTGCTATAATATCAATATATGCCTAAAAGCTTTAAACTATGGGAACCTGCCATTTATTGATAAAATATTATAGGACTGTGATTAATGTTTGTGTCTGATTCCAGGAAAAGGGATAAAAACAAGGAGCACAGACTAAACCTGAATAGTGCCAATAGAGCACACAAGAAATATTAAAGTGAGACTCGAGGTTGCGACGCTTAACTTATGTTTAAGTCGTAGGACTTCCTTGTATCTACACTCTTTTCGAAGTACTCAAACAAGTACAAAGCTTGACTATCATGCTGGCTCCCTATATCTCTGAAGGAAAAAAAAATCAGACAAGGGAATGACATTTCCCCATCAAAATAGAATTCTAATTCTTTTCTTCTTATATTATGGCAACTTCCTGTAGTCTTGGCTACAAATGGCTAAGTGAAATATTACTGCATTCTGTCCTACATACTTGTGGGATAGAAATTACTTTAAACTGGACCTATACAAGGTCTATTTTGAATTTTTCTTATGTTTTTGATTATTTTTCTATTCTTTTGATAATTGACACATACACCCCCATAACTGAACATTGCATTTTGAGCTAAACTTGATATTTTTTTTAATACTTACTTCAGGGGGGATTGTATTTTAATTTAAAATCTAAGAATTTTTGAATTTTTTTTGTTTGAGATTGTATTTTTATAAAAATCCAAGACTTTTGTTTAAGATTTTACTTTTATTTTAAAAAAAAATTCAAAGATTTTGATTTTGTTCGAGAAAAGATCTTCAAGAAAGAAGCTTGAAACTTTTATATCCAGAGAATGAACTGTTGCAGAAAGATGCCGAAAACCTACACTTCATCAAGAAGATCAAGAATGAACTTTGGATGTGATTGATTGGACTGAATTTTTGATTGAACATTTATTGTAACTGTACACATTTATGCCAAAAGGGACTGCCCCTAATTTGGCTTTCTGTCAATGCGCCTAGCAAACACTGGTTTTGCTTTCTTTTCTTTTCTATTTCCTCTCTCACTATTCTAATTTCTCTTAGAAAATTGAATATTGTGTATATCTTTAGTTAGAAGTGAATTTAGAACTACAAAATGATTATGTTAAATGATCAATGGGGAGACTAGTCTCCCAATGATCATCAGGGGGGGATTGTAAACCTCAAAATTCCTTAGACTTATAAATGTTGGAAATTTCACCATTGGGATATTTCATACTTGGAAAATTTCTTACTGATAGTCTATTGGAATGGGAACCCCATTGGCATGGGAGGTTCCTTCTCTTCCCTTCTTCAGATTACTTTAGGACAGAAACCTTTTGCTGAACAATGGAAAGGACTTTGACCTATGCTTAAGCATAGAACAGGAATTTCTTTGAATCATGATTGATTTTAGAATTGATACAATGGAGATACTTGGAATAAATCTCCACCCTATTCAGTCCTAACAGGATTGAGTAAGGGCTGCAGCCTAGATCAAAGATTTAATCATTTGAAAATATGACCTTCAACAGACATGTGCAAAAGCCAGAAACCTCTGGGTGGTCCTGGGTTAAGCTAGAGCCTCCATTGGCACAGGGAAATTGATGAACAGTGATTGGTAGATGGGAGAACTGAGAGGAGGAACTTGGATGGTGTCCTTAAAGATAGGAGGGTCTGGAGACTTGAGGGGTGGTGGAGGAGTTTGGTCGAAGTGATTGCAGGGGACTCGGAGAAGCTTGCGCTGAAGGAAGCTGAAGGTGGGGGCCTCTGAGACTGTTTTTCCATTTTGGTCACGTGAGTAATAGGGACTGATCTCTTTTCTTTGCCCCAGCTATCTAAGGGCTTGGGCCTTTTGGCCCAGCCTAAACAGAAGGGGTATTTAAGCCCTATTCCCTTCTCTCCCTTTTTCTCTCTCTCTCTCTCTAATTCCTTTCTTGCTCCTATTGTAATTAAACTCCAAAAAAGGCTGACGGCTGACTTGAGTTTTTCATTTAGGAATTACATAGCTGAATTCCTTGGCGACCTTAAATTAATAAATATCAGTCTTTTAAAGTGATTCCCTTGTCACAGTTTGTGGTCAGCAACATATTGTTGGGTTTGGGGTGTTGATGCATTCTCCTATTAATTCCATTTTATGGGTAAGTCATCCATATTTAAAGTCATGATTATTATTTGTGCATTTCCCCTCATTCTATTAAAAAAAATCCTTACTTTCCATCTTAAAATCAATACTGTGTATTGCTTACTAGGTAAAAGAGTGGAAAGAGACAGCTAATAAGGGGTAAGTGATTTGCCTAGGGTCTCAGAAATGGGAAGTTCCTGATGTCAACTTTGAACCCAGGACCTCCAATCTCTAGGTTTGGCTCTCAAGGTACAGAATAACCTACCTACCCCCAACTTCATTCTACTTTTTTCCTTTTCCTTTTTTTATTTCCTCACTTTTTCTTTGCCTCTCTTTTTTATAATTTTCTTCCTCGGTAGTCTAATTTTCTTCTATTGCCTTCCAACACGCACCACTCTAAATCCTGTCTTTCCAAGTCTTCTGGCCAAGAAAAAAGAGGACAGTGAAATACTGTTCAGACAACAAAAACTGCTGGAAAATTGAAAGCATTATTGTAGTATTGTGCTCAAAGGACTATAAAACTGTGCATCCTGTAATAGCACCATCAGGTCTGCATACAAAAGTTCATTAAAAAGGCAAAAGAAACTATTTTTGGAAAAAATATTTATAACAGCTTTATCTGGGGGTGGCAAAGAATCGGAAATTGAGCGACTATCCATTAGCTGGGGAATGGCTAAATAAACTATGATATGTATTGGTGATGGAATACTGTTGTACTATACAAAATGATGAGCATGAGGATTATAGATAGAACTGTAAAGAACTCCTTGAATTGACAAAGAGCAAAATAAGCAGAACCCAAAGGACATTGTATATAGCAATAGCAATATTGTACCATGATCAACTCTGAAGGACTAAGCTACTTTCAGCAACGCACTGTTCTAGAACAATTCTGAAGGGCTTATGAAAAAGAATGCTATTCACCTCTAGAGAATGAACCATTGGGGTCAGATGTAAATCAAAGCAGACTATCTTTCATATTAGTTTATTTACAGTTTTACTTTGGGGTTTTGGTTTCATATGAGTATTCTCTTACAACAATGACTAATATGTAAATATGTTTTGCATGATAATACATACATAACCCAAATCTAACCATCTCTGAAAGGGGGGAGAGTAGTAAGGGAGGGAGACAATTTGAATGATAATTTCAGAATAATTAGATGGAAAATTACTATTATATATAATTGGAAAAATAAAATATCTTGAATAAAAAAAGAAATCAAGCTTCTATGCCTTTTCCTACAGTCTCCTCCCATCCTCTGCTTCCAAACACTCTTTTAGGTGTTTTATTTTCCCATTATAATATAAGATCTTTGAGGCCAGAGACTGCCCTTTTTTGCTTGTATTTGTATCCCCCGGGGCCATAGCACAGAGGCTGGCATATAACAAGAATTTAAGAAGCACTTTACTCTGTCTATCTATCTATCTATCTATCTATCTATCTATCTATCTATCTATCTACCTCTCTCTCTCTCTCTCTCTCTCTCTCTCTCTCTCTCTCTCTCTCTCTCTCTCTCTCTCTCCTCAGTTCTGTCTCTCAGATTTTACTCTTAATGATGTGAGGTGCCTTATAACTGGTGATCTCAACAAGTGGTTCTAAGCAAGCAGCAGGTGTGACTGTGAATATGCAATGAGCATACAGTTCATGTTAGCGAGATGATTGACTATGTGCTTATCTGCCTTTTCTTCCTCTGACCAACTTCTCACTATTGTAAAGATTAAAATTTAGGGGAGAATGAGGCATCTGAAATTAGTTTCTCTCTACAAGGAGTATTATAGTTTTAGAGGTTTATTGAAGATTAAGGATTAAAAGAAAATGCAGGATAAGGAAAACATGCCTAGGCCAGAGAGGCCTAGACAAGACCTCACCTACATTATGGAAAGAGCCACGTCTGCCCCAAAACAGAAGTCCAAAAGAGAGAGCCAGCCAAAAGCCTTTGCAATCAGCTTAAATCCCTTCTTGATCTTGGCCCAGGTGAGATTACAAAGCATTTTGGGGAAGTGGAGCAAAGGCTTGTGGGGATTGAAGTCCTGGATTCCAGTCCATTTTTAAATTCCCTCGTTTGATCGTTTGAAAAAAATTAATTTTTCCCCCCAAAGGATCATGAAAACATAATCAATTTAAAGATTATAATAATTTGAGGATAAGAGAAAAAAAAGAATAAAACCAATAATTGCTGAATGCATTGACAAAAAGCCAGTTAGGGGGAAGTCCCCTTTGGCATAAAAGTATACATACAACTAAATGTTCAATCAACCACACCCAAAGTTCAAATTTTGTGCAGCTGGCTGGTTTGGAGACTTCTTCTTGGTATCTTCTCCAACAGTTCAGTTCTGGAGTCAGAGAGGTAGCATCTTCTTTACCTAAAATTCTTCTCAAAAGGAATTTAACCTTTATAATTTAAATAATGATATTTTTTTCATTCCCCCTGTTAAGAGGGTGATTAAAAAAAAGGATCACTTAGGGATGCATGGCTGAGGTATGAGGTATATGAATCAATTGGCAAGAGAAATTTTAAAAAATCAGAAAAATCCAAAAGAAAAGAAAATTTTCTGGAAGAAAATATAGACTATCAAAGTCTTATGTGTAAAAATTCCAAGTAAAAAGAAAAATAAATCTATAACAGGTCCTTGAATCAGGGCCCAATTAAAAATGATCTAAGCAATGATGCATTTACCCAGTCAGTAGCCAGGACTATAGAAAGTTGCCACACTATGAGAGGCAGAAAAGAAAGGGATCAGATTATAGAAGCCAAGTAGGAACCAATTTTGGGGATACTCGTCTGTATCTTCAGAGTGAGTGTGGACACAAGGAAGGCCTACATCTTAACATAAGTCAAGTGTTACAACCCCAAGTCTCACACTAGGTTCAAAACCTTTTTATTGGCCTGGAAGTGCATCAATCCATCCTGGATTGGCTTTTCTTTGGCTCTGTGCAATGGCTCTTTTGTGTATATCTTGTTCTGCAATCAGACAGAATTATTAAGCAAAGTTCCATAATTTTAAAAAATAATTAGTGGCATCATTTTTATAGTCACAAGCTTTTTAGGGCATGTATTAGCAAATGTATCTTAAACTTGTAGTACTGAAAAGTCAAAAAGTTAAAGAAAATCTAATATTGGTGACATGTGCTTCAAATAAAAAAGAGAGAAAAAATAAAAAAAAACTGAAAAAATATATTGCACATGAAAAAAATATAATAATAAAAGAGCTTTAAAAATTCAAAAATATAGCTTATAATCATTGACACTCTGTGTCATCTAGGAAAATATAAAATTCAAGGCTTTCTCCTCAAAAACGAGATCCATTTCCTCTTTGTATCTGGCCATGATCACTGTGAGTAGAAGGCAAATGAATTGAACAAGGTAACAATTTTTCATTTTTAAAGAATAGTATTACAAATATATAGTAATCAATATCCCCAAAATTCTCAATAGCCCAATTAATTACAATAGTAAAAAAACACACGTTCATATTTCAGATAAGTTGCTGTATGGCATTTTTAAAACCTATGAATTGATGGATATTTGTCACAAGTTTTACAAACATAGCAATCTTTCAACCTTGGTATTTAAACATATTTTTAAACAAAGTAAAACTCATCTTGGGTTAAGAACATAATCAAGAACTCTATATATCATTCTGCTGCAAGTAAAATAGTGAGCTGAAGAGTATAAATAAAGGGATGCTCCTTTTTTTTGAGGCTTTTTAGGGATACAAATGCCCTGAGAATAACTGCTCAACTTCCATTCACATATTTAGAAACGCGGGAAGGTTGGGGGTTATAAAATGTATTTCACTACAGCTACTAGAGTGAGCCTTACACCTTGTGGTAGGGGCAGGCAAAATAACCAGAGATTGTTAAAAAAATTACAAAAATCATATTTAAAAAACCCTTAAAATCATTTGAGATATTTAGCATATTAAATTTTCCAAAGGTTGTTATACAATTATAACCAGTTCTGAAGTCCACCTCTCCTCTGTGACAATTTTACAAAGGCAAAATAGAAAAACTGTTTTTTCATATATGGGCTTAATCACTAATATTTTTTCAGCACAGTTATAGGGGAAAAGCAACAGAATTTTTAAAACTCAGTACATTAAATGAACATTATAACAATATATGAACTTAAAATCACAAAGTTAAACCTTAAACAAAAAAATCAGGAAAAATGCAATAGAATACAGAGATTTGTATAAACCATTGGAGTCTGAAATGCCTTAGAATATCCAGTCTTTAAGTTCCTTGGGTTCTTATCCATTTAAATGTCTATTGTCGGAAGGCAGAGTGGTAAGGGCTAGGCAATGGGGGTTAAGGGACCTGTCCAGCTCCCCACAGCTGGGGAGTATCTAAGGCCAGATTTTAATCCAGGACCACATGTCTTTAGGTCTGGCTCTCAGTTCCTTGAGCCACCCATTTGCAACTTCAAAGTTGAATCTTTGGGCTGAATCTTTCTTCTGGCACACAGGTGAAATCAGTGAAATTACCAGAACAGTCAAAAGGTATCCTTTTAAACAGCTCATTGCTTTTTAAGTTTCTGTTTGAAAAGTCTGTTTCTTCTCTCTCCCCTTTCTCTCTCTCCCCTGCTCTGATCTGCCCATGTGGCCAATAGTTACCAGCTGGTAGAAATGAGTCCTGAGTGGTCTGCTCCAAGGATTTGGGTGATGAGCCGGCTGTGGTCTCGCTCATGGGTCTGGGGTGCAGAAACAGGCAGGCAGGGCTGGGAGATCAGGCACCAGGTGAGAGGTAAAGGGCAAACAGGCAGGCAGGGCCTGGAGCTAATGGCTGGAACAAGCAGCGGCTTTGTGAGGGTAAAAAAAACCTCAGCCAGAGAAATGTGGCTCAAAAAAAATTTCTAGGCACTAGATAGTAAAAGCTGAACTAAAGATCAGAAAAGAAATCAGAAGATTGAGAGTTTTTTCTCTCATTAGGTCGCCAAACTGTAAAGATTAAAATTTAGGGGAGGCTGAGGCAGGTAGAAATTAGTTTCTCTCTGCAAGGGGTATTATATTTTTAGAGGTTTATTGAAGATTAAGGATTAAAAGAAAATACAGGATAAGGAAAACATGCCTAAGTCAGAGAGGCCTAGACAAGACCTCACCTACATTATGGAAAGAGCCATGTCTGCCCCAAAATGGAAGTCCAAAAGAGAGAGCCAGACAAAAGCCTTTGCAATCAGCTTAAATCCCTTCTTGATCTCGGCCCAGGTGAGATTACAAAGCATTCTGGGGAAGTGGAGCAAAGGCTTGTGGGGATTGAAGTCCTAGATTCCAGTCCATTTTTACACTATTTAATAATAATTATAAATTAATCTACAATACATGTCAGACCTGTGGGAAGGGAAAGAAGTTAAAACCAAGCAAGACATAGAAAGAGTCACAAAATATAAAATAAACAATTTTGATTACATCAAATTAAAAAGGTTTTGTACAAACAAAACCAACGAAACCAAAACGAGAAGGGAAGCAACAAATTGGGAAACAATCTTCATAACAAAAACCTCTGACAAAGGCCTAATTACTCAAATTTATAAAGAGCTAAATCAATTGTACAAAAAAATCAAGCCATTATCCAATTGATAAATGGGCAAGGGACATGAACGGGCAGTTTTTAGCCAAAGAAATAAAAACTATTAATAAGCACATGAAAAAGTGTTCTAAATCTCTGATAATCAGAGAGATGCAAATCAAAACAACTCTGAGGTATCACCTCACACCTAGCAGATTGGCTAATATGACAGCAAAGGAATGTAATGAATGCTGGAGGGGATGTGGCAAAGTTGGGACATTAATTCATTGCTGGTGGAGTTGTGAATTGATCCAGCCATTCTGGAGGGCAATTTGGAACTATGCCCAAAGGGCGATAAAAGACTATCTGCCCTTTCATCCAGCCATAGCTCTGCTGGGTTTGTACCCCAAAGAGATAATAAGGAATAAGACTTGTACAAGAATATTCATAGTTGAGCTCTTCGTGGTGGCCAAAAATTGGAAAATGAGGGGCTGCCCTTCAATTGGGGAATGGCTGAACAAATTGTGGTATATGTTGGTGATGGAATACTATTGTGCTAAAAGGAATAATAAAGTGGAGAAATTCCATGGAGACTGGAACAACCTCCAAGAAGTGATGCAGAGCGAAAGGAGCAGAACCAGGAAAACATTGTACACAGATACTGATACACTGTGGTACAATCGAACATAATGAACTTCTTCATTAGTGTCAATACAATTTCCCTGAATATTCTGCAGGGATCTAGGAGAAAAAACACTATCCACAAGCAGAGGACAAATTGTGGGAGTTATTATTATTATTATATTTTTATTATATATATATTTCATAATATAGACATTTCTTTATTAAAATACATACACAATGCAACCCCACTTAAACAAATTTCTATTTTATGTGTTACTCAAGTATTTGTATAAAAATTTTAGGCTTTGGAAAAATATTACAAAACCTATTAATAAAAAAATTCCAATAAAAACTTAAATAAGACATTTTAAAATTACATTTTACTTTGCAGCACTTGCAAGCATAACTTCAAAGGCTTACAAAGTAAAATTTTCAAATAACTGGAGATTGATGAAATGTAACCAAAAATAAGCCCATGTGAAAGCATTAATACTTAAATGAATTCAATTTAAGATGTTTTAACGAGGCTGGAATTTACTAAATTAATTTCCATTTGATAGTAATTTACCAACCAATTAGATAGCAGTGAAAGAATTTTGCACATATTCTCCAAAAACCTTGATTTTTTTTCAGTTCTTCCAATTAACAGTCAAATGAAGGTTTCATTTACACATTTTATACATTTAACAGTAACAACTATTAAAAAAAAATCAGTGTGAACTTTCAGACATCATCCTTCAATTGTGTAAAACAAAACCGTTTATTCTCATTTGAAAAGAGGCAAACTTTTAAAACCTATTCTTTCTAATTTATAACATAATTCTCAAAGGAACTGCTCTATCCAGTTAATAAAATCTTTGTGACTTAGATGCTTTCTAGAACTGTGTTTTGCAGGAAATGATCAAATAGCCATTTTTGGGTAAATGTTTCAGAACTTTCCAAAACTTCAAAAAGATATTTAAATTCTTCTGGGTCCAAACTGCCTACCGGATCATGTTTATTCCTGTTTAGTTGTTGAAGCAAATCCACCTTATCACATATAGACCATGAGTTAAATAAATCAATTAATTTATATTTGCGCTTGGTAAAACACTGTTTAACCAGGTATATAAAATTACATGAATTCATAGGTATCAAATTATTTGTAAATAAATTTCCTTGAGGAGTAAATCGAATAAAGTTCAGGTGCTTATTTTTTGATTCCTTGCTCTTGAATGATTAGAATTTTCCACTTTTGAAGGTTACAAATGATGATAAAGGCTCCATATATAGAAGCTTTATCTCCTAAACTGTTTGACAGAATACACTTAGGGGTTGATAAATTTTTTCATCAGGCTTTGAAATTATTTTCTTGTATTCTTTTTCACTAATAAACATATTCAATTCTATTCGTCCATAGTCATATATGGAACTACAAGAGTAGAGGTCATATAAAAATTTCCAAAGTACACTTCTTTCATTTTTAGCTGGAAAAAAGCCAACTATCTTTTCAGGAACATCTGCTTCCCATGGAATTTCTCTTATTCCAAAATTCTTGAAAAGTGTTTCTGTAAACAAAGGAGGTGGTGGTGTTGCTTTATTATTATTTATTATTATGCTTATTATTACTGGGATCTCGATTGAAGAAGTCACAGTAGATTACTTCTAGTTGTCCATTAAGATGGTTTTTTAGGGACTCTAAATATGGAAGAAAAGTTGGGTCTCTTTCAAGTGCAATCATCTGTAAACCAGCATGGAGCAATGCACTGGTAATCATTCTAGGCCCAGGATTGCACTCTAAGACCTGTGCACCAGATCCAGGAGGTCCTGCCTGCAGGAGATGAGCCACTGTGTCCGCCACCATCGCACTGCCCAGGAAAAGCCTTGGCCACTTGCTACTCTGTAGGAATGCTTCCAACTTGTCGAGTACAGGAAAGGGCTTGGGACAAAATCTTGTGGTGAGTGATTAAAGACTGACTTAGTTTCTCTCTTAAAGAGAAAGGTCTAGGAGCTTTTCCCTACTATTTCCTCTTGCTCTGTCTCTCTCCCTTCCCTTAATTCCTTCATTTGTATTAATTAAAATGTCCATAAAACCCAGCTGACTTGGGTATTTCATATTTGGGAATTTTCCCATGGCGACCACTTATTTTTGATATAAAATCAAGACACTAAAATTATTTTTACAGTTTTGGCAATTTACAGTCTTGAACCCACATTTTCACTGTCACACTATCCATTGGAACATTCATTCATATTGCTATGATTTTCCTTTCTCCTCTAAGCCACATGGTATGCTCATGATCAATGGCAATATTGAGATATATTGATCTCCCAACCTGGGAATTCAGGCTCTCCCGAAGTCCAAATTTTTTTCTTTGATAATTTGATTTCATATACTACGATGCTAAGTTACATCTCATATCTTAAGCTTAATGACCTCTGAGCTATGTTATACCTCTGGTGATCTCAAGAAGGTAAAATTCTTGTAATGGGACTTAATGAACACATGCAATTCCACTCACATTCTAAGCTAAGCTTGTGTACTTCTGAAGGGGGCAGTAAGGGACAGTAGAAAGACCATTCATCTTGGAGTCAAAAGACCAGAATTCATTCTTTACATATTGTGTAAATGCAAACAGTTCATTCTATTTTTATGGGCATCAGTTTGCTCATCTGTAAAATGAAAGTGATAATTCAGATTAACTCCAGGAACTCTGGCAGGTCTACATTCTTTACTCTCATCACCAATACAAGAAAGTGGCTACCTCCAGAGCATATCATTAAAACCTTACTCAGGTAAAGAATATGAGTCTTCGTGTGTGTGTGTGTGTGTGTGTGTGTGTGTGTGTGTGTGTGTGTGTGTGTAATTTGAGCCATTGGGAAGAAGAGTTCTATCACAAATGTATTAGACTGAGTAGCCTCTGAGGCACTTTTCCCCCCTCTGAACCTGGTGATAAGATTCTGTTCAAGGAGAAAGGGGAGAAGTAGGAGAGGGAACATGTGAGCCTTATACGTGCTATCAGAGGTCGTCAGGATAGATTGATTACACTGAGTCCTAAGCATGAAAATTGGCTTACATCTCACTCTTGTAGGGAAGTGGAGGTATATCCAGGCTATCAGTCTTAGAGGCTATGTGGGAAACTGCAATAAGTGAAGGTTTTTTTAAAAATCTTATCACCCACAAGAGAATTTTTCATGAAGTTTAGTTATCACAGACCATTTTCTCCACTTAGGACACAGATGTTAATTTCCTAGGAAGGCACTTCTGTACAATACCCTGTGCTGGGAATAAGGAAAAAATTACAAAACATATTTTTGCATTTATCTTTTCCCATTGGATGCAGAGACTCAGCTGGAGATACTTCAGACAGTCTAGTCCCCTGAGTTCTTCATGGGCCAAGACTTCTAGGCTGGAGTGGAAGAATGGTGCCTATCAGTGTCAAAATAAAAGCTGATGAAACTATAAAATGCTCATTCATCTTACACCATTGTCCTTGTCTTGGACTTCAGCCTGACTTATGTCCCATTGTGTTTCATCAGATGTGACTAGGAGACAAGCCCATGGGTATCTGCAGTAGGAAAGATACTGGACAGTTTCTCATCAGTTTATAACCAAGCTTTGCTCTAGGCTGAGGGGCTCCTTAATGTCCTCAGGCTTAGAACTCTGGCTAATATTAAGGAGGATGTTACTCCATATTCATAAATGTGTTTCTCAGCTAGTTTCTTCCCTTCTTATATATCTGTTGTTACAGCTTCCAGGTTCTGGGCACAGAACAGAGAAGGCTCCCTGCTTCCATCAAATTAGTCCCATTAATTCCCAAGATGGGGACTTGGTGATTGGAATCTTTTTAACCTTGTTTTCCATTGAAGTAAACAGCATAATAGGAACAGAACTGTTTGAAAGTCCTCCTAACAAAGTTTGCAAGTCTTATCAGTAAGTGCTTCTCTATCTGTGTGGGCTCATTTTCACTGGATGATTAGAAAGTGGTCCTTATAGATGGAGAAGAAGGGCAGGCATATGCAACATGAGACAATGTGTGCTCTCCCAATCTTGTCTTTGAATTTTTTCATTATCATCCTTTCTCCTATGTCTTTTTGGCTTTCTTTTTTTTAATCCTTACCCTCTTTCTTAGAATCAATACTTTCTATTGGTTCCAAGGCAGAAGAGCCACAAGGACTAGGCAATGGGGATTAAGTGACTTACCCAGGATCACCCAGGTAGGAAGTGTCTGAGGCTAGATTTGAACCCAGGACTTCCCATCTCTGGGGCTGGCTGTTTCTCTGCAGAGCTACCCAGCTTCCCCCTCTTAATGGCTTTTAAAATTGAATGGGAAAACCTCTCTACTTCCCCCTTTCTACTCCCCTCCAAAGGGTCCATATCCAGGAAGTTTAGTCCTGAGTAGTTCAGAATTTTATTATCCTGTTATCCCTTTCATGATCTCATGTCAAAACTTAGACACTGGATCCAATGAAAGTTCTTAGAACATAGACTGCTTAGGATTAGGTTAATATTTAGAAGTGGAAGAAGTTCTCAAGGCTTTGGCCCTTTTCTCCTTCTTGGGAAGAGTGTTTGTTGTTGTGTATTGCTATTGGGCATATGGAAGTCTGCCCCATCCATAGGAATAATAGCTTCCCTTTTTCCTCTCTTCATTTGACTGTGTTATAACAAGTGAATGCAACTTTTTCCACAGCCTTCAGTGCAGATGTTGCATTTTCTCCATTCCCTCATGAGTGGAAAACGTGTAATCAGAACTTCTTGTATAGATGTGTAAATTTATCTTTTTCTGAAAATTTTGCATAGCACAACTTACATGCACAATAAAGTGAGGAAACCCCAACAAAGCTACCTCGAACCACCTGTGGAAATGTCTGAAACTGAGTGCTCAGTAGATTTAACTCCATCTTTTCAGCTTTCTTTAGTCTCAGTCCAATTTACCTTTAACAAATCCCTTGCTATCTTATGATACAGTTATTAGCATACCTATTCTCTCTCCTGGCTTACCATGAGCCTTCTGAGATCAAAGAACTTCTAGATTCTCCATAGGATCTATTACATAATGGATGCTCAGTATCTATTACTGGAGTGACCGAGTGACTCACGCAGGCAGAATCATGTCAGAACTTAAAACCAACCGTCTTCACAATCTCATAAATCACCAGGGAAAGGCTTAGCAAGCAGGGCAAAGGAGGAGACTATTTTTAATACAGATCAAAAGCGTTGAACAATTGTTAGACCCTTAGTTTTGACTCCTATAACTAAACAATCCTTCTTTCTGAAAACTCTTCTTTTTCTAGACATTGTTTATGTTCTGTTCACTCCCTCCCTCAGGTGGCTACACAGAAATTACCAGCAGGCCCTGGCTGTAATGTTTGCTCTGGAGGAGATTAATAGGGATCCCCATCTGCTGCCCAACATTTCCTTGGGATTCCACCTCTACAATACCTACCACAGTGATGAGAGAACCTTGGAGAGTTCCCTGAGGTGGCTGTCTGGGCAGGGCCAGTTTGTCCCGAACTACCATTGCCAGGAGCAGGAAAATCCTGTGGCTGTTATTGGAGGAGTTACCTCAGCTCTCTCTGTCCAGATGGGGACCCTGCTTGACCTCTACAAGTTTCCACAGGTGAGAAATTGAACCAACAAATTCTGTGCCTTCACTACTCAAAATAATGACGACTAATAATAATATAATAGCCATCATTTATGAAGTGCTTTAAATTTTTAAAGTGCTTTACATGTGTATTTCTTTTCATCTTCTCTACAAACCTGTAAGGCAAGTGTTATTATTACTCTCACCTTCCAGAGGAGGCTACCAAGCCTGAGAACTTAAGACCAATAGTCTTCACACTCTCATAATTCACAAAGGAAAGACCTAGGAAGGAGGAAACAACTTTTTGTTTTCCACCTCTAGCTTAGGATACAATAATCTAATCTACACTACTATTCATGAAAAGGACCTGACAAAAAATGACTCCATGTACCTAATCACCATACCAAGACTTCTCAGACCCAAACACTCCTTGGTCTGCTGTATGTTATCTTCTCCAATATAATTATAAGCTATTAAAAGGACTATATTGCTCTTGCCATTAGTATCCCAGTCCTAAGCACAGTGCATGGTAAACACTTCATAAATACATTTTTCTATCATACATCTATTCATTTTTTCATTCAATATGGGCCAAATGATTGATTTAGAAGCCATAAAGGGTAAAGAAATCTTGAACTGCATTATGAAGGGTAGTTTCAAGAACAAGAAGGCAATTTACCACTTTATTTTCCACTCTGACCTCATCATAAATATTATGTTTGGTTTGAGGATCCACCCTTAAGAAGAACATTGAAAAACTGCACAGTTCCAGAGTTTTGGAGAAATACAACTTGGATGATGAAGGGTCTTGAGTCTATCACTTATGAGGATTAGTTGAAGGAATTATAGAATAAACTGTAGACTAGAGAGGCACATGCTCAAGGGAACAATGACATCTATTTTCCTGTATTTGGAAGTTTCATTTGGAGGAAGGATTATATTTGTCTGGTGTATTCTGGAAGGGTAGAGTAAATAACAATTGTTGGAAGTTACCAAAAAGAAGGGAAAACTTGGATTAGATGAAAGCAAGATTTAAAAAAATTTCTCATCAATTATGATGATGTCAATAGTACATAACAAATGGGCTATCTTTTCAGGTATAAGGCCATATTCATTGAAAATCTGCAATCATAGATAGAAATCTACTACTCAGCTACATTATAAGAATTCCTTTTGAATATTAACTGACTTAGAAGCTCTAAGCTCCTTCTTAAATTTTAGATTGCTGTTTTTCTAAGACCAGAATTCCATATTCCAGTTTCAAGAGAAAACAACTAGATTTTCTCATTTATGATGCCATTGTCATGTAAAAACAAAAGAATTATATTCCAAACATTTTAAATGCACATACATTAAAATTCATGTGTATTCCATTTATTTAAAAAAGAAAGCAATTACCCTATGCTCCTTAATATATAGCAGATTAAATCTGTAATAATATTGTGGACCAACAAAAAGAAAACAAAGAAATAAGAATATATCCTGATTTCTTTTGAAAGCATAGAGAAGGCACAATAGCTGCAGTAAATGTAATGGCAGAATGTCAGAATTCCGTCTTCACTAAGTCATTTTCTTTTTGAGGGCTTAGCAAGAGGAATAAATATAGGGATTTTCAGAGATTAAAATACCACTTATAATAAATTTTACCTTTAAATCTACATAGTCTTTTCTAACAACAAAAATGCCCATTTCCAAATTTGCATTTTGTTCCAATTCTGTCAGTATCACCAGGGACTAAGTTGATCCATGTTTCTTTCTCATCCAGATCAGTTATGGCCCATTTGATTCCACTCTTAATGACAAGGTCCAGTTTCCCTCCCACTATCAGATGGCTCCCAAGGACTCTTCTCTTCATCAAGGTGTTGTCCTCTTAATAGTATATTTTAAATGGAACTGGGTAGGTTTGGTTGCAACAGATGATATGAGAGGTGAGGAATTCCTCTGGAAAATAAGAGAGGAAATGGTAAAAAAGGGTGTCTGTGTGTCCTTCACAGAGAAGATCCCTGTCAGTGAGAGAACACATATGGAATCACATGAGACCTTCATGCCCAGGATAATATCATCACCAAGTAATGTGATTGTTATCCATGGTGACACAGATTCACTAATGATTCTGAGATACTCACAAATGCCTGAACTTCCTATAGGGAAGGTATGGATTGTCACATCTCACTGGGACATTGTCATGAGGCCCATCCATGATCAAAGTCATGCTTTCCATGGAGCTCTCACATTTTCATACAAAATAAGTGAAATTCCTGGGTTTGAGACTTTTCTGAAGACAATTACACCTTTTAAATACCCAGATGATATCTTACTTAGGAGATTTTGGATCTCAGCCTTTAAGTGCTCAGATCAGATGGGAAATACAGAACAAAAGATATGCTCACAAAATGCTTCCTTGGAGACTTTGCCCCTGTACTCTTTTGATATGGCCATGTCTGGCTTGAGTTACACCATCTACAATAGTGTCTATGCTGTGGCTTGGGCTCTCCATGAAATATTTACAAGAAAATCAGAGAAAGGATTTGTGGGACATGAAGAATATTTAGTATTTCATTCATGGCAGGTAATATTGAACCAGTTACTACTTTTTAGTTATAATGTAGTGATAACATATTTTGGGCATGGGTGGAACAAGATGGTTACTGAAGTTCCTTCCAACTATCAAACGTTCTGACTAGATCTTCCTTAAGGATTGTATCATCAGTTTCCTATACTTGACAATGTGCATGTGAAGCATTGGTATTAGGACTAATAGATATTGTAAACCTACCCTTCAAGATCAAAAACGTTAATACTGAGTCTATGTACTCTAGTACAAACAAAATAAAAAGAGAAAAATCAAACATTCTATTGAAAATATAAAGAAAAACAATAATTAAAAATCAGTAATTCATGTCTTATTTATCTCTTGCCTACTAGCAATTTTCTCACTAATTCTTATTTTGAGTCCTCCTAAATTCTTAGGGATGCACTATTTCTCATAAATCAATGAACTCTGAACCCTCATCCTAGTTTATAAATGAACTGAAGACCTTTTCCTATAGGCTTTTATTGTCTCTTTTGCCAGTTTATTGAATTTTAGACTTACATCAATACAATTCTATGCCCTGTGCATTTTATTAAGAGTGTGACAAATTATGCAAAGAAATATTTCATTCACATGCCTGTGATAATAAAGATTCTGGGTAAAATCATATCTAGCCATTAATGGAAATGTGATTTTTTTTTCACAATTAGAGAAGCAAACTTTCCTACCAGTCAATTTTCTCCAGATATCCAAGTTTCTCAAAAATTCTTCTAAGGAAATCTTCACAGGCTGATGTAAGCTCAGTATCCTGACAATGCACTTTAGACCTTCTCATTTTACTTAAATAATTCAGTCTCTCAGGAAAGTCCTCTTGATCTTTTCTGTGCTTCACACAATCTTTTTTACCTTGATAGTATCCTTACTCCATATAGCAGCTAAACTTATTCTTTCTATGATTCTATTCCTTTTTAAAATTCAGTAATAGCATTCTTAGACTAGGTGAGAGGAGAAATCAAAGCTAGTGCTCCATATTTACATAAAATAACTAGATTCTTTTTTATTATTCATTTTATTCTTTCAAATATTTCTAAAACCACAAAGGAAATATAATGACCACTCAAAGACTTCATCCCAATACTGATTCCCATGGAAGATTTAATGTTTTTCTGACATTGACTGTTGCATGACATTAAGTAGTCTGGAGAACCTCTGCTCTTATGGGCTCACTATATTTTTGACAGAATTAATTTAGTCACCAAATCAGCTTGAGCCCTGCTATAGCTAAGAAGTTCTAAACCTAATGATCCATTACCCTTAGCTTCCCCAGCAGCAGCAAGGACTTTAGGTGTGTTCCATGATGCCCTTCACTAACTTCTTTTTGACTTTTATTACATGTGAATAATATTAATATCATTAGCAACTATAAAAATAATATTACTAATAAATATTAATCCATTGATTTATATAAGTTATTTACATTATTTTATTATTTATATTACACACATTTATTTCTTCTAGACCAAACAAACATGATATGATCATTTTTCCATATGACCTAGCAAGACTCTACCTGAGTCTTTCTTAATTCTTCCCTTTTGTAGAAGAAATATCTCTTATTCAGTAAAGTTATCCTCGAATTTCAGGTGGTCTCTCATATTAAATATAACAAGGCAGTTTTCTCTCTAACACATCCCTTTCATTTCAAAGACCTGTTTATCAAATATTCAGAAAGAAAGACAAATATGTATGTCTAGCTCTCATTTGGATGCCCTCTATCCCTCACTAAGAGTCCCGTCATTCCTGTAATCTAAGACATGATCTAGAGAGGCAATGGTATATACTAATGTTGGAGAGATCAACCAGTCAGAAAGGCCTGGGTTTAAATCTCCCTATTTGGACATATACTATGTAATCCTGCGAAACTCCATTAATCTTTACATGCCTCATATTTCCTCAAAGAGCATAATTTGCTAACTTATTTAGAAGTAATTGTTTTTCATTGGTAGATGGAGTTTTCTCACCAGGGAGTTCCCCAATTTGAAGATGCTCTAGGAATTCAAGACAATATCATCCAAAACCTTCATCTCTATGGATACAATCTTCTGAATTAGTTGATCACATTAAGCTAACGATTCACTTCTAATTTTTGTCTTTTTCCTCATAATTTTTAGATTTTCCTTATTTTCATTGAGTTGAAGTTTGGTAGGAAAAGGATATTCTTAAAGTTAAACCAATAGGATGAGCTAGAGAAACCTTGACAGGTTAGAGCATTGCAATGGATAACTGAATATGATCAAATTCAATAACAATACATTTTAGTCTTAGTCTACTTTCTCAAATAAAGGGAGAGAAAATAATAACATGAAATCAATTAATATTCATTAAACAGTTACTAAGAGTCATGCACTGTGCTAAATGCTAGGGATACAAAAAAGCATAATTCAGTCTCTATCCTCAAGAAGCTCACAATACAATTGGGGAAATCATGAGAAAATAAGTACAAATAAGTCATATATGGGATAAATTGGAAAAATATTAAAGAATTAACAGAAGGAAGAAGTTCAAATTAAGAGGTATTAAGAAGTTTCAGAAAGATGGGATTTTAATTGAGCTATAAAGAGATCCTGCAAAATAGTAGGTAGAGATGAAGAAGGAGAGCATTCCAGTTATGGAATGCAGAGAAAATGCCTCAATTTAAGAGATGGAATGTCTTGTTAGAGAAATAGAAAGGAGGACAGTGTCATTGGATCAATGAATATATGGTGGAAAGGAGAGGACTGAAAAGACTGGATAAGTATGAAGAGACACCATTTCTTTAAAAAAACATTTTTCCATTGCATTTAATAATTTTAAAATTATGTTTTCAGAAATTATAAAATGTATATTGTCATCTTCTCTCTATTCCTTCCCCTCTCCCCAAGATCACAAGCAACTTGATCTAGGTTATATAAGTATGATCATGGAAAACATATTTCCATATTGGACTCTCTTGTGAGAGTGTTATAAGTGAAAATTAATGTATCTACCCAGTTATTAATTTTTATAAAATCTATTAATAGGAAAGATAGATCAATATAGTTTAAAATCTCTTTTTTACTCTAAGTCCTCAGACCATGTGTTTCCTAGACTCCATTAACCTTATCTCTTTCTCACCTATCTCTCCAGCACCATGTCCATCCAAGAAAACCCCCAAAAGACCTGCCCATTTTCTTTTATTGGTGTTCAGGATGTAACAGATGCAAACTGTGGCATTCAGGGAATGTGGATCAGCCAGATCAGCAACCAGGGTGGGGAGGGAATGAACTTCCCTTGACACAATTCCCCCTGTGATTCTTTGGGAGACCAGTCTCCCCAATGGATCATTTAAACCTATTTTATACCTCTAAATATCTTCTAACTAAAAGTACATACAACATTGCATTTTCTAAGAGGAAGTTACAATAGTTAGAGATGAGAGGGAAATATGAGAAGAAAAATACAAAATCTGATTGATAGACACCTTGACAAAATGCCAGGTAGGGGGAAGTCCCCTTTGGTATATGAGTTTACATTCAGAATTAAGTATGTTCAACCCCCTTTACTTCAGTTCATTATATCCGAAAGTTCATTCTGTATGTTTTGATGCAGTGTGAGACTTCTTCAGGCATCTTTACACCAACTTCTCCAAAAGGATCCACTTTCTTGATGTGGGGTATTGGCAAATTTCTTTTCCTGAAAATTTCTCCAAAAAAAATTTAAATTTTGGATTTTTTGGAAAATTACACAATCCCCACTGAGCAGAGTGTTGAAAAACACCAGAATCACACTGAGATACATGACTGAGTTATGAGGTATATGAAACATTTGTCAAAAGAAAAAAACCCTCCCCAAAATATTCCAAATAAAAAATTAAATTCTGTATAAAAATAATAAGTACAGAAATGATAAAAATCTTATATGTATAAAATTCTGAGTAAAAATAAACCTGTAAGAGGTCCTTGAATCAGTAGCAATGTCCATCTAAAGTGACTTATGTCCCACAAGCCTGTAGGACAATAGCAGCAATACAGCACTTTATCCATTTGTAGCCAGGACTACAGGAAAATCACCAAACTGTAAGAGAGAAGAGACTAGGTTTCAGCAGAAAATGGGAAAAATCATTCCCTGGTCTGATTTTATCTTCACTGTCAGGGATAAGGGGATCCAGGATGATAGTCAAACTAAGGTACTTGACTTGGAATATTGCACAAGGAGTGTGGTACAAGGTGTCCTGCAACTTAACATATGTCAAGTGCCACAACCTCAATTCTCACACTAGGTTCAAGTCCTTTCATATTGGCATAGAAGTTCAACAATCCCCCCTGGATTGGTTTGCTCTTTTTTGATCTTGCTCTACTTGGCATTGTATAGTGGCTCTTTTGTTCCCTTCTCCTGGAATCAGACACAATCATTTAACAAAGTCCCATAACATTTATCAATAAATGTTCCCATAGTCTAAAGCTTTTGGGTATGCATAGTTACTAGGGCTAATAGATACTGTAAACTTTATCCTTCAAGTAAAAAAAAAGCATTAGTACTGATTTCATGTACTTCAGGTATTACCAAGGATAGGAAAAAAGAGAGAGAAACATCAAATATCCTATTGCAATATAAAGAAAAAAGTAAAACAAAAATAATACTAATAATAAAAAATTGAGCATCCATAGTTCACATTCCATGTGGTGCAGAGGCATGTCACAAAGGGTACTCACTCAAAAATGAGGTTTATATCCCTCTTAACTTGGCCAGGATCCACAGTGTGAGAGTACATAATTTTTTCACCAGGTAAAAGCCTTTTAAAAACAGTAGTACAACTAATACAGATTCTAAGAAGTACCTAAATCCCCAAAATTATAAGAGTCTATTTTAGGATAACTGCAAACAAACCCATTCCTTGCTGCCATGAGAGGTTCCACCAGCTATCATTAGGATTCACATGAGTGATCATGCATGGATACCGGTGGAATAACATAAGCTAAACCACAAGTACCCTATAGAATTTGGTATATGGCTTAAATTGGGATTTCTAATTAATGTTGTACTTGATTGTACTAAAAATTGTTTTTATCTATTCAAATATAATCCATTATAATGTCATAATGGATATACACAAAATTTGTATGAAGTTGTGCTGTGAAGAAAACTTTTATGCAAACTACGTATAATGCTATTGGCAAAGGAAATTTAACCAATCCAGAAATCATATAAGATTCATTATTAGATTATTAGACACTAAAGAAATCTTCTTAAGGAACTCTAATCAAAGTCAATTTGGAAGTTGTAAAGTTTTTAATTAATATATTGAGAGTGATGTAATATCAAGGTTTTAAAAAACATGTAACTTAAGTGTTAAATTGAAAAGATAGGAATACATTTTTTTTTCCCCTCAGCAAAGGACCTTTACTGGGAAATTTGCCAAGTGCAGCCATGCGGCCACTCTATTGGACCTTTTCCAAAAGAAATTTAACCCCTTTCTCAGGCACAGGAAGGACATCAAAGTGCTTGCAATTACCTAACATTTATATTAAAGGATCAATATAGCAAAATAATTTAAATAGGTAAAAATTCTCACTTACCTTATCTAAATTTTAGAAATACAATTTGAAAGCCCTGAGAAGTTAGTTGACAGCCAGAATAGATCTTGATCTGATAATAAAATATATTAACAGGAATTTCAAGAGTTTATTTGAGCATGCCTAAGTACCACAATTTCTATATACTACTATTAAGTAAAAATATGAGCTTTTCTAGAAACACCACCACTACCACCACCACCACGACAACAACAACAACAAAGGGTCTTTTTGTTGAAACTGTACAATATGGCTAAGTGATAAAACTACAAAAGTCCAAACTACAGATTCAAAATTCTAAAGAAGCTCAGAATAAAAAACAGATTCCCTCTTAATCACAACAATTGCTATGCTAAAGTTAGTTAAACCAAATTAATAATATAATAACTTGTGAATAATTGGATCAACTGTTTAAGATGCTAATGAAAATATATCATAATGGAAAGATTCATGGTTCAGGTGGTTAGGATAAAAATTTTTGAGAAAATATCTAGATAACCTTTGTATATCTACATATCAGTCTGTGGGCCATAGTGCATCCATGATGTGGATTTGGGGTCGCATTTTGAGAAGTTGAGTGTGTTAACCCCTTAAAGGAGATTGTCTGGAGTTGCTAAGAAACAAACTTGATGAGATCATTCCCTCGATCCCCTTCCTATTCTTTCTCCTCCCAGCTAGAGTTAAACAAACATACACTGGCTAACAACCAAAAACAGATTTTTTGAATACAAATCCATTTATTGGTTGCTGGAAAAAGGACTATATTATCCACCTTTATGTATGGGAATCCACATATATTTCTTAAAACAAAGATCCTATGATTTTAAAACACTACTATTAAAAATCTTAATTTGTTTTTTGAGTTAACCTGTCTCATCATACATGTACCCCTTTTTCCTATTACAGCAAGTTATTGCTACCCCTCCCTTTTCCTACTGCAGTATAAAGGATTCTTAGAGAACACTAAAATTTTTTTTTATCATAAGTAGGATTATACTAAATTTAAACCCACTTAAATATAGGATAGGATAATTTTTCACCACTATAGTGACATGTACATAAGTAAAACTTCTATGCAGCAAAGTTAATAAGAACCTTACACATATTTGAGATAAATGTGGGAACATGCAAGCAACCTGTTTCCAAATTATGATAATTATTGAAATTGGAGTATTGTTGATTATTTTTTGGTGAATTTTTTTGTCCTTTGAGAAGAAAGTAACCACATATATTATACCTTGCCTTTATTGATATCTGCTGCTTGGTTTATGCATGTATATTTATTTCTAAAACAAGATCTTTTCCCCTACATTTCTGAGATTCTGATTAGCCTACAATTAAATGTCAAAAGTATAATTTAGCTATTTACTAGGGATGTATAATCTAAAATTTTAAGTTAAAGGTTGGGACCTTTAAGCCATATCCTCACCATGTCTCCCACCCCAACAATAAGCTGCATGACACACCCCAGCAGGAAGGTGATTAAGAGAATGCATATATGGAGGGACTGTCTTAAGACAACACCCCAGAATGCTCTACCAACTTGGGAATAAATCAAGACACCTGCAGCCCAAGCACAAGCAGGAATTTTCACCTCCTGGTTGCACTGCTGCCTTCAAATGACTCTGACTCTCTCAGTGGTTTTACAGATGCATAAGTTATTCCCCATGACTCTTAGAATTTCTTGTTCAGGATGTATTTTAACCAATTGTTCTAATCCCTTCACTGTATTTGTTGTTGAACAATATTTAGCCATTTATGCACCACAATTGATTCCCCAAAATATAAGCCGCTTTAAGATTACATCCCTAGCAACTTCCAATGCAGCCATCACTGAAGGAGTCCACTCTGCACAACAGTCATCATCAGGTTCTACCCTACACCAAGCCTAAAATTAATTGAAGTCACTTCATTTAAAAACAAAACAAAAAAAGAAGAGATGCTGGAGGTCATCATACCCCCCACTGGCTGAAAAGGTCACAGTTTTAGAAAAGGGGACTGCAAGGCAGCCCCCAGAAAATGAGGCCCCAACTGATCCCCCCTGTGACTTCTCTCTCCGTAACTTCCCTGAATAATGGATGATTATTTTTTTCTCTCAAATATAAACAAGCCTCTGTGCTATGGCAGAATGTTATGTGATGCCTATGCATGTAGGACTGAGCACATAGCACATCTCATCTCCATTACTCTACTGGATCGTCACATCTGGAGATGGAGTATACTCTCACCCTCTGAGAGACTGTGGATGGATCTCAAAGGATTGCCTTGTGATAGGGCTTCTTTCCTCATATCATGTGATGATCACTTGAAAGACCTGAGAGAGTTTGGCCTGAAGAAAAGACTTTTCAAAACATTGAGACATGAAAAGTTTGTTCAAGAATTTGAAAGACTTTCATGTAGAAAATGTATTGAACTTGTTTTACTTTTCCCAAGAGAGCAATGAGTAGAAGGTGGAAAGAAATCTATGTGTATATGATATCAGGACAAACACCTATGACTTGTAGCTACCTAAATGAGTAATTGCCATGTATAGTAAGATCTGTCTTATTGCTAGATTTCGTGGCCTGAACATAGCATAGTTTGTGTTTTAGTTGGTATTTAACAAATGTTGATTACTTGATTAAGGTAGAGGTTAGATGAGAATTTCTAGCTATTTTGTGAGGGGAATCATATTTAGGTATGGTTTAGTCACTGAGGGCCATAATTTCCCTAGAAAATTTAGGGAATATTATTTTTTCATAAATTGATTCAGAGGCAACTAGGTGGCTCAGTAGAATAAGAGTCAGGTTTGGGTATGAGAGGTCAGGGGTTCAAATATGCCAATGTGACCACAAGACTATGAGAGAATGAATGCCCTCTTCATTTTTGAGTACCAGAAATGAAACCCTGTTCTGGGAAATTATAATATATAATTAATTAATTGCTCAAGAAGTATTTGTAAAGTGTATATTAGGTGACAGGCATATTTTTAGCATTAGGGATACAATGAGAGTCCTTGGCCTCAAAGAGTTAACAATCTAATGGTCAAGGAAACACAAAAAAAGAAACATGTACATAATCTGTATATTGGATACATAAATTGTATATTCATAATTAGAATTTAATGGAGAGCAAAAAAAGAACTAGAATGAAGACGAATTGGGACAGACTTTCTTCACTAGGTGAGATTTTAGACTTGAGAGGAATCAAGGAAGGCAGAAAATGGAGATGAGAGAGAAAATTGCAAGAATGGAAGGCAACCAGGAAAAATGCCTGATGGAGCCAAGACAAAGAATATTCTGTTCAAGAATCATCAGGAGGCCAGTGTCACTGGATTAATGAGTAGGTGAAGTATCAAGGACTGGAGGAGCAGGAGAAGGAGTAAGGTGTGTGACTGGAAAGATCCTGATCATCCATCAACAACTGGCCTTTGAGGATTTCAGCTGGGGTGTGAGAGTATATATGGTCAGCCTGTTGGACAGCCTGATTAACCTGCTGGGAGCATCTGTGAACATCAAGTGGGACTTCTGGTTCATCAAGGACCAGTGTGTGAGACTCTGTTATTCTGTTGGACTTAATGTTAAGAAGCATAGTTATTTAGATTTAGGATTGGTATTAGAGGGTTTAATATCTGGGATAAGTTTTAGCAGTTACCCTTTCCTTCCTTCTATTCCCAAACCCTTCATCCCTTTTCCTGTTAATTAAATCAATATTTTTATGTTTCTCTCTGTATTACTATCCTTCCCTTCACACAATTAATTTATTGTAATTATAAAAACAGTGTGGAGGGATGATGTAAAGTATGAAAAGATGGCAAAGATGAGGAAGATTTGGTACATTAAAAGCTTTGAATACCACATAGAAAATTTGATATTTTATTCTGGTGGTGATAGAAAGCCAAAAGAGATTATTGAGTTGTGGGAGTAACATGGTTAGATATGCACTTTCCAAAAAAATTAGTTTGGAGGCTATATTGACTAGAATGAGGACGAATTTGTAGCATATAGACCCACAGCAGGCTACAAATATTGCAATAGACCAGGTAATGAGGTTGTGGTAGGATCAGATGAGAGGAAGGGGACATGTTTGAGGGGTGTTACAAAGATGAAATCAACAAAACTCAGCAACAGATTAAATAAAGGGGATGATAGATAGTCAAGATAGGAGTCAAGATTAAAACTGAAATTATGAATCTGCCGGATTTAAGCAACACTGGGGGTCCTGGAGGTTCCTTTCCATGTGTCCCAGTAGAAAGGAAGATTGTATCAAAGTCTCAAATAAGACTATAAAATTCCATAAAACTACAAATTGGGTCCAGGATCTCTCATATAACACATAAGTTGTACTTTGAGGGGAGCCCTTCTTTCAGTTACCACCCACTGAAAAGGATTACTTTTTCCTTTCAGCTTCACTCCTCCCTGAAGAACATTCAGTTTAACAACAGTGCTGGGGACCAGTTGTTTGTGGATGAGAAAAAAAGATCTGAAGCTCAATATGCTATTATGAACTATTTATTATTTTCTTTTGAGGAGGACACCCTGGTTGAAGTGGGGCAATTTGTTCCCAAGGCGCCAGCTGGTCAAGATTTCACAATTCGTGAGAATATCATAGTGTGGGGAAGCTCCTGGGATGGACAGGTCAGAGACATTTCAAATATTCAAATATAATTCTAATCACAGAAACACTCAATGCCCCATAAATATATTGCATATATTATGAATAGAGACATCTAATGATCATTTTTTAAAATAAGATTATATATCTAGATAGTGAAGAGACATCTTTGGCTAGCTAGTCTCTTCTCCTGAATTTTGTACAGGAAGAATCTGATGCCCTGGGAGGTTGTCATTTATTCAGTGCTCATCAATGAGTATCCTAGGTGATTTTTGTGGTCATTGTTACTGTTGTTTGGACATTTAGACATGTGCAGTTCTACCATGAAATCGGGGTTTTCTCCAAGGTTTTAATTTAATTTTATTTTTTTGAAAAAGTTTATCTAATTAGTCAATTTAGAACAAAATTCCTTGGTTACAAGAATCATATTCTTTCCCGCCCCTCACCCAATCCCTTCCCATAACTGATGCTCTATTCCACTGGATTTAACATGTGTCCTTGATCAAAACCTATTTTCATGTTTTTGATGTTTGCACTGGGATGATCATTTGGAGTCTACATCCCCAATACTATCCCCATTGAACCATGGGATCAGGCAATTGTTTTTCTTCTATGTTTCTGCTCCCACAGTTTTTCCTCTGAATATGGATAGTGTTCTTTCTCATAGAGTTGTTCAGAATCACTGCATTGCCACTAATGGAGATATCCATTACATTTGATTGTACCACAGTGTATCAGTCTCTGTGTATAATGTTCTCCTGGTTCTGCTCCTTTCACTCTGCATCAATTCCTGTAGGTCATTCCAGTTCACATGGAATTCCTCCACTTTATTATTCCTTTGAGCACAAAAGTATTCCATCACCAACATATACCACAATTTGTTCAGCCATTCCCCAATTACAGGGCATCTCCTTGTTTCCTTTTTTTTTTTGCCACCACAAAGATCACAGTTATGAATATTCTTGTACAAATCTTTTTTCCTTGTTATCTCTTTGGGGTACAAAACCAGCAGTGATATAGCTGGATCAAGGGGCAGACAGACTTTTAGTGCCCTTTTGGCACAGTTCTAAATTGCCCTCCAGAATGGTTGGATCAATTTACAACTCTACCACCAATGCATTAACCTCCCAATGTTGTCACATCCCCTCCAACATTCATTACTTTCCTTTGCTGTCATGTTAGCCAATCTGCTAGGTGTGAGGTGATACCTCAGAGTTGTTTTGATTTGCATCTCTCTGATTATCAGAGATTTAGAATACTTTTTCATGTGCTTATTAATAGTTTTGATTTCTTTATCTGAAAATTGCCTATTCATCTTCCTTGACCATTTATCAATTGGAGAATGCCTTGATTTTTTTTGTCAGAGGTTTTCATTATAAAGATTTCCCCTCAATTTGTTGTCTTCCTTCTAATTTTGGTTGCATTGGTTTTGTTTGTACAGAAACTTTTAATTTAATGTAATCAAAATTATTTATTTTATATTTTGTGATTTTTTCTAACCCTTGTTTGGTTTTAAAGTCTTTCCTTTCCCAAAGATCTGACATGTATACTCTTCTGTCTTCACCTAATTTACTTATAGTTTCCTTCTTTATATTTAAGTCATTCACCCATTCTGAGTTTATCTTGGTGTAGGGTGTGAAATGTTGATCCAAACCCAATCTCTCCCATACTGTCTTCCAATTTTCCTAGCAGTTTTTATCAAATAGTGGATTTTTGTCCCCAAAGCTGGGGTCTATGGGCTTGTCATAGACTGTCTTGCTGAGGTCACTTATCCGAAGTCTGTTCCACTAATCCTCCTTTCTGTCTCTTAGCCAGTACCATACTGTTTTGATGACCACTGTTTTATAGTATAGTTTGAGATATGGGGCTGCAAGGTCACCTTCCTTTGCATTTTTTCATTATTTCCCTGGATATCATTGATCTTTTGTTCTTACAAATGAACTTTATTATAGTTTTTTTCCCTAATTTAATAAAAAAAAAGTTTTTTTAGTAGTTGGATGGGAATGGCACTAAATAATTAAATTAGTTTGGGTAGGATTCTCATTTTTATTATTTTGCTTATCATACCCATGAGCAATCAATGTTTTTATAATTGTTTAGATCTAGTTTTAATTGTGTAAAGAATGTTTTGTAGTTGTATTCATATGGTTCCTGTGTTTGTGTTGGCAGATAGGTTCCTAAATATTTTATATTGTCTAGGGTGATTTTAAATGGAATTTCTTTTTCTAATTCTTGCTGCTGAGATGTGTTGGAAATATATAGAAATGCTGATGACTTATGTAGGTTTATTTTGTATCCTGCAACTTTGCTAAAGTTGTTGATTATTTTCACTAGCTTTTTAGTTGATTTTCTAGGATTCTTTAAGTAGACCATCATATCATCTGCAAAGAGTGATAGCTTGGTCTCCTCATTGCCTATTATAATACCTTCAATTTCTTTTTCTTTTCTAATTGCTACAGCTAATGTTTCTAGGACAATGTTAAATAATAGAGGTGATAATGGATATCCTTGTTTTACTCCTGATCTTTTGGGGAAGGCTTCTAGTTTATTCCCATTGCAGATGATGTTTCCTGATGGTTTTAGATATATACTGTTTATTATGTTTAGGAAAAAACCCTTCTATTCGTATTCTTTCTAGTGTTTTCAATAAGAATAGGTGTTGTATTTTGTCCAAGGCTTTTTTCTGCATCTATTGAGATTATCATATGATTTTTGTTGGTTTGCTTGTTAATATGGTCAATTATGTGGATGGTTTTCCTAATATAGAATCATCCTTGCATTCTTTGTATAAATCCCACCTGGTCATAATGAATAACCCTCATGATCACTTGCTAGAGTCTTTTCCCTAGTATTCTATTTAAGATTTTTGCATCTATGTTCATTAAGGAGATTGGTCTGTAGTTTTCTTTCTCTGTTTTTGACCTGCCTGGGTTTCGGATCAGTACCATATTTGTGTCATAAGAGGAATTTGGTAGAACTCCTTCTTTTCTTATTCTGTCAAATAGTTTGTATAATATTGGGATTAGTTGTTCTTTTAATGTTTGATAGAATTATTTTGTGAATCCATCTAGTTCTGGGGATTTATTCTTAGGGAGTTATTTGATAATTTGTTCAATTTCTTTTTCTAATATGGGGCATTTTGGGAATTCTATTTCTTCTTCTGTTAATCTAGGCAATTTATATTTTGTAAATATTCATCCATATCACCTAGATTGCCATATTTATTACCATATAATGGGGCATAATAGTTTTTAATGATTGCCTTAATTTCCTCTTCATTAGAGGTGAGGTCTCCCTTTTTATCTTTGATACTGTTAATTTGGTTTCCTTCTTTCCTTTTTTTAAAAATTAGATTGGCCAGTACTTTGTCTATTTTATTTGTTTTTTCAAAGTACCAGCTTCTAGTCTTATTTATTAAATCAATAGTTCTTTGACTTTCAATTTTATTAATTTCTCCTTTCATTTTTAGGATCCCTAATTTAGTTTTCATCTGAGGATTTTTAATTTGTTCACTTTTTAGTTTTTAATTTGCATGCTCAATTCATTGACCTCTGCCCTTCTTAATTTGTTAATATATGAACTCAAGGATACAAATTCCCCCCTAAGTACTGATTTGGCTGCATCCCATAGATTTTGAAAGGATTTCTCATCATTGTCATTTTCTTCAGTGAAATTATTAATTCTTTTTATGATTTGTTCTTTAACTATCCAATTTTGGAGAATCATATATTTAATTACCAATTATTTTTGATTTGCTCTCCATGTACCCTTACTAATTATTATTTTCATTGCATTGTGATCTGAAGAGGTTCCATTTATTATTTCTGCTCTTTTACACTTGTTTGCAATGTTTTTATGTCCTAGTACATGGTCAATCTTTGTGAATATACCATGTGCTTCTGAAAAGAAGGTGCATTCCTTTTTGTCCCTATTTATTTTTCTTCACATATCTACTAACTCTATTTTTCCTAAGATTTCATTTATTTCTTTTACCTCTTTCTTATTTACTTTTTGGTTTGATTTATCTAGTTCAGATAGAGGAAGGTTCAGGTCTCCCACTAGTATAGTTTTTCTATCTATTTTATCCTTGAGCTCTACTAGTTTCTCCTTTAGAAATTTGGATGCTTTTCCATTTGCATGCATGTTGAGTATGGATACTTACTCACTGTCTATACTGCCTTTTATCAGGATGTAATTACCTTCCCTATCTTTTTTGACTAGATTTATTTTTACTTTGTCTTTGTCAGATATCATGATTGAGAATCTGCCGTATTTTTATTGGTTGATGCCCAATAGATTCTGCTTCATCTGCTTACCTTTATCCTATGTATATCTACATTCCTCATGTGTGTTTCTTGTAGACAACATATGATAGGATTTTGGTTTCTAATTCACTCTGCTATTTGCTTGCATTTTATGGGTGGATTCATTCCATTCACATTCAGAGTTATGATTACCAGCTGCTAGGTAAAGTGGAAATCCAAGGTTTTTCTCAACAAAGAAACTAGAATGGTTTCCCATTTCTTCCACCTGAGTGTTGTCATTTTACAGATGAGTAACTGAGGCCAATAGATGGTAGAAAATTTGCCAAGATCATACAGATAGTGTCTGTGGTCCAGTCTGAACTCAGATCTTCCTTACTTTCATACCATTGTTTTATCAATGAATCAACCTAGCTCCTATATATAAATATATACATTCATATATTTACATTGTTTTTGTCTTTGTGTACATACATATGTGGATATATATGAAAAAATTATTATATACATAATCATTTTTTCAGTCAACAAAACCTAACCTGATCTTCATCCCACTTCAATTCTTCCCTATTCTCAATTGAGAATGAAAGAAAAAACCCATGTATGGTAGAACAAAAACATTCCATATTATCCAAGTCCAAAAATATTTTTATAATATTTTTAATTTTCTTCCACATTTCATGTTAATATAATTTTTTAATATTCAATTTCTGACATTTTGCAATTTATGTTCTCTCAGTATCCCTCCCACCTTCCATATCCCTTTTCTAATTTCCAACCCCCATGCTGAGATTTGTGACCCAAAATTGGATAATGAGGGAAATATTCCCAGAAGGCACCTGTTCCTAACAAGGTGTCTTAGTATTAGTCTAGGATATCCTCTTTCCTTAGTGTACAGGATCATCTGGCATGATCCTGGCCATACTCATTTCCTGATGTTTGCAGACCTCTCTGTAAATCACCACATGCCGGCCTGACCTAGAAAATGACTATCACTTTTTAATGGACTAGTTGAAGAGAATTTCTAGACATGTTTGAGGAGTTAGATGTACTGTACAAAATGTACTATTTTCTGTTATTCTACCATCTTGTCCTGAATAATGTTATACCTTTTTTTAATATATTCTGTGCTTCTGTCCCCACACTATTTGTTCTGTTTTTTGGATATGGAATCCTCATCATAGAGAGCTTCTTACACCTTTTTTGGCTTCTTAGTTCCACATCTCCTAAGTCCCATTGCGCTTAGTCTCCTTCCTGCCATGCTAGTTTACAGCTTCTCCAAAAGAGCAATAAATTTCCATTCTCCAAAGGAATATCTTCCCTAACTATAGGCATTTAAAAGACAGAGGAAATGGAAGAGATACTGGATAAGCATCTAATGTTTGCCAGGTGGTTTATAAATATTATATCATTTTATCCTCCAAATAATACCACAAGGTAATTACTACCATTAATTGCATTTGAAGCTGAGTAACCCAAGGCAAAGGCTAAATGATTTGTCCAAGGATATGCAATTAACATGTCATGCTGGATTTCAATTCATGCCTTCTGGACTCCAAGATCAGCATTCTATCTACATTACCACTTAGCTCTCTGTGGGAGTGGCTATCAAAAAGGAGTTACAGGAGAAAAGATGCTTCTTTTTTTCTGCTGAAAATATCCATATTTCTCACTTCCTATATTCCACTCTCCTGTTACTGCCTCAGGTTCCCAATGGAGTATGCAGTGACACTTGTGGTCTTGGGTTCAGAAAGACACCCTTGGAGGGACAGCCTGTCTGCTGTTTTTACTGCTTTCCATGCCCAGAAGGGGAAATTTCCAATAAGATGGGTGAGTTCCTATAGGGAATTCCCTCCTCAAGGTTATTGATATAGAAATAACCAACATGTTATTCTTGTGTGGTAACCCCCCCCCCAGAAACATTACTTTCTGAGAAAGAGATCATATGAGATCAAGGAACATTAAAGAAATATCCTGAAATATGTACCCACAACATGGTGCTTTTGATGTCTCTATACAATGGGAAGTATAATCTATAGGGGGGAAAGTACTTGCTGTCTTATTTGTTTGATGAGTTAGAAATCTCTTAATCTTTTCCTGGATGAAATGTTTTGTGTCTAGAAGGTATGTGTGTGTGTGTGTGTGTGTGTGTGTGTGTGTGTGTGTGTGTGTGGAGAGAGAGAGAGAGTGAGAGAGGGAAAGAGGGAGAAGAGATGAGAGAGGAAGAGATAGAAAGAGAGAGAGAGAAGGGAGAGAGAGAGAGAGGCAGGGAGGGAGTAAGGGAAGGAGGGAGGGAAGAGGGAGAGGGGGAGAAATAGGGAGGGAGAAGGAGGGCTAGAGAGAAAGAGATTCTGTCCTAGAATAGTTAAAAGGTAATAAGGTTGTTGGATGCAAGATACCATGTGAGATTTAGTCTATAATAATCCTGGGGAAGGTAATCCCAGGAAAAAAGCTTCCATCAACCAGGAAATCAAAGGTAGTGATCTAAATGAGTCAGTCTTCTTGTCTGGGGGTATAGAGTGAAAATAAGGTTAATTGATTTAAGGATTTTGATTTGCAGTAAATTTGCAGAAGACATTAGAGGAAATTTATTTCATTCACGTTTATATGTAGGGGGACACACTTACCTCCAATTTGCCTCAATTGGCATGTTCTTTTCTGTTAATGCTATTTCTCCTCACAACATAACAACACATAGGACTGTGATGAAGGAGTACAAAATACTCAGAAGAGTCAATTAGTTCTGGAAGAGATGACATTTTATGAGTTTTGAAGCTTACCTTAAAGAAACTAAAATCAGGAACAAAATGCCCAATCCCTACAGAAATAAGTAAAGTGAAGGGAAGCAGTTCGATCTTCCTTGTATTCTTTCTTAGCTAAAATAAGTAACAAAACCATACAGTCTTTATGAATTATAACTATGCTAATAAGGGTGTTCTTTCTATCCTTCCTGCTACCTCACTCCATCTCTTTTTCTGACTGTATCCAATTCTAGATCTGTCACTCTGTGTGAAACTGTTTCTGACTCTTTTTTTCTATTTCTTGCCATTATTTCTGTCCTTCTTTCTTCATCTATATTTCTGTCTCTCTCTGTCTTTCTCCCATGACACATCCAATGGCATTCCATTTAAGTCCTTTTTTCAAGCTAAGATAGTAGGGAAAATGTAGATAACAACAACCTTGCTATTATTATCTCAATTTCACTGATATGTACACTAAGACAGCAAAGGTATAGAGACTTAGCCATGTTCACACATCTATTAAGGATTGTAAGTACGATATGATTCAGGCCTTCCTGACTCTAAGTCCTGATATCTATTCATGATGATACCTATTTATATTACATAGTAAAATTACAGAGTTTCTTTTGGGATTTCTGCTATAATCAGCAGTCACATCTGTTAGGATTTTTACCTCTAATGCCACAGAAGCAAATAAAGGGTTTGTGTGGGACTTGAAAAAATTGTAAAGGTCAGAAAATCACAGAAAATAAAGGAAGAAGAAAGGAGAAAAAAAGGAGATGTCTAGAGAAGAGATGATTTTCTTACAGCAAGAATGGGACTAGGGAGCCAGAGAGGGATTTAGATTGTCATTTCCAAAGCAAAATTGAACATCTCATGGATCTGAATAAAAAGCAAAAATATGGTCAATCTCAGGGGGCAGCTGGGTAGCCCAGTGGATTGAGAGCCAGGCCTAGAGATGGGAGGTCCTAGGTTCAAATCTGGCCTCAGCCACTTCCTAGCTGTGTGACCCTGGGCAAGTCACTTGACCCCCATTGCCTAGCCCTTTCCACTCTTCTGCCTTGGAGCCAATACACAGTATTGACTCCAAGACAGAAGGTAAGGGTTTAAAAAATATGGTCAATCTGCTATTCCTAAAACATGAAAAAGAATTCAATCTATAATCCAATTAGAATTTGGATTTAAGTTATTAGTTAAACCTGATGTCAACAGATTATGAAACTTATAGTTCAGGACTTCATGGAATAGAATCAGTTTTCTGGGGATTAATTAGAGGCCCACATACAAAATAAAAGACAGTTTCTCTATAAGAAATTTGCCAACTATGCAATAAATCATCAAACACTGAACGTTCATTGATTATGTAACAGTCTTGGGGAAGGGGTACAAAGACAAAAAGGAGATAATTTCTGCTTTCAAGGAACTTTCATTCTAATGGAGACAACATGATCATAAACAATATAGGCACCTACAGAATATGGGCAAAATAAATACAAATTACTCATAAAAGTGCACCAGGAGCTGGGAGAAATGAGGACAGATGAATGCATCCCATCAACAGCTAAATTTGTGGTTGCGCAACACAATTTGCAAGAGAAAATCTTTGCATTTGATACTGAAGAGTTCTAGTTTCTAGTTTAATTTTGCTAAGAAAACAATTTAAAAGGAACAGATATCATCAGTTAAGTAAAAGGAATACACTGAATTAATGTAATCTAAAACCAGCCAATAATCAAAGAAATGAGCATAGGGAGCCTAGATTTGGGTGCCATGTAACTTACCAGTGACATTTTCTCTCATCAAAGAAGGAAGGGGATTTTGCAATCTATGGAGGCAAAATGAATTGTAACATGATAACTGTTTTCTACATTTGCCTCATTCTTGAAAATAAACACTGAGCCGTTATTTCTCTCCTGCAGATGCAGAGCATTGTACAAAGTGCCCAGAGGATGAATATCCAAATAAGCAGAGAGATCACTGCCTCCCCAAGGTGGTCACCTTCCTCAACGTGAAAGAACCTTTGGGGATCACTTTGACTCTTTTGGCAGTCTCCTTCTCTTTACTGACAGCTCTGGTTCTGGGGGTCTTTGTGAAGTTCCAGGACACCCCCATAGTCAAAGCCAATAACAGAACTCTCAGCTATACTCTCCTCATCTCTCTTACCTTCTGTTTCCTCTGCTCCCTGCTCTTCATAGGTCGTCCTACCACTGCCACCTGCCTCCTACAACAAACAGTATTTGCAGTTGTCTTCACAGTGGCTGTTTCCTCCATTTTGGCCAAAACTATCATAGTGGTTGTGGCTTTCAGGGGTATCAGGCCAGGGAGCAGGATACGCATCTTCATACATCCTAGAGTGTCTGTTTATGTTGTCCTCATCTGCTCAGGGTTGCAAGTGATTTTCTGTGGCATCTGGCTAGGCACCTCTCCCCCCTTTCCAGAGGCAGACACACACTCTGAATATGCTCATATAATCATTAGATGTAATGAGGGCTCTGTCTTTGTCTTTTATTGTGTCCTGGGTTACATGGGATTTCTAGCCTTGGCAACCTTTACTGTAGCTTTCCTGGCCAGAAACCTTCCTGACACCTTCAATGAAGCCAAGTTCATCACCTTCAGCATGCTGGTGTTTTGTAGTGTCTGGGTCACTTTTCTGCCCACATATCAGAGCACCAAAGGGAAAGCCATGGTGGCTGTGGAGATCTTCTCCATCTTGGCCTCTAGTGCTGGGTTACTGGGCTGCATCTTTATTCCCAAATGTTATGTGATCCTCCTGAAGCCACAAAGAAATACACAAAAACAAGTCAGAAATAATGAACATTCCAATGGCATGACTTTTTCTGGAGCACAGCCTTATGCTTTAAGTTCTGGGAGTAATAGGTTTGAAGATTAACCCACATTAATCTTAATAGCTATATTTTAGTTTAAGCAATATTTGAACCTTAATTAGTTCATGCTGCTATCCTTTCTGACTATTTTTTTGAATTTCATCCACATAAATGGGTTAGACACACCAAATGCAATGATTATCATTATTTTTAAAATGTTGCTACTACAAACAAAACTAATGTAAACAAAATTAGAAGAGAACAAACTGGAAAACATTTTTATAACAACTTCCTTTGATAAAGGTTTAATTTCTCAAATTTATAGATAACAAAGTCAAATTTATATAAGAATACAAGTCATTTCCAACTGACAAATGGTTAAAGGATACGAATAAGCAATTTGCAAATGAAGAAATCCAAGCTATAAATAATCATGTGAAAAAATATTCTAAATCCCACTTGATTAGAGAAACAAATTAAAACAACTCTGAAGTACCACTTCACACCTATCAGATTTGCCAAAATGACAGTAAAGGAATGTAATATATTTTGGAGGGAATATGACAAAATTTAGACACTATTGGATTATTGGTGAAGCTATCAACTCAGATAACCATTCTGATGGGCAATTTGGAACTTACTCAAAAGACTAGAAGTGCATACCTTTTGATCCTATAATACCACTACTGAGTGTATATCCCAAAGAGATTATAAAAAAAGAAAAGATCTACTTGTACAAAAATATTTATAGTAGCTCTTGTGGCTCCTTTTTGTGATGGCAAAGAATTATAAATTGAGGGAATTTCTATCAATTGGGTAATGGATGAACCAATTGTGGTATATATTGATGATGGATTGCTATTGTGCCATAAGAAAAGATGAGCAGAGTGGAGCTAAAAAGGTGGCAGAATAGCATGGGCTTTCTGAATCTCTTTCCAACCAATCATTACAAAGCATCTCAAAAGGACAGAAATCAAAGGTGGACAATAGTAAAGGGGCTCTCCCAGTGGATTCAGCCTTAAATCTAGGCAGTGTTTGGAGATTTCCAAGCTATAAGGGGATGAAATTACATTTATCGAAGCACAAATTGATAACCCACCTCCCACAACACCTACCAGGCCAGAGTCAGAGCAAGGACTGGGACAATCTCTAAATTCTCAGAGGCTAGCTGAAGGCACCACAGACTTAACTCTGAGGGCAGTGCAAAGCCTTAGCAGCAAGACTTGGGGTCTGAGACTGAAGAGTGTGGAACCTGGGCAACGCAGCACAGCGATTGGGCAGAAACAAGTCTGGCCACAACAGAGGCTAAAGAGACTGTAAAAATAGCCTCATGGCAAAATGCTTTAAAGCACACTACACAAAGAACTGCCTGCCCTCCTCACTCAATCTTCTGACTGGAAAGGGAAGATACTACCAAGGCAAAGCCCTGCTAGACAGAAGCTAAAAAAACAATGTCAACCAACCCCAGGCCACTAGTAACACTAGAAAGCAAAGGAATAAGCAGCAGCAAAAAACCATTTGACCCTGAATAATTTCTATGGAGAAAAAGAGCAAAATATAGAAGCAAGAGCAGAGAGTGACAAATAAGCAAACATATCCAAACTTTCACAAAAAATGGAAACTGGTGACAAGCTCTCAAGGAATTCAAAAAGGAGTTCAAAAACCAAGTAAGAAAGATAGAAGAGGGTGGAGTCAAGATGGCGGCTTAGAAGCAACAAAAGTTCAGACCTCTGAAAATCCTTCCTTATCGATCACAAACTGAATGCTCCTAGGGGACTGAAATTCAAACTTAACAACAGGACAGAGCCGGGGAACCCTCTTTCTGGACTCAAATCACTCCCCCCCCAAAGCCGGAATCCAAGGACACTCGGGTCTAAGGGGAAGTCAGAGGGAAGGTCCCAGGACCCTTTCCCCCAACCCAGAGGGCTGAGCCCCCAATGGCAGCGGGAACCTCTGGGCAGGCAAAGGTGCTGGTTTGGAGGGTCTACCTTGTGAGCAGCGGGGTGCCAGGCTTGGAGCGTGGACAGCAGGGAGGAAGCAAGGGAGAGACCGGGCCTGTGGCTGGATCCTTCCATCTGGCTCCAGTCTCACCAGGAGGTTTTTGCCTCGGGGCACATCCAGACCAATCCAGTTGAACCTAATCCCATCAGGACTCCTCAGAGCTCAGGGAGGCCAGGACCCCTCACCCCCTTGAGTGCAGGACCTCCGGAAAGGACAGGAACCAAGGGCAAAGGCACTGGGGAACCTTACATACAGTGGAGAAGCAACTGGAGAGAACTGGAGAGAGCCTGGGCAGCCCAGCCTTCCAGGAGTCTTTGGGCTCAGAGCAAATAAAGCCCAACCCAGTTGAACTTAATCCAATCAAAAGCCTCCAGAGGACAGGGAAGCTAACATTCCTCCCCTAGAGACTGTACCAAGAGATCTGACAAAGCTCCAAGAGGGGAGACTGACAGCCCCAAAACCAAAAAAAAAAGTGAGAGGAGCAAGAGCACAGACAAATATGGGGAGCAAAGAAGGAGTAAACTCGAGCAAACAACAGAAAAAGAAGAAAGAAATTACAATAGATAGCTTCTGCACAGTTAATGAGCAAAGAGTAAATGAAACGGGGGAAGGGGGGGATCAGCAAAGGAAAAATCATAAATCCCAGCAAATTGGATACAGGATTTGGAAGAACTAAAAAGAGAGGTTGAAGACAATTGGGAAAAGAGCTTAAAAACTAAGATAAGTCATCTGGAAACAGAGGCACTTGAACTAAAACAAGAAAATAGTGTCTTCAAAGCCAAAATCAACCAGCTGGAAAATGAGGCAAAGGAGATGAAAGATGAGGCAAAGCAGATCAAAGAAGAGGTGAAGAAGATGAAAAATGAGAAAAAGGAGATGAAAGACGAGGTAAAGAGGATGAAAGATGACCTCCAAAGAAAATCAGACCAAAAGGAAAAGGATGACCAAAAATACAAGGATGAAATCCAGTCTTTAAGAACCAGAATACAACAACTAGAATCAAGTGACCTCACAAGGCAGCAGGACACTATAAAACAAAACCAGAAGAATGAAAAAATTGAGGAAAATATAAAGCATCTCATACACAAAACAGAGGATTTAGAAAATCATTCAATGAGAGACAATTTAAGAATCATTAGTCTACCAGAACACCACAACAAAAGAAAAAGCCTGGACACAATACTACAGGAAATTATTAAAGAAAACTGCCCTGATATTCTAGAACAAGAGGGAAAAGTGGAGATTGGAAGAATCCACAGATCACCTCCTGTACTTAATCCCCAACTGACAACACCCAGGAATGTTATAGTCAAATTCAAGAACTATCAGACCAAAGAAAAGATATTACAATCTGCCAAGAAGAAGTCATTCAGATACCATGGAACCACAGTGAGGATAACACAGGATCTGGATGCATCCACACTGAAAAAAAAGGCATGGAATATGATATTCCAGAAATCAAGGGAACTAGGTCTACAACCAAGAATCAATTACCCAGCAAAACTGACTATATTCTTACAGGGGAAAGTATGGTCATTCAACAAAATAGAAGAATTTCAAGAATTCATAAAGAAAAGACCAGACCTAAACAGAAAATTTGATGTCCAAGTACAGAACTCAAGAGAATCATCAAAAGGTCATTTAAAAAGAGGGAAAAAAGAAAAACAAAACAAAAAATATTTAAAAGACTCAATGAGTTAAAATAATATGTATATAAGAAAAGAGGTCATTGGTAACTCTTAAAAAGTATTGTTATAACCTGGGCAGCAAAAAGAAGTACACTTAGAGGGAACAGTGACAAACTGTATAGGATGAAAGGACAAGACATAAATAGGTATATAGATATATGCATACATAAATACATATACATGTATATTCATATATATATATATACATATATAACTAGACCTTAAAAATAGGTTAATATTAAAAGAAATGGGAAAAGAATCAAATGGGGGTAAATTTATATGTCACCAAAAAACCTCATGGTGGAAGGGGGGAGAACATCAATACACTGGAAGAGTAAAGAGGTCAGAGACAGGAAATACTCAACTTTTATGTGCTTTGAAATTGACCCAAAGAGGGAAAAACAATCCAATCCTTTGGGGGCAGAGAACAGATTTGCTCCCTATAGGGGAATAGAATGGTAACAAACAGTCTGGTGGGGAGGGAAGCATTAAAAGGGAGGGAGGGGGCAGGGGTTAATTTTAGAAAGAATACAGGGAAAATAAGGGGGGGAATAAGAAGGGAGGGGGTGGAAAGGGAAGTAAAATAAGGGTGGGAACAAGGGGGACTGTTTAAAAGCAAACATTGGTGTAGAAGACAATAATGAAAGAAGAAAAGGCAGGAACAGGAGCAGAAATCAAATTGCTGGGAAATACACAGCTAGTAATCATAACTCTGAATGTGACTGGAATGAACTCACCCAAAAAACACAAGTGAATAGCTGAGTGGATTAGAATCCAAAACCCTACCATATGCTGTCTACAAGAAACACACATGAGGAAGGTAGATATACATAGGGTGAAAGTAAGAGGGTTGTGGTTCACATCCTGAGGGTAGAGCTAGGGCTCAGCACCATTTTCTATCCCAATCTGAGGTCTGTCCAGTAATAAGCTTACCCAATAGTTGCTGCAATTCTTTCATTCTGAATCAGCAAAGCTTCCCAAATGGTTGACAATATCTGATTCATTCTATTTTTGCTTAAATCCAAATCCAGGTAAAAAATTAGGGGAGTGCAGAGCAATGTTGGGACGATGGGAGAGTATAAGCAAACTGTCTTTATGCAGAATCTGATCATTTTGAAAACACTGAAAACTTCATATCCTTCCCTGAATTATCCTAACATCTTGGAATAACAGCAAAATCAATACTCCCCAGAAAACAGCAAGATGACTATTCTAAACCTTCCCTTCAGAAGTGTCTAGAGCTGATGTGAACATGGGACAAGTTCAAAGTTAAGAAGTGGACCAGAAGAATGATCAAACAAATAAAAGAATACTAGAATAAAAAGTCATTTGAATAATGTGGATGTTGAAGACACAACCCAGAAGAAAACTATAAAATACCTCTAAGAAATGCCTCAAAGAAAAACACAGATATGCTATAAGCTCACATAGAATTCTTGAAAGAGAGAAAGCAAAGATTTTGTGAAGAGCTAAAATGGTTTCTTCAATGAAACTCATGTAGTAGAGGAAACTAGAAAAGAAGTGACAGATTTCAAGGAATGAATATTAAAGTGATTAAACAGATTTAATTAGAGGTTCACAACTTCGCTCATGACATTAACTCAGAAAGTAAGCTTGGTTAAACAGAAACTATTGACTTTATGAGGCAAATATCAAATTAAATTTAAAAAGACACAAAATAAAACAAAGGTTTTTTTTTAAATAAGTGTTTTCTAAAGCATATTAAAGAGAAAAATAGTTTGGACTACTGAAATGCCATGACTAAAGAGAGAATCCAAGTATTAGTATTCCTGAAATATTTTTCTTTCTTTTTAAATTTTCCAGCCAATTACTTGTATTTAAAAAAAAACTCTTACCTTTTGTCTTGGAATCACTATTGTGTATTACTTCCAAGGCAGAGGAGCAGTGAGGGTTAGGCATTGGGGATGCAATGGATAGCAAAGTAGGCTTGGGGTTAGGAAAATCTATTTTCAAATTGGGCTTCAGATACTTACTAGTTATGTTACCCTATGCAATTCAATTAATCCATATTTTACTCAGTTTCTCGTATGTAAATTGAAGACACCCTGGAGGAAAAAAGGCATACCACTCCATTATCTTTGGCAAGAAAACCCATGGACAAAGTACATAATGGGTCACAGAGTGTGGACATGACTTAATGACAACAACAACAAGAAGAAATTCCTCCAAGTGTCCTCATTACCTGTGTCATCAGAAAAAAAAAAATCACTTACATTCCCTGAGCATGTTTCTTCATGTATAGCAAGGAAGACAACAGACTTAGTTGATCTGTGAGATAACTTCATTATCTGGGTCTATAATTTTATTATAACCATTGGTTGTCTACTATTTGTAAATATAAGTGATAAGGACTGATCGAATAGGGCAAGGATTGTTCTTGTGATTATAAGTATCAATTTAACATTTTAAATGTTTCTGACCTTTGAGTCCCACCAGTCCCACACTATGGCATCCTCACAGATTGTGAAATCTTGACCAACTTGAGCTTTAGGGACAAACTGCCCTACTTTTACCAGAGCATCAGTCTCATTCGGAAAGAACATAGTTCATAATGGCATTTTGAGCCTCAGATCTTCTTCTCTCATCCACAAACACCTGGTCACCAGCATTGTTGTTAAATTGAGTTTTCTTCAGGAAGGAGTGCAGCTAAAAGGGAAGAGGAACCCTAATTACTGGATAGTATCTGAGGGATGGGCTCCCATTGAAGTATAATCTTTTAGTTATATGAGAGATACTGGGTTTTGTAAAAGAGAGAATAAACATGCATGCAAAGGACATCATCTTTCAGTCAAAAGGAACATTCCATTTGGAATGTTACTGGGAAAGACATATGGAGCCAAGTCAGGCTGAACTGGGCTGGGAGGCTGGACTGTCCTTTGGCTTCTGACAGAGTGGTGGAGAAGAAGAGAGGCTTTTGGTGTGGCTGATGTTGGTGGCTGAGCCTGAAGAAGTTAATTGTATCTCTGAGACTTACTTGGCTGGTTGGCAAAAAAAAAGAAAGAAGACAGACATTTGTCCAATCTCATTGACTGACTGTATCACAGTTGTGACAGAACTGCCATTTCCCCAATATCCTCTAAACCAAGGATTCTTGTAGAGAATAGGGAAACCTATCCCTCTTACCTTATCCTCTATCCTTTCCTGTCTTCTCCAAATAAGTCCTTACTTGAGTTAAAGAAGAGAAAAGAGTATTTTCTCTAAAGCACCATAGTTCACCCTGAGTAACTTAGAAAGAAGGTTGAAGGGAAAGGGGGAAGGGAAGCTGAAGGCTTTTGAAGAGGGAGAAAAACTGAGAGGAGGGTAGGCAAACTTTATCCATTAGTCATCTAGAGAATCAATTACACTGTCAGAATGACTATCTATTACAGATTGGCACCCCTAAAACAGACTGAACCCCACAATCCTAAGAAACAACAGTAGGAAAGATGTTTAAGCAGGTTATCTGTGGAGCTGTGGTGATGATAGCTATTGCTGGATTCTAGGTCTACAATATACTTTACAGCAAAATGACCCACATGATATTTGACTCTTTGGATTACATTGGCAACAAAACAATGTTTATTCTGCAAATGCCTTTTCTAACTGAACCGATACTCTGGCAAATTATGGCTTAAGTTTATGTTATCTTTATGGCAGTTTTATAGACTCTAACTTATTTGAGAAAGATCTTTAGATTTGTGATCCTCAAAAAGGCAGAACAGATACTTGTTCTTGATAGTAATCTGGAAAACATCATTAAGAATTTATCTGAGGAATTGATCAAGGAAAAGGGGCTAGATCAGGTTGAGAATAAGAACAATGGCCAGGCAACCAAGGAAAAAGAAAGAAAGGCAAAGAAATCTAAAGTTAATGAAAAGAGAAATGAAGGTGACAAAGACACTATGTCTGACAGACAACCAGAAAAGATTTGCCCACTAAAGGAGGTCACCAAGCTTTCAAGTAAAACTGGTGTACTACAATCTAAGGTTCATAGGCAATTTACATCACAGGGATTTGAATCCCTAAAGAGACGTTTCCCAAATTTCATAGAACAACCTTTTAAAACAGGAACTGAAACCTGCTTTTAGGATCTTTGACCCTGATTTTGAAGATGTAGAGTTTCTCCTATCTGAACTGTTTAGCCCCCATGAGCAAAGGCAATTCCTTGAAAAGACCAGGACTGATAACAACCTGACAAGTTGAACAACTGAGGAGCAAAGGGAAGATCTAGATTTTGCAAGCCCCAGTAGCATGTCTTATCTAAGAAAATGTAGGGAAGACTTGCTCCAGGCTATAAAGCAATGCTACTTGAAGCCAATAATTTTCTGGCCTTTGGGATTTGGATTTTGGAATGTGGCAAATTTGGATTTGGATTTTGGATTTGGCTTTGTAGTCTTACATCTTCAAGATTCCTAATTTCAGTTTCAGCCTTGATTCCTCAGTATCTCTAATCCTATTTGTCTAATCCATTGTCAAGGTCTGTTGATATCTCACTTTTGAGATATCTCTCAAATATGCTCTTCCTCCTCATCCACACTTTAATAGATTCCTTGGCTTTCTTTAACATCTGCCTCAAAACTCATCTTATAGAGGAAAATTTGTTAACCCTCTCTTAATTCTAGATCTCTCTCTCTCTCTGTTAATTTTGGGTAGGGACTCTTTTTTGCCCTTTTCATATCCACAGAATTTAGCACAGTTCCTAGAACAGTGTAAGTGCTTAATAACTGCTTAATTCATGGATAATTTTAAGAACAAGAGATGTTTATCTTAAAAAAGAAAAGAATTAGAGAAGTCACAATAATGGTCTTTCTAGGTCTGAATGGAGGTCATATGAAACAATGATTTTTTTTTTATGTCTACCTTACTCCCAAAGACTGAACTAGATCTTCCCTCCCTTTGCTCCTCAGTTGTCCAACTAGTCTGGTTGTTAAAGGTCCTGGTCTTTTCAAGGAAGATCATCAGGATATTTCATGGCAAGTAGCCATGGTCAGAGAAACAGAATAAATTCAAGCCTCCATGGTGATCAATATTGGGATCAAGTGATTATGAGTGATTATTACATTCTCACCCCTTGTTATATAGAAGGATAGTTTCAAGAATAAAATGAATAATAACAACCAAATTCAGTTTTGGTTTTCATTAGGATGGAGCAATACCTTCTATTACCACTTTCACAGAGACTAAGGATTTTGTTATTGAATTTTATAAGGGAACAGAATCATAGAGTCAGTTTAGTTGCCACAAGGAAAAAGTAAACTTAAAAGATGACCTGTGAGAGTCACAGAAAGGACAAAAGCAATTTCTTTCCTGAAAGACTGGATCATTTAATTGTCATGACAAATCTCAAGAGAATTTTGAGACAACTGAGTTTACCTTAGGCTGTAATAGCATCCTGAGGAGAATTTTTGAGACTGATATCTGGAGAGAGTGAACTGGTAGGACTCTTTGTTTCCATAATGGTGAAAAAAACAGTAGCTTTCATTAATGGCTAGATTTTACCCAAAATATTTTCCATCAGAGATATGTGACTAAAATATTTCTCTGTATAATTTTTGTTATGCTCTTTATATAATGTGTTGATGTATAGTCAATTGGACTCATGTTTGCATAATCCAGGACCCAATGAAAGAGATGATTAAAAATCTATAGGAAAAGAAGAATCTCCAGTTCATTTATAAACTGGGATGCAGGTGCAGAGTTAATTGACTGATACATGGGAACATGTGCATCACTAAAAATTTATGAGGAAGAATCCTAACATGCTCAGAATTGCTGTAGAGCTCAGAATGGGGATTAATGAGAAAATTATTCATTAGGAGGAAGAGAATTTCTGACAACTGGCCATTATCTTCTTGTCATCAATTGTGTTACATTTTATAATCAAGCCAGTCCCACATAGGCTAATAAGAAATATTTTTTCAACAATTATAGCTGCCACAAAATGGAATAAGGTATTTTGAGAGGTAATAGGTTATTACCTGACTAGAAGTAAACTGAAAAATTCTTGTGAATGGGGTGCCAGTCCAGATACATGAATGACTACTAGATATTATCTGAGCTCTTTTCTGACTCCAAGACTATGAAAGAAACAATAATTCCTCAAAATGAAAACTCACAAACATTGGAAATTAACAATGCAATCTGTGAGCAACATCTAATCAGAGAATTAGAGAATCAGAGAATTTTGTCCCACCCATACCCAAAATATATTGTCAGTATGTCACAGCTAAAAAAATGACCACAATTCAATATTACCTGCCATGAATGAGACACTAAATATTCTTCATTTACCATTGATCTTTTCTCTGATTTACTTATAGATATTTCTTGAAGAGCCCAAGTGTGAATTTTAAAAAGTCTCCATCTTGGTCTAGCACCCAAAAAATTGTGCACACCCACACTACATGGGCATGTGCTAGTCAATGACAAATCAGAAATAACTAACTGCCCACCTGGGCTGTCCTAAGCCAAGCTAGAGCCAACCATTGGATTTTGTGAGACACAGGAAGTGAGGTAGGGAACAGCCTCTGGAATTCGCTCACTTCCTGTGGGGAGAGGGAGACGCCAGTTGGTGTGAGGAAGAGTTGGTGTTAGGAGCTTGGACAGAGAGGACGCCCGCAGACAGCTTTCCTTCAGATCGGTCACGTGAGTTAAGGACTGATTCTTTCCACCTGGGCCTTTGGGCCTAAAACTCCCTCTGCCTTGGTCAGAGGTTGAGTAGCCCCTTTCCCTTTTTCTCTTCTCTCCTTCTCTCCCTATCCTTTTCCCTACTCCCAGTGTGATTAAACCTCCATAAACTTCATTCTGACTTGAGTGTTTCATTTTTAGGAATTTCATAAGTAAATTCCTTGGCGGCCATTGTTTAATATTACATAAATCCTGTAGCCACATTCTTAACCATTACTATATTATAACCTCTCCCATCTCCCCTAAATTTCCACCATTACAGTATTGGCTAACCACTACGGGGAAAAAGAACTATATCAGTCTTCTGATCTCCTTACTATCACCTGGGAGAAATCCCACCCCGGCTACCCCCTCTGGCTCTTGGCCCCGCCTTAGTGCTTGGAAGGTTTCTAGAACCTCAATAAATTTCCTGAATTTTCTTGCCTTTTCAACCCACTTATTGCTCCATCAGTCCTGTTACCAAATACCTTAGCTTAAAGACACAGCTGCCAGAACAGGTGAGTATAAAACACCTTTTCTCTTTTCCCTTTACCCCTTAAGTTAAATTGGGGTCAACAGGATTTTTTTTTCTTCTCCCTTTTTTGTCTCTCATTTCCGCTTCCTTTTACTTTAAGGAGGTGGCTTAGTAGATTGAGAGGCAGGTAGCAACAAGGAATCTCAGAAGGAGCTCTTAGGAGCTCCTAGTCCGCAAAAAGCAAAAAAACAAAAAACCAGCTGAATACAGCTAGGGAGCTAATTTAAAACCCATTTTTTTCTGTTTCCTGGCCTTTCTAGTCTTAAAAATTTAAGTGGGCTTTGCTCAAGGAAGATAGCACATGGTCCTAGCGGTTTTAGCCTGAGGACTAAAGAAGATTGCTGGGACCCACCCATACCCACTTTGTAAAAGAAGGAGGTTTAGTTTGGCCTTTTGTTTACGGTCTATTCACTCCTAATCAGCCCTTTCATAGCTTCTACCTTCCTGTATGAGGGTTTTTGTAACCCCTCCCAGAAGCTTGATAAGGAGAATTTACAACACAATAGGCCCTTAACCTGTATTGGGTTGTAGACTAGAAAAAAAAAAGCTACAGGCAACCTAGCAATTGACTCAAAGAAAGAAAAAATGTGGCTACAACCAATGTCTGCTTTACTTCGAAATTGGCTTATAAGTTCAATGACCAAGTGCATTGGATTTTTAGTAGGTGTTCCTCTAGGATGATATTTTTCAGAAACTATAAACCTCTTCGTGACCATTATATTCATCTTCCTTGGGATTGTAATTGTTGTACTTACAATGATATACCTAACCTCTAAGAGAGAACACTCCCTTGTTCCTTCTATTACTAAGCAAATTAAGGAATTACACACTTTTATGGAAAACCAAATCACGGAGCAATATAATATCACTGATCAACGTATTAAGGAACTCCACACTTTTATTGGGGAGCAACTTCGGGAACAGAATAATATTTTTACTCAAAAAGTTAGGGAACAGAATATTATAACTGATCAGAGAATTACAGAATTGCACACATTTATTGATCAGCAACATAAAGAATTGATTACTATCACTGATCAAAGAATTCGGAACCAAAATGCTTGTATTGAACAAATTAAAAAAGAAATTACTCTTATTTATCAACAATTGATGGAACGGGATGAAGTTAGGGAGGAAACATGGCAAGAGATAAAAACTTCCCTGGCTGAACTTAATCAGGGAAGATGGGGAGAGATAAAAACTTCCCTGGATGAAATTAAACAGCCACAGCATAGACAGCATTGTAAATTGTGTAACTTAAGCCAGACATGGCCATATCAAAAGAGCACAATGGCAAAGTGTCCAAAGAAGCATTTGGAAAACATATTTCTTGTTGTGGGTATTCTGGTTGATCTGGGCACCTAAAAGCAGAAAGCCAGAATCCCCTCAGTAAAGCATCATGTGGATATTTCGAAGGAGTTACTGTCTTAAGAAAAGTCTTGAATCCAGGAATTTCTCTTGTCAAGTATGAAAATGAGAGATCCCCATGGATACTCTGAACTTGAAGATGGAGGGATCTCATAGTAATGTCCCAATGAGATGTGGCAATCCACACCTTCTCTATTTCAAATATAAGTAATTGTGAATATATCAAAATCATTAATGAATCTGTGTCACCATGGACAACAATCACTTTGACTGGTGATATCATGATCCTGATCATGAAGGTTTTATGTGATTCCATAGCTGTTCTTTCACTGACAGGGATCTTCTCTGTGAAGGACACACAAACTCCTTTATTTGCCATTTCCCCTCTTATTTCCCAGAGGAACTTCTCACCTCTCATATCATCTGAGACAATCAGTCCTATCCAATTCCACTCAAAATATACCATTAAGTGGACAATACCTTGGTGGAGAGAAGTGCCTTTGGGAGCCATCTGATAGAGGGAAGGAAATTGGACCTTGTCACTAAGAATGGAATCAAATGGACCATAGCTGATCTGTATGAAAATGAAACAGGAATCAGTTTGTCCCATGGTGATGCTGAGAACTGAAGCCAAATGTGAATTAGGAAATGGGCCATTTTTGTTGACAGAAAAGGTGTCAATTTCAGTCCACAGTTTACTCTAACTTGCATTTTAATGTTTGAAAATCTCTGTATTTATTCCTCTCTCTGAGTTCTCAAGGTAGCAATGATGTGGTGTAGGGACAGGACTCTATATAGGCAGAAGGTGTGGGAATGTGTCAATTATGTTTGAATGATGAAAAAATTGATGGATAAGAGAAAGGAATGCATTAGGAATAGAAAGCAGATAGAGAAAGAATGGAACAAATAATTTCTCATAAAAGATGTACACACAGAAGGGCTTTTACTTTGCAGAATAAAATTTGGAGGGAATGCAACAGTAGTACCTAATTCTTCTGATGGATGGAATGGAATAAGAGAAAGGGGAGTGATAAAAAACCAGGACTTATAAAGGAAGGCAATGAAACTAGAAAAAATTTACAGGAAGTTTCTCTGACAAAGATCTTTTATATAATATATTATATATATAATAACAATTTTTAAGAGTTACCAATGACCTCATTTCTTATAGGAATACATATAATTTTAACTTATTGGGTCTCTTAAAAAAAGGCTTTTTGTTTGTTTGTTTTGTTTTGTTTTCTTTTTTCCCTGTTTTTTAATTACCTTTTTTTAAATTACCTTTTGATGATTCTCTTGAGTGCTTTGGCATCAGATTTTCTGTTCAGGTCTGGCCTTTTCTTTGAAAATTCTTGGAATTCTTCTATTTGGTTGATGACCATACTTTCCCCTGTAAGAATATAGTCAGTTTTGCTGGGTAGTTGATTCTTGGTTGTAGTCCTAGTTCCCTTGCTTTCCAGAATATCATATTCCATGCCTTTCGATCCTTCAGTGTAGATGCAGCCAGATCCTGTGTTATCCTCACTGTGGTTCCATGATATCTGAATGACTTCTTCTTAGCAGCTTGTGATATTTTTTCCTTGGGCTGATAGTTCTTGAATTTTGCTATTATAGCATTCCTGGGTGTTGTCAGTTGGGGATTAAGTACAGGAGGTGATCTGTGGATTCTTCCAATCTCCACTTTTCCCTCTTATTCTAGAATATCAGGGCAGTTTTCTTGAATAATTTCCTGTAGTATTGTGTCCAGTCTTTTTCTTTTGTCATGGTCTTCTGGTAGACCAATGATTCTTAAGTTGTCTCTCCTGGAACGATTTTCTAAATCTTCTGTTTTTGAATGAGATGCTTCATATTTTCCTCAATTTTTCATTCTTTTGGTTTTGTTTGATAGTGTCCTACTGCATTGTGAGGTCAATTGATTCTACTTGTTGTATTCTGGTTCTAAAAGACTGGATTTCATCCCTGGCTTTTTGGTCATCCTTTTCCTTTTGGTCTGATTTTCTTTGGAGGTCATCTTTCATTCTATTTAACTCATCTCTCATCTCCTTTGTCTCATCTTTCATCTCATTTGCCTCATTTTCAAGCTGGTTGATTTTGGCTTTCAAGACACTATTTTCTGTTTCCAGATGACTTATCTTAGTTTTTAAGTTCTTTCCTCAATCATCTTCAGCCTCTCTTAATTGAGTTTTGAATTTCATTTTGAGTTCTTCCAAAACCTGTATCCAATTCGCTGGGATTTCAGTTTTATTTCTTGGTGTTCCCTCCTCCTCCTCTGTTCCTTTTGCTCTTTGTTCATTTACTGTATAGAAACTGTCCATTGTAATTTCTTTTTTTCTTTTTCTGTAGTTTGCTCATATTTACCCCTTCTTTTCTCCCTGTAGTTGTCTGTGCTCTTGCTCCTCTAATTTTTTTTGGTTTTGTAGTTTTCTGTCAGTCTACCCTCTTGGAGCTTTGTTAGGAGATCTCTCAGTGCAGTCTGTGGGGGAGGAGTGTCGGAGCTTGAACTTCCCTGTCCTCTGGAGGCTTTGATTGGATTAAAGTCTAGCAGTTTGTGAGGGAGGAGTATTGGAGCTTGAGATTCCCTGACCTCTGAAGACTTTTGATGGGATAAAGTTCAGCTGGGTGGGGCTGGGTGTGCCCTGAGGCTAAAACCTCCTGGAAGGCTGGAGCAATATGGAGAGTCTCCACTGCTGTGACCAGGCTGCCTGCTCTGTGCTCCCTCTCCCACTCCTTCTCCACCACCTGTGTTTGACACTCTGAGCCTGGCACAGATCTGCCCACAAGGTACTCCCTCCAGACCAGCACCTTTGCCCACCCAGAGGTTCCCACTGCTGATGGAGGCTTAGCTCTCTAGGTGGGGGAGGGGTCCTGGGACCTTCCTTCTTCCTTCCCCTTAAACCCAAGTGTTCTGAATACTGGCTTTTGGGGGGTGTAACTTTTGAATTGAGTCCAGCAAGAGGGTTCCTTGACTCTGTCTTGTTGTTAGATTTGATTTTTCAGTCCCCTAGGAGCATTTAGTTTGTAATTGGTAAGGAAGGGTTTTCAGTGGTCTGAACTTTTGCTGCCTCTACGCCACCATCTTCGATCATCATACATTATTGTTTTTAATATGTGTTTATTACATTCTGCTCATTTCACTTTGTGACACTTTATATATCTTTCCAGGTTTTTTGTGATCCTCTTGTTTGTCATTTCTAATGGCACAACAATATTCCATTACAATCATATGCCACAACATATTCAACCATTCCCTAATTGATGGACATACTTTCAGTTTCTAGTTCTTTGCCACCACAAAAAGAGTGGCTACAAATGTTTTTGTAGTGGCATGTTCTTTTTCTCTATCTTTAATCTCCTTGAGCTACAGATGTAGTAGTAGTTTTGCTGAATGAAAGGATAGGCACAATTTTATGGTCCTTTGGTCATGGTTCCAGTTTGCTCTCCAGAAGGGTTATCAGCTTACAGCTCCACTAAAAGTATGTTAGCATCCAATTTTTCCACATTGTGTCCAAAATTTATCTTTAACCTTTTTTTCTTATGTTATCTAATCTGGTGGGTGTAAAGTGATACCTCAGAGATGTTTTCATTTGTATTTCTCTAATTAATTGTGATTTGGAGAACTTTTTTACATGTCTAAAGATAGTTTTAATTTCTTCATCTGAGAATTGCCTGTTCATATCCTTTGGCCCTTTATCAATTAAGGAATGTTTTTTTATAATTATATATTAGAGTGAATTTTTCATATAGTTGAAAAATGAGGTCTTTGTCAGAGATTCTTGCTATAATGATTTCCTCTCCTAGGCCTGTCTTTTCTCCTTTCACTATTTCCTTTCACATCAGTGTTTTGCTTTTAATTAGTCCCCCTATTCCCCACCCTTATTTTACTTCCCTTTCTCCCCCTCCCTCCTTATTCTCCTCTTATTTTTCTTTAGGGTCTTTTTAAATTAACACACACACACACACACACACACACACACACACACTCCCTCTCTTGTATTGCTTCCCTCCCGACCAGTTTGTTTGTTACACTTCTACTTCTGTATAGGACACAGATTAATTCTCTGCCCCAATGGATCTGATTGTTCTTCCCTTTTTGAGTCAATTTCAATGCTCATAAGATTTAAGTATTTCCTGACTCCAACCTCTTTATCCTTCCAGTATATTAATGTTCTCCCTTGTTCCCATCATGTGCTTCTTTATAAAATATAGATTTACCCCATTTTGACTCTTTTCCCATTTCTATTAGTATTAACCTCTTTTTACCTCCAGTTTAATATATATTTATGCATACGTACATACATAAATATATATCTTGACATTTCATCCTATACAGTTTGTCACTATTCCCTCTAAATATAATTCTTTTAGCTACCCAGGCAATAATAACAATTTTAATTATTTAAATTGCTAAAACAATTTTAAGAGTTACCAATATCATCTTTTCTTATAGGAATACAATTCATTTTAACTTATTGGATACCTTAAAAAAGGTTTTTTCCCGATGACTTCCCTGAGTGCCATGGAGCAGTAGAAATCTTCCTCGTAGTCATAGTCATAGAAATAATGTTGGTATGAGTGAAGTCCATCTCTATTCCCTGGCTCTGACGGCTCCACACCTGGAGTGAACTGGCTCCCCTGCATGCTCTGGGCCACCTGCAAACATGAACCCTCCCACATGTACACATACATGCACACACACCACATACACACACATACACACACACTCACAGGACACACCCCTGAAGGAATTCTTAATGAGAATTGACACTGGGTATGGGAAATGGAGTTTCCTCATAACTTTTGGTCTACTTCACAATTATCCAAGGAATGACACTCAGAACTTCAAAAATTCTGAAAATCTGGAGTTCCCAGTTTTAAGCACTGAATTGGTAACAGTATCTGCCAAAATTAATAGCAAAGGACAAAATAGTAGTAGTAATTTGTACACTGGGATCCAGCCTATAAATGTGAGTAGAATTTAAAAAATAGCCAGAAAGAATTCTACACTTACACCAACTAGAGTATAAACATCACAAAAATGGACAAATATGGCTATGCCAGATTAATGTGGTTTATTATAAATGCCAGTACTAGACGTGAAAGGCTGTGCTCCAGCAAAAGTTTTGCCTCTGGAATCTCGTTTATTCTTGATCTGTCCCTGGGTATTTCTGTCTGACTTCAGTAGGATCATATAACATTTAGGAATAAAGATGCAGCCCAATAACCCAGCACTGGAGGCCAGGATGGAGAAGATCTCCACAGTGACCATGGCCTTCCCTTTGGAGCTCTGATATGTGGGAAGAAAAGTGGCCCAGACACTGCAAAACACCAGCATGCTGAACGTGATGAACTTGGCTTCATTGAAGGCATCAGGCAGGTTCCTGGCCAGGAAAGCCACAGTAAAGCTTCCCAGGGCCAGAAAGCCCATGTAGCCCAGGACACAGTAAAAAGCAAAAGCAGAGCCTTCATTACATCTAATGATTATGTGGCCATATTCAGACTGTGTGTCTGCCTCTGGAAAGGGGGGAGAAGTTCCCAACCAAATGCCACATAAAATCACTTGCAACCCTGAGCCGATGAGGACAACATAGACAGACACTCTAGGATGCATGAACATGCGTATCCTGCTCCCTGGGCTTATACTTCTGAAAGCCAAAAGCACTATAATGGTTTTAGACAGAATGGAGGAAACAGCCACTGTAAAGACAACTGCAAATACTGTTTGTTGGAGGCAACAGGTGGCAGTGGTAGGCTGACCTATGAAGAGCAGGGAGCAGAGGAAACAGAAGATGAGGGAGATGAGGAGAGTATAGCTGAGAGTCCTGTTATTAGCTTTGACTATGGGACTGTCTTGGAACTTTACAAAGACCCCCAAAACCAGGGCTGTTAGGAAAGAGAAAGAGATAGACACGAGTGTCAACATCATCCCTAAAGATTCTTTCATATTCAGGAAGGTGACAATCTTGGAGAGGCAGTGATCTTTCTGCTGATTTGGGTATTCAATCTCTGGGCACTTCATGCAATCCTCTGCATCTGCAGGAGAAAAACAAGAACTCAAACACCAGATTTAAGGAATTGTCCCTATTTAGAAATATAATAAATAGACATATTAGCTGCAAAATTTTTTCTCTCCCCAAAGGACACACAATTCCATTGCCTCTTTGCTTAGAGACAATGTTACTGGTAAGTAATATGGCACTCAAGAATAGGTTCACTCTGCTCATCTATTCATATCCTTTATTATATCTATCTACACACACACACACTTTCTGAGATAAGCCAATCTTTTTATTCAAGAAAAAGACTATGGGGATTTGAGTTCATTAAAGAAATGACAACAAATCCCTTAAAAAAAATATTACACTTCTCAATGTATAGTAAATCACAGGTACCATGTCATGATTACTTATTTCAGGATATTCCTCTGGTTTTACTTGATTTCTTTCTTCAGATATTGATGTTCTTAGGTGTTATAGGTGACTGTACAAGAATAACTTGTTGGTTATTTTCTATTTCAATGAGCATGAGAACGAAATTCCTGGTAGGAACTTACCCATATGACTGGAAATCTCCCCATCTGGACATGGGGAACAGTCAAAACAGCAGATAGCTTTCCCTTCCAAAAGTGTTTTTCTGAACCCAGGATGACAACTCTCACTGCATACACCATGGGGAACCTAAAGCATGAACAGGAGAGTGGAATACACATCTTGAACTGAGAGCTACTGAGGTGTTCAGCAGATAAAGGAATTATCCTACACGATCAGGATGCAAGATAAGATAGCTATACAAAGAAGGCCTGGGGTAGGAAGAAGCTGACCCTTCTACTAGACTCATGAACTGCTCAGAAAAGTAAAGAATATATAGCTGTGCTTTTTGTGGTGGCAAAAAATAGGAAAATAAGGGGATATCCCTTGATTGGGGAATGGCTGAACAAATTGTAGTATATGATGGTGATGGAATACTATTGTGCTATAAGGAATGATGAGCTGCTTGATTTCTATAAGAACTGGAAAGACCTACATGAACTGATTTAGAGTGAAATGAGCAGAACAAGGAGAACAATGTACACAGTAATTGAAACATTGTGGGACAATCAAATGTAATACATTTTGCTACTAATAGCAGTGCAATGATCCGGAGCAATCCCGAAGCACTTATGAGAAAGAACACTATCCACATCTAGAGAAAGAATTGTTGGAGTAGAAAAGCAGAAGAAAAACATATAATTTATCACTTCTTTTTATGGGTATATGATTTGGAGTTTAGGTTTTAAACGATTGCTCTATTATAAAAGTGAATAATATGGAAATAGGTCATGAGTGATAATACATGTATAGCCCAGTGGAATTGCTTGTCAGCTCTGGGAGGAGAAGGAAAGAGGGGAAAGAGAACAAGAATCATGTAACCATGGAAAAATATTTTTAAAATAAATTTTAAAATGGAAAGAATACAACAAGAGGGGAAATGAGGAGTTATAGAGAAGGTGGTTTAAAGGAGTGATAAGACCTAATCAAAATAAATTGTAACTAAAAGTAGACAAATATTTCTAGCTCTATTTGAAGTAGCAAAGAATGAGAATATGTGATAAAGAGTATAAACTGAAGAATGGTTGTATACCTTATGATATATAGAATTTACATGTACATACATATGTAGCTTTGTATCTATTTTGAAATACTATTGTTTTTTAGGAATTTAGGAAGCAGTTAGTTTCAGAAAAACCAGAGAATTTCAGAGAATTGTATGAACTGCTGCCAACTGGCCAGAGCAGAACCAGGTGGACTAATTCCATGAAAATAATGATATGGTTAAAGAATTTTCAAAGAATTAGAAACTATGTTTGGTGTGATATGCAAACACAAATCCAAAATATTAAAGATGAAACATGATACCCACTTTCTGATAGAGAGGCTCAAGACGAGAATACAAAAAAAGATGGCATTTTTTTTGGATATGACTAATATGGAAATTCTTTTCTTCTATACTTGGGGTTTTGTTTGTTTTTAATTTTCAGTTGGGAAAAGGGACAACTTGAAGTTGGAATTATTTTTTTTCTGATTGAAAAGATATATATAGGCACATATGCACTTATATGTGCACACATTCTATAATAGCAGGAAAATCAAATACTACCAAAGTATACATTATATATATGGCCTTGAATAAATCTCTCTGCCTCCCATAATATCAGTTTCCCTCAGGTGTAAATGGAGGACAATATACTATATGGGCTGTGAGGTGTAAAAATTAAATTAGATCTCATTAATAAAGATATTATATTAAAAAGAGATTTATTAATGATCATTAGAAATAAAGGAATTAAAAGAGATACAAAATAAAAATGATGTGCCCATGCTTAATTAGCCAGTTCAAAACCCCCATGCCTACCATCCTTGCCTTCAAACCCAAGAGTGAGAAAGTAGGACCACCCATTCAATTTATTCCCTGTCTACAGGAAGTACATAATGACAGGAAGTCAGTGGGCTCCCAGGAAATGTAGTTCTTTTTTAGGGTAACAGATTTTCAATTATACAGAGGTCTGTTCATTATCTAGATTTATAATTTTATTTTGTAGTCATTTAATATCCTCTATTAATAATACATATGTAATGCAGAGTAACCCAAACAAAACAAGAATTGTTCCTGGGATTAGAAGTATAAATTTAATAATGAAAATGTGTCTGACCTTTGAACCCCACCAGCCCCACTCTATGGAATTCTCACAAATTGTGAAATCTTGACCAAGTGGAGCCTTGGGCACAAACTGCCCCACTTTCACCAGAATATCAGTCTCATTAGGCAAGAACATATAGTTAAAAATGGCATATTGAGCCTCAGAGCTTCTACTCTCATCCACAAACACCTCATCACCAGCACTGTTGTTAAATTGGATGTTCTTCAGGAAGGAGTGAAGCTGAAAGGGAAGAGAAATTTTCATCACTTGATGGAACTTGAGTGAAGAGCTTCCCTTAAAATATAACCTATGATTTATATGAGAGTCCTGTTTTGTAGTCTTATTTGGAGGTGTGAAAAAAACTTGGATTTTACTAGGACATGAAAATGAACCTCTAGAACTCATAGTGTTGCTTACATCTTCCAGGTTCATAATTTTAGCCTCACCCATGACTCATTCTCATCTAATTTTACTATTCTGTTGCCAGTATCTATTGATTTACCCTTGCAACATCTCTCAACTATACTCCCCTCCACTCCTCTGATATTTTCACAACTTCATTACCTCACACCTGAACTATTGCAATATTTATAGACTACTGATGCATCTGTGCATCGCAAGTCTCTTCTCATTCCAGGCCATTCTCCACTCAGCCACTAAAGTAATCTTTCCAATGCAAATCCTAATCTGTCAGTCCTCTGCTCAATAAACTCTAGTGATCCTCTAATACCCAAATAACAAAATTTTAAAAATCATCGGTGTGAAATTCAAGGCACTAAATGTACTAAGCTCTCACTTATTTCCAGTCTTTTTGTAATTTACACTACCCTCCATCATCTACTTTTTAATACAACACTAGCCTCCTTACTGCTCTTTGACTAAGATGGTCCATTTCTTGGCTCCAATAGGCATTTTCTCTGTTTATCTTCCATTCTTGGGTATCTCTCCTTCCTCATCTCCATTTCCTGCATTTCCTGGCTTCTTTCAAGTTTTAATTAAAATCCCACCTTCATCCATCTTATTTCTAGTGTGTTCCCCCTGTTAATTATTCCTTATTTATCCATTACATAGGCTATTAGTCCACATTTGTTTTCCTTATTGCCTCCCTCATTAGCTTTTTTTCCCTTTTAAACATTATTTTATTTGGTCATTTTCAAACATTTTTCATCGGAAACAAAGGACATTTTCTTCCCCCCCACCCCATAACCTTCCCATAGCCAACACACGATTCCACTGGTTATCACATGTGTCCTTGATTCGATCCCATTTCCATGTTGTTGGTATTTGCATTAGGGTGTTCATTTAGAGTCTCTCCTTAATCATGTCCCCTCAACCTCTGTAGTCAAGCAGTTGCCTTTCCTTGGTGTTTTTACTCCCACAATTTGTCCTCTGCTTGTGGATAGTGTTTTTTCTCCTCGATCCCTGCAGAATGTTTAGGGACATTGTATTGATACTAATGGAGAAGTCCATTGCATTCGATTGTACCACAGTGTTTCAGTCAATGTTTTCCTGGTTCTGCTCCTTTCATTCTGCATAACTTCCTGGAGGTTGTTCCAGTCTCCATGGAATTCCTCCACTTTATTATTCCTTTTAGTACAATAGTATTCCATCACCAACATATGCCAAACTTTGTTCAGCCATTCCCCAACTGAAGGGCATCCCCTCATTTTCCAATTTTTGGCCACCACAAAGAGTGCAGCTATGAATATTCTTGTAAAAGTCTTTTTCCTTATTATCTCTTTGGGGGTACAAACCCAGCAGTGCTATGGCTGGATCAAAGGGCAGACAGTCTTTTATCTCTCTTTGGGCATAGTTCTGATTTACTTTAAATCAGTCCCCCTAGTCCTTTCCCTTGATGTGCTTCCCTGTCTAGCCCCTCCCTTTTTGTTCCCTTCCCCCCCTCTCCATCCCTCCCTTTTTATACTCCTTCCCCCTGCCCCCTCCTTAATTTCCCCTTCTCCCTTACCCTGTTGGGTAAGATAGAATTCAAGATCCCAGTGGATCTAGATGTTCTTCCCTCTCAGAGTTGATTTCAGTGAGAGTAAGATTTAAGTATTACCAATTAGCACTTACTTCCTCTCCTTCTTATAGGAGATTTCTTCCCCTCCCCTTCCCATGTGTATCTTTGTGTGAGAAAGATTATTCTATTTAGTTTCTTTCTATTTCTTGAAGTATATATTAGTACCATCAACAATTCCCCCCTACCTTTTTCTTTCTTTCCCCCTTCTCCATATCGTCTTAATGCCCCAATCTTTCCCTATGTGTGACTCTTCTAGCTACTCTAATGATGTATACAATTTTTGAGAGTTACACATTACATTTTCCCCACATAATAATATATATAATTTGATATAAATGTAGTCCTTATAGAAGAGAGTTGAATAAAAGAAAAAGATAACACTTTTCTCCTTTTTCCTGTCCTTCATATTTACCTTTTCATGTTTCTCTTGCTCTTTGTGTTTGGATGTCAAACTTTCCACAGAGCTCTGGTCTTTTCTTTACGAATACTTGGAAATCTTCTATTTTGTTGAATGCCCATACTTTCCCCTGGAAGTATATAGTCAATTTTGATGGATAGCTGATTCTCGGTTGAAGACCCAGCTCTCTTGACTTTCTGAATATCATCTTCCATGCCTTATGGTCATTCAGAGTGGAAATTTCAAGATCTTGTGTGACCCTGATTGGCATTCCTTTATATCTAATTTGTCTTTTCTCTGGCTTCTTGTAAGATTTTTTCTTTTGCTTGAAAGCTTTGAAATTTGTCAATTACATTCCTGGGAGTTGTCTTTTGGGGATTTAGTGTAGAGGGTGTTCTATGAACTCTTTCAATGCCTATTTTGTCCCCTTGTTCTAGAATTTATGGGCAGTTTTCTCGGATGATAGCTTGTATTACGATATCCATATTACTGTTTATTTCTGGCTTTTCTGGTAGACCAATGATTCTCAGATTGTCTCTCCTTCCTCTTTTTCCCAGGTCTGTCATTTTGTCAGTGAGATATTTTATGTTATTTTCTGATTTCTTAGTCTTTTGAATTTGCTTCATTAATTCTTGCTCTTTTGTAAGATCATTGTCTTCCAGTTGCCTGATTCTGATCTTTAGAGACTGGTTTTCCTTTTCAGTTTGGTCTGTCCTGCTTTTTGAGGCTTCAAGCTGTTTCTTCAATTACATGTTTTTGTCCTTCAGACTGCTGAGTTCCTTTTGCATTACTTCCCATTTTTTTCCTGCCAGAAGGCTTCCATCACTTTGATAACCTCGAATTTAAATTCTTCAAGAGCTTGTGGACAATTTCCATTTCTTTTGGAAGGTTTTGGAGCATTTGTTTGTGTTTCCTCTTCTATTTCCTCTGTATTCTGTATTTTCCCTCCATAAAATGCATCCAATGTCACCCCCTTCTTCTTCCTTTTTTTGGTGTTGGGCTGTTGTGATTCCTGGGCACTCTTTGCCATCTCTATGGTTTTTTTCCTCCCCTTTCTAGTCAGAAATCTGAGTGAGGAGGGCTTGCTCTCAGTGTAAGGTGAAGATAAGAGGGGAGTGGAAACGGTGGCGAGGAGGAGGAAGAAAAGAGACCTGGCATGGAGGAGGGTGAAGAGGAAATACAGGCTGGTCCCCACCACCCCAAATATGCCTTGTGCACAGGCCAAGGAGTGGCCCTCACTCTCTTCTCTCCTGCCTGGAGTCCCCCAAGGCACCACCAATGGAAACCCTTTTCCCCCTCTCTCTGGCTCTCTCTCTCTGTCTGATGATCAAGGCTTTAGCCTCGGGCAAGTTCTCGGTTCTCCACAGCTGCACTATCTTCCCAGGGAAGCCCAGGGTCTGCCCTCCCCTGCCTGCCAGCTTTTCGGGTGTTACTGCTCTCAGATGTAGGTCTTTGGTAGTCTTAGTTAACTCCTAAGACCTGTGGGTGCCCCTTGCTCACTTCAGGGGATCCCTTTGTGTACTCGTTGATTAGAGTGCGCTAGTTCTGGGTACCCAAAATCTGAGCACCCCTTGCCCGCCTGCCGGAGTTTTGGGTGTTTCTACTCACAGAAGTATGTCCTTGGTGGTCTTGGTCAGGTCCCCAGATCTGGGGCTGCCAATTGTTCAGTCCTGGGGTGCTCCTCCCTCACTTCTTGATTCTGGCCAGTGCTGACTTTAACTCTGGCTCCATTGGCGTGGTGGGTGGGGGGAGGGTAGGTCAGCTTTTCGTTCTCTTATATTATGGAAATGCTGGAATACCACCTATCTTTGGTGCTATGTCTTAGTGTGGGGTCCTCCCGTTCTCATGAATATGGTTGTTTTTCTTTTGGGGGGGTCTTTTGAGGTCGTCTCTGTCATTGGGTCTGAGGAGAGGAAGCCTGCCTCATCTACTCTGAAACCATGCTTACCTGGAAGTCCTCCCTCATTAGCTTTTTACTCCCTCAAGGGCAAGGACTCTCATGTATTCCAAGGGCTTACTCCAGGGCCCAGAACATAGTAGGCACTTAAGAAATACTGTTAACTGATTAATTAAATACTACAATTCACCAGACCATGGATTTACTCATGATACTCAAAAATAGAACAATGGGATCATTCTATCACTCAGCTCTTGGGGCAAGTTGGTTTCCTTTTAAATAGGAAAATATAATCCTTTTTATATTGAACTCACATCCACTCAAATCTCCAGTGCCCAGAGACATGCCTGACATATATGATATGTATCTCCATTAATATGTCTATTCTCCCCACAGGGTAACATTGAGTGTGTTTGGTTAAGTCAATGGTCTTCTCAGAGCAACTAATTGTAGGAGGTAATGAGGGAAACTAAAACTGACCATATCATTGACTAATCAATACATTTAAAAAGCCTTACTCCCTAAGATTTCCAAGCAAATGGTTGCCTTCATTGAATTTCTTTTCTAATTCACATCTAAAATAATTCTTATCAAAATATGTAAAAGTATGATCTATTCCATGCTTGATCAATCAAACAGCATTTAATAAGCACCTACTGTGTATAACAAGGGGCAGCTAGGTTATGCAGTGGATAGTGTGCTTAGCCTGAAGTAAGGAAGACTCATCTTCCTTAGTTCAAAGTTGGCTTCAAACACTTATTTGGTTTGTGACCTTGAGCAAGTTACTTAATTCTGCTTCATTCATCCCATATGTAAAATGATCTGGAGAAAGAAATGGCAAACAACTCCAGTGTCTTTACCAAGAATTCCCTAAGTGGGGTAGAGTCAGACAGTACACAGCATCAGCTATGAACATCTTTTGCAAACTGAGACTGCCAAATATGAATACAAGACATTATATGTGGGACTATATCTTTCTTATTCACAGAAGTTTGCCTCCGTAAAGTTGTCTAGGGTCCCTTTAGCTTTCATGACTATCCCATTACATTAATGTACAGTTCTTAGCTCCCTGCCCCTCCCACCCCCCAAGATTTTTCTCTGTGCTGCTGTCCTCCAATCCTGAACAGTCAAATGCCTATAGTTCCTGCTGTTGAGGAGGCCTTGGATGGTAGATCATTAAACTCAGCATTTCTAAGCTGCATCAAGGCCAAAGCTTATTTGGTATCTGTGGTAATTCTGATAGAAATATGGTAAAAACAATTAGAATGGAGGATTGCCAGGCTACCTAATGGCAAGTTGCTTACCTTGCAGAAACAGAATACCTCAAAGCCTCTTTAGAGATGAGGATTGGTATCAAGTCTATTCATTATTACCTGTCTACTCTTGGTTATGTCAGTAGTTTCAACAACAATATGAAAAATAGAAATTAACTAGTTTTGTTTTTATAAAAATGGAGTTATTGTTTCTATACTTTCTCTCATAGAAACTGAAGATGCAGATAATTGATTTTAAAAGGGAATAGGGACATAGAGTCAATTTAGGTGCCATGTGGAAAAAAAGTCAGCTGTTAAAACAAGAGAAACTGAAGGCCCAGAGAGGACTAAGGGAACTTCTTTTCTGAGAGACTGAGTAATTTATCTGTCATGAGAAAGTGAGAGAACTGAGAAATATGAGAGAACTGAGTTTATATCAGCCTGTGAAGATATCATGAGGAGAATTTTTGAAAGACTGATATCTAGAAAGAATTGATTTGTGGAAGCTTCCATAATTGTGGCAAAATCAGTAGCTTCCATTGATGACTAGAGGTGATTTTATACAGAATCTTTATCTTCACAGACATGTTATTGAAATATTTCTTTGTGTAATTTTTTGTACTTTTCACAAATTATATGCTCAATAGCACTTGTGTTTGTCTAAGCCTGATTTCAAAAATTGATGACAGAAAGCATTACAAATTTATTGGAAATGAAATATCCCCAGTTCACTTATAAACTGGGATGAAGATTCAGAGTTAATTGGTTGATGAATGAAAAAATGTTCCTCACTAATAATTTATGTGGAAATAATATCATAAAATAATTTTTTTGTTTTAAAAAGTAGTTTTTTTAAAGTTGTTTTTAAAAAAGGTTGTTTTAAAAAGTAAGAATGAAATTAATAAAAAAAAACATTCACTAGCATATAGAGAGTTTATGAGGTCTGCTTACTGGCTTGGTTTTCAACTAGTGTAGGAATTTTACAGTGTAGCCACCCCCAACTAGATTAATGATCAATAGTTTTTTTCAGTAATTTTGCCTGAAATAAAATGGATTATGATACCTTTGGAGGCAGTAGGTTACCCAATATTAGGTGTTTTGGAACAATGGCAAAAACATACTAACAAAATTATTGTAAAAAATATATACATGTATAACTTCTAAATGATACTTGAATTTCTTTCCAACTCTAAGACTCATGAAAGAAAATAAAATCATAGACTTCAAATGAAGACTGATAAGTATCGGTCATTAAGAAGATAATTCTATTCTTTCTAGTGTTTTCAATAGGAATGGGTGTTGTATTTTATCAAAGGTTTTTTCTACATCTATTGAGATAATCATGTGATTTTTGTTGGTTTGCTTGTTTATATGGTTAATTATGTGGATGGTTTTCCTAATATTGAACCATCCTTGCATTTCTGGTATGAATCCTGCCTGGTCATAATGAGTAACCCTCATGATCAGTTGCTGGAGTCTTTTTGCTAGTATCCTATTTAAGATTTTTCATCTATATTCATTAAGGAGATTGGTCTATAGTTTTCTTTCTCTGTTTTTGACCTGCCTGGCTTTGGGATCACTACCATGTTTGTGTCGTAAAATGAATTTGGTAGAACTCCTTCTTTGCTTTTTCTGTCAAATAATTTGTATAATATTGGGATTAGTTGTTCTTTGAATGTTTGATAGAATTCATTTGTGAATCCATCTGGACCTGGGGACTTTTTCTTTTGGAGTTCTTTGATGGCTTGTTCAATTTCTTTTTCTGATATGGGGTTGTTTAGGTAATTTATTTCTTCCTCTGTTAGTCTAGGCAATTTATATTTTTGTATGTATTCATCCATATCACTTACATTGCCATATTTTTTGCCATATAATTGGGCATAGAAGTTTTTAATGATTGCCTTAATTTCCTCTTCATTAGAGGTGAGGTCTCCCTTTTCATCTTGGATACTGTCAATTTGGTTTTTTCTTTCCTTTTTTTAATGACTGACTAGTACTTTGTCTATTTTATTTGTTTTTTTTCTTCAAAGTACAAGCTTCTAGTCTTATTTATTAAATCAATAGTTCTTTGACTTTAAGTTTCATTAATTTCTCCTTTGATTTTTTGAACCTCTAATTTAGTCTTCAACTGAGGATTTAAAATTTGTTCGCTTTCTAGTTTTTTAATTTGCATGCCCAATTCATTGACCTCTGCCCTTCTTAATTTGTTAATATATGAACTCAAGTATATAAATTTCCTCCAGAGAACTGCTTTGGCTGCATCCCATAGGTTTTGAAAGGATGTCTAATCATTGTAATTTTCTTCAATGAAGTTATTAATTGTTTCTACGATTTTTTCTTTAACCAGTTTTGGAGAATCATATTGCTTAATTTCCAATTAATTTGTCATTTACCTCTCCATGTACCCTTACTAATTATTATTTTTATTACATTGTGATCTGAAAAGATTTCATTTATTATTTCTGCTATTTTATACTTGTTTGCAATGTTTTTATGCCCTAATACATGGTCAATTTTTGTGAATGTACCATGTGCTGCTGAAAAAAAGGAATATTCCTTTTTGTCCCTATTTATTTTTCTCCACATAACACTAACTCTAATTTTTCTAATATCCTAGTGTAAACAACAACATGGAAATAGGTTCTGATCAAGGACACAAGTAATACCCAATGAAATTGCACATTGGCTGCGGAAAGAGTGGGTGGAGGGGAGGGAGGGAAATAATGTGAGTATTGTAACCAAGGAATAATGTTCTACATTGACTAAATAAACTTATTCAAATGGAAAAAAGATAATCCTTAAGGATAATTTAATCAAAGAATATCAGAAATGGGACTTCATAATCTATCTTGTACCATCCTTGCCCAACATACATCCTCATTATGCCATATCTAAAAATTGGTCTCCCGGTAAGTATTACCTGCCATGAAGGAAGTACTAAATATTCTTCATCTTCCATTAATCTTTTCTCTGATTTTCTCATAAATATTTCATGGAGAGCCCAAGCCACAGCATAGACAGTATTGTAGATGGTATAACTCAAGCCAGACATGGCCATGTCAAAATAGCACAGAGGCAAAGTCTCCAAGGATGCATTTGCTGAGCATATCTCTTGCTCTGATTTTTCTGGTTGCTTTGGGCACATAAAAGCTGAAAGCCAGAATCCCCTAAGCAAAATATCATCTGGGTATTTAGATGGTGTAATTGTCTTAAGAAAGGTCTTGAACCCAGGAATTTCACTTGTCAAATAAGAAAATGTGAGAGCCCCGTTGAAAGTATAACCATGGATATATAGTGGCCTCATGGTAATGTCCCAGTGAGATGTGCCAATCCATACCCTCCGGGCAGGAAAAACTGGTGATTGTGAGTATCTCAAAATCATCAATGAATCTGTGTCACCATGGACAACAATCACATTGGTTGATGACATCATGATTCTGGGCATGAAATTGTCATGTGATTCTACTAGTCTTCTCTCACTGACAGGGATCTTCTCTGTGTAGGACACACAAACACCATTCTTTTCCATTTCTCCTCTAATTTTCCAGAGAAATTCCTCACCTCTCAGATCATCTGAGATAATCATACCTATCCAGTTCCATTTAAAATGTACTATTAAGCGAACAACACCTTGGTGAAGAGCAGAGTCCTTGGGGGCCATCTGATAGAGGGAAGGAAACTTGACCCTGTCACAAAGAAGGGAGTCAAATGGACCATAGCTGATCTGGACAAGAAAGAAACATGAATCAGTTAGACCTATGGTAATGATGACAAAAGGGCAGCTAGGTGGTGAATCAAATAAGAGTGCTAAGCCTGGAATCAGAATGACTCATCTTTATGTGTTCAAAACTCATCTCTGACACTTAATATCTGTGTGACCCTGGGAAAATTACTTAACCATGCTTGCCTCAGTTTCTTCATCTATAAAATTAACTTGAGGAGAAAATGCCATACCACTTCAACTTCTTTGTCAAGAAATCCCTAAATATATTTTATTTTTTAAACAAATATTTATTTAGAATATTTTTCCATTGTTCCATGGTTCATGACTTTTCCCACCCTCTCTCATCCCTCCCTGAGCTTATAAGCAATTCCACTGGATTATACATGTATCATTGTTCAAAACCTATTTCCATATTATTCATATTTTAATAGAATGATATTTTAACATCAAAACCCCAATGATATATCCATCAAACCACATGATTGATCATATGTTTTTCTTCTGTATTTCTACTCCCCCACCCCCAGTCCTTTATCTGGGTGTGGAGAGCATCCTTTCTCATTAGATCTTTGCTGGATCATTGCATTGCTACTAGTAGAAATCTGTTTTATTTTATTGTGCCACAATGTATCAATTTCTGTGTACAATGTTCTCCTCTTTCTCCTCATTTTTCTCTGCATCAATTCCTGGAGGTCTTCCCAGTTCACATGGAATTCCTCCAGTTCATCATTCCTTTCAACACAATAGTATTCCATCATCATCAGATACCACAATTTATTCAGCCATTCCTCAATCAATGGACACCCCCTCATATTCTAATTTTTGCCACTACAAAGAGTGCAGCTATAAATGTTTTTGTACAAGTATTTTCCTTATTATCTCTTTGGAGTACCAAACCAGCAGTGGTATGGCTGGATCAAAGGGTAGGCAGTCTTTTAAAGCCCTTTGTGCATAGTTCCAAATTGCCCTCCAAAGGTTGGATTAATTTACAACTCCACCAGCAGTGTATAAGTGTCACAATTTTGCCACATTCCCTCCAACATTTATAACTTTCCTTTGCTTCCATACTGACCAATCTGCTAGGTGTAAGGTGGTACCTAAGACCTGTTTATATTTGCATTTCTCTAATCAGGAGGGATTTAGAACACTTTTTCATGTAATTATTGATAGTTTTGATTTTCTTCAACTGAGAACTGCCTATTCATATCCTACCAGGAGCCATCAAAGACCACACTATTTGACACAGTCACATGTGGAAACCAGGGACTGCAAAGTAGCCCCTAGGAAGAATGGAAACATCCACTGAAACCTCTCTAAGTGACTTTCCTTATTAACATTCCTTTATTATTGGAATTGCTATGGTTATTATTCTTATTTAGCCCCAGGAAAAATAGATGAGAGCAACATGCTTGCAGGGTTAATACAGATGTCCCACTCTATCCTCCAGAATATTACCAGGAGATCCCACTTACAAAATTAAACCTAAGGATTCTTATATACCCACTTAGATAGGACCCTCTTTTCTAGGCATAAAAACTTCTGGCAAATCTGCCATGTTGTTTCGACCCTCTGACCCTGCACTTAGCAACAATGTTTTGTTGACTATCTCCCTAGGCTTTAGATCTGTTGTGTGAGTCTTGAAATTTCTCAGACTTGTGAATGTTAAAAAAAATTCCCCATTGGGGAATTCTCCATTGGAACAATTCCCTACTGGGATCTTTCCCCACTTGGAAAGTGAGAACTCTACTTAGATCAGAAATGGGAAGACCTCTACTCCACCTGTACTTAAGCCTGCTTTAGGGGAGAAAACTCCTTGCTGAACAATGAAAAGTACTTAAACCCGTACTTAAGCCATGCCTATTTTTAGAACTAATACAAAAGGTTGCTAAGTACCTATAAAGGTCAGGCAACTTGTGAATTTACAAGGAACAAAGAACTGGGAAACTTACTCAGAGCTTTCCTGGTGTGAATTACTCAAAAATCCACACCTTCTTAGGTGTGGACTAAGAATGGGCTGTCCTTTGGAAAATGTCTACTGTGATTGGTAGAGGTAACATAGGAGAAATTGCCCTTTAAATAGGAGCTCAGATAGGAGCTCAAGGGTCTCATTCTGAAACATTCAGATGGAGGATTGAGCTGGTGAAAGCAGCTGAGATGATGCTGGCCTGGTGTCACTAGAATCCTTGCTTGGACAGATCTTGTGGTGAGTGATTAGGACTGACTGATCTTTTTTTTTTTTTTTTAGAGCTTAGGCCTGGGTTGGCCAGGGCTGCCTGGGCCAGCCTATTCTTTTCTCATTTATTTCCTTTTCTCTCTCTCTCTCTCTCTCTCTCTCTCTCTCTCTCTCTCTCTCTCTCTCTCTCTCTCTCTCTCTTGCTTTGATTCCTCATTGTATTATTAATTAAAAATCTCTATAAAACCCAGTTGATGGGTATATTCATAATTGGGAATATTTCCCTGGCAACCACCTTATATTTGATTTAAAACAAGACACTGTAGTGGAAACATATTTTCTGTGGTCACAATTTACTCACCCACTCTTATATCTACTACAATTTATATCTTCCACTATTTTACTCACTATAGTTTACAACCTCAACTATTTTAATTATTACAGTTTATGGCTCCCACTCTTTTAAATGCCACATTTGTTAGGTTCCATGGAAATATGTATATTGAAAAATGATTGTGCCAGAAAAGCATGTTCTCACTGAAGCCATAAAATAAATGCAAACTCCATGCAATGGCAGAACACTGAGTGATGCCTAAGCATAAATCTGAGCACTCAGTCATCTCTCATCTCATTATTTGCCTGACCGCTCCACCTAGTCAGAAGGACCCTAAATTTTGAGAGACCACGGGCTTGTCTCTCAAAAATATCTCTTGACCATTTGTCAATTGGGGAATAACTTGATTTTTTGCAAATTTGACTTAGTTCCTTTTATATTTGGGAAATTAAACCTTTGTCAGAGTTTTGTTATAACTTTCCCACAGTGTGTTGCTTTCCTTATAATTTTGGTTGTATTGGTTGTGTTTGTACTAAACCTTTCTAATTTGATGTAATCAAACTCATTCATTTTACATTTTGTAATGTTTTCTATCTCTTGTTTGGTCTTAAATTTCATCTTTTCCCACAAATCTGACAGGAATACTATTTTAAGTTCACCTTATTTACTTATGATTTATTCCCTATATTTAATTCATTTACCCATTCAGAAATTTCTTGGTAGAACATGTGAGATATTGATCTAATCCTAATCTCTCCCATGCTGTTTTCCAGTTTTTTCCAGCAGTTTTTGTCAATAGTGAGTTCTTGTCTCAAAAGCTGGCATCTTTGGGTTTATTGAACACTGAGGTCATTTACCCTTAATCTATTCTATTGATCTACCTTTCTGTCTCTAAACCAGCACCATATTGATTTGATGATCATTGCTGTATAGTACAGTTAAAGATCTGGTACTACTAGGCCCCCATCTTTCAAATTTTTTTTCATTATCTCCCTTGATATTCTTGATCTTTTGTTCTTCTAGGTGAACTTTGTTTTAATGTTTTTTTTAATTCCATAAAAAGGGTTTTTTGGCAGTTCGATAGCTATGTCTCTGAAAAAGCAAATTAATTTGGGTAGGATTGTAATTTTTATTACTTCAGTTGATCCTAAATATGAGCACTTAATGTTTTTTCCAATTATTTAGATCTAGTTTTAATTTTGTGAAAAGTGTTTTATAGTTGTGTTCATATAATTCCTATGTTTGTCTTCACAGATAGATTCCAAATATTTTATATTGTACAGAGTGATTTTAAGTGGAGTTTCTCTTTCTAACTCTTGCTGCTGAGTTTTGTTAGAAATATATAGAAATGCTACTGATTTATGTGAATTTATTTTGTAACCTACAACTTTCCTAAGTTGTTAATTATTTCCACTAGACTTTTAGATAATTTTTCTGGGATTCTTTAAGTATACCATCATATCATCTACAAAAAGTGATGACTTGGTTTCTACATTTCCTACTTTAATCCCTTCAATTCCTTTTTCTTCTCTAATTTCTATGGCTAGAATTTCTAGTACAATATTAAATAATAAAAGTAATACAGGGCATCCTTGCTTCACTTCTGGCCTTATTGGGAAGGCTTCTAACTTGTCCCCATTGCAGGTGATATTTGCTGATGGCTTTAATATATATATTATTAATTATTTTGAGGAATTGTCCTTCTATTCCTATATTTTCTACTGTTTTCAATGGGAATGAGTGTTGTATTTTGTGAATTTTTTTCCCTGCGTCTATTGAGATAATCATGTAATTTCTGTTGGTTTAATTATTGATATGGTCAATTATGTGTACAGTTTTCCTAATATTGAACCATACTTGCATTCCTGGTATAAATCCCACCTGGTCCTAGTGAATAATCCTTGTGATAACATGTTGTAGTCTTTTTTGCTAGTGTTTTATTTAAAATTTTTGCATCTATGTTCATTAAGGAGATTGGTATGTAGCTTTCTTTCTCTGTTTTTGGTGCCTGACTTTGAAATTAATACCATATTTGTGTCATAAAAAGAATTCAGTAAAACTCCTTCTTTGATTATTTTTTCAAATAATTTGTATAGCATTGGGATTAGTTATTCTTTAAATGGTTTGATAGAATTCACTTGTGAATCCATCTGGCCCTGGGCATTTTTTTTTTGGAAGTTCCTTGATAGCTTTTTCAAGTTCTTTTTCTGAGATGGGAATATTTAAGTATTCCATTTTCTCTTTTGTTAATCTAGGCAATTTATGTTTTTGCAAATAGTTACCCATTTCACCTAGATTGGCATATTTATTGCCAGATAATTGGGCAAAATAATTCTTAACAATTACCTTAATTTGCTGTTCATTAGAGGTGAGATCACACTTTTCATCTTTGATACTGTTTATTTGATTCTCTTCTTTCTTGTTTTTTATTAGATTAACCAGTTCTTTATTTATTTTATTTTTTCAAAGTACCAGCTTCTAGTCTTATTTATTAGTTCAATAGTTCTTTTGCTTTCAATTTTATTAATTTCTCCTTTAATTTTTTAGGATTTCCAATTTAGTTTTTATCTGGGGAATTTAAATTTGTTCTTTTATTCTAATTTTGAAAATTGCAAGCCCGATTCATTGATCTTTCCCCCTCTCTATTTTGCTGAGATAGGCACACAGAAATATAAAATTTCCCCTTTGGCTCTATCCCATACATTTGGATGTGTTGTCACTTCATTGTCCTTCTCTTTAATGAAGGCTTCAATTGTTTTGATGATTTCTTTTTTGACCCACCAGTTTTGGAGAATGAGATTTCCAATGAAATTTTAAATTTGCCTTTCCATGGGCCCGTGTTAATTATAATTTTTATCACATTTTGATCTGGAAAATGTTGCATTTATTATTTCTGGTTTTCTGCATTTGTTTGCAATATTTCTATACCCTAGTAATGGTTGATCTTTGTATATATACATGTACTGCTAAGAAGATATATTCCTTTTTATCCCTATTCAATTTTCTCTAGATATCTATTAACTCTAAATTTTTTAACATTTCATTCCCTTCCCTTACTTCTTTCTTATTTATTTTTTGGTTTAGTCCTGAAAGGGGAAGTTGGAGATCCCCACTAGAATAGTCTTAGTATCAATTTCCTTTTTAGACTCATTTAATTTCTCCTTTAGAAATTAAGATGCTATGCCATTTGGTTAATAAATGTTTAGTAATGATATTACTTCATTGTTTATAGTATCTTTCAGCAAAATGTAATTTTCTTCTTTTTCTCTTGTAATCAGATCAATTTGGACTTTAGCTTTGTCTGTAATCATGATTGCTACTCCTGCTTTTTTCTATTTTAGATGATGCATAATAAATTTTGCTCTAGCCTTTTACCTTTAATCTGTGTGTCACCCTGCCTCAAATGTGTTTCTTGTGAACAATATAAAGTTGAATTATGGTTTTTAATCTACTCTGCTATCCACATCCATTTTATGGGTGAGTTTTTCCTATTAACATTCAGTGTTTTGATTGCTGTGTATTGTCCTTAATCAGATTATCCCCTTTAGATTCTGCTCTATTCCATTTCTCTCTGTTTCTCATCACCAGTATTTTGTTTTTTTGTCACCTTCCTTGTCACTCCCTCAAATTACCTTCCTCTCTCCTTATTTTATTTCCCTTTTATTTCTCTGTAGAGTAAAATAGAATTCTATACCCTAATGAGTAGGGTAAGATGAGTATACTTGTTTTTCCCTGTCTGAACCAGTTAAATGAAAGTAATCTTAAGCATTGTCCTTCACCACCCTTATCCTCCCTTCTCTGTAATGATTTTTCATGCCCCTTTATAAAATTTACCCCATTCTATCTTTCTCTACTTTTCTCCCAGTGCAACCTACTCTTTCAGCCCTTGATTGATTTTTTACATATCATTCATATGAATATATCATGTCACACATACATGTTGTTCCATTTTACATTTACATACATATCATATCATCATATACATATCATAATCAGCTTGCTTCTCCATTTTCTTTCTGAGTAAATTCCTTCTATCTTCTCTACTACTAAGAGTAATTTTTGAGAATTACAGAAATTCTCTTTACTTGTAGACATATAAACATTTTGACCTTAATGAGTTCCTTGAATTGTCTCTTTCTTATTTACCTTTTTGGGCTTCTCTTGTGTCTTGTGTTAAGACTTCAATTTTTTTATTAGGTCTGGTTTATTTCTCAGTAATGCCTGGAAATCTTCTATTAAGTGTATGTCCATTTCCCCCTGAAAGAATAAACTCATTTTGCTAGTTAGGTGACTCTGTGTTACAAACCCAAATCTTTTGCCTTCCTGAATATCATATTCCATGCCTTTTGATCCTTAAGCAGCCATATCCTGTGTCATCCTGATTGTATCTCCATGGTATTTAAATGTTTTTTTTCTGGCTTCTTGAAGTATTTTCTCCTTAGCTTGGTGGCTCTTGAATTTAGCTATTACATTCCTGGAAGTCATCAATTGAGAATTTCTTTTTGGAGGTGATCTGTGAATTCTTTCCATTTCTATTTTATTGTCTTGTTTAAGGATCTCTGGGAAGTTATTTTTGATAATTTCTTGTAATATGATATCCAATGTTTTTTCTTGATCATGGCTTTTAGGTAGTCCAATAATTCTCAAATTGTGTCTCCTAGCTCTATTCCCTAGGTCAATTGTTTTTGCAATTAAATATGTGATGTTTCCCCTCTGACTTTACATTCTTTTGATTCTGCTTTATTGTTTTTTAACTTCTCATGAAATCCTTAGTTTCTAGATGGTCAATTCTGACTTTTAAGACCTGATTTTCCTCTGTCAGTTTTGGTTCTCTTTTTTATTTGGCCCATTTTCTGCATCACTTTTATTTCTCCTTGCATCACTTTTCTTTCTTTTGGCATCACTTTCATTTCTCTTCCCTACTTTTCCTCTCCCTCTCTTAAATTACTTTTGAAGTATTTTTGGAGTTCTTCCAGAAACTGTGCCCAATCCATATTTTTCTTTTGAACTTTGCATGTATTTCCTTTGGCTTCCATTGACCCCTTCTGTGTCTGTATCTTACTCTTTGACCCCATAAAGATTCTTTAGAATTATGTGATTTTTTGTTGTTTGTTCATTTTTCTTATCTGGTTGTAGGTAGGCTCTGTTTTCTGGGAAGTTTCAGGTACTCTCTTAAACTTCAGTCCTTGCTAGATGTTATTCTAAGCTTATTTTCTGGGTTTTTACCAGTTTCATTTCTTGGGGTATGATGTGATGATCTGAGGGCTGAGAGCTCTCAGAGCCACCTTCCAATGCTGATTCAATTTACCTTTGAGATGCTGATGGTTTAAGTACTTGTCTTAGGTTTGGGTGCTTTGTTCTCACTCTGAACTTGATCAGGTTAGGGGCTGAACAAACTCTAGCCCCAGGCTTAGATTCACATTTTTGGTCTCACTGTATGCCTGATGCAATCAGGCACACCCTTGATTACCTCATCCTGGAACTCCATGCTTAGTTTTGGGCAAAAAGATTCAGTCCCTCTCCCTGGTCCTGTGAATTGTGTCCTCATCCCAAACTGTGAAGTCTTGATTTCAAGCCCAGACTGGGATTCTTGACTTTGCTCTAGGCTGACACAAATCATCCCACTTTAGTCCAGATTGGGATTCCTGACTCCTCCATAGGCTTGAAATGTCAAGGGTTTGGGTTGCCTTGTACCTCTATTTGCTCAGGCAGGTTCTTAGGCTATGAATCAAGCCATAATCAAAGAAAGCACCTAGAAATTGTGAAGATTAAAACTCCCCTGCCATTTTTTTAGATTTAATCACCAAAACTATAAACATTTCACTTAACCATTTAAGGGGGGAGGTCTGTGACCCACGTGTGTGATAGTGTGTGACAAATCAGAATCAAACTGACTGCCCCCAGAGGCAGTCCTAAGCAAAGCTTGACTGTATTTGGTAGACTGTATTATCATTAAATTAACTGTAATTGGTAGACATAAAAGTGGAGGAAGGAACAGGAAGTGATGCAAAAGAAAGTATCTTTAAAAGGGAATTACAACTTCCTGTGAGGTACTTTATTTTCTTCTGGAGTTCTGAGTTTGAGTTTGAGGCTGATGAAGAATTTGCTGACTGGACCTGAGACCCTGTACTTGGTGAGACTGTCCTTAAAGCTCTCCCTTTGAACTGACACACGGTGAGTGAAAGAGCTGATTTATTTCCTGAATTTCTTAAGAGACTAGCCTCAGGAGTGACCTATCTTCTTGAGAGAGGCTCCCTTGAATCCTCAGGTCCTTGGCTCAAAGTTGAGGCCTCTCCGGCTAAGGACTAAACTCCCTTGACTGTTTTTGTTTTTTTTTTAAACCCTTACCTTCCATCTTGGGATAAATATTGGGTATTGGTTCCAAGGCAGAAGAGAGGTAATGACTAGGCAATTGGGGTTAAGTGACATGTCCAGGATCACACAACTGGGAAGTGTCTGAGGTCAGATTTGAATCTTGGACTTCCAATCTCTAGTCCTGGCTCTCGATCCACTGAGTTACCCAGCTGCCCCCTCCCCTGCCTGTTTTTGAGTCAGGGGTCAGAGCAAAATATTTAGTGTGTAAAAAAAGATATCTAACCCTATCCTCTCCCTGATTTTCTTACTTCACTCTTTTATATTTTGTAAATAAATTGTAAATAAATCTCTTTGGGATCTCATAAGATTCCTGGAGACCCTATTTTAAATATTCTAGTCCAATATTTTATATAAAACTCATTTAAGTCTCCCCCTTACATTTATTTGGCTGACCACATTGGTTGTGACAAAATACCTTCAATCTTCCTAACTTTTCTTGACTTTTCCTTGACTTTTGTTACTATCCTTGTTAGCTTTTAATAGATTATTTTGACAATGCACAGCTGCAGATGTAAGTTCATTTTTCTCTCTCTTTCCCCCTTAAATATAAATAGAACATAGCCATTTTTAATCTTAGTGGCTGGACCCTGAGATGCCACCTGGGGAAACTGTTCCCAAACCCACACCTCTGGCAAATGACTCAATTAGCAGACCCTCAGGTTTTTACCTGGGGAGGATGCTATCTTTCAGCTACATTGCTGGCAGTGAGCTGGCTGGTTTGGCTTACAGGCAGCAAATAGACTGTTTCTTAATTACACTGTGAGGGCAAAAACCTGGGGGAAAGCTTTCACTCCCTTTCAAGAGAGAAAGTAATTCTACTCTACCCCAACAGAATTTTGTCTGGTAGCCTAAAATCTCTGATAAAACAAAACTAAACAAAATAAAACTGCAGTTGATTTTTTACTAGAGTGATTAAGTTAAAATTAACAAAGTTTTAGCTTTTTTTTTTTACTTCTGAAAATCTCTTTTTTCCCAAACCTCGCTGTTTCTAGAGTTAAATTAAGTGAGAAGTAAAACATGGGGAGATCAGTCAGGAAGAGTAGGGTTAAAGTAACAACAACAAAAAAAAACTGGTCCATTTTTCCTAAGAGGCTTTTATAGCCCAAATAAGATAAAAAATAATTTATAAAAAAATTTTTGCCCCAGGCCATACAAAAGAAAAGCAGCCTGGAAGCTCATTCCTGGAGGCATATGGTAGAAACACATGGTTCTAGCATTTTACCCTGAGGGGGAAGTCAGCTGCTTCCTGTTGCCCCACCTATATTTGGCCCCCAACAAAAGGTTTCCTCTCCCACTCTCCAACCATGGAGTTAATTAAATCAAGGTGTGACATCTTTAAAGGAACCACACCCTTACCTTTAATTTTCACACCCTGACTTTAACCCCTAGCTAGTAGCATCATCTACTGAGAAAATCCAGAATTACAAGCAATTTAATAAATTATAAACAAATATATATACAATATATATTAATATGTATTAATATATTATTGATATATAATAATATTTTATTATATACATATATAATAAAAATGGATACTACTCCACATAAAAGCCTTCTGGATTTTTCCCAATTGGGAACCCTAAAGGTTTCAGAATGCCTCCTATTCCTTATGTTCTTAGATAATTTTACTTTTCTATTCCTAAATGTTATGACAAGAAATGCTAACATGCAAAAAATTAAAACTGAATTGCAGGCCAACATGCAAATTCAATTGGACAATTTCAAATACTTCTTACATGGTTGAATGGCAAATACTGACCCCATCCAAAACATATCTAATTTTTACAAGCCTGTTCCTGAACCATTAAGAGAGGTAAATCCTATTTCCCCCAGAATAGAGATGGAAGAACCTCTCCTATATCCCAGATGCAGAACCACCTCTCTCATGCTCTATAACTCCTGCTTAATCTTATCCCCCTTCTCCTTCTCCTGATGACTTACCCTCTCCTGTCCCTTCTCCCATTCAACTACCAGTTCCATCCCTGAGAAAGTATCAAAAGTAACAAAACTGTTCCTCCCCAAGCTGCTTTACCTTTTCCCAATTCCAATAAATTCCTTTTCCCCTTAAAGTAAGTGCCAAAAGTAGGACACAATGGGGATGTAGTAACCCTAAGACACCACATACCTTTTACTCCACAAAAATAAATGAATTGACATGCAATGTTCCCAGTTATGAAGAAGATCTATTTCTGGTAACAAAAAAGAAGGCTGACATATTTTTTTTCAATATAATACATCTTATAAAGGCATTGAAAATTCACTCCAGGCTTTTTCAAAGGAATGTGAGGAAAAAAATCATTTCTCAGGTCAATAAAATCTGAGGGCATGATGTTCACAATAGTCAGCACACCGGCCATCTCAAGATCCTGATTGGGATTATAACAACTCTGAAGACTATTTGAAATTATATCATTGTAGGGAGGCTATTCTAATAGCAATGAGAGATTGTTCTGAAAATACGGATACATGGACAAATTTTGAAAACCTTAAGAAATCAGATGATGAGACACCCTCCAAATTCATGGATAGGGTCATTAAGTTTGAGGGTTGGTACCTATACTTTGACCTTTCTAAAGAAAAGGATATTAGACAAATTAGGAGACACTTTGTCCACAACTCTTGAAAAGTAGTCAGAAATTATTTTAAAGCTCATTGCCCAAGGTGGCCTGAGATGGATCATGAAGAGTTTGAGAAAAACTGTTTATGTTTCAAAAGACAACAAAGAAAAACAGGAAGAGACTAATGATTTCATGGAAACAATTAGGAAAGAACTAAAGTATTTAAGAGATAGGATTTATAAATAGGAAAAAAGGCATGATACTCAACCAATGGCACTTGCACCTGTCCAAGAATCTAACTATCGATCCCTTACTTGCTACTTCTGTGAGAAGGGCCACAAAATGGTAAACTGTGGGAATTTATTCAAGGCAATCAAAATAATATGCATTTTAATAACAACTGCAGAAATAACAATTATAGAAATAATAACTATAATAATGATTATAGGAATCACAATTTTAGGAATGATAACAAGTTTAGGAATAGAAATTGGGAAAATGTTAACTCAATCTAACTCATGCCACAACAGTATATTTTAAGTGGAGCTTGTCCCCAAACTACTCAAGGTGCTAATGCCCCTTAGGGGGAGTCCAAGGAAGTACCCAAATACTATGAAGGTGTATAGCAGGGTTGGGACACAGGAATCCGAGGATACAACCTTTGATTTTCTGGACCCCAATGTTTTACTGTCCATTGTCCCTATCCAGTGCCCCCCCCATACTGATGAGCCCCATGTTACCTTAAAGGTTGGTAACACCTATTATGATTGTCTTTTGGACACTGAAGTTTCCAGGTCTCTGTATTAAAGAGTACACCTGATTCAGATTTCAATTCCATTGGCTCAGTGAATGTAATGGGGATGTCAAGGAAACCCCAAAAGGTTAAAAAGCTCTGCCCTAGATTGGTGTGTGTAGGACCCCTAGAAGTACAGCATTTTTTCCTCTTGATGCCTGGCTCCCCTATAAATTTGGCTGGGGAGAGCTCTTTTATGCAAGCTCAGAGACACAATAACTTGCTCTCCAGGTGGCTCCATATCACTGGAATTGCCTAAGGAATCCTTAACTTTGCTCAGTGTACTTCTTTCAAACACTCATAAGATGAAGGAATCTCAGACTTTTGAAATCCCAGCCAATATACCTGAGTCTCTCTGGGCCACATCATCTTCTGATGTTGGACTACTTAAATTGGCTATCCTTGTCCAAATTAAAACTAAATGTAGCCCACCTCCTTCCATTCCTCAGTACCTTCTCTCAAAGAAGGCAATAGAGGGTATTACCCCTGTAATAAATTCATTAATTAAATAAAGCATTATAATTCCCTGTAAATCTGAATACAATACGCCCATTCTGCCCATTAAAAAGCCAAAATTGGATGCCCATTATCACCTCTACTATTTGACATTGTACTAGAAACACTAGCAGTAGCAATTAGAGAAGAAAAAGAAATTGAAGGCATCAAAATAGGCAAGGAGGAGACCAAGTTATCACTCTTTGCAGATGACATGATGGTCTACTTAAAGAATCCTAGAGATTCAACCAAAAAACTAATTGAAATAATCAACAAATTTAGCAAAGTTGCAGGATACAAAATAAACCCGCATAAGTCATCAGCATTTCTATACATCTCCAACACAGCTCAGCAACAAAAACTAGAAAGAGAAATCCCGTTCAAAATCACCTTAGACAAAATAAAATACCTAGGAATCTATCTCCCGAGACAAACACAGGAACTATATGAACACAACTACAAAACCCTCTCCACACAACTAAAACTAGACTTGAGCAATTGGAAAAACATTAACTTCTCATGGGTAGGACGAGCCAATCTAGTAAAAATGATGATCCTACCCAAACTTATCTATCTATTTAGCGCCATACCCATAGAACTTCCAAATAAATTTTTTACTGATCTAGAAAAAAACATAACAAAGTTCATTTGGAAGAACAAAGTATCAAGGATATCCAGGGAAATAATGAAAAAATACAAAGGAAGGGGGCCTTGCAGTCCCAGATCTCAAGCTATATTATAAAGCAGTGGTCATCAAAACAATTTGGTACTGGCTAAGAGACAGAAAGGAGGATCAGTGGAATAGACTTGGGGTAAGTGACCTGAGCAAGACAGTCTATGTCAAACCCAAAGACCCCAACTTTGGGGACAAAAATCCACTATTTGACAAAAACTGCTGGGAAAACTGGAAGACAGTGTGGGAGAGATTAGGTTTGGATCAACACCTCACACCCTACACCAAGATAAACTCAGAATGGGCGAATGACTTGAACATAAAGAAGGAAACTATAAGTAAATTAGGCAAACACAGAATTGTATACATGTCAGACCTTTGGGAAGGGAAAGACTTTAAAACCAAGCAAGACATAGAAAGAGTCACAAAATGTAAAATAAATAATTTTGACTACATCAAATTAAAAAGCTTTTGTACAAACAAAACCAATATAACTAAAATCAGAAGGGAAGCAACAAATTGGGAAATAATCTTCATAAAAACCTCTGACAAATGTTTAATTACTCAAATTTATAAAGAGCTAAATCAAGTGTACAAAAAATCAAGCCATTCTCCAATTGATAAATGGGCAAGGGACATGGATAGGCAGTTCTCAGCCAAAAAAATCAAAACTATTAATAAGCACATGAAAAAGTATTCTAAATCTCTTATAATCAGAGAGATGCAAATCAAAACAACTCTGAGGTATCACCTCACACCTAGCAAATTGGCTAACATGACAGCAGAGGAAAGCAGTGAATGCTGGAGGGGACATGGCAAAGTAGGGACATTAATTCATCTCTGGTGGAGTTGTGAATTGATCCAACAATTCTGGAGGGAAATTTGGAACTATACCCAAAGGGTGATAAAAGACTGTCTGCCATTTGATCCAGCCATGGCACTGCTGGGTTTGTACCCCAAAGTGTTAGATTTAAATTAGTTTTTGAGTGTTAAATAGTTTTAGATAAGAGAGTGGGAGCCATAAAATGTGATAATTAAAATGTTTGGGAACAAGGGAAATATATAACAATTATGACCACTGAAATATGTTTTCTACTGTGTCTTGGGTTTATATAAATATAAGATGGTCGCTAGGGAATATATTCCCAATTTATGAATATGCCCAAGCCAACTGGGTTTTATAGAGAAATTTAATTTATAATACACTGATTAATCAATAGAAAAAGAGAGAAAGTAAGAAAGGAATAAGAATGAAGGGCCTCAAGCCAATAAGGCCTAGACCTCAGTCCTAAGAGATAAATCAGTCAGTTGGTTTTATCACTCACCCAAGATCTCTCTAGGTAAGGTCTTCTCATGCCAACCTCAGGCTCCACCTTCAAGAGAGCCTCCTTTCAAGAAATGTTTCCAGAAAATTCTCCTCCTGACTCCTCCTGAGTTCACCTTCCACTGCCTCCTTCAAGACCTCTCCAGGAGCTCTCCCTCCAGGACCTCTCTCCTCTCAGACCTCCTCCAGAGCATCAACCTCCCTCTCTTTAAGCAAACAATCTAAGTTCCCTCCCCTCAGTTCTCACATCTACCAATCACTGTCGATGTCTCCCCTGTGCCAATGGTGGCTCTAGCTTAACCTAGGACTGCCCAGAAGTCTGTTCCCTTTGCACATGTCTGTTGAAGGTCATATTCTCAAATAATTAAATCTTGATCTTTGCTGCAGCCCTTCCTAAATCCTGTTACTCTGAGTAGGGTGGAGATTGTAGTTTCCAAGACCTGGTTCTGTCATTCCTAGTATCTCTATTGTATCAATTCTAAAATCAATCATGACTCAAAGAACTTCCTGTTCTATGCTTAAGCATAGGTCAAAGCCCTTTCCATTGTTTAGCAAAAGGTTTCTGTCCTAAAGTAGACTTAAGTAGAAGGATCCTCCCATGCCAAGGAGTTTCATATTCCAATAGAGTTCTTACTATCAGTAGGAAATTTTTTCAAGTATGAAATTTCCCAATGGGGAAATTTCCAACATTCATAAGTCTAAGAAATTTTAAGGTTTACAAAAGAGATAATAAGGAAAAAGACTTGTACAAGAATATTCATAGCTGCACTCTTTGTGGTGGCCAAGAATTGGAAAATGAGGGGATGCCCTTCAATTGGGGAATGGCTGAACAAATTGTGGTATATGTTGGTGATGGAATACTATTGTGCTCAAAGGAATAATAAGGTGGATGAATTCCATGGAGACTGGAACAACCTCCAGGAAGTGATGCAGAGAGAAAGGAGCAGAACCAGGAAAACATTGTACACAGAGACTAATACACTGTGGTACAATCGAAGGTAATGGACTTCTCCATTAGGGTCAATGCAATGTCCCTGAACAACTTGCAGGGATCTAAAAAACACTATCCACAAGCAGAGGATAAACTGTGGGAGTTAAAACACTGATGAAAAGCAACTGCTTGACTACAGGGGCTGAGGGGAAATGACTGAGGAAAGACTCTAAATGAACACTCTAGTGCAAATACCAACAACATGGAAATGGGTTCGAATCAAGAACACATGTGACACCCAGTGGAATCGTGCATCAGCTATGGGAGTGGTGGTGGGAGGGGGGTGGGGAGAGGAAGAGAAAATGATCATTGTTTCCAATGAATAATGTTTGTAAATGACCAAATAAAATAATGTTTTTTTAAAAAAAGCCAAAATTGGGGCCTGATGGCCAGCATCTCTATCGATTTGTACAGGATCTTAGAACTGTGAACAATCACGTTATAAAAACACCCTGTAGTTTCCAACATAGATACTATTATTTCTTCTATTCCTAGCATAGCTACATACTTTACAGTAGTGGACTTGTGTTCAGCCTTCTTTTCTATACCTTATACATGAGGATTACAGGCATATCTTTGCTTTCACCTGGAAGGGCTCTCAGTGGATATGGGTTCCTTTGCTTCAAAAGTACATGGAAAGTCCTGGCTTTTTTGCACAAATTTTGAGCCAAGACACAGACAATATAAAATTTTAAAACAGTATGTTAATTAAATATGTAGATGATCTACTCTTGGCTTCAACAAATGCTGAAGTGTGCTAAGAGGATAGAAAGCACCTCCTCTTGGAACTACATAAAAGAGGACACAAGATATGGAAGGAAAAAGTTCAGCAGTGTCTCCCCAAAGTAGAATATTTGGGCTGATTTTAACTACTGGTGTCTGTTCTATTTCTCTTAGGTGCATTGAAAATATCCAAAAATTAAGTGCTCCTACCACTAAAAACAATTGAGGGAGATTCTTGGAGCAACAGGATTTTGTCAGCAGTGGATCCCTTTCTATGGGAAAATCTCTAAGTCCCTTGTAGCACTCACAAAAAAAAACTCAGTCCTTGAACCCCTTAAATTAGAAATGGAACACCTAATAGCTGTTTCAAATTTAAAACAGTCTATTCTGTCTGCCTCTGCTCTAGGCAACCAAATTATGATAAACCATTTACCCTATATGTATATGAACAGAAAGGGCTAGTTTCAGGTGTTCTAACTTCAACTTTTGGGACCTGCTAAACTTCCAGTAGCCTATTATTCAACCTAGCTGGACCCAGTAGCTTCTGGAGCACCACCATGCATTATATGAGCAACTTCCATGGCCTTCTTAGTAACCAAATAAGCCAATCTGGTATTGGGGTGCCCTCTGACCAACATGAGGTCAAGGCATTGTTAAGACACAGGACACAGGCATTTACTGACCAAAGGATTACTAGGAATGAGATAAACCTATTAAACAATAAACATATCACACTAAAATGCTGTGGAATCCTTTATCCTGCAATCTTCCTCCCTGATTTGCCAACTTCCAGAGGACCTTTACATGATTTTACATCTTTAGTGTCCATTGCTGATAAACATCATAATGACTTATTGGATACCCCTTTGGATAATTCGGATTTAATATTATTTACAGATTGTTCTTCATTTATGAAAGATGGCGTGCTCTATACAGGAGCTGCAGTTGTTACCGAATTTGATACTCTCTGGTCAGCTTCCTTACCCTCAAATGTAAGTGCACAAGGTGCAGAATATGCCTATATCATTGCAAAGGAAAAAAGAGTCACAATTTACACAGACTCCCACTACACCTTTGGCATATGTCATACTGTTGGCATGCTATGGCTCCAGAAGGAATTCTTAACATCACCTGGAAAATGTATTGCCAATAGAAGACTTATTATTGAACTTCTTTCTGCCATCCAGCTCCCTGAAGCCATACCTGTCATTCACTGCTCTGAACACACAGGTGGCACTGACCCTGTCTCCAGGGGAAATAACCAAGCAGATATCACAGTCAAACTAGCAGTCTTAGAAGGACCTGAACTAATTCTGCCACTAACAATTACCGATGATTTGGATCTATTCCTTTGCTATAATGACAAGGAAGTGGGAAAATGGAAGCAAAAAGTTGAATCAAAACAGATTAATAGAGTACAGGTGTAATTTGAAGGAAAACCCTTGCTCTCTAGGAGTTTTTATCAACAAATTTACCATCTACTCATAAAAATGTTCACTTTGGCACCCAGGGCATTGTGGACTCTGTTAAAAGAGTATGTATAGCCATCCAGTATAACTACTATAGCCTCTAAAGTATGTACAGCCTGCCCTATCTGCCAGGCTTTTAATCAGCAAGTTTTTCATGGAAAAGCCTTTGGTGGACACCCTCTCACTTACACACTGTTTGAATGTTTACAAATTGGTTTTATTTTTATGCCAAAAGCTGGACAGTATATATTTTATTTGATCATGGTCAATTAGTTGACTAGGTAGCCTGTAGCATTTCCTACTGCTTGGGCCACATCTGCTTTTGTTGCCAGAGCCTTTTAAAAGAAACCATTCCCTGTTTTTGGCCTGCCAGCACATATTGACTCAGATAGAGGAACTCATTTTACTGATTCAGTTTTATCACAAATTTATTCATGTTTGCAGATAACTCCTAAATTGCATACACCACATCATCCCCAGAGCTCCAGCCAAGTTGAACAAATGAATAAAGAACTTAAAACTGTGATTGGCAAATTGTGCATGGAGACACATTTAAAATGGCCTGAAATTCTACCTCTTGCCCTTTTTTATCTCAGAAGCAGACACAGGGTTATTTACACATCTCACCATTTGAGATGCTATTTGGACATCCATCTATTCAGGTACAACCATTAACTCTGACTATACCTCATTGTTAGGAGGGTATACAACAATTGCTACATATATCAGACTATTACAAACAAAATTGTGAGAACTCCATGACTCTTGAGCTGCTGTTCAGGGAGGCCCCATAGACTTCTCACTTCATGATTCAAACCCAGGTGATAGTGTGTACATAAAGTATTTCAAATATACTGGGTCAATTGAACCTGCTGATGATGGACCATTCCAAGTTCTATTACACTGACATTATACTGACAGCTATTAAAATTGGGGAGAGGGACTCATGGATTCATTGTAGCCATGTAAAATGAGTACTCTCTGTTAATAATGAATAATTACTTGTACTGATTGTATTTGATCATTGATTATGATAAAACTTTCCTATTAATGGATCTGTACTATTTTGTTGCATTTTATTTGTGCCATACAGTATTTGTGCCATACAGATTTTTTCTCCCATTTTTTGTATTTGAAGCACATGTCACCAGTATTGAGAAGATCTTCTTTTAATTATTTTTGATTTTTGCAATAGAATAAGCTATAATGTCCATTTACCTAGCATATAAATGTATACCCCAAAGCTTTAGAGTATGGAAAACTGCCATTTATTGATAAATGTTATGGGACTGTGATTAATGATTGTGTCTGATTCTAGGAAGTGGGATCAAAAAAGGAGCACAGACTTCATCTCTATAGTGCCATAGAAGCTGGGATTGATGAACTTCTATGCCAATACAAAAGGACTTGAACCTAGTATGAGACTCAAGGTTGCAGTGCTTGACATATGTTAAGATGCAGGATTCCTTGAACCACACTCCTTGTGAAATACTTTCTATCAAAGTACCTAACAATTGGCTCTTCTGGCTCCCCTATCCCTGAGAAATGATGAAAGATCAGACCAGGGAATTGCACTTCCCTTTGACACAGAAATCTAGTCCTTTTTTCTCTCTTATAGTATGGCAACTTCCTGTAGTCCTGGATTATAATGGGTAAATACAATATTACTTCATTTTTTCCTACAGATTTGTGGGGCAGAAATTTAATTTAATTAGACCCTAATACAAGGGCCTGTTATGAATTTATTTTTGTTTTATTCAAGAATTTTATTCAGAAATCTCCCCTTACAAAATCATATTTCAAGAAATAATTAAAGAACATTACACTTATAACCTAGACCCAGAAAGAAAAAAATGGAAATAGAAATAGTCATCAATCACTTTATAAAAGAGTTTCCACAGTGAAAACTGCCAGGAATATTATAGCTAAATTCCAGAGCAAAGAAGAAATAATTCAAGAAGCCAGAACGAAATCATAAATCATCATGCAGCCACAGTCAAGAGAGCACATGATTTAGGAGTGGTGGGCTTAGATCATGACATTTCAAAAGAAAAAAAGTTAGAATTACAATCAAGAATAACCTATGGTGCAAAATGTATTATCATTATTCAAGAAAAAATATAGATACTCAATGATGAAAAGACTTGGAAGGATTCCTGATGAAATGAGCAAGCTATATAGAAACTGACTTTCCAATATCAGAGTCAACTGAGGCATAGAAGTCTATATATGAAAGATATATCATAAGGAACTCAAGTTTAAACTGTTTATATTTCCACATGGGAAGAGGATACATGTAACTGCTAAGAATTTATCATTATTAAGGCAATCAAAAGGATTCTACACACACAAGGATATGAGAATGAATTTGTCATTTTGAGGTGATGCAAAAAAATTCAGGAGTAAAATGAATGGCTTAAATGATACTGAAAGATGAAACACATAGAGTGAAATGTAGTATAGTGATCGATCATTGAACTGTAAGTCTAGGGATGCCATTTCTTGTCCCTACTCTTGCACCAATGAATTGGAGGATGAGGAATAAACATTTTAACTTTTCCAGTCTTCAGTGACTACATCTCTGTAATGGACAAGAATATCCAGGTTTCCTCTCAGATTATTTCATGAGTTGGAAACTAAATGACTTCAATTCTATTTTTAGCTTACACTCTGGTTAATGTTGCAGGAGAGGTTCACTTTTCCTGATGATTAAGGCAACTCCATGGTGCAGCAATGAGAACATTAAACTAATGTCAAGGAGACCTGAGGTTAAATTCTGCCATAGGAACTTATTAGTTTCAGGATTTTGACAAGCTACTTAGCTTTTCTATGTCTCAGAATCCACCTTTGTAAAATGTGGCTGATAATAGCATGTACCTGAAAGGTTTGTTGTGAAGACAAAAGAGATACTTCTGTAAAACACTTTTAAAACCTTAAAGCATTTCATAATTCCTATTTTCATTGTTGCTATTATTATTATTATTATTATTATTTTGGTTTCAAAAGACACGGAATATTTCAGGTTCATTATGACTCACCTGTGGATACTTGTAGAGGTTGAGCAGGGTCCCCATCTGGACAGAGAGAGCTGAGGTGACCCCTCCAATAACAGCCACAGACCTGTCCTGCTCCCAGCAGCTATAGTTAGGGATGGGCTGATCCTCTCCAGAGAGCCAATGCAGGGAGCTCTCCAAGGTTCTCTCATCACTGTGGTAGGTGTTGTAGAGGTGGAATCCCAGGGAAATGTTGGGCAAAAGTTTGGGATCCTTGTTAATCTCCTCTACAGCAAACAGTACTGATAGGGCCTGCTGATAATTTTTGTGCAGCCATCTACGGGGGTGTGATAAAATATTAATAAAGTTTTCAAAAAGAATAATTTTCAGAAGGAAGAGTTCCCCAGCCAGGCAAGTCAAATAATATATAACTAATGAAGGACTTCAATAGTTTTTCAGCTCATTTCATTTGTATTATAAACATACATTTCCCATGTTCCTTGTTCCAATATTCTTCCCCTTTTCTGAGTACTGAGATAGTGTTGACTACTGACTTTAAGATCTTATGTGATTCTATCTGTCTGAGTCACTCACTCATTCCACAATAGGCATGGAATATGGGTATATATTAGATCCTGTAGAGAATCTGCATCATCTTTGACTCCTGAAAGCATATATCACAATGGGGGACAGAATATATAGATCAGTAAATGTAATGTGAGGGGAAAGGGATATGTTAAAGGTCAATGGCACTGACATCTAAGAAAGATGAGTAGAGGTAGACCACATACTCCTGAAGAAAGAAGGGAAGGCTCTATGGAGGGCATTATGGCTCACAAAAGGTGAGGATTAATTTAATATATGAGTATTTGTGGAAGAGGAGAGGAAATTATACAAACACTCATATAGGTATCAGAAAAAAGGTACTGTGAATTTGGGCTTTGGGTATAAGATGAAGGTCCTGCATGACCTTTCCAAAACAAGATAAGGACTTCACTCAGCCTTCCTTTTTCCTAACTCCCTTCCTTTCTGGTGCAGGTACTAAGACTTGAAAAATTGTCTTTTAAAAGATTTCTGCTTAGTAAGTTTTTAACCAAGAAGTCAATAAAAAAGAAAAAGATAACTATTATTTTGACAATGTTATAAAAATATATCTAACCAGTAAGATTCAACCAGTAGATTCCACATCTCAGAAAATCTGGTCCTGTTTTAACAGAGGCCAAAGTATTACAGGTCAGAATCAATTAATGTGAAAACACCCACAAAATTTTCAGTTCTGTTTAGAGAAGTAACTTGCTTGGTTTCTGGGAATTTCAGATTCTATGTCCCTTCTTTCCTGCTCTGTTTATTTTCTATTTAATTTGAATGAGTGATGACAGAAGAAGAACCACTGCTTTTATAAAGGAGTGCTATTCTTAGAAGAAAATTGAAAGACTGCATGGTCATTTTATTAAAGGATGTGTCAATGACATTGTCTCTGGTCAAAGACCTTGAGAAGAGGATGGCTCTTTTTAAACAGATTTTAGGGAATAATAACAAAGAACCAAACAGTGAGTGGCATCGTGGAGTTAAAGACAATATGACTCATTACAGAGCTGAGTTGTGGGGAGCAATATGATTGTTTTGAAATTTGTTAATAACGGACTAGTAATAACCCCCTCTTTTTTCTCTGCGAGTAAAATATTTTCATTATTGAGTTTAGGTACAATGTTTAGACATAAGGGATCAGACCTTTAATATATCAAGCCAGATTTCCTTTAATCATGCCTTGGTGGTGTTAAGACACTTGACCTGACTCTCTCTTGTTCACATGAATCCTCCAAGGTTTGCTAATTACTTGAGGCAACACTAGAACAGTGCTTACCAGGATTGCTGGATTATAAAACTTAATAAATCATTTTACAAAGTGTCTGCAATGTATAGAGAGTGAATTCAAACTCTTCAGGTGGAGTATAGATTTATACTAGATATTTTTCTAAAGTTCCAGAGCAGGATGCAAATAGTACAATGTGGTCTACCAATAATTCCATCTGAAAGACCTTACCATGTCAGGGGGATGCCTCTGAAATTCAGCAGAGGGACTAGTTCTTCCATTCAAATCAAAAAGCATCTTTAGAGAGTATGCATGGCTTTCTTTGGATGTTCATCAAACAATCAGTAGAGTAGAATTACAATACATAATTTCTCTTCAAGTCAATTGGAAAGCAGTACCAATGTGTTTCCATTGTTGAGTCCTCTTACCAAACTCACCTTTTCACCAGAAATATCTGGGTATTTAGACTTTTTTCTCCGTGGGCAGAAGTTGAGATGTTCTAAAACCTAACTATATGAATTTTTAGAATTGTAGTCCTAGAAAGTGTTTTTTCCTTGTCCTGGGATAGAGATTTCTCATTTTGGATGGACATACTCACTTGGGGAAAAAAAACACACACATACAAAGTTCAGTGAAATCCAGTTTGGAAGTGTATCATGCTTGGCAATAGCAGATGTTGAGATTGAGGGAAAAGGGGAGACACAGAGAGAGACAAAGTAGAGGAAAGAGAGGAAGATAGAGAGAGGGAGGGAAATAGGATCAAAGCAAATGGAGGCAAAGAGACAGAGGGAAAGAGACAGACAGAAGGTTGATAAAATGTTAGAGACAGAAACAGAAGGAGAGACAGAGAGAAGGAGAAGGGAGAGGGAAAAAAGAACATCTTGATGGGGTAGTTGTAGTTCACAAAAACTTCCAGGTTGTGTCCCTTATTTAGGTGTCAGAAGAACTGCAGGGAAGACTTAATTGCTCTCTTCCCTCTTCCTTATTTTTGTAGCTAAGAGACAGCTGGTGCCTGATATTCACTTCCCTTATCTAACACTCAAGTCCCATAAAATTTCATCTCTTCTAGCACAAATCTACTCGTCCTGGTACTCTTGGACTCACAACACAGTCCCAGGTGTCGTAATGATAGAGCAAGGGAACATCCCATTCCCCCCTGGATAGGTGTGTGTAATGGTGATGGTCACTATTCTGTATTTGAGCAGGAAATCAACTTACTTTAATGATCTTTGTAGATTGATCTTATACTATAGTGATATACTATATTGATCTCACCTTAAATCACTCACCCTAAAAAACTCTGCATATCCGGAGACACTCAGACTGCCTCATTTCAATCAGTACCTTGGATTTCCTGCCAGACTTCCTGGGCTTCCATTTCAGTACAGTAACACACACACACACACACACACACACACACATATATACATAAGCTCTAGACACTAACCAGTATATCCAGGACAAGAATAAGGGTAAATTTAGTGATTACTTATTTCAGGATATTTCTTCGGTTTTCTTTGACCTCATATGCCCACTTCCTCTGACAGTGATGTTCCTGGGGGTTGTAGGTGACTGTACAAGAATAACATATCAGTTATTTTCTATAACTTCCTCTTCTGACTGGAAATTTCCCCTTCTGGGCATGGATTGCAGTCAAAGCAGCAAGTAAGGCTGCCCCTCCAAAGGGGTTTTCCTAAATCCAGGACAACAACTTTCACTACATACTGCACAGGGAACCTAAGAAAATATCCCACAGGCAGAAGACCAAGTTGAATCCTAATCTGCTTTTTATATCTCTCTAAGTGAAACTGTCCAGGAATTGGTATAATTTAGTCTGAAACCAATTTCTCTAGTGCAGACTTACAGAGGCTTAGATAGGAGTTTGTATTTGTGGACACAGAAATCTTGTTAAGTAATCCAGGATTTCTACTAAAGGAATTAATATAAAACAAAGCACAAAACTAGGGCCTGGCCATCAGCACAGATGCCAGTACATCTTGTTACAATCCAAGAAAGGTAGTCTGTTTCTACTTCTATTGAATACCTTTGGTTCAACCAAACTGCACTAAAGAAACAAAACAAGTCTTTCACAGACCGCTGGGGACAATCAGAATCCTCCAGCATCACTGTGGCGTCTCAGAAACATATTCCTAACAGAAATATATCCCCTAACTCTCACTCAGTCTTTATTAAAACTATGCCCTGAATATTCTTCTCTCCTCCCAATAAACTCAAGTCTACTGAGCCCTCAGTTTTATGCTTTATCCCACTTTGAACTAGTCAGTTTGGTTAGGTCAGTCTAGCCTAGACTGCATTATTATGAATATGTAACTAGTGCCAAGAATAATTGAGGGAAAAAAGCAATTTCCACACTCATTAGAGGGAAAAGATCTGATGGTGTATTTTCCAATGTCTGGGGAAGTGGGAGGAATACAACATCTTTGGAGAAGGAGGTTATAGGACTCTTAAAATAGAAAATTAACTTGTTTAGAGACATGCAAATGTGGAGAGGAAATTGGGCGGCTTTCATTACTCTGGAAAGGGTACATTTCTTCTTGATCCATATAATTAAAACTCAACAACAAGAATGCAGCCTAAGGATGAAAAAGTGGAACAGGCCTCAAGAACTTTTGCTGCTTCAGGTTATTAATCTAGTCCTAGGGGGCCTAGGTTCTACATTCAATGATTAAGTATCAAGACAAGGTTATGGCAGGCATGGCAAGACAATAAAAGCTTGAGCCTGCTCAGGACTGAGTTTCCTGGGTATAGGTACTTTGGAGGAGAGTGTGAAGGAGAAAATAGAGGTTGGATGGTTTCTCTGTTCAACTGTTAAAGTGAATCAGAATAGGGGAAATTGAGAAGAATGTAAAAATATTTCAGAGGCAAGCAGAGGGAGAGAACACCATTTTCTCACTTTGCAGGGGCCTGCCCTTCTGTTGTTTATAAAGACATCATTTTAGTCATTGTGTTGAAAATAAGCCCAGATGGATAGAAATGCACTTACTGATAAGGCTTACAAGCTTTGTTAGGAGGACTTTCAAAGAGTTCTGCTCCAGTTGCTCTGTTCACTTCAATTGAGAACAAGGATAAAAAGATGCCAATCACCAAGTCTCCATCCTGGGAAATAATGGGGTTATTCTGGTGGAAGCAGGGGAGCTTCCCTACTCTGTGCCCAGAGCCTGGAAGCTCCAGAAGCATCGACAAAATAAGAAAAGAAAGCAACTGAGAAACACTTTTCTGAATATGAGGCATTTCCCTGAAAATTATCCAAAGTTCTAAGTCTATGGAATCCAATAAGCCACTCAGACTAAAGTTGGCTGCTCTAGTCATAGACTGTGAGGAATTGTCCTGCTTTGTAGCTGCTTAGGTTCTGGTCTGCTTCACCTGAGAAAACATAATATGACATTAGTCAGGTCAATGTCCAAGACAAAGACAGTAAGTGCAAGATGAATGGGCTTTTTATAGTTTCATTTGCTTTAGGCAGAACTCTGTCTAATAGGATGCTTATTTTTAGACACTGGATGGGGACTACTCCTCCTACTGCAGACTCCACAAAGAAATCTTGGTGCATGATGGACTCTGGGGGAAAAGACTGCCTCAGGCATCTCCAACTGAGTCTTTATAGGCAAGGGAAAATAATAAATGCAAAATTATGCTTTGGATTCTTTTTTCCTTGCTCCCAGCAGGGACTCTAATACAGAAGTGCCTCCTAAGCAAAATAATTCTAGGTTCAACAAATGTCCTGTGAGGAAGAAACATCATGAAATGTTCCCTTATATCAGAATGAAATCATTACTTGGGTACTTTGAAAATGCTTTTATAGTGTAAACCTCAAAATTCCTTAGACTTATAAATGTTGGAAATTTCACCATTGGGATATTTCATACTTGGAAAATTTCTTACTGATAGTCTATTGGAATGGGAACCCCATTGGCATGGGAGGTTCCTTCTCTTCCCTTCTTCAGATTACTTTAGGACAGAAACCTTTTGCTGAACAATGGAAAGGACTTTGACCTATGCTTAAGCATAGAACAGGAATTTCTTTGAGTCATGATTGATTTTAGAATTGATACAATGGAGATACTTGGAATCAATCTCCACCCTACTCAGTCCTAACAGGATTGAGGAAGGGCTGCAGCCTAGATCAAAATTTAATTATTCCAATCTCTACCCTACTCAGGTTAACAGGATTTAGAAAGGGCTGTAGCAAAGGATCAAAGATTTAATTATTTGAAAATATGACCTTCAACAGACATGTGCAAAGCCTCTGGGTGGTCCTGGGTTAAGCTAGAGCCTCCATTGGCACAGGGAAATTGATGGACAGTGATTGGTAGATGTGAGAACTGAGGGGAGGCAACTTGGATGGTTTCCTTAAAGATCAGGGGGGGTCTGAAGACTCGAGGGGGGTTGAGGAGTTGATCGGAGTGGTGGCAGTGTACTCTGAGAAGCTTGCTCTGAAGGAAGCTGAAGGTGGGGGCCTCTGAGACTGTTTCTCCATTTTGGTCACGTGAGTAATAGGGACTGATCTCCTTTCTTTGCCCCAGCTATCTAAGGGCTTGGGCCTTTTGGCCCAGCCTAAACAGAAGGGGTATTTAAGCCCTATTCCTTTCTCTCCCTTTTTCTCTCTCTCTATCTCTAATTCCTTTCTTCCTCCTATTGTAATTAAACTTCATAAAAGATTGACTGCAAACTTGAGTTTTCATTTAGGAATTACATAGCTGAATTCCTTGGCGACCTTAATTAATATATATCAGTCTTTTAAAGTGATTCCCTTCTAACAATAGATAGAAGACATGAGGTCAAGTTGAATAAAATGAAATGAGCTAACCATAACAACAAAAAGGATAGGAAGAGGTAAAATGGAATAATTATCTCAGATGAAAGAGGCATGAATAGAAGAGTCACAAAGCAGGGCAGGAAGAATTGAGGGTTTGGTAGCACCAGAATCCTGTCTTATCAGGTTTGGGTTAAAGAGCAAAATACATATAGAACTCAAAGGATAAAAGTCTTATTGTCATACAGAGAAATAGAAGGGTGAGGAGATAGGATAGGAGAGGGACTAAGAGTTCCCTTAAATGATTGAGGGTGGCACTTAATGGACTAAAAGGGGGGAATGTTGTGGAAAGGAAATAAGACTGACAATTTGTGGGGGAAGGGCCCAACTGGGAGTGGCAGTTGGGTCTTGTGACTAGCATTTCCTTCCCTCTCTTCCCTTAACTCCTCCTTACCCCATACAAACCTCCCTTTATTCCATGTTTTCCAATCATCCCATTTCCTTTCCCAATAAATATTACAATGTAGATGAATAGAAAAGATTGCAAGGGGATCAGAAAAGGGAAGCATTCCCAGAAGGGAGCACATTTCAAAAAATCAGAGTGAAAGATGAGAGGATAAGAGACTATTCATCAGGGAAGGATAAGGAAAAGATTTTAGAAGACAATTTGTAATAAGAAATAAAAGGGCAGAATAGGTGTGGATAAGGGAGGAATGTTTGGAAGGGGAGATAGAATAGGAACCAGCAAGTAAGGAAAAGGACAAGGGAGGAAACCTTAGAAGGGTGAGTGAGTCCATTTAGAACTAAAAAGGCAAGGGAGAGTATAAAGAAAGGATTATAAGAAGGGATTTTCAATGGAGAGGTAGTGGAGAAAAGATACTGGATATGAGGAAGATTATGGCTAAAAAAGAAGAGAAGGAAAAATAGTGAGGAAAATAGAATGGAAGGAAATATACAATGAGCAATTATAACTTTGAATGTGAATGATATGAATTCACCCACAAAATTGATACAGATAGAAGATAAAGAGCTAGAGAAAATATTCTCTGCTTGGCAGATGCAAAAAATAGCACTGTACCCCAGAAACCCAGGCTGTCATCTGGGAAACTCCCTTGCTTTGCATCCCCCTGACTCTGAACCTGGAAACACCCAATAACCCCACCCAGGGTCTTGAGATGACTATCTACCCTTGAACATCCTGGAGACTTAGGATGGACAAAGAGATGAATCTTCATGCCTCCAGGCAGAACCCAGCCAGGTGACCACCTCACCCCACCAAAATGCCTGAGGGCTTACTACTCTAAGTCATGTCCCCACCAAGGCATAGGTTCTGTTGTAAAAAGGTATAAAAACCTCAGAACTGATGTCGGGGAACAGCCTCTCCTCCCATGCTGTCCCCATAGGAAACAGCCTTTCCTTTCATGCTGTCCTCCCAAGGAACTGCTCCCCATCTTGCTGTTCTACCTTGCTATCCTCCTGGCCACTCTCAACATTACTCTCTAAATTAATAAATCTCTTTTTGTTTTTAAGCTAAGTTTTGGAGTCATTGCATGCTTACAAAAGGCATCCTTCCTGAACCCAAAAAGGTATCCTTTCCTCACCCATAACAACAGGAGTTGTCTTCCTGTTCTCAGACACAATTAAAGTTGAAATAGATGAAGTTGAAAAACACAGGTATGGAAAGCATAATTGTTAAAAGGTACTATAGATAATGAGAAACACTTTTAATATTAACCTTATATGCACCAAACTTTATAACGTCCAAATTAGTAGAGGAAAACCCAAAAGAATGACATATGGAAATAGTCATGAAAACAATAATGATGGGGGACTTCAATTTTCCCCTTAAAGAACTAGATTAAGTATAACCAGGTAATAAAGAATGAAGGAAAGATGATGAATAGAATTTTAGATAAACTAAATATAATAGCTATCTGGAGAGAATTAAATGGAAAAATAAAGAGTATACCTTGTCCTTAGCAGTATGTGGTACCTTTATAAAAATTAACTGCATATTCGGGTGCAAAGACATTAGAACTAAATATAGAAAAAAAGAAATGTAACACCATCCTTTTCAGATCCTGCAACAATAAAAATCATAGAATGTCTTAAAAATGTATTTTACAAAAAGGATTTGAACAGTCCTAAAATGAACTTCCTAAAAAAAGAACCAGGATGTGAAGATTAAATTTAACTCTCCCCTGATTATAACAATGAAAATACTTAACTCTCCCCTGATTGTGAAGATTAAATTTTAACCCCTGCCTATTTTTAGATTTTAATCCCCAAAAAGTGTAAACAACCTACTAAAAAGTTAAGAATGAAGATCTACCCATTTTTAGATTTGATCACCAAAGGTGCAAACACCCTATTTCACACAGTGAATGGGGAAAGTCTGTGACCCACTTGTGAGATAGTGGATGATGAATCAGAATTGACTGACTGCCTTCTGGGCAGTCCCAAAACAAAGTGTCAACTGTGATTGGTAGACGTAAAACTAGGGAAGACACAGGAACCCAAAAGAAGCATCTTGAAAGGGAGCTGTTACTTCCTTTGAGAGATCAGTTCTTCATTTTTTGAAAGTGGAGCCTTGAGGAATTCTTCATGCTTTTGAATTGAGGCTGGTGAAGAGGGATAGAAGAATCTGCTGACTGGACTGACATGTGGTGAGTGAAAGGCTGACTCTTAACTGCTGGATTTTCCTTAAAAAAAAGAAAAAGATCCTCTGGGGAGACCTACTCTTGAGAGACACTTCCCAGGTCCTCGTGCTTGCTGAGGCCAGCTGAAAGTAATTCTCCTTGCCCAGAAGGGCTGTGAGTAAATTACTTAGTGCTCAGGCTAGATATCTTTATCCTCTCTCTGATTTCTTGATTCACTCTTTCTACATTTTGTAAATAAATTGTAAATAAAATCTGTCTGGAATTAATTAAATTCCTGGAGACCACACTCTTAAATAATCAAGTCCAACCCTTTAAAAATTAACCCCATTTCCCCCTTACAAGGACCAGATGGATTCACAAGTGAATTCTATCAAAACATTGTAAGATCAACTAATTTTATTATTAAATAAAATATTTGAAATAATAGAAAAAAAAAGAGTTTGGCCAAATTCCTTTTATGGAACAAATATGGGATTGATATCTAAACCAGGTAGGGCAGGACCAGAGGAAGAAAATTACAGGCCAATATCATTAATGAATACGGATGCAAAAATCCATAATAAAATACTATCTAGGAGACTTTAACAATACATCACAAAAATCATACATTATGACCCAACAGGATTTATACCAGGAATGCAGGTATGGTTTAATATGGGGGAAACTATCAACATAATTGAGCATACTGCTAATAAATGTAATAAAAATCATGTTCATATCAATGAATGCAGAAAAAACTTTAATAAAATGCAATACCCGTCATATTAAAAACACTGGGAAACATGAATAAATTGAGTTTTTCTTAAATGATATGAAGCATCTATCTAGAGCCATGATTAAATATTATTAGGGGGTAAGCTAGAAGTTTTCTTAATAAGATCAGTAATGAAAGAAGAATGTCTGCCATCATGAGCAGAATTTAACAGGATATTAGAAATGCTGGTAATAGCAATGAGAGATATGGATAACCTTTTTTGTTTCAGTTCTCATCTACAACTTGCTGTTAAAGTCATGTTATCACAGACTCAACCAGTGTGAATCCATGCTTCTCCAGCATTCTAGATGTTTGTGTCTGTCCTAGTTATGAAGTTGGAACTTTGCTACAAGTTTAGGAGTGTTCTTGTTGAATTACTTGTCCTTCTTTTGCTGTAATAACTTATTTCCTCAGCTGTCCCAAGACTAGTCTTCATTCACATAAGGTTTAGTGTAGAATGTTACCCAACGGAAGTCCAACTAATCCTGGTTTCACTGTAACAGCTTGAATATAGTACTTGCCATATGTTTGAAGTTAGAGACTAGAACTGAAATTTTGTATCTATATCTCCTTCTCCAGTTCACAAAATGTTTCTGAATATTCACCTTCCCATTCAGAGTCTATTTCGTCATAAGCCATGTAATTCAACTTCTCTATAAAATCTCCTCCATTATCAACCCCTAAGCTTGCATACATTTTTTCCAATGGTATGCAGCTTACTCTGTGCCCAAAGAATAACTCTTCGTCATTGTGTTGGTATGAGTTTGTTTGCAGTGGTTCTAGATATTCTATCTTTTCACTTGCATGCCACACATCCCCTTCCTCATCTCCCTCTTCATAAAGCTTATAAAACTGGTATGGCATTTGTTCTACATCGTCTTCATCCATTATAATTACACCTTCGGGTATCCCTTCAGATTCAGTGTCTAAATCTGAATCAGAGCCACTAAATGCAAACACTATGCTTTTAGGATTTTGTTTGGTGCCATGTGAACTCTTGTCAGATGTTGGTAACTCTGGCTTTGCTTTGTGATCTAAGCTTTTGTCACCATCTTCTGTGTTAATCAAGTCAGTTTCTTTTTGTTTCTCATTGCTAAGCTTTTGAATGCCATTTTGAATTGGTAAACTAGATGGTATGAGGTTATGCAGATCTTCTTCACTGTTAATAATCACAGGTCCTACTCCAACACTAATCTGGGGTTTATGTTTATTTTCTTTCCCACTTGACTGTGTAGAGATAGGAATCTTTCCCTCTAAAGTATTTGTTCTGTAAATAAGGTTTGTACTTCTGCATTTACCCCTGCACCATCAGTAATAGGATGTGTGTCTTCATGTCCCCCCCCCCCCATAACAACATGTATTTGTTCCTGGTTTAGTAGCCAAGGTGCTCATAACTCATGATCCATTGTTCATGACCTTGCTACACTCTTCCAGGTGCTTATTTAACCCAGTTCATTCTTCTTGATTTAATTCATTTCCAATGAAGTCTTCAATGGAACATGAAACTAAACCATGGCAGTTGCCTTGGCCAGATCCTCCTGTGCCCCATAGAATGTTGGTACTAACTGAATCCTTGGTTGTTACTGCCATTCCATCCCCAGATCCAAATTTAACTGCAATGTCACCTCCACTACTTTGAATATGATAATCTTTGTGTTCAAAAGCAATGTAAGCTTCATTATCAGTTATTTTTCCCTTATCTATAACACTCACTGCTGGATGGAAGATACTAGCATCTGATTCAAACTAGATGCATTTACAAAGGGTACCTCTGCCATAAAGCTATTGTCAGAATTAACCGCATCAGGTGGGACTTCTCTGAATGTTTTTTTAGAGCCTTGTCATCATCATCAACAGTAACCTTTAGGGAATTGAAATTATGGGTTTCTGAATCTGTCACTAACTTTCTCTTGAGTTCTTGTGACTCTTTCTTACTCTTCCTTTTGCATAATTCAATCCCATTATCCACTCTACATTGGAAAAAGTTTTCAAGGGAATGATTTGATTTCCTTCACAGACTCTTCCTGTGTGGTTATTATATAGGTCTCATCAAATTCTCTCATCTCATTTGCAATTTGAGATATTATTTCATTAATTTCTGCCTCATTTTCTTTAACCTGGCTCTGCCTTTCCCTTGCTTTATTGCAATGGCTATCATTCACAGAATCACTTTCTTGCACCAATATCACACTATTTCCCAACTTTTTTCTATTATTTTTATCTGCAGCCCCATTATTACTATTTCTTCTATCTCCAAATGCCTGGCTTCATAATTCCCGTTTAATAATCTCTGAATACTTTGGTTTAGCTCCACTTTCAATTGCTTTTTTGCATTTCTTCCAGATCAGGAGTTTGTTGATAGGACTTCAACTTTCAGTGAGAACAGCAAGTTGATTTCTTGTACCTAGTACCTGTATTATGTTTGTCTCTGTTAGTACTAGCCTATTTCTTCTTTAAGAAACAGTCTTTGATCAAGTGCCCTTTCCAGTGGCAAAAGAAACACTCCCTAGTGTCCTTTTGCACTGATCTTGCTTGGTAACTAGGTTTTTTCTGGAAAACAGGTTTTGTGTAAGTATTTGCTGCATTTAGATTTTTAATTTCTTCTATTTCCTTTTGCTTTAAATCTTTTTCAGTCCTCTAACTTTTCCTTAAGATCTTTAACTTCCTTGCACTGATCTGAACTATTTTCATATAGGTATCCTGAAGCCTCTCTCAATTCTTTAGGGAAGCTGAATCATACTTTGGGAAATAGTTTTTAAAGAATTCCTTAAATCAGGTGTGCAACCCCTCAGAAACTGTCTTAAGTACATGGCCAGCTGTCTCTTCATTGTCTGTTTCTACACCTAAAATTGCCTCTGCCATTTCTGACAGATGGTCAATGTATGTGGCAGGATGTTCCCCATTTTCCTGCCTGATCTTATCAAATTTGGACCATGCACCAGGTTTAGAACAACATAGTTTGATTACTTGGAGCAAATCCTCCCTGCATCATTTGAGATATGACATACATGTCAGATTGGCGAAATCTAAATCAATTCTTTCATCTGGGGTGGACCAGCTTGTTAAGTTGGTATCAGACCTAGTTTTCTCCATGAATTTCCCTCTTTCATGGGAGCTGAATAATTCTGATAAAAGAAATTCCAAATCTTTAAAATCAGGATCAAAGATCCTGATTGCTCTCTTCAGCTCCTTGTGGGCTTTAAAGGGATTGTCCACAAATTTTGGAAATCGACGTTTAAAGGACTCAAGTTCTTGTGGAGTGAACTGTCTATGGGTCTTAGAGTGAATGGCACCAGCATTCCTTGTTAGCTTGGTTACTTCCTTCAATTGATATATTTTCTCAGGGGTACTAGCAGCCTGGTTCTCATTATCACTGTTACCCTCACTTAACTGAGATTCATTCTCAGGTTGCTCATTGTCCTTGCCCAAAACTAGATCTAAACCCCTTTCCTTAATGAGTTGTTCAAATAGTGCCTTAATCATTTTTCCCAAATTGTTGTCAATTGCCATAACCTTCTCTGCCTTTAGGGGAACAATAAATCTGTAAACTTTTCTCACTTGGGTTAGGGTCTGCAACATAGCCATGAATAATATATATATATTTGTGCCAGATTTTGCCATAGAACTAACTCATTTTGGAAAGGTAATTGTAACACAGTCATAGTCAAGTTTCCTACATAATCCACAGTCTCTACTACCATTTGAGTCAATTTACTGTAAATGATATTGTAAACCCAATAGCTAGTGATGGCTGCTATGATCAACATACCACAAACTACCTGTTTAAACATCTTTACTATCTTTCCTGCCTGTGGGATTATTGGGTACTGTCAGATTTGGGGTGCCAATTGTAATAAAGAAAATGTAAGCTGATTGAAACTTTTACTTGTTGAGATAGAGAGGGTAAACTGAGGGGAACTTTTTACTTTTTGAGATAGAAAGGACAATTATTCCTAGGTTACAATAATCACATTATACCCCCTCCCCTGCACCCACCCTTCCCACAGCTGATGTGCAATTTCATTGGGTATTACTTGTGTCCTTGATCAGAACCCACTTCCATGTTGTTGATGTTTGCACTAGGATGTTCATTTAGAGTCTACATCCCCAACCATATCCTGCTTGACCCAGGTAATCAAGCAGTTGTTTTTCTTCAGTGTTTTTACTCCCACAGTATTTCTGCTGAATGTGGATAGTGGTTTTTCTTGTAGAGTCCTCCAAGTTGTTCAGGATCACTGCATTGCCACTAATGGAGAAGTCCATTACATTCAATTGTACCACAGTGTATCAGTCTCTGTGTACAATGTTCTCCTGGTTCTGCTCCTCTCACTCTACATCAGTTCTTGGAGGTTGTTCCAGTTCCAATGGAATTCCTCCACTTTGTTATTCCTTTAACTACAATAGTATTCCATCACCAGCATATACCACAATTTGTTCAGCCATTCCCCAATTGAAGGGCATCCCCTCATTTCCCAATTTTTTGCCACCACAAAGAGCGCAGCTATGAATATTTTGTACATTTTTTCCTTATAATCTTTTTGGGGTACAAACCCAGCAGTGCTATGGCTGAATCAAAGGGCAGACAGTCTTTTAGCACCCTTTGAGCATAGTTCCAATTTGCCCTTCAGAATGTTTGGATTAATTCACAACTCCACCAGCAATGAATTAATGTCCCAACTTTGCCACATCCCCTCCAGCATTCATTATTTTCCTTTGCTTTCATGTTAGCCAATCTGCTAGGTGTGAAGTGATACCTCAAAATTCTTTTGATTTGCATCTCTCTGATTATAAGAGATTTAGAACACTTTTTCATGAGCCTATTAATAGTTTTGATTTCTTTAACTGAATATTGCCTATTCATGTCACTTGCCCATTTATCAATTGGAGAATGGCTTGATTTTTTTGTACAATTGGTTAGCTCTTTATAAATTTAAATAATTAGACCTTTGTCAAAGGTTTTTGTAATGAAGATTTTCCCCAATTTGTTGCTTCCCTTCTAATTTTGGATGTATTAGTTTTGTTTGTACCACAATTTTTTTAATTTGATGTAATCAAAATTATTGATTTTACATTTTGTGTTTTTTTCTAGCTCTTGCTTGGTTTTAAAGTCTTTCCTTTCCCAAAGACCTGACAAGTATACTACTCTGTGTTCACCTAATTTGCTTACAGTTTCCTTCTTTGTATTCAGGTCATTCACCCATTCTGAGTTTATCTTAGTGTAGGATGTGAAATGTTGATCCAAACCTAATCTCTCCCATACTCTCTTCCAGTTTTCCTAGCAGTTTTTATCAAATAGTGGCTTTTGGTCCCAAAAATTGGGATTTTGGGGCTTATGATAGACTGTCTTGCTTAGGTCATTTACCCCAAGTCTATTCCATTGATCCTCCTTTCTGTCTCTTAGCCAGTGCCAAATTGTTTTGATGATGACTACTTTATAGTATAGTTTGAGATCTGAAAAATGCAAGTCCTCCTTCCTTTGCATTTTTTTTTCATGATTTCCCTGGATATCCTTGATCTTTTGTTCTTCCAAGTGAATTTGTTATGTTTTTTTCTAATTCAGTAAAAAAGATTTTTGGTAGTTCAATGGGTATGGCACTAAATAAGTAAATTAATTTGGCAGGATTGTCATTTTATTATGTTAGCTCATCCTATCCGTGAGCAGTTAATGTTTTTCCAATTGTTTAGATCTAGTTTTAATTGGGTGGAGAGTGTTTTGTAGTTGTGTTCTTATAGCACACATGTTTGTCTCGTCAGATAGATTTCTAAGTATTTTATATTGTGTAGGGTGATTTTAAATGGAATTTCTCTAATTCTTGCTGCTGAAATGGGTTGGAGATATATAAAAATAATGATGACTTATGCGGGTTTATTTTGTATCCTGCAACTTTGCTAAAGTTGTTGATTATTTCAATTAGCTTTTTGGTTGAATCTCTAGGATTCTTTAAGTAGACTATCGTATCATCCGCAAAGAGTGATAGCTTGGACTCCTCATTGTCAATTTTAATACCTTCAATTTCTTTTCTTCTCTAATTGCTACTGCTAGTGTTTCTAGTACAATGTTAAATAATGGGCATTGTTGTTTCACTCCTGATTTTATTAGGAAGGCTTCTAGTTTATTCCCATTATATATGATGTTTGCTGATGGTTTTAGATATATACTTTTATTATTTTGAGGAAAGGCCCTTCTGTTCCTATACTTTCTAGTATTTTCAATAGGAATGGGTGTTGTCTTTTATTTTTATCAAAGACTTTTTCTGCATCAATTGAGATAATCATGTGATTTTTGTCAGATTGCTTGTTAATATGGTCAGTTATGTGGATGGTTCTCCTAATATTGAACCACCCTTGCTTTCCTGGTATGAATCCTACCTGGTCATAGTGAATGACCCTTTTGATGACATGCTGGAGTCTTTTGGCTGATATCCTATTTAAAATTTTTGCATCTATATTCATTAAGGAGATTGGTCTATAGTTTTCTTTCTCTGTTTTTGACCTGCCTGACTTTGAGATCACTACCATATTTGTGTTGTAAAATGAATTTGGTAGAACTCCTTCTTTGCTTATTCTGTCAAATAGTTGGTATAATATTGGGATTAGTTGTTCTTTGAATGTTTGTTAGAATTCATTTGTGAATCCATTTAGACTGGGGATTTTTTCTTAGGGAGTTCTTTGATGGCTTGTTCAATTTCTTTTTCTGATATGGGGTTGTTTAGGTAATCTATTTCTTTCTCTGTTAGTCTAGGCAATTTATATTTTTGTATGTATTCATCCATATCACCTAGATTGCCATATTTGTTGCCATATAATTGGGAATAATCATTTTTAATGATTGCCTTAATTTCCTCTTCATTAGAGGTGAGGTCTCCCTTTTCATCTTGGATACTGTCAATTTGATTTTCTTATTTCTTTTTTTAATTAGACTGACTAGTACTTTGTCTATTTTATTTGTTTTTTTCAAAGTACCAACTTCTAGTCTTATTTATTAAATCAATACTTCTTTGACTTTTAATTTTATTAATTTCTCCTTTGATTTTTAGGATCTCTAATTTAGTCTTCATCTGAGGATTTTTAATTTGTTCGCTTTCTAGTTTTTTAATTTGCATGCCCAATTCATGGATCTCTGCCCTCCCTAATTTATTAATATATGAATTCAAGGATATAAGTTTCCCCCTGAGTACTGTTTTGGCTGCATCCCATAGGTTTTGAAAGGAGGTCTCATCATTTTAATTTTTTTCAATGAAATTATTAATTGTTTCTATGATTTGTCCATTAACTAAACTGTTTTGAAGAATTTTTTTTTATTTTCAATTAATTTTTGATTTGCCTCTCCATGTACCCTAATTATTGTTTTCAATGAATTGTGATCTAAGAAGGTTGCATTTATTATTTCTGCTCCTTTGCAATTGTTGCCAAGTTTTTATACACTAATACATGGTCAGTTTTTGTGAATGTACCATGTGCTGCTGAAAAGACGGTGTATTCCTTTTTGTCCCTATTTATTTTTCTCCACATATCTACTAACTCTAATTTTTCTAAGATATCTTTCACTTCTCTTACCTCTTTCTTATTTGGTTTGATGTATCTAGTTCTGATAGAGGAAGGTTCAGGTCTCTCACTATTATAGTTTTTCTATCTATTGCATCCTTGACCTCCACTAATTTCACCTTTAGAAATTTGGATGCTATGCCATTTGGTGCATACATGTTGAGTACTGATATTTCCTCATTGTCTATACTACCTTTTATCAGGATGTTATTATTTTGCCTATCTCTTTTGATAAGATCTAGTTTTACTTTGGCTTTGTCAGATATCATGATTGTGACTCCTGCCTTCTTTTTCTCAGTTGATTCCCAATAGATTTGGCTCCATCCACTTACTTTTAAACTATTTGTGTCTACCTTCCTCATGTGTTTTTCTTGTAGACAACATATGGTAGGATTTTGGTTTCTAAACCACTCTGCTATTTGCTTGCATTTTATTGGTGAATTCATTCCATTCACATTCAGAGTAATGATTACCTGCTGTGTATTTCCCAACATTTTGATTACCACTCCTAGTCCTGCCCTTTCTTCTTTCACTGTTTCCTTCTACATCAATGTTTTGTTTTTAATCAGTCCCCCTAATTCCCACCCTTATTTTACTTCTCTTTCTACCCCCCTCCTTTCTTATTCCCCTCTTATTTTCTTTATGGTCTTTTTAAATTACCCACCCACACTCTCCCTACCTTGTATTGCTTCCCTCCTGTTAGATTTAAAATGGTTGAGGTCTTAAACTGTAGTGATTAAAATAGTGGAAGATATAAATTGTGATAGATATAAGAGAGGGTGAGTAAATTTGACCACAGAAAATATGTTTCACTACAGTGTCTTGGTTTTAAATCAAATATAAGGTGGTCGCCAGGGAAATATTCCCAATTATTCAAATACCCAAGTCAACTGGGTTTTATAGAGATTTTTAATTAATAACATAATGAGAAATTAGAGAAAGAGTAGGAGAGAAATAATTATGAAGGGCCTCAAGCCAATATGGCCTAGACCTTAGTCTTAAGAGAGAGAATCAGTCAGTCAGTCTTTTAACACTCACCACAAGGTCTGCCTAAACAAGGATTCTAGTGACACCAGGCCAGCTCCATCTCATCTGACTTCACCAGAGAGCCTTCCAGCCAGAGACTGTTCCAAAGGGCCTCTCTCCAGAGCCTCCAAAGGGACAGAGTCCCCTTAGAGGAGCTCCAGGGAGACCTCCTCAGAGATTGTCCTTCAAAAGCTTCCCTTCTCCAGAGCCTCTCTCAAGAGATTCTTCCCAAGTGGTCCTCATCAGAGATCCTCCAAAAGGAATTCCTCCAAAGGGATATATCCTCAAGAGATTCTGCTTTTTCTTATATAGGGGTTTTTCTCCCATGTCACCTCCCCTAAGTCCCTACATCTACCAATCACTGTAGACGCTTTCCAAAGGACTGCCCATCTAAATTCCTGCTAAGTCGACCAATCTCCTCAGTAAGTCTGAATCAGAAAGAAAAATGCTGCTGTGTCGACCAATCTCCTCAGTAAATCTGAATGAGAGAAAACACAGCTGAGTCAACTAATCTCATCAAGAGAAAACTTGCCCAACCCTTTTAGGTACCTAGCATCCCATTGTATCAATTCTAAAAACAGACCTAGCTCAAAGAACTCCTTGCCTTATTATAAGCATGGGTTCAAGTACTTTCTTTGTTTAGCAAGGAGTTTTCTGCCTTAAAGTATTCTTAAGTACGGTTGGATTAGAGGTCCTCCAATTTCTGATCCTGGCGAGTTCTCACATCAAAATGGGGAATGTTTCTCAGTAGGGAATTTGTTCCAATTAAGAATTCCCTGATGGGGAAATTTTTAACATTCACAAGTCTGAGAGATTTCAAGACTTACACTCCCCAAGAGTTTTCTACTTCTCTGTAGGGCACAAATCAATTTCTGTCCCAATGAATTTGATTGTTCTTCCCTTTTTGTGTCAGTTTCAATGTACATGAGAATTAAGTATTTCCTGCCTCCTACCTCTTTACCCTTCCAGTGTTTTGGTGTTCTCCCCTAATCCTGCCATGTGCTTCTTTATGACATATAAATTTATCCCATTTTGTTTCTTTTCCCATTTCTCTTAGTATTAACCTCTTTTTAAAACTCTAGTTAAATATATATATATATATATACACATATGTTTATATATATATGCATACATATATTTACATACATATTTATGTCTTGTCATTTCATCATATACAGTTTGTCAGTATTCCCTCTGAGTATAATTCTTCTAGCTACCCAGGTGATAATAACAATTTTTAAGAGTTGCCAATATCCTCTTTTCTGGTAGGGATACATATCATTTTAACTTATTGTGTCCCCTTAAAAAGTTTTCCCCCCCTTCTTAATTACCTTTTGATGATTCTCTTGAGTTCTGTGTTTGGGAATCAAATTTTCTGTTCAAACCTGGTCTTTTCTTCATAAATGTTTGGAAGTCTTCTATTTTATTAAATGACCATATGTTCCCCTGTAAGAATATAGTCAGTTTTACTGGGTAGTTGATTCTTTATTGTAGACCTAGTTTCCTTGCTTTCCGGAATATCATATCCCATGCCTTTTGGTCCTTTGGTGTAGATGCAGTCAGATCCTGTATTATCCTCACTGTAGTTCTATGGTATCTGAATGACTTCTTCTTAGTAACTTGTAATATTTTTCCCTTGGTCTGTTAGTTCTTGAATTTGGCTATAACATTCCTGGGTGTTGTCAGTTGGGGATTTAGTACAGGAGGTGATCTGTGGATTCATTCAACCTCCACATTTCCTTCTTGCTCTAGAATGTTGGGGCAGTTTTCTTGAATAATTTCTTATAGAATTATGTCCAGGATTTTGCTTTCGTGATGATCTTCTGGTAGACCAATCATTCTTAAATTGTCTCTCCTGGACCTGTTTTCTAAATCTTCTGTTTTGTGGATGAGGAATTTCATATTTCCCTCAATTTTTTCATTCTTTTGATTTTATTTTATAGTTTCCTGCTGCATTGTGAAGTCATTTGCTTCTAGTTGCTGTGTTCTAGTTTTTAAAGACTGAATTTCATCCCTGGATTTTTGGTCATTCTTCTTCTGTTCAGATTTTCTTTGGAGGTCATCTTTCATCTCCTTTTGCCTCATTTTCAAGCTGGTTAATTTTGGTTTTCAAGACACTATTTTCTCTTTTTAGTTCAAGTGCCTCTGTTTCCAGATGACTTATTTTGCTTTTTAAGTTCTCTTCCCAGTTGTCTTCAGCCTCTCTTAATTGTTTTTTTAATTGTATTTTAAGTTCTTCCAAAGCCTTTGTCGAAATTGCTGGAATTTCTGTGTTTTTGCTTGGTGTTTCTTGATCCTCCTGTGTTTCATTTTGTCTTTGTTCATTGCCTGGATAGAAGCTATTGATTGTAATTTCTTTTTTCTTTTTCTGCTGTTTGCTCATATTTCCCCCTTATTTCACCACTGTAGTTGCCTGTAGTGTTGCTCCTTTCATTATGTGTTGGCTCTGTGGGTTTGGCCTTTTCTGTCCTGGATGGGCTTCTTCTCTGATCTGCTGATTGGTCAGGTTGTGTCCTGATGTCAGATCTTCCCCAGCTATTAGCAGAATCTGAAAAGTATCTGGGCTTCTCACCTTGTTATTAATGTGCTCTGTAGTAGTTGCAGCCTTCACCCTTGGAGCTTAGTCAGCAAGGCTCTCAGAGCAGTCTATGGGAGAAAGATGTTGGAGGTTGAGCTTCCCTGCCCTCTGAAGGCTTGATAAGTTTAAGCCAGGATAGAGTTGATCTTGAAGAGTTGGATGTGCCCTGAGGCCAAAACCTCAGGAAAGTGGGGACAATATGGAGTATCTTGGGTGCTGCAACTAGGCTGCATCCTTTGTGCTTCTCCTTTAGCTGCCTCCCAACCACCTGTGTTCAAATCCCTGAGACTGACACAATTGTGCCCTCAAGGTACTCCCTCTGGGGTAGTGCTCTCACTGCCTGGAGATTCCAGCCACTGCTGGAGGCTCAGTACTCTAGGTGAGGGAGGGATCCTAGGACCTTCCTTCTTCCTTCCCCTTAAACTTGAGTGTTCTAGAATTCAGGCTTTTTGGAGGGTGTACCTTTTAAGTTGAGCCCAGCAGAAAGGTTCCTTAGCTCTGTCCTGTTATTGGATTTGGTTTTCAGTCCCCTAGAAGCATTTTGTTTTTAATTTATGAGGAAGGGTTTTCAGAGGTCTGAATTTTCACTGCCTCTACACAGCCATCTTGACTCTGCCCTCAGAATGCAACTTCTTTTCAGCAGCACATGGTACATTCTCAAGATTGATCATGTACTAGGTCATAAAAACATGGCAAACAAGTGCAAAAGAGAAGAAATAATAAATGCAACATTTTCAGATTGCAGTGCAATGAAAATAATAATTAGTAAGGGTTGTTATGTTGGGAATTTGGTGAGGAAAGAACAAGAGGGAACATATAAATAATTCAGATTTATTGGTTGGGAAGGTTAGGAAGGAACAGGGGTTTAGGAGAAAATTATACTAGTTATCTTAAAATCTAATGTCTATAAACTATCTAGAACTATCTTTCTAAGAACAGTAATTTTCCCCATAGCCAAATTTCACACAAAGAGTCCAGTCAAAAGACCAGGATCTTCAGTAGATTACTGTCCAAACAGGTCCAGAGGTTTTGTATGCCTTCAGTCTTCTTTTTCTCAAGCTGTCAGCAGCTAAATTCAAAGATTTCCTTCTTTAGCTGGTGTTAGGAGAAGTAGAATACCTGTTTTTCCATGGTCATTCAGGAGAGAAGATTTCTGATTATTGAGGCATAGAATATTATACCAGATCTCCAGCCTTAGGCTCCCATGTGATTCTTAGTCACATGCTCCTGTCAATCACTCACTCTGATGTTTGCAATTCTCCATATTTTGCAAACCATTCATTCTTCATCACAGGGTACATGGAGAGGCAAATCAAAAATTAATTGGAAATTAAATAATATGATTCTCTAAAATTAGTTAAAGAACAAACCATAGAAACAATTAATAATATCATTGAAGAAAATGACAATGATGAGACATCCTTTCAAAATCTATGGGATGCAGCCAAAACAGTACTCAGGGGGAAACTTATATCCTTGAGTTCATATATTAACGAATTAGGGAGGGTAGAGGTCAATGAATTGGGCATGCAAATCAAAAAACTTGAAAGGAAACAAATTAAAAATCTCAGATAAAAACTAAATTAGAGATTTTAAAAATTAAAGGATAAAGTAATAAAATTGAAAGTGAAAGAAATATTGAATTAATCAATAAGACTATACGCTGGTACTTGGAAAACCTCTTAAATAATCCAGTTTAACCCTTCTATTTATACCCTTATATTTAACCCCTTTTCCCTTTACATTTGCAAATTTGTATCAATGTCCACAACAATTGTTTTACACCTAAGGACCCAGACTATATATATTAGTGTAATTTGACCACAGAGACACTATCAGAATATACTGCTGTCAGCATTTCAGTAACACTCAAACTGATAAATATCTCTATTCCATATTGATGTGTATTAATCTTCAAGCCTATTATTCCCAGAACTAGAAGTATAAAGCTGTCCTCCAGAAAAAAGCTTGCCTCTAGAATCCCTTTTATTCTTCATCTGTTCCTGGGCATTTTTCTCTAGCTTGAGGAGGATCACATAACACTTGGGAATGAAGATACAGCCCAGTAGCCCAGCACTAGAAGTCAAGATGGAGAATATCTCAACAGTCACCATGGCCTTCCCTTTGGTGCTCTGATATGTGGGCAGAAAAGTGGCCCAGACACTGCAAAACACCAGCATGCTGAAAGTGATGAACTTGGCTTCATTGAAGGTGTCAGGAAGGTTTCTGGCCAGGAAAGCTACAGTAAAAGTTGCCAGGGCTAGAAAGCCCATGTAGCCCAAGACACAATAAAAGGCAAAGGCAGAGCCCTCATTACATCTAATGATTATGTGACCATATTCAGAATGTGCATCTGCCTCTGGGAAGGGGGGATAGGTGCCCAGCCAGATGCCACAGAAAATCACTTGAATCCCAGAACAGATAAGAACAACATAGATGGACATTCTAGGATGTATGAACATGCGGATCCTGCTCTCTGGACTAATACCCCTGAAAGCCACAACCACTATTATAGTTTTGGCTAAAATGGAGGAAATGGCCACTGTGAACACAACTGCAAATAATGTTTGTTGGAGGAGACAGGTGGCAGTGGTAGGATGGCCTATGAAGAGCAGGGAGCAGAGGAAACAGAAGATAAGAGAGATGAGGAGAGTATAGCTGAGAGTCCTGTTATTGGCTTTCACTATGGGAGTGTCTTGAAACATCACAAAGACCACCAGAACCAGAACTGTCAGTAAGGAGAGGGAAAGAGCCATCAATGTCAGTATCATCCCTAAAGGTTCTTTCATATTCAGGAAAGTTACAACCTTGGAGAGGCATCGATCTCTCTGTTTATTTGGATATTCAATCTCTGGGCACTTCATACAATGTTCTGCATCTGAAGGAAACAATCAAAGATTCAATAACTAGATTTAAAGAATTGTCCCAATACCCAGATTTAGGGAATCATCACAATAGCTCCAACAATTCCTTCTTCCTCCATGGAATGCAAAATTCCCTTCCCTATTTACTGAGACAATGTAACTGACAAGTAACATGGCACCTAAGAATAGGCTCATTCTGTTGACATCTTTTTTCACTGAGTGGGCTTAGATCATGTTCATTCTCTGTATATACTCCTATTAGTTCATTGATGATTGTAAATCTTGAAATTTCTCAGACTTGTGAATGTTAAAAATTTCCACATTGAGGAATCCTCCATTGGAACAAATTCCCTACTGGAAACATTCCCCATTTTGATGTGAGAACTCACCAGGATCAGAAATGGGAAGACCTCTACTCCACCCGTACTTAAGACTGCTTTAGGGGAGAAAACTCCTTGCTAAACAATGAAAGTACTTGGTCCCATGCTCATAATAAGGCAAGGAGTTCTATGAGCCATGCCTGTTTTTTAGAATTGTTGCAATGGGATGCTAGGTACCTAAAAGGGTCGGGCAAGTTTTCTCTTAATGAGATTAGTTGACTCAGCTGTGTTTTCTCTGGTTCAGATTTACTGAGGGGATTAGTCGACTTAGCAGGAATTCAGATGGGCTGTCTTTTAGAAAACATCTACGGTGATTGGTAGATGGAAGAACTTAGGGGAGGTGACATAGGGAAAAAAACCCTATATAAGAAAAGGAATCTCTGGAGGCTTGGGGATCCTTGGATCCTTGGAGATAGATCCTTTTGGAGGAGGCCCTTTGAAGATCTCTTGAGAAGAAGTCCCTTGGGAGGCTGACTTTGGCTGGAACTCCCTCTGGGGAGACTCTGTTCCCCAGACATCCTTGCTTAAGACAAATCTTGTGGTGTGTGATGAAAAACTGACTGATTCTCTCTCTTAAGACTCAGGTCTAGGCCATGTTGGTTTAAGGACCTTCATACTTATACTTTTTTCTCTCTCTCTCTCTTTCTTTGATTGCTCATTGTATTATTAATTAAAATCTCTATAAAACCCAGTTGACTTGGGTACATTCATAATTTGGGAATATATTCCCTGGCGACCACCTTATATTTGATTTAAAAACCAAGACACTGTAGTGAAACATATTTTCAGCAGTCAGATTTACTCACCCACTCTTATATCTATCATAATTTATATCTTCCTCCATTTTAACTCACTACAGTTTACAACATCAACTATTTTAATTATAACATGATGCCTGTTCCTTTTAGCCTGTTCTTTTAATGCAATACATTTAAAATTGTAGCCCTTTAGTATCAAATTTAAAGATCAAATTTGTGTCTTTTTTTGACATGTAAGAATTCTAGTCATAGATTGCATATATTAATCCTTTCTCATTCTTCCCATCTCACAGTGAGCTCCTTCACACAATTAATTTCTATGGATTTTGCAAATATTTTGTGAATATCTCTCCTGGATATATTCATATTCTGTCCACTGTTGGAATGGAAGTTCCTGGAACACAGGAATTATTTCCTTTTTGTCATTGTATCCCCATCATTTATTACAAAGTCTGTCACATATTAAATGGCCATTGATTAATGGATTAATGATTTATTGTATAGCTGGCAGATTTCTTATAGAGAAATCTTTTTTACTTTTGTCAGTTTCCCTTGCTAATGTTTAGGAATTTGATGTTATTTCATCATATATTAATAGAATCATGAATTCCATAACTATTCAATATCTTGGTTTAATCAGGTAGTATAAATCCAGGTTCTAAGTAGGTCATAGATTGAATATTTTTCACTTCTTTTGGGAACAGAGAATTGACCATAGTTTAATTCTCTTATTCAGGTCCATGATATTATCTTGAAATTTACCCTGGAGATGTTATTTCTAAAATATTCTCTTTTTTTGACCCATCCTTGCTGTCATCAGGCCGCCTTTTCCCTCTTTCCTTCCCTTCTTATTTCTTCTCTTTTCTTTTTTATAATATATAACTTGAACCTTTTAAATCCACAACCATTCCTTGAGTTGTGTCTGTACCATGAGAAGCAAAAATGCAAATAGATTATCTAGTAGTGACATCATAGATCCCTATAGAAACCCTGTTGTTTTACTATATTATATAAGTAACAACTTCATTAAGACACATTACTTGCAGTTAAGAATGTCTGGAGTCTAAATCATGCCTCAGAAACTTACTAGTCGTATGACCCTGAAGAAGTCATTTCACTTTGTCTCTTCAATTCCATATTAGTTAAATGAGGATTATATTAATATCTACTTTCAGGATTGTTGTGAGGTGCAAATGAGATAACATATATAAAGCACAAAATTGAAGCACTCTCTAAATGCTGGTTATTTTAAGTTTTATTATTATTATAATCATTTGCACTAAAACAAGAACCACCTCCATTACAGGGGAGATATCTATGTGTTCTTACACCAAGGCAGCAAAGATTAGGTTGTAGTTTAAAAGTTGTATGTATTCTAGGAACCTCTCATTGAGTCAGCTTTTTTCTCTGCTTTCCTCTTTCACCTTCTATCTTGGCTTGAAAACAATCAAAGGCAAGGCTCAAATGCAATGCCATTGGATGAATCGTGAGAGTACCCAATCTTCCATAATATGATGGTACATTAATTCTACACTTACTGTGATCTGAGTGTAAATTCACCTATCCTAACTATGCCCCATATTAATCTCCCAAATGTAATGATTTTCAGATGTTGCTCCATATGTAGTGTGGTGTGGTTGAAAGCTGATTAAAAAAAAGAAAGACCCAGATTCAGGTCTTGCCTCTGTTACATATAATATTATAATCAATCCTGTGCAAGTCATTCAACCTCTCAATGTACCAAAAACTTTAGGACAATGATACCCAAATAAGGTGCTGACTTGCATGCTAACGTCAATTTCTAATCCTGCTTCCCTTAAGTAATAAAGTCACAGTTCCGTCACAGTCCCTATCACTACCTTCATATTTGTTGTTTAAAATTTCTAAAAATAAAAGGCCTACTGTTTTCAGCATTCTCTAGAAAGACTGACTCTTCTATGTCATTCTGTGGAAAAGTCTTAATATATGACCTGAACACTGAGGCAGAGATAAAAGATATTGAACTGTTAGTGAAGAGATATGAGAATCAATCTTTCTATGTGTAAGACTCTATGGCTTACAAGACTCATCCACAGGGTCGGCCAGTCCTGTGACATCCTGTTTGGGGTAACGAAAAATGAAGAGTAACAAAAGAAGAGATGGACACTATATGAAAAGAGAGAAATAGTGCCAATTTTATTTGCTTCACACAGAACTTTTATAGGCAAAGACTACTTAGACAAAACCCACAGGAATTTATGATTCTTCATTCCAGAAACCCTAACCTTGGTCCAGGGATAGGCAGGTGTTCAAAGGTTAACCCACATCCTTTGTTTATTACAAATACAAAGAAGGGGAAGAGGGGCAGAGAAGGGGATAAGCGCCCACCTAATTATAAATTGCCTTTCATAAATGTTATCCTGCTTCCTTCATGTTTACTGTTCCATCCTTGGTCCCAGGATGGGTAAAGATTAATCCTCATCTTTGTCTGAAGCAAAGACAAGCAAATCCACAACTTTATCTTAAGCAAATACAAATAAAGAAAAGAGGAGGTATTCCTCGACTACACTATGGCCAACAAGGAGCCTTAAAGATTCATATAATTGTTCTGGATTTTATGTATGAAATAAAGGATGTGGAAAAGATGATCTTTTATATCCCTGTTATGCTTTGGCATTGGTTAAGTTATGAGCAGGTGTTCCTCTGAAACTGTACCCATAAGTTAGAGCAAAAAGTGAAATATATGAATCATTTCCATTACAATTACAAGAATTAAAAAACCTTCTTTCCTCATCCACCTCTTAAATTGAAATTATATATGCTATTCAAAATCAGCCATTGTGAATTCATCTCCTTAACTCATTTTCCATTTTCACTATTACTCTTCCACTTTCAAATTTCCTTCTTCTCTCAAACTTCCTGTAACTCAAATATTCAGATGTATCAGTGAGATCATTGATTTGGATTTTCATTCTGTTAATGGTCATGGCTCATATCTGGCCTCCTTCTTCTGAGATGTAACTTGGTACTCAGACTGATTTCTCTATGGGAAGAAGTTTGGAATTTCTGAAACTTAACTATGTAATTTCTTAGCATTATAGTTGTGGGAGAAAAGTTTTCTTTTCTCCTTATCCACAAAGATTTGCTTAATTTGAGGTGGACAAACCCAATTGGGAAAGAACACAGTTAAAGTAACATTCAAAATTACGTTAGTGTTTAATTTTAGGGTGGATCATGCATAGTAGTAGGTAAATTAGGGAGTTAGGAGGAAGAGATGGATAAAGAGAAACAAATGATGGTGGGGGGATAAAAGGAGAGAGAGAGAGAGAGAGAAAGAGAGAGAGAGAGAGAGAGAGAGAGAGAGAGAGAGAGAGAGAGAGAGAGAGAGAGAGAGAGAGAGAGAGAGATACAGAGAGAGAGAGAGAGAGAGAGAGAGAGAGAGAGAGAGAGAGAGAGAGAGAGAATTTTCTATTAAAAGAGAACCAGAATAAATTCATTATGTTGGGAGATCAAAGTATAATGTATCCAACTGTGGCTTCTCATACCTGAGCTTAAGCATTCACTGATGATGATCTGTTGAGAACAGTATTGAAATGTTAACCCCTCTCTCCAGGATCATATCTTTATCACGGATCAGAATGACTCCATCAAAATTATGTAGTTGAGATGCAACATAGCCATTTTCATCCATAAATAGCCTTCAGGGCATCATGGAAGTGCTTTGTTTGGATTGTTGACATCAGCATAAAACTTATTTTCAACTGCTTTCTTACTGAGACAAGAATCCTGTATCTTTCTAAGTTTTGGTTGCCCTTTACAATTAATAGAGGTAAATGCAGCCCTTTTGGTAAGCTGTAGAATTCTTATCTGTCATTTAGTAGCTTCTGAATTTCTTCATCATTTTTTATCAAACTATATCTGATGTTTGTGATTATTCTTATCCTGATGAACAAATTCAGGGCTGTACAAATGTCAGAAAACTGCCTACTCTTTTTTTTGCTCCATTGTTGCTAAATGTGTGTTGGCTTTGCTTTCCTTTTAAGTCAGTCATCTTGCTTCAAGGACACCTCTTTTGCTTTTCCTTGGAGAGGATGTCTGTTACTGGTCTAGCACTCTGTGACACACAGCACTTTCACCATTCTCACATCCTTTCTGTCTCTTCTTCTCACCATGACATAGTGTATTAAATGCCAATATTTGTTGAATCTGTGCTAGCATGTAATTTTGTCACATGTGTGTAAATGGAATACAGTGTTGAAGATGCATATGCCCTGAGATGTACAAGTTGTCAATATTTAGTGACCATTGCGGTTGCCACAGACTCCTTGCCATCTCTTATATTCTGTCCCTCATTTGCCATTGAAGTAATAAGTAATTGTCCTTCACACATTCTTGAGCAGAGTCTCTAGGTCATCATGAAGTTTATCTTTGTCCTCTTCAGGGTAATGATAGTGGGACGGCACTTTCCTGAAAGTATCGATCTCTTTGTCATGAGCCTGTCATCCAATGCTTTGGGGGGCAGATCGACATAAATACATACAGGCAGAGAAAAACAAAGACAGAGGCAGACAGACAAACGGGGGCGGGGGGGGGGCAGAGACACAGAGAGAAGGAGGAGGGAGAAGGAAAGAAAGAGCATCCTGATGGGGTGTCAGGGATATCTGAAAGCATTCCAGGCTATGTTGCTTATATTAGATCAGAAAAGTGTGGGGAAGATTTAACGTCTCCCTTTATCTTCTTTTTATTTATGTATTATCAGTCATTTGTTGCCAGATTTTCAGCTTCCTTATGCTGGCCTTCAAAGCCCATACATTTTGGTCACCTCCAAAACAAATCTTTTCCACATACTCTGGGACTCTCAAATCACAATTCCAGGTGTTTTTATGAATGGAAGAAGGACTGTAACTAAAAGAATATAACATCTCATTTGGAGAAAAGGGGTCATGCAGCTCTCCTGTATTTGAATATACAATAGATATATTCTAAAGATATCATCTAATTGTAGATGATTGCAGACCAAAAATCTCACCTTAAATCATGCAACCTTAACATAATTCTGAATGCTCCAAGATACAGACTGTCTCATTTCCATCTCAATCATTGATTTCCAGCCTGGACCTCTTTTTCCTGGTATAACCTCCCCTAGTCTTATCCTAGACTAAGTCCTCAATGGTATCTTGCATGCAAAATACACACACACACATACATATTTATGCACATAAATTTATATCTCCTAGACACCAATTACTGTGTGTAGGAGAAAGCTAAAAGATTTTAGTTTTTCATAGAAATGACAGCAATTAAGTTTTATCTATAAATCACATTTCTAATAGTGTATTGGCATCAAAGATATCCTGACATGTTACTTAATTCAGGATATTCGTTCCCTGGTCTCATCTGATTTCTTATTCAGACTGTGATGTCTGAGGGGTTGTAGGTGACTAAATGGGAGTTTCTTTTCAGTTATTTTCTATACCAATTTTCATAAGAAGGGAGTTCCCTGCAGAAACTCACCAATCTGACTGGAAATCTCCCCTTCTGGACATGGAGAGCAGTCAAAGCAGCAGGTAGGCTGCCCCTCCAAAAGGGTCTTCCTAAATCCAGGACCACAACTATCACTGCACACTCCACGAGGAACCTAAGATAGTAACAAGAGAATAGAAGATGTTTCCACTGAACTTTGGAGAACAAATAGGCTTTTTTTCTATGTAATCTTTTATAGATAGATAAATCATAACGTAGATGGTATAATGAACTTGGAGTTGGAGAGAGATGAGTTCATATCCAGCCTAAATTATTATCTGAGTGGTCCTGAGAAATCTTTCTCTGCACTAGTTTCCTAAAATTTCTTTAAAAACACCCCTTTCCTTTCCATCTTAGAATTAATATTATATATTGGTTCCAAGGAAGAAGAGATATAAGGACTAGGCCATGGGGGTTAAGTGATTTGCTCGGGGTAACACAGCTAGGAAGTGCTTGAACCCAGGATCATACATCTTTAAACCAGAATCTCAAGCCCCTGAGCCACCTAGCTTCCATCTTCCTAAATTTCAAATGTGATTAATAAAAGCTCTTATCTCACAACATTATTGGGAGGATAAAATGAGACTGTTCATAAACCACCTGGAAGTCATTAAGTTCTCAACAAATGCCTACTCCCTTGCCCTTTTATCTTATATATCTTTAAGAAGGAAGAGATTCCTGTTGAAAGTGATTGCTTCATTGATATTTTGGAGAAGTTTTCAACTTTTACATCTGAAGGGAGTTTAAACACAATGACACCATAGTGGGGTAGAGTCAAGGTGGAAAGACAACTATAAGAAATGCTGCTTGTTGTGTAGCTTATTAAAAAATAACATAACAAGTAAAGGTTTGAGGAGGATATATTAAAATTACTACTCGTAAATACAGATAATAGTACAAATATATTATATAGGATATAACATATATATCTATTATATCTTTCTGTTTATCTATGTATATTTATACTAATAGTCAGAAAGAAGATGATGAAATAGAGAAGAATGATACAGCATATCAATATATCCCAATTCCTCAAACAGATAAGATATGTATCAAAACAACTTCTCATAAATAAATCCCAGAAAAACTAACAGGGTCATTTTTCTAGCTTAGATTAACACCAGGTGATAGAGGAATCAACAGACACCAGGAAAAGAGTATGATCAGGAATATTCCATTTGAGTCTATTCACCAGAGAAAGAAGAGATCCTAGACTCATATTAAGATATCTTGATGAGAAGAGTTACTTTTAGGTAGTTTTGCCCATCACTATCTGGCTTTGGGTCATAGAGCTAGGGTAGAAAGAGAAAGGGCATGTTTCCTCATGGATAACCTTCTGTGATCAAAATTGGCCTCAGGTTTTAGGTGGCATACTAAGAGAGGAGCATGTTCAGTAATAAAAAGTAACACTGGCTCATGTCCTGAGTGCAGAGGAGAGTTTCAGTTCTAGTTGCTATACCAGTTTAATTTCTGCAGAGAAATAACCAGGGCAGAAATTCCTAACCCCAAAAGCAGGCAGTTCCTTTATTCTGAACCAGCAGGACTTATCTGATTGACAGTGACTGAGTCATTCTAGTGTTGCTCAAACTAGTTAAAAAAAAAAAACAACTCGGAGATTTCATAGTAAGGTGAGCTAGGAGGGGAAAGGGGCATCGATCAGATTTTATCATGAATCAGACCATTGTAGAAACACTAAAATCTTTACATCTCCAACTCGAACTGTCTCTGACATATTGGAATAACACAAATATCCATCCCTTCCAACAAAACAACAAAGGACTATTTAAGACATGCCATCTAGAAGTGTTTGTAGACTAATGTAAATATAAAATGAAGTAAGATAAAGTAAGGATGTAGGTGGAAAGAATGAGCAAATAAGGACAAGAATACCAGAATTTGCCAAGAAAACCAGAGACAAAATTCATGAGGTCCCATACAATTAGAAATGACTGCAAGATTGAAGAATAACAAATACCATCTAGGATGCTCATTTCTGAAGTTACCTTGAATAAGTCACTCCATCTCCCTGAACACCATTTTGATTATGTATAAAACGGAGGGTGACAGACCAGATAGCCCAGGAGTTCTCTTTTCTATCTAGATGTATAATCTCATTTTAAGAGCTATTTGATGTCATTCATTCATAAATATATGCAATTTAGTGTAAACCAAATAGATCAAAACTTGCTTGCATGACAAGGAGTATAAATTTAACACTAAAAATATCTAACCTTATTATCCATCCAGCCCCACACAATGGCATCCTCACAAATTGTGAAATCTTGTCCAAATGGAGCCTTGGGGACAAACTGTCCCACTTTTACCAGTTCATCAATTTCCTTAGGAAAGAATGCATAGTTCATAATGGCATACTGAGCCACCGAGATTTTCGTCTCATCCACAAACACCTGGTCACCAGCACTGTTGTTAAATTGGATGTCTTTGAGGGAGTAATGCAGCTGAAAGGAAGGAGAAAATCATTATCTGTTGTGGTGCCTGCAGGAAGGGCTTCCCTGAAAGTATAACCTATGAGTTATATGAGAGATACTGGACTTGTTTTGTAGTCTTATGGAGTTTTGTGGTCTTATTTAGAAGTGTGATACAATCTGACTTTCTATTAGTAGATATGAAAATGAACATCTGGAAGCTACAGAGTTGCTTAAATCCCTCAGCTTCAAAATTTCATTTTTGTCCTTCACTTCTCATTCTCTTTTGCCCCCTTTTCCTTATCTACTGAAAAAGTCTTTTGGATTTCTCTTCTGCAGTATCTCAAATAAGTCCCTTTCCTCTCTTCTGATACTGCCACAAGCTCATTATTTCATACCTGGGTTATTGCAATATTCATAGTCTACTCTGTTGGATATATTTGTCACAAGTCTGTCCTCATTCCAGTCCTTCCTCCATTCATCCACCAAAATAATTTTTCTAAAGAACAGGGCTGATCATGCCACTCCAATTTTCAAACCAATGACTAATGACTATTACACATACATATCTGTATGGCACTCAGATCATATCATGTAATCCCTCCATTATCTTTCTGATGTTCTTATGTTTTTACATCACTCCCCCCTCCCACCTACTCTTGAATACAGTAACACTGGTCTCTGCCATTATATAAATAAGACACTCTATCCCTTAGTTCCAGCAGACACTTTCTGTGATTGTCTTCTATTCCTGGAATTCTCTTCCACCTTGTCTTCATTTCTATGGTAGCCCTAGCTTCCCAATCTATATTAATTCTAGTATTTTCTTTTGTTAACTTCCCTATTCGTCCAATATACAGCTTATTTTTACATTTCTATTATCTCTTTTATTAGAATGTTAGCTCCCTCTTAGGAATAAAAATATTACAATAGAGGACAACATCATTATTAGTCCCTCAGACTCACAACTTAGTAATTATCCTTGAGCCTGACCATGTCTCACATTCTCAACTCCCCAACCTAATATGTGGTCAAGGCTTATTTATATCACCTTTGTAACATCTCATCATCATGTCCCCTTCTCTTTTCCTCTCTAACACAGACAAGCCTTTCATTTAAGCATTATCACAAGACACTTGGGCTATTTCAATAATCTGTTTATGGGTCTTCCTATCTCCAGTATCTTTATAATCCTTCTTCATTAAGCAATTAAATTCATTTTTTTCTAAAATACAAATCTGAACATGCCATATTCTCTACTTAAGGAACTCCAGGGACTCTCTATTACCTACATGACCAAATACAAAAATCCATTCTTTGACTAGTAGTAGTAGTAGTAGTCTCTCGGTAACCGAGGATGACTATTGTCTTTGTGCATTTTTGTGCACAAAGACACTTGTGCATGAAGATTTAAGTGGAAAAGTCGATGCACAGAGACAGTCCCACTCTCTCGGCGTCGGAAGCCTGGGTCCATTGGCACGAAAAATCGTTACACCTGGAGACTTCCTCAGCTGCATTGGATGGCCATGTTGTCTTTTGTGCTCCAACACACCCTAAGCACTCCACAGTGCTTTGCTGCGTCGCCATCTCAGCCGTTGAACCTTCTTATTGGTTTCTTCCATCTGTTCAGCCAAAGCAGTCTTCACATGCTGGGTGACCAGGAGTCGATGACCCAATGGCTACCCTCACAAGGTTTAGCCGGCCTGTCGAATCTGTTGCCCCGGGTGTGGCCGCTGCCGCATGCTAGCAGCTACTAGGAGCCACAAGTGAGAGCTGGGTGTCAGGTGGGGGTCAGAGGCTGGAGAGCTGCCCTAGGAGGGCATGACAAGCCCTCTATACCAAAGATATTACTCCTCCCTGAGCACCCCATACACCCCATTCTTTGACTATCAAAGCCCTTAATAATGGAGCCTTTCCTACCTATCCAATATTCTAACATCTTTAATTTTTACCACTTTCATCCAGGGACAATGGCTTCTTTCTATGCCTCTAAAAAGATGCTCCATTTCTTCATTTCAGGCATTTTCTCTGTGCCTTATACCTGGAATGCTCTCCTCCATCATTTCCACCTATTTGGTTCCTTAGATTTCTTTAAGTCTCAACTAAATTTCCATCTTTTATAGAAAGATATTTACAACCTCTCTTAATTCTAGTGCCCTACCTCTTTTAATTATTTTTCATTTTTCCAATTGATCTTGCATAAACTTTATATTTTTTTGTTGTGGTGTCCCCTATTATATTTTTAACTTCTTTCGGGTAGGAATTCTATTTTGCTTCATTTCTGCATTCCCAGCATTTAGCACAGTGTCTGGCACATAGTAAGTGCTTAATAAATGTGTACTGACTGGTTGACTGATTGTCTCACTATGCCTTTTCTTCCTGTATTTAAGAACATGTGTAAGACTTTAAATGTATTGCTGCTGAATTTCTGTTTGGAATTGTTCCCCCCTTCCCTCCCAATACTTATGAAAAAAATAAACAGCTTCCATTAATGACTAGGAGTGAATTTATGCAGAATCTTTATAGTAACAGATATATTATTGTAATATTTCCTTGAATACTTTTTATGCTCTTAACAAAACATGTAGTCAATAGAATTTCTCTTTGTGTAAGCCTATGATTACAGGGATTCATGAAAGAGATCATTTAAAGCTTCTAAGAAAAGAATTGACTCCAGTTCATATACAAACCGAGATGAGGGTTCACAGTGAATTGATTGATTAATGAGAAAGCATATATAAGTAATTAATATGTAAATAATGTAATATACCCTCTATTGTTTTAAAGCTCAGAATGAGAATTAATATGGATTAACTCATTCACTAGTAGAGCTGCTTATAGGACCGCTTATTGGCTTGGTTGTCAGCCAGGATAGAACGTTTTGTAGCCTAACTGGACCCACCTAGGCTAATAATAAATACTTTTTCAACAGTTCTAACTGACACAAAGTGGAATAAGATGTCTTTGGAGGTGATGGGTTACTCCATGACCATAAGTACATTGACAAAGCTATTACATGAACAGTTCTTGTCAAGATACAGGAATCACTACTAGATGATACTTAAGGTCCTTCCTAATTTCAAGACTCAATAAAAGAAAGAGCAATTCTGAGCTTCATGTGCAAACTGACAAATGTGGGAAGTTAACAATACAATCTGTAAGGAACAAATAATCAGATAATTTGAGAGTTGGAGGGAACTTCATTATCCATCTTCTCCCACTTATAACTAAAATATGTCCTCAGTATACCAAAACTAGAAAGTGGCCACTCATTCAATATTACCTGCCATGAATGAGGTTCTAAATATTCATCAACTCCCAGTGATATTTTCTCTGATTTTCTCAAAAATATTTCATGGATAACCCAAGCCACGGCATAGATAGCATTGTAGATGGTATAACTGAAAGCAGACATGGTCGTATCAAAAGAGTATAGAGGTAAAGTCTCCAAGGAAGAATTTGGTGAACATATCTCTTGTTCTGGGTCTTCTGGTTGATCTGAGCACTTAAAGGCTGAGAGCCAAAATCCCCTAAGTAAAATGTCATCTGGGTAATTAGAAGGTGTAACAGCCTTAAGAAAAGACTTGAACCCAGGAATTTCCCTCATCAAATGTGAAAATGTGAGAGCCCCATGAAAAGTATGACCATCAAGATAGTGGGGTCTCATAGTAATATCCCAGTGAGATGTGGCAATCCAAATCTTCCATGTTACTACTAAAGGAATTCCTGAGTATCTCATAATCATTAATGAATCTGTGTCACCATGGATGACAATAACTTTGGTTGCTGACATTGAGATCCTGGGCATGAAGGTCTCGTGTGATTCCATATGTGTTCTCTCACTGACAGGGATCTTCTCTGTGAAGGACACACAAATACCACTCTTTGCCATTTCTGCCCTTATTTCCCCGAGGAATTCCTCACCTCTCATATCATCTGAGACAACCAGGCCTACCCAGTTCCATTCAAAATATACAATTAAGCGAACAACACCTTGGTAAAGAGAAGAGTCTTTAGGGGCCATCTGATAGTGGAAAGGAAACTGGACTTTGTCGCTAAGAATGGAATCAAATGGGCCATAGCTGATCTGGACAAGAAAGAAACATACATCTGTTTGCGACATAGTAATGTTGATAGAATTGCAGCATAATATACGTTCAGAAATGATCATTTTTGTTGATCAAAATACCAACTATGAATATTTCAATGTTTAGTTTATTATAAGTGACATTTTAATGTATAAAGTCTATTCATCCTATTCTCTGAGTCCTCAAGAAAACAATAATTTAGGGAAGAAAGAGTTGTGAGTTTCTGTTGTTCCCTCTACCAGCCAGTGTTTTTCCCCTATACTTTCCAAATCAAATGAACAGTTCTTATTTCTTTGTTTTCTTGTGGGCCCAGAGTAGATTTACAAATTAAGTATGTTATATATTATTGAGAGTGAAACAATGATTTTCTTTTTTAAATAAAACAAAAAACACTTCAACGGGTCCAGACTCTTGGCACTGGCGAACTCAAGCCAAATCTCTCCTCTTAGAGAAGTGGTGGTCTCTCTAGTCATTAATTTTTCTGTTTCCTTTGGAAGGATTTTTTTTTTGGTGGTGGTGGTGGAGTGATAGTAGGTCCTGAAAAACCTACCCAAAAGACATAGAGAAAGAAGGAAAAAAGACAGAGACAGATGGAAGTAGAGAAATATTGAGACAGAGATACAGTAGCAGAGAGATTGATATGGATAAAAATGAAAAGGGGAAAATACATTAATGGGAAATACACAATTAATAATCATGAATTTAAAATGAATGGTATGTGGTAACACATAAAACTAAAGGAGGTGGCAGAAGGAATGCAACCTTGAATCCTACAATAGGTTGTTTATAAGAAACATATAGAATTAAGGTAAAGCACTGGAGCAGGATCTATTATACTTTGAAGTAAAAATAAAAAGTAGGGATAGAAATCATGATCTCAGACAAAGTAAAAGTACGCCTAATTTTTAAAAAATAAATATTACAAAGGTAGCATGGAAATGAAGTAATACAGACACTAAAACTATATGCATCAAATGATACAGCATTCATATTTTTAAAGAAGTTAAATGAGCTAATGGAGAAAATAGAAAGGAAAACTATACTAGTGAGTAACCCTAACTTTCTTTTCTCAGAACTGGATAAATCCAACCAAAAATAAAAAAGAAAGAAATTGAGGAAGTGAATAGAATTTAAGGAACTTTATATATGATAAACCCCTGAAGAAATATAAATGAAAATAGAATGGAATATACCTTCTTCCATGTGGCACATGGCAAATAAACAAAAATTAATTACGTTCTAGGGAATAAAAAAACCTCACAACCAAATTCAGAAAAATAAAAATTTTAATGTATCTTCTTTAGACCATAATGCCTAGAAATGTATATTCTATTAAGAACAGCCTGAAAATAGATTACAATTAATTGAAAACTAATCCAATCCTTAGAATTAGTGGGTTAAAAGGAATAATTAAGACAATAATTTCATTAAAGAGAATGACAACAATGAGACAATATATCAAAATTTATGTATGCAGCTAAAGCAGTGCTTAGAGGAAATTTTTTTTATCTAAATATCTATATCAATAAAATAGAGAAAGAACATATTAGTGAATTGGGCATACACCTAAAAATAATTGAAAAAGAACAAATGAAAAATCCCCAATTAAACATCAAAATGGAAATCCTGAAAAATTAAAATAGACATATATAAAATTAAAAGTAGGAAAATCATTAAACTAATAAATAAACCTAAGATGGTTTATCTTTCAGAAACAATAAAATGTACCATATTTCATTTCATTCAAAAAAGAAGAAAATAAACTTATCTCAATCAAAAATGAAATGGATTTATTCAACACCAATGAAAACAAAATTAAAGCAAATTAGGAATGATTTTGCCCAATTATAAGTCAATAAATTTACAATCAAAGAAAATATATTATTAATTACTAAAGTATAAATTTCTCAGATTAATAAGAGGAAATAAAAATGTTAATAATTTCATATTAGAAAAAGCCATTGAACAAATATTTTGAAATGTGTGGATTAAAACAGCTGCAGAATGCAATGATGATTTTTAATGTAGTATCAAGAAGACTGGAATTCAAATTCCATCACAGAAACTTATTAGTTTAATGACCTCAGACAGACATATTAACTTTTCTGAGATAGCATTCTCCTCTATAAAATGGGAGTAAAATTAGTATTTACCTTTTAGGATTGAGGTAAGAATCAAAAGAAATACCTATGTAAAGAACCTTTAAAAGCTTAAAGCACTTCAAATAGATGGTTATGGTTTTTTTCTGGATGATGATGATGATGATGATGGTGATGGTTGATAAACACAGAAAATACCACATTCAATAGCACTCACTTGTGGAAACTTGTAAAGGTTGAGAAGAGTCCCCATCTGGACAGAGAGAGCTGACGTGGCTCCTCCAATAACAGCAACAGATTTATCCTTTACCCCATAGCTGTAGTTAGGGATGAGCGGGCCCTGCCCAGTCAGCCACTGCAGGGAGCTCTCCAAGGTCTTTTCATCACTGTGGTAGGTGTTGTAGAGGTGAAATCCAAGGGAAATGTTAGGCAACAGATGGGGATCACTGTTAATCTCATCTATAGCAAACACTACAGACAGAGCCTGCTGGTAATTTTTATGCAGCCACCTTTGGGGAAGAGTGACATAAAACATTAACAAAGCCTACAAAAATATTTTTAGAAGAAGGATTTCCTGTAGTGTGAGTCAAAAGCCTAAAAACATTGCTCAGCTCATTTTATTAATATTAAAAATAGCCTCACTCTGTGCCTTGTTATTATACATTTCCTTTCTTGTGATTCCTAAGATAATGACTTGAAGTTCTTATGCAACTCTGCTTATCTGAGTCACTCATTCATTCCACACATAAATATTGAATATTCAATATGTACTACTCGACACACTGTAAAGGTTCTGGATGGTCCTTGAGTCCAGAAAATCTATGATATAATGAAAGAATGACCAGATATGTCAATAAGTGTAATACAAAGTGACAGGTTATGTAAAAGATAACTGGAACTAAGATCTAGATTTGAATAGAGGAAAGTACCAGTCACCTGAACAAATTAGGGAATGCTTCATGAAGGGCATCATTGGTTGGAAAAAGTGAGGATGATTTTGATATAGTGCTATTTGGAAAAAGTATTATTCCAAGAGGAGGTAATGCTATAAATAAACATGCATAGATGTTAGAATAGGAGGTACTACACATTTTGATCCCCAGAATCTTACTCAGATCCTATCTGATATTTTCAATGAAAGGTGAAGTCCTGACTCAGCCAGCTTTCCTCTCTCACTTCCTTCCCTTTCTGTTAAGGAAATGAGAAGACTAGAAAATCAAAGTTATTTTAAAGATTGTGATTTAATACTAGATCTTTAATCAGAAAGCAAAAAGGAAAAAACAAATTTCCCATTTATTTTTGGCAATGTTATAGAATTAGAATAGAAATAGTATAGAATAGAAAGAAATTCAACCTAGTAAGATATCTTCAGCAGTTATTACCTCTCAAGAAATCTTGACCTGTTTTAGTGATGGCAGAAGTTGAGCTATCTCAGATCCTGACTACCTTATATAATATGATAACATCCCTAGAAGTTTTAATTCTGTCTTGAAAATTCACTTGCTATGTTTTTGAGATTTTAAGTTCTTTTGTTGATCTTTTCCTCATTCATCCATTTTCCATTGAATTAGAGTCAGAGAAGAGAGAAAGAGATCCCTTATCCTCAACACAGAATTATAGTCTCAAGAAAAAACCCCAAATCTGCAGAGTTTAAAAGAGCAAATTGACTTACAACAGGATTTTTATTTCAAGTCTCATAAGGAGATGGTAGAATTTTCTTTTCCCACTAAGCCAAACAATCAATTCTGCCTAAAAGTTCAATAATGAAGAAAGAAAAAAAGAATAAAGAAAAAATAAGATCTTTAAAAGATAACCAATGACTAAAATTATTTAATTATTTCATTCTTTAAAGAAAAAAAAGAGACATAAATATTCATCTGTAAAAGAAAATGTATAAAGGGAAATAAAGGAACCCAAAAGGTTTTGAAAGTGACAGAAGGTAAGAAAGATACATAGGAGCATTTAGTTATAAGAAGATATGGAAGAAGAGGTCAGTATGTTCATATCTGCCAAAGAACCATCCAATATATCTTGTAGTCTGTTTCCTCAAACTAGAAGACAGTTGCTAATCTACTTCTCTTTTCCTCAGGGATCACGAAATGAAATTATCCTGAAGCTGATGTATTTTAGTCTGAACCCCATTCCAGCAGGGCAGAATTACATAGAATTATACAGGAGTTTAAATTGTTACACATTGAGGTCCTGCTATGTAAACCAGGATTTCTGCAAAGGGAATTAATACAGGACAAATCACAAAACTAAGGTCTGGCTATCAGCACAAATGCTAATACAGTTTCTCAAAATCCCCAAAAGGAAATTTAGCTCCATTTCTTTTAAATCCCTCAACTCAATTAAACTAGCCTAGGGAAACAAAAACAATCCCCTTTCACATCTTTAGGAAAAGGTTTAAAAATTCTAGGCAGCTCCAAGAAATAGCAGGAGTTTTATAAAGGCACGTCTACATTTCACTTAGTACTTGTTATAGCTGTATCCTAGGCATACCTCTTTTTCACAATAAACTAAAAGTTACTAAACCAACACTTTCAGATTCTCTCCCAGGTTGGTTTAGTCTATTTTATTTGGGTTCCTTATGCTGAATTGCTCTAACTGGCTGACATAAAACTAGTGTTAAGAATAGTAAGGGAAAATATAGTCATTTTAAAGATTGTGATTTAATACTAGACCTTTGATCAGGAAAACTATCACCAAAAAGAAATTTCCCATTTATTCTTGAGAAGACATATTTGGGGAGGAATATAACATCTTCACTAAAGGAATTCCCAATACTCCTTAAACTTTGTTCTTATTAGTTAAACAGGAAAATGGAGAGCTTTTATTGAAGTAAAATGAGATAGACTTCTTTTTTGCCCAATATTACACTCAAAAGCAATAACTTTTCCCAAGGATGGAAAAAGGGCATCGGCTTCAAGAACATCTCCTTCTTCAAAATATTAACCTAATTCCAGAGAGTCTGGAGTTTTAAGACTTTCATCAATTCTAATATTTAAGTATCCATGTGAGATTAGAACATGGGAGACAGAGTAATAAAAGACTGAGCCTACTCAGGACTAATACTCTGGTACCTGCCCTTTCTAGGAAAAGAAGGAGGAAGTAGAGAAGTTTTCATCGTTCAACTTCAGAGTTGATCGGATCAATCAGATACAGGGGAAATTGACAAGAATATAAAACTAATTCAGAGAGGAGAAGAGGTGGAGAGCACCCATTGCTTCATGGGTCTGTAATTCTGTCACAACAATAAGGGCTTCTTTTTAATCATCACATTGAAAATGAGGTCACACAGAGAGTTACTTACTGATAAGGCTTACAAACTTTGTTAGGAGGACTTTTAAATAATTCTTCTCCTGTTACCATGTTCACTTCAACTGAGAACAAAGATAAGAAGATCCCAATCACCAAGTCCCCGTCTTGGGAAACAATGGGATTAATCTGGTGGAAACAGGGACGCTTCTTTAACTTCTGTCCAGAGCCTGGAATTTGGAGGAACAAATATATAACAAGGAAAGAAATCAGCTGAAAAATACTTTTCTGAATATGGGGCAATATCTCCCTGAAATTTGGCCACATATCCAAGCATGAGGAAACCAAGATAACTCAGACTAGAGCAGTCAGCTGCTTTAATCAAGGTTTATTTAGGAACTATCCAATCTCAGATATGGCCTGTCCTTCTGCAGATGACTAGGCTCTCATCTGCCTGCCATAGCTGATGAAACACAATTGGACATTAGTGTGGTCCATGTCTAAGACAAGGACAATAATGCAAGATAAGTGATCATTTTATAGTTTAGGCTGAACTCTTTCCAAATCCTTATTGTTAGATACTGATGGGAACCACTCCTCTTACTGTAGTCTCAACAGAGACCTATTGGTCCATGAATATCTCTGGGGACTAGACTGCCTGAGGCATCTCCAGCTGTGTCTCAGTATCAAAGGGGAAAACATAAGTGCAAATTTTTGTTTTAAACTCTTTGTTTTATTCCCAGCAGTCTACAGTAAGAAGGGCCTTTCTAGTAATTTCTGTATCCTGGGTTCAGCAAATGGTCTATGAGGATTGAATCTCATGAAACATGACAAGATTTTTTAAAATATCCTTCAATGACAGGAATTTTCCTGACAGATTGTAAAAGTGATGACTTTGAAGTCCCCTCACTTTCTTGTACCATGTGCAATGTAAGCCAGCTTTCATACCTCACACTCAGTGTAGCTATTCCAAAGAGTCATGCACAGTGCTCACAAAATCTGACTGCCATTTTCACCCTCACTCCTTGGAAAACATAGTAGCCCCACAGTCTTAGAGATAAAAGAGGCCTCAAAGATTATTTAGAACGATATATTTATGACATTTCTTTTTAAAAAGTGAGAAGATTGAGGGAATTGGGGGAATTAGGACAGCAAATGGTTAATTGTGGAAACTGAGAGAACTATATAGACTCCATCTTGTGACTCAATTCTGGAGTTAGCTCATTCCTTTTCTCTTCAGTTATGGGCCTAGTCTAAATTCGGTCTTGTTAAACGTTTATTCAACTGTGGGAATGAGGGGGAAAGAACCTTATTGCATGGTTTAAAGCTGAGTCTGAGAAACTGGATCACCTGCATCTTTTGTTTAGTGTCCCTTTACCAAGAAAATAGCTTATAATGGATCCAAAATATAGTCAGATTCTAAGACTGATATAGTATTCTTATAATTGTATAACTTAATTAACCCAAATGTCTTATCTGAAAACTGGACCCATCCTGATCAATCAATTGTTGTTTCCATGTCCCTTTCGTTGTTTACAGATACTTGGGGAAGAGTGGGACATCTCTTTTCCTGAATTCCTTGCCTCCCAACTTGGAAAATTCCCAATTTTTCTCCATTTAGAAATCAGATGCACTAATATTTTATTGTTACCTTTTAATTAATTGGTCTCAATTGGTTCGTTGTTTTTAATGAATAAGGGTCTGCCTCCTCCTGTATTAGGGGTTCAATCTAAAGCTGGGGAAGGATCAATTTCTTGGGCAGTTGTCATGCATTACTCAGTAAATTAATATACTCAGAAGAACAATCCTTTGTTTCCTCAGTGATTTCATCTTTTCCTCATTACACCTATGACTAACATTACAGAGACATGCAAACTCATATGCCATACCTGAGTAAGGCTATAATTAAAGGCTCTGTGAATATGCATTTTACTCTTTTGTTGTTGAGAGTAAAGAATTAAGAGTTGCCAGAGACCCTGGAGCCTGATTTAACAGCTTTATTCTACAGATGAGGAAATTAATGCCTAGGAAACCGAAGTCACATGGATGAATTTGCATAATATAGAGTTGGGCAAATTCTGGTGTTTTGATGTCAAAGCTAATACTCCTATTTTCTTACTTTTACTATACATTTCCTACAGATATGCATAACCATAACTCTTCTACTCATACTGTGAGTAGATTTTTATCTGTCCATGAACCCCTATTATAAGAATTACTAGTTATAAGGAACCTCAGAGGTCATCGAACATAAGACATCAGAGGTGTCAACAAAGAGCAAGCCTTGGGGGAAGCTTGGTTGCAACCAGGGATTCAGGTACTAGACACAATTGTATATGGAATGATGATTAAGAGAGGATGAAGACCCTAGAGAAGGGAAATATAAAGTAGGGTTTTGTGTTTCCCTTCCTCATCACTGTGATATTTGGTATTGTCATCAAGTCAAAGGCAATAATATTAGGAAAATGAGTCTTGTCCTTAGCCTGGAACCCAAATATGGTTAACATGGTCACTTTGTTGTTGCTAGAGCCAAAGAATCAGTCAGAGACCCAATTCTTTCTCCTAATAAATGACTCTCATAAATTGAGCCTGGTTTCTGCTAGTACCAGTAAGAATATTCATTAATACAGCTTCCCCTCCACCTGGGTGACAGTTGTTCCAAAGCTAGACACTGAAACTTGTCAAGTTACCACAAAGGAAATCAAGCATTGTGAATTTTAGTTTTACTTAAACCAGCTTAGTCTTTAGAATTTTAGCAATTAGTAATTTATACACCCCACTTAAGGATTAAATGTCAAGGAGGAAGGCCTATGACTGGCATATGCCAGCAAGTGACAAATTAGAAACAACTGACTGACCCCTGGGCTGTCCTAAACCAAGCTTAAGCCACCATTGGCACATGTCAGTCACAGGAAGTGATATAAAGAACTGCCTTTATATTTCTCATCACTTCCTGTGGGGAGGGAGCTTTGGTGAAGTTGACCCTGGAACTCGAGCCTGGAGGATCTCCTCAGACTGCTTCCTTTAGATGGTCACATAGTGAGTGATAAGATTGACTCCCCTTTACCTTGTCCAAGGCCTCTGAACTCCTGCCTGGCTCAGCCTGGGCTGGAGCATTTTAAATTCTCTTTCCTCTCTTACTCATTCTTAATTTCTTCCTTATATTGTAAAGAAACCACCATAAAATTCCATTCTGACTTGAATGTTTCATAGGGATTTAGAGATTAAATCCCTGGCAACCAACTAATTTTCTATTCATTCTCAACCCTAAATTTACCCTTAACAATCTGACTTATCCATGAATGTTGTAACAAGTGCCCTCAAATTTCCCTGAATTTTCTTTCCTCTTTCTCTACTTCCTCCTCAAGTCAGTCAGTCTTTTAAACAGCTAACTTGGCTTCAACAATATTCAACAACAGCTGCTAGAGCAGGTGAGTATATATATTTTTTTCTTTTTTCCTTAAATTGAATTGAACATGACCTTTTGTTTTTGTTTTGTTTTGTTTTTTAACCTTAAGCAGCAAGGCCCTGAGGTCTTAGCTGGGGAAGCTGTTTATAAATCTCCCTTGCCTTAGGAAACAAACAACCCAATTAGCCAACCCTCCCTGATTAGCAGTGAGGAAATTCTGAAGAAAGGAGCCTTTGCTTCAATCCCTCACAGCAAAAATGGCTAGACTACTAGAGTAAAAGTAGTGAGTCAGCTTAAAGTCCACTTTCCTGCTTTTCAGCCTCTGTAGTTCTTTAAAATTTAAGTGGGCTTTGCTCAAAGAGAATAGCACATGGTCCTTGCAGTTTAACCTGAGTGATAAGGGAAGATACAACCCCTCCCAAACTTAGTTTTAAAAGGAGCCTCAGTCTCAGGAAAAAGGCTTTGTTTTTGTCTGCCTTTTCATGCAGAAGAATTGATTAGATTAGGGCTGTACATAGAACCACACCCAAACACCTAGCCAAAATAAAAAAAAGAAAATTTACAACAAAATAAGATCCTAGGCAGTAGAGCCATCTACTTACAAAAGGCAAAATTACAGATAACTTAATGATTGACTTTAGGAATATGTGGTTAGAGCCAGTTTACAACTTATTTAACAACTGGTTTCTCAGCTCCATGACCAAATTTGGAAATGTATTATTCCTTGTCTCTTTGAAATGGCTCATCCTAGGGAATTTATGGTAATGTCTAATAGCTGCACTACTCCTCCTTGAGATTTTAATTGTTGGAGCTGTAATATTGTATCTATTTTTCTCTAAGAGAGACCTGGAAAATACCATACATAAGATAGAGAATCAAATAAGAGAATTACATCAGTCTCCCCTTGGAAAACATATTTCCCAGCCAAACTAACCAATTGTTCCTTCTACTATTCAACAATATGCGGGACACAATACTCAGCTTGAGCTTATAGAGGAAAGTTTGGGGGAGCTCATAACTTTTATAAAAAGCATTAAAAGAGAATAATATCCTAGAATAGGAGTAATTTATCTCTCCACACTTCATCATTATTAGAATCCCTGTCCCACCCTGCTCTGCACAATTTGGCTCCTAGTTCTCAAACTGCCCCCTCCCATACCCAACTTCCTCCCCCCTCACTACCCAACCCACTTCTCCCCCTGCCCATTCCTCCTGTCCTGCCCCCTCTGCCCTAGCCCCCACACACACCTAACCAACCCACTCCTTCCCCTGCCCATGCCTCCTGCACTGCTCCCATCAGCCCTAGCCCCTCCCCCTGCCCATGCCTTTTGCCTTGCCCCCTCAGTATTAGCTCCTCCCCCTACCCATGCCTCCTGTACCACCACCTTTGCTCTGGCCACCCCCCTGCCCATGACTTCTGTCCTGCCCCCTCGGCCCTAGCCCCCACCCCCACCCATGATGCTTCCAGTCCCAACTCCATTGCCCTGGATATCCCATCCACCCTGCCCTACCCACACTACCTTAAACCCCCCACTCCTAACCATCCAACCCCTTCCACTTCTCTTACCTGCCCAAGTGAAAACAGAGCAAGAAGCCTAGAAACAGGAACACCAGATAATTCAGATAGAAGTTTATTTCCATTAAGTGAAGTACCCACTTTTAATAAAAATGAGGACTTAATATCTATAAGACACCATACAACTTTCAGCCCTGAAGATTTAAAAAATTCAAGGAACACCTTCACTCATTTGGGGAAGAACCAATATTAATTATTTAAAAATTAGAAAATATATTCAAAACTTTTGACCCCACTTGGCTGGATGTTGAAAATTCATTAGAAAAATTTCTGACAAACAGAGAGAAAAATAAAGTCATCTCTCTGGTTAATCAGAAGCAAGGTAGAGGAGCACATTATTGGTCAACTGAAGATCTACCCTGGAACTCCAATGTTGAACTAGATTACACAAAACTAAACCACGCCAGAGAAGCATTATTGACAGCCATGAGAGCTTGCTCTAATAGAACTGATTCATGGTCAAAATTTGAAAGAACCCAACAAGAAATTGATGAGACCCCCCCCTCCCAGTTTATGGACAGACTTATTGATGTAGGAAATACATATATGGACCTTCATTTGTCCAAAGAAAGAGACATTAGACAGATATGTAGACAATTCATTGAGAATTGTTGTTCAGTGGTAAAAGACTACTTTAAAACTAGCTGTCCTAATTGGGACTCTATGGACCTCAAAGAATTGAGGAGAGTAGCAGTCTATGTTTATAAGGGCCATGCAAAATGACTTGAGGAAAACAATAAGTCAGTGGAAGACTCAAAGAAAGAAATTGAAAGATTACAAGGACAACTGAAAAGTAAGGGAGAGACCATAGCCCCTTTGCAGGAATACACAGATAAATCATTGACATTCCTTTACTGTAGAAAGAGCGGGCATGCAATGATGGTTTGTAGGAGCTGGCTATGGGGAAAAAAATGATAACAACTTTAGAAATAATAACTATAGGAATCTTAATGCCAATCAAAATAATGACAGTGCTCCAAATGAGGAAAATTATAAAACTCAATATAATGCCCAACAATAATATATTTTTTTAAATGGAGCTTGCCCATGCTATACTCTGGGTGAGTATAGCATAGAGGATCCCAGAAAAGTGCCCAGGCAGCTCTATGATGGTATGATGGGGGAGAGGAGAGGGCCTTGGAATCAAAGAGTGTAACCTTTGATTTTCCAGACCCTGATATTTTAATGTCAATAATCCCTATACATTCTCCCCTACATAGTAAGGAACCTCATGTCACTTTAAAGGTAGGAAATTCATAAGATCATTGTCAGTTGGACAGTGGGGCATCTAGGTCAGTTTTGGTAAGCAAACCAGATGCAAAATGTGACTCTATTGGCTCTATAAATGTAGTAGGTATATCAGGAACACTTTTAAAGGTCCCAAAATTTTCTCCTCACATGGTATGTGTGGGACCCCTAACTGTTGAACATTTTTCTCTTTTAATACCTGGATCCCTCACAAACTTGCTGGGGAGGGACTTACTATGCAAACTACAGGTCACAATAATTTGGGGCCCAGATGGCTCTATGTCCTTGGAAGTGCCTGAGGAATCAGTAAATTTACTCCCTGTACTTCTCTCAGAGAGCCAGGGGGCAAAAGAGCCTCCCACCTTTGAAATACCTTCAGATATACCAGAATCTCTTTGGGCCACATCTTCTTCTGGTGTAGGCTTACTTAAATCAGCTGTCCCTATGCAGATTAAATCTAAATCTAGCCCACCTCCTTCCATTCCTCAGTATCCTCTCTCAAAGGAGGCAATAAAGGACATTACCTTTATCAATAAACTCATTAATTGACCAGGGCATCATAATTTACTGTAAATATAAATACACCCATCCTGCCCTTTAAAAAAACAAAAAATGGGGCCCCATGTCAAGCACCTTTATAGATTTGTACAGGATTTGAGGGCTGTGAACAATCACATTATAAAGAGACACTCTGTAGTTTGCAACATAAATACTATTATTTGCTCTATTCCTAGCACAGCTACATTCTTTACAGTAGTGGACTTCTGCTCAGCCTTCTTTTCCATACCTATACATGAGTATTCCAGGCATATCTTTGCTTTCACCTGTAAGGGTTCTCAGATCCACAGAGTCGTTTGCCCCAGGGGTTCGTGGAAAGCCCAAGTTTGTTTACACAAATTTTGAGCCAAGACACAGATAATATAAAATTTAAAAACAGCAAATTAATCAAATACATAGATGATCTACTCTTGGCTTCAACAGATGCAAAAGCATGTCAGGAAGATAGTAAATTCCTTCTTTTGGAATTGTGCAAAAGAGGGCATAAGGTCTCTAAGGATAAGCTTCAATGGTGTCTCCCCAAAGTAGAATATTTGGGGTTCATTCTGACTGCTAGAGCCCATTGTATTTCTCCCAAGATAATTGTAAATATTCAAAAATTGAGTGCTCCTACCACTAAGAAACCATTAAGAGCAATTTTAGGAGCAACAGGGTTTTGTAGATAATGGATCCATTGCTATGGGGAAATTACAAAAACCCTTATAGCACTAACAAAAGATTCAGTCCCTGAAGCACATAAATTAGAGCCAAAACACCTGTCAGCTCTATTAGATCTAAAACAGGCTATTTTGTCTGTCCCTGCTCTAGGCATTCCAGACTACAAGTCATTTACTTTGTATGTATATGAGTGGAAAGGTAGAAGCATTGTTGTTAAGGCACAGAACACAGGCATTTTCTAATCAGCAAATTACAAGGTATGAAATAACCTTGTTAAATAATGAAAATATCACTTTAAAATACTATACAACCCTGCCACCTTGCTTCCATATTTACCAACTTCAAGAGAACCATTACACAGTTGTGAAACACTGGTGTCAATGGCAGACAAGCCTCAAGATAATCTCTTGGACACTCCCTTAGACAACCCAGATCTGGTCTTATTTACTGATGGTTCTTCTTTTATGAGGGATGGCATACACTACACTGGAGCTGCTGTAGTCACAGAATTTGTCACTGAGTGGTCAACTTCAATGACCTCTAACATTAGTGCTCAAGGTAAATTTTGCACTGAGACACATTTAAAATGGCCTGAAATTCTCCCTCTGGCCCTATTTTATCTTAGAAGCAGGCCCAGGGGTGATCTACACATCTCACCATTTGAGATGCTTTTTGGACATCCACCTATACAGGCTAAGCCTTTCTCTCCTGCATATACATCACTATTAGGGAGAGATATTTCTATTGCTTCCTATATACAGGAACTACAGCACAAACTGCATGAATTCTATGAATCCGGAGCTGCAGTACAAGCCAGACCACTAGACTTTTCACTTCACAACCCAGGAGACAAGGTGTATATAAAGAACTTCCAGTGTACTAGAGCAACTCAGCCTTCCTGGGAAGTGCCATTACAAATGTTGTTAACTACTCCAACATCTATAAAATGTGGAGAGAAGGATTCTTGGATTCATTGCTCACATATAAAGAGAGCATCTTTTATTGAAACTTATTGACTGTATCCTATACATGCATTGGAGATAATAATTCACAAGTGGATGCTGTTTTTTGGGAACACATTGAATTCCTGAATTTTTTGTCTCTTTTTCCTTATTTTTATTATTGCTTTTCTTTTATTTTGATTAGAATATTTGATTTTTCCCTTTCATCATTTCTTGTACTTATGGTACATACAATCAATATTAATTTTTATTCTGCAGTAATATACATTAATATATATATATGTATATATACTTGCTATAATATTAATACATATCCCAATAGCTTTAGACTGTGGGAACCTGCCATTTATTGATAATTGTTATGGGACTGTGATTAATGTTTGTGTCTGATTCTAGGAAACAGGATCAAAAAGGAGCATAGACTTAACCTAAATAGTGCTAAAAAGAGCGTATAGGTGAAAAAGAAAGAAACCAATCCAGGTAGGACTGATGATTTCTAAGCCAATACAAAAGGACTTGAACCTAGTGTGAGACTTGAGGTTGCGACGCTTGACATATGTTAAAACATAGGACTTCGTTGTATCCACACTCTTTGTGAAATACTCACATACAAGTACCAAAGTTTGGCTATCATTCTGGCTCCCCCTATCTCTGAGAATGAAGGTAAAATCAGACCAGGGAATGACACTTCCCTATCAAAATAAAAATATGGTCCTTTTTTCTCTCTTATAGTATGGCAACTTCCTGTAATCTTGGCTACAAATGGGTAAGTGAAATATTGCTGCATTTTGTATTACAGACTTCTGGGATAGAAATTACATTAATTTGACCCTAATACAAGGACCTGTTAGAAATTTATTAAAACCTAATATAAGAGCCTATTATGAATTTATTCTTGCTTACTCAAATTTTGCATACATAGATTTTTGATATTTTGATTCTAATTTTGAATTCTTCCTTCTTCAAAAGAAGTTTAATTTTTCTTCCATTATTTTTTCTTTTATGTTTATGTTTATGTTTTTTTCTTTTTTTGTTTATTCTTTAGATAATTGATATACACCACAAAACTCAACCTTGCATCCTGAGCTGAACTGGGTGTTCCTCAACACCATTTTGGGGGGGGGCAGGGTTGCATTTTCATAAAATCCAAAATTTAAAATTTTAGTTCCAGAAAGATCTTCAGGAAAGAAGCTTGCTAACTCCTAAAATCCAGAGAATGAACTGTTTGCAGAAAGATATCTGAAACCCTTTACTACATCAGGAAGATCCAGAATGAACCTTGTGGTGCAGTTGATTGAACTGAAGGTTGATTGAACATTTATTTTGAATATACACTCTTATGCCAAAAGGGTACTTTCCCCTAATTGGTTTTTGTCAATGAGCCCAGCGAAACATTGGCTTTGCTGTCTCTCTCTCTTCCATTTCCCTCTTATCTCTAACTATTGTAGTTTCCTCTTAGAAAGAAAAATTTGTCTGCACTTGCAGTTAGAAGATTTTAGAGGTACAAGAAGATTATGTTCTAGTGATCAATTGGAGAGACTAGTTCCTCAATCATCATCAGGGGGGATTGTGAATTTTAGTTTTACTTAAACCAGCTTAGTCTTTAGAATTTTTAGCAACTAGGAATGTATACACCCCACTTAAGAATTAAGTGTCAAGGAGGAAGGCCTATGATTGGCATGTGCTAGCAAGTGACAAATCAGAAACAACTGACTGACTCATAGGCTGTCCTAAGCCAAGCTTAAGCCACCATTTGCACACGTCAGAAACAGGAAGTGATGTAAAGAACTGCCTTTATATTTCTCATCACTTCCTGTGGGGAGGGAGCTTTGATGGAGTTGACCCTGGAACTGGAGCCTGGAGGAATTCCTCAGACTGTTTCCTTTAGATGTTCACATGGTGAGTGATAAGACTGACTCCCTTTTCCCTTGGCTAAGGCCTCTGAACTCCTGCCTAGCTCAGACTGAGCTGTAGCATTTTAAATTCTCTTTCCTCTCTCATTCTTAATTTCTTCCTTATATTGTATAGAAACCACCATAAAATTCCATTCTGACTTGAATGTTTCATAGGAATTTAGAAATTAAATTCTTAGTGACCAACTAATTTTATATTTGGTCTCAACCCTAAATTTACCCTTCACAAGATATAAGAAGGAGAGAACACACATTGTTCTGAGGCTAAGAAGCTTGGCACTGGATGGAAAGGGGAGGAATCTCCAACTCTAGCAGCAACCTAGGATAATAAGCTCAAGGCATCCCAGAAAACCAGAGTGGTTGAGTCACAGGGAAAGGCCTTTGGTGCCATTACTGTACAGAGAGGAAACAGTGGGAAACAGAGAGCAGAATACATCATGATGGAGAAAACCCTCAAGAACTCTTTCATGAGGCTCCACAGGTAGGTCAGAGAAGCTCAGGTACATCTTATATCACTCCCCGCAGACCAAGGAGGATCAGTGGAATAGACTTGGGGTAAATGACCTCAGCAAGACAGTCTATGACAAACCCAAAGATCCCAGCTTTTGGGACAAAAATCCACTATTTGATAAAAAACTACTGGGAAAATTGGAAGACAGTGTGGGAGAGATTAGGCTTAGATCAACATCTCACACCCTACACCATGATATATTCAGAATGGGTGAATGACTTGAACATAAAGAAGGAAACTATAAGTAAATTGGGTAAACACAGAATAGTATACATGTCAGACCTTTGGGAGGGGAAAGACTTTAAAACCAAGCAAGACTTAGAGTCACAAAATGTAAAATGAATAATTTTGACTACATAAAATTTAAAAGGCTTTGTACAAACAAAACCAATGCAACCAAAATTAGAAGGAAAGTAACAAATTGGGAAACAATCTTCATAACAAAATCCTCTGACAAAGGTCTTTATTACTCAAATTTACAAAGAGCTAAATCAATTGTACAAAAAATCAAGCCATTCTTCAATTGATAAATGGGCAAGGGACACGAATAGACAGTTCTCAGTCAAAGAAATTAAAACCATTAATAGGCACATGAAAAAGTGTTCTAAATCTCTTATAATCAGAGAGATGCAAATCAAAAGAATTCTGAGGTATCACCTCACACCTAGCAGATTGGCTAACATGAAAGCAAAGGAAAGTAATGAATGCTGAAGGGAATATGGCAAAGTAGGGACATTAATTCATTGCTGGTGGAGTTGTGAACTGATCCAACCATTCTGGAGGGTAATTTGGAACTACTCCTGAAGGGCACTAAAAGACTGTCTGCCTTTTGACCCAGCCATAGCACTGCTGAGTTTGTACCCAAAAGAGATAATAAGGAAAAATCTTGTACAAGAATATTCATAGATGCGCTCTTTGTGGTGGCAAAAAATTGGAAAATGAGGGGGTGCTTTACAATTGGAAATGGCTGAACAAATTGTGATATATGTTGGTGATGGAATACTATTGTGCTCAAAGGAATAATAAAGTGGAGGAATTCCATGGAGACTGGAACAACCTCCAGGAAATGATGCAGAGCAAAAGGAGCAGAAACAGGAGAACATTGTACACGGAGACTCATACACGGTGGTACAGTCAAATGCAATGGACTTCTCCATTAGTGGCAATGCAATGATCCTGAACAATTTGGAGGGATTTAGGAGAAAGAATACTTTCCACATTCAGAGGGAAATTTTGGGGAGTAAAAACACCAAATAAAAACAACTGCTTGATTACATGGGTCGAGGGGGGTATTATTGGGGATGTGGACTCTAAATGAACATCCTAGTGCAAATACCAACAACATGGAAATGGGTTCTGATCAAGGACACTTGTAATACCCAGTGGAATTGGGTGTTGTGGAATATGGGAGGGGCTGAGAGGAGGGAGGGAGGAATAGAAAATGATTTTTGCAACCTAGGAATAATGTTTGAAATTGACCAAATAAAAAAAAATGTTAAAAAAAAAAGAATAGTGACTATGTGATTTTCGCATATGTTTATCCTCAACATTGCATAGTAGCTAGCATATATTATACACCTAATGATTTTTCATTCATTCATTTATATAACAAAAGGCATAGTCCCAATGACACATTTTAAAAAAAAATATAAAGAATTCAATGGTGACTTGCATGTGGAATATAAAGAATAGAAGATGAAAATGAAAAAAACAGCAACAACACAGACTTCAGATGGGTAAAGAAAGTGGAAAATATGTAACAATATTTCAGAAAATGAGAGGGATAAATGATTAGTTAGGAATCATATAAAAATGGTAGGATGAGGGATTTGTCCATAATCCCACAATTAGTTATAAAAAGCTAAGAAATTTTTACTAAATAAATTAATAAGTTCAATATAAACTGATATGATTTATTCCTTAATAAATTTTAAACAATTATTGGATTTCATCCATTGGAGGAAAGTTTATGATTCATACAGGAAATAGATTAAAATTGGTTGAACAGATTAAGTCACATTCTTTGGAATATGGATAGTACACCAATGTTTCATGAGTTAAAAGATTTAAATTGTGGTTGAATCTAGTGGTGACAGAATCCTTCATGAGAATTGACAATGGGTAAGAGATTAAAGAATTTCCTCATAACACTTGATCTATCCCTTCCACATTTTCCAAGGTATGACACTGAGGAATTAAAATATTTGGAAAATTTGAAGTTTTCAGATTTTATCCACTATATTGTTAGTTGTGTCTACACAAATTAGTAGCAACATCCTGAAAAAGCAGTGCTTGATTGGAACTCACAGATTTGGTTCATATCTATATGAAAGAAATTGACAAAGTAGGCAGAGATAATGACCCATATACATTAGAGTTCAAACATCACTAATTGACAATACAAATCTGTCAGATTAATGTGGATCGTTCTTCAAACCTCTTATTCTAAGAACTAGAAGTCAAAGGCCTCCTTTCAGAAAAAAATCTTGCCTTTGAAATTTTATTTATTCTTGATCTGTTCCTGAGTATTTCTGTCTGGCTTCAGGAGGATCACATAACATTTTGGAATAAAAATACAACACAGTAACCCAGCACTGGAGGCCAGGATGGAGAAGATCTCCACAGTGACCATGGCCTTCCCTTTGGAGCTCTGATATGTGGGAAGAAAAGTGATCCAGACACTGCAAAACACCAGCATGCTGAAAGTGATGAACTTGGTTTCATTGAAGGCATCAGGCAGATTTCTGGCCAGGAAAGCCACAGTAAAGCTCCCCAGAGCCAGAAGGGCCATGTAGCCCAGGACACTGTAAAATGCAAAGACAGAGCCCTCATTACATCTAAGGATTATGTGGCCATATTCAGAGTGTGTGTCTGCCTCTGGGAAGGGGGGAGAGGTGCCCAGCCAGATGCCACAGAAAGTCACTTGAATCCCTGAGCAGATGAGAACAACATAGATGGACGCTGTAGGATGTACAAACATGCGGATCCTGCTCCCTGGCCTTATAACCCTGAAAGCCAGAACCACTATGATGGTTTTGGCCATAATGGAAGAAATAGCCACTGTGAAGACAACTCCAAATACTGTTTGTTGGAGGAGACACGTGGCAGTGGTAGGACGACCTATGAAGAGCAGGGAGCAGAGGAAACAGAAGATGAGGGAGATGAGGAGAGTATAGCTGAGAGTCCTGTTATTGGCTTTCACTATGGGAGTGTCTTGGAACTTCACAAAGACCCCAAGAACTAGAGCAGTCAGTAAGGAGAAGGAAACAGCCATACACATCAAAGTCATTCCCAGAGGTTCTTTCACATTCAAAAAGGTCACAGGCTTGGGGACACAGTGATCTCTCTGCTTATTTGGATATGTATCTTCTGGGCACTTCATACAATGCTCTGCATCTATAGGGCAAAAAAAGAATCAGTGTTTAGACTCAAAATATTATCCCTATGTTCAGACATGGGAAATAGTCATGCTATCTACAATAATTCCTTCTGCTCAACAGGACACAATATCCCCTTCTTTCTTACATGAGAGAAAATATTCAGTAACATGGAATTTGAGGCTAAGCCTACTTTCTTCATGCCTGTAATTAGTGATTTTGCTTAGATCACTTTGGTTCTCTGTATTACTTTTAATTAACTGATGATACCTGTCCCTCTTGATCTATTCTCTTAGTGCAATAAACTTAAAAACTGGACCCCTTTAATATGTAAAGATCTCTTCTGTGTTCATTGTCTTCAGCAACAACTCTACGTGTAGGGGACAGCTGGGTAGCTCAATGGATTGAGAAGCTGGCCTAGAGGCAGGAGGTCCAAGGTTCAAATCTCACCTCAGACACTTCCTAGCTGTGTGACCCTGAACAAGTCACTTAACCCTCATTGCCTAGCCCTTACCACTCTTCTGCCTTGGAACCAATACACAGTTCGTTCCAAGACAGAAGATGAGGGTTTAAAAAAAAACAACTCTACCTTTAGACTGCCTAAATTAATCTTTCCTCATTCTTCATAGAAACCAGTACACAACTTTCCACAACTAACTTCCATGCATTTTATACATATTTTGTAGATGCCTATATGCTCAAGTTGCCTCTTCTGTTTGAATGGAAGCTCCTTCAATGCAGCAATTAGTTCTTTTTGTTGATGCATACTTACCATTTATCATTAAGACTGTCATATACTAAATGGCTATTGATTGATTAATTGATGATTTATTGAAGAACTGGAAGATTTTTTCTTTTTTTCTTTTTTGCTTCTGCATTCAATTTCTTTTTCTAATTTAAATTTCTTTGTTCATTTTTTCCATTAACACACTCAGATAACTCCCTTTCTCCCCCCCCCTCCAAATTAGAGAAGGCATTGTTTGACAAAACTATATATGTATGTAAAACTGTCTTGCATATTTATATGTATCGGTTCTTTCTCTGGATGTGGATATACACAAGTCATTCTTCAAACAATATTTCTATTCCCATATGTAATGTTCTCTAGTTTCTGCTCATTTTACTCTTCAGAACTTTGATGTAGGGTTTTTTTGTGTTTTTCTTTTTATATTTAATATTTCATTTTCCCAATTACATATAACAATTTTAACAAAGTTTTCCTGATATTATAAGATCCAAATTATCTCCCTTCCCTTTTCCATCCCCCATCATTGGAGATGGTAAGCAGTTTGATCTTGGTTTTATATGTACTTCCATTCTGGTCATCGTTATAAGAAAACACTCAAATAAAGTGAAAACTCTAAAATAAAACCATAAGTAAACCCATGTGAAAAAATAGTATGATTTGATCTGCCTCCAACTCCAACAGTTTTTTTTCTGGAGATTGATAGCATTTTTTGTCATAAGTGCTTCAGAATTGTCTTGGATCATTGCATTGCTAAGAATAATGAATTATTTCACAGTTGATCATCATATAATATTGCTGTTACTATGTACAATGTTCTTCCAGTTCTGCTTATTTTGCTCTGCATAAGTACATGAGAATTCTTCCAGGTTTTTCTGAAATCATCCAGCTTATTGTTTCTGATAGCACAATGATATTCCATCACCAGCATATACCATAATTTGTCCAGCCATTTCCCAATTAATGGACATCTCCTTAGTTTCCAAGGCTAGACGATTTCTTACATACATTCTTTTATTTTGTAAGGGATCCTCTTGTTGATCCTACCAAAACTGATGCCATAACCAAATATGTTCAACAGAGAAATCCATATTCTTTTATTATTATGTTTTGGTCAGATTGCTTAAAGTCGATTTCTCATTGGATCATAGATTGACTTTTTCACTGTTTTTTAGAATAAGTGATTGACTATATTTTTAAACTCTCACTCAGATTTATGAGGGCTTCTTGAAATTTACCATGGAGAAGACATTCCAGAAATACTCAAGCCCTGGAGCTATCTTTACTGTCAGCAGATTGTCTCTTCCATTGGCATCTACTTTCTTCCTTCTTTGCTTTTACCTTTTCTGTGATCTATAGTTTCAATTTAAAAAATAAAAACCAACACTTGAATTATCTCCATGTCAGCGATAAAAATCCAAGGAGACCTATTTGCTGGTAATAAGGAAACCCCTTAATTTTAGTATTTATTCTATGTAAGTAGGTAAGAACATGAATTGGGCAGAAGACTTGGAGTCAGGAATTCCCAAGTTCAAATCCTGCCTCAAACAATTCTAGCTGTGTTATCTTGGGCAAGCCACTTTAGTTTTGTCTGTTTTAATTTCCCAATCAGTGAAATTATGGCCACAATAGCATCTATCTCATAGGGTTGTTTTGAGGGACAAAGAAGAAAAACTATATATATGAAATTCAAGATTGAAGCCCTATGTAAACGCTAGGTTTTGTTTTAATTTCATTATTAATATCAATAATAGCATTAGAAAATCAAGAAACTACCTTTACTGAAAAGGAGAGATTCATACATCTCCACACTAAAACAATGGAATAAATTAGAATATAGTGTAAACTTTGTACATATTCTAGAAACATTTTTTTAAAAATCAACCTTTTCTCTATTTTCCTCTTTTCCCTCCTATCTTGACTTGAAAACAATCTAAGACAAGGTCCAAATGAAATGCAATTGGATGAATCATGAGAGCATCCAATCTTCTCCCAAGATCTGATTCCATATTTACTTCATAAGTACTTTGATCCAGATGTATCTGTATCCATCCTAACTATGCCTTATTCCTTAATCTGCAGTTTGTTCATTTTAAGACTACATTCCATGCACAATGTGGGGTAGTTGATGGAGAACTAATTGCAAAACAAAAAAGACCAGAGTTCAAGTTCTGCCTCTGCTACAAGTAACTCAACTTCTCAATGTTCTAGAAAATTCTCATACAATAAGGCTGAGATATGTTGCTGACCTTCATTGGCAGAACCGCTTCCTAAACCAGTTCACTTAACAATGAAGTTTCAGGCACAGTCAGAACTCTTAGAACTATCACTAACTTCTTTCAAGTGGGGTAAAGTGCCCCTTAAAAAACAGCTATTAGTATTCTCTAGAAAGTCTCATAATTCTGAGTCATTCTGTAGGTTAAAATTTATATGTGAACTGAACAATAAAGAAGAGAGAAAGAATTTTGAACTGTTTGTCCTGTGATATGGGTATCAGTCTTTGGATCACGCACAGGAAAATTTGCAGAATCATGTAATTGCTCTGGGTTTCTTGAGTGAATTAAAGAAATGTAGGAAAGTGATCTTTAAGGATCCTCCTAACCTTCATCACTGACCCAATGATGATTGCTTTTCCTATGAAACCAGACTTACAAGTTAGAGAAGAATAAATTCTACAAATCATTTTACATTAACAACCCAAGAATTAAATGCCTCCTGCCCACTCACATTCTAAACCAGAAATAAACATAGCATTCAAACTTTTGGAGTGGAAATGCAGATCAAAACATATGATTCTAATTGTAGTTTATTTGGGTTTTTATTTAGGGGTTTTGGTTTTATATGACTATTCTCTTATGAAAATGAACAATATGGAAATATGTTTATGCAATAATGCATGTATAGCCCAGATCAAATTGCTTGCCAGCTCAGGGAGATGGGAAGAGATGGGAGGGAAATAGATAATTTGGAGTATATTACTTCAGACAACTTATGCGGAAATTTGTCATTAAATATAATTGGTAAAGTAAAATATATTCGCAAAAAACAACAACAAAGAAACACAACATTCAAAGAAGCCATTGAACACTTGTTTCCTTGATTCATTTTTATTAAACCATCCTGACTTTGCTTCTTTCACAATTCCTTCCCTCCTAGTCAGTTTCACTTCCTCAAACTCAAATATTCAGAAGCAGAGGGACTCATTGATTTGTATTTTCCTTCCATTGTTGAAGATCATGGTTCACTTTTGGTTACCCAAACTATGGGACTCTTAATCTGGTTCTCTCATAATTTTGGGAGACCATAGCAGGTCTTTCCAATGTACTAAAGGCTTTCTTTCCTCACTAACTCCTCACATGAGCATACCAAGGGAACCCTCTGACTGACTACTTTTCATCATCCACCCTCACCTTATGACCATCTCATCTCCTTCTATACTGATTTGTTTATTCACCTATGTCTTTTTTTTTAAACCCTTACCTTCCGTCTTGGAATCAATACTGTGTATTGGCTCCAAGGCAGAAGAGTGGTCAGGGCTAGGCAATGGGGGTCAAGTGACTTGCCCAGGGTCACACAGCTGGGAAGTGTCTGAGGCCAGATTTGAACCCAGGACCTCCCATCTCTAGGCCTGGTTCTCAATCCACTGAGCTACCCAGCTGCCCCCTATTCACCTATATCTTATACTCCTGTCCTTTTTTAAAATGACTTCCTTGACTATCATATAAAAATCTGTTCACAATGTAATTGCTTTTGAAGTCATTTTCAATTTCAGTTCTTTGGAGACTCATACTTCATGTCCCATAGGCAGAAAATAACAGAAGCATGAAATTTGGTGATGAAAACATCATACTTTATTTCTGGAATATTCCTGGAGTCATAAAGGAACAATATAATTTCCAATATATATTAGAGGCTGCTCTCTCTTTCCTTTTCAACTTTGGGCCAAACCTACTCACTTCATTGTCTGTCCCAGACATACATACAGATTAACAATCTTTGTGGACTTTCTTTCTAAACAAAAGTCATGCCCTGGGAAATGCACAGTCCTTATTAACTTTGTTTGAAATGTGTGAACAGTCAAGCCAAACTCTCTCTCTTTTTTTTATTTTTATTTTTTTTATAAAACCCTTACCTTCCGTCTTGGAGTCAATACTGTGTATTGGCTCCAAGGCAGAAGAGTGGTAAGGGTAGGCAATGGGGGTCAAGTGACTTGCCCAGGGCCACACAGCTAGGAAGTGTCTGAGGCCAGATTTGAACCTAGGACCTCCCGTCTCTAGGCCTGGCTCTCAATCCACTGAGCTACCCAGCTGCCCCCAAGCCAAACTCTCTTGAGGGACTATATATCCTAATAGAAAGCTCTCTAGATGGAAAAAGCACAATGTGGTCCAAAAAGAGTTCCATCTGAAGGACTTTACCAACTCCAGGGGATAGCTCTGAAATTCAGCAGACTGAATCTGAGAGAGTTTAAAAATATAGTCAATTGCTTATTCTAAAAAAATGGCAAAAAAGTCAATCTATGATCCAATGAGAAATCGACTTTAAGCAATCTGACCAAAACGTAATAATAAAAGAATATGGGGGGCAGCTAGGTAGCTCAGTGGATTGAGAGCTAGCCCTAGAGATGGGAGGTCCTAGGTTCAAATCTGGCCTCAGACACTTCCCAGCTGTGTGACCCTGGGCAAGTCACTTGACCCCCATTGCCTAGCCCTTACCACTCTTCTGCCTTGGAGCCAATACACAGTATTGATTCCAAGACGGAAGGTAAGGGTTTAAAAAAAAAATATGGATTTCTCTGTTGAACATATTTTGTTATGGCATCAGATTTGTCAGGATCAACAAGAGGACCCCTTACAAAATAAAATTCAGCCTCCTTATCAGGTTAGTATGGAAAGCATATGTGACTTACTATTGGTAGACAACAATCAGTAAAGCAGGATTGAAATAATACTGTATCGTTAAGTGAATTGCAAAGTAGGAACAGTGTCTTCCATTGTTGAGAATCCTTTACAAAAGGCTCCTTGTTCACAACTGTAACTAGGCATTCATACTCATTTCTTTGTGGACAAATGCTCAGATATTCTGAAACATAGTTATATGAATTCTTGTAACTGTAGTCCTAGAGAGAAAGTTTTATTTTCTCCTTGATGTGGTACAGAAAATTGCTTAGTTGTGGATGGACAAGCACAGATGGAAAGAAGCACGGTTAAAGCAACATACAAAGTTAGATATATATATAGATATATATATACAGATAGACATATGTTTATAAATCTTCTACACACTAACCATCATATCAAGGACCAAACTAAGGGATGTTAGTTCATCAAAGAAATAAAAAGAACAAATGTTTTCTCTTACACATTACACTTTTTATTAGGTGTAGGATCAAAGGCACCATTTCATGGGGACTTATTTCAGTATATTCCTCTGCTTTTCCTTTGATATGATCTCTTCCTCAGACAATAATATTTCTGGGGGTTATAGGTAACTGTACAAGAGTAACCTGTTGTTATTTTCTACATAAGTGATCATGATGAGAGAGTTCTCTGCAGAAACTTACCCATATGGCTGGAAATCTCCCCTTCTGGACAAGGAAAGCAATCAAAGCAACAGACAGGCTGCCCCTCCAAAGGGGTCTTCCTGAATCCAGGATCACAACTGTTACTACATACTCCACGAGGAACCTAAGATAGAGAAAGGAGAGTGGACTATATATCTTGTGCTTGGAGCTATTGAAATTTGGGGCAGAAAAAAGAAGCTTATTTTTTATGTAACCAAACCTTCAACATCCACTCTCATAGACAGTGAAAGTGTAAACAGAATGCTGTGTGGAGTCAAAATGGCTTGAATTCAAATCCAGCATAGCATATTAGTTGTGTCACCCAGGACAAGTGATTTGTCCTTTTTCTCAGTTTATTAAATAGTACTTACCTCACAGGATTGTTGGGAGGATAAAATGAGATAATATTTAGAAGTCATCTGGCACAGATTTGGTGCTTAAAAAAATGCCTCTTCCACTCATGTATCTTTAAAAGGGAAGAAATTCCTGTTGTGAGTGATAGTTTCACTGTTATTTTGTGAAGCCCTCAGCTGCCATGCCTGGAAAGAGACTCAGTGCCATGGAACCCTTAAGAAGCGGCACCAAAGTGGCAAAGTAGCCACTATGAGAAGAGCTGAATGGAGGTAACTCATTTAGAAGATATAGAACAAGTGAAAGGGGGTCTGGTGGAGCAGGAATATAATAAAAAATTGGACTACTACTCAGAACCAAGATGGTGGAGGAGCAGAAAACAGAACATCACAACAATGTACTAGATAGAAGTCTACAAACAGATTTAATTATGCCCCAGAACAATTCTCATGGGTGAATCCAGGAAAAGTCACAAAGTCATTTTTTCAGACTAGGTTGACATGGGGTAAGAGAGAGGTCTACAGAGTAAGAAAAGGGAATAGCCAGGATAATGCCAAATAAAGCTGTTCAACCCAGAAAGAGTAGGTCTTGGGCTCATGTCGAGATGCCCTGATGAGAACAGTTGCTTTTTGGTAGGGTTATCCTTCACTGTTCAGTTTCGTGTCACAGGTCCACGGTGGAAGGGCAAAGAGAATGTGTGCCCACAGGTGCCCTTCTTGGATAAAGATGGGTCTTGGATTCTATGTGGTGTACTAAGAGCAGCAGGTTCAGTAACAAATGGCAGCATTGTGGCTTCATTTCTGATTTCAAAGATGGGTCTCGGGTTCAGTTTCTACTTCACACTGATGTCAGTAGAGGAATACATGGGCAGGAAGATATTACTCAAAAGAATTGTATTTATTTATTATTGGGTGAATTTACTCATAAGAGGCCAATGCTTAGCAGTAGCAGGACAAAGCAACATGCTGGATCCCTGCAACAGTCCCAGGCCAGGTCTGCTATTATACAGAAACAGAACAAAGAAGACAGTGCCAGGGACGGGATAGAATCACATGGAAGTTAATCCATGGGACAATTGGGATTTCTTTTGCTTTTACTCTTAGTATTTTACTTTCTCTGTATTTCTGTAATTCTCAAATAGCAGAGCTTCCCAATTTATTTACTGCAATTCAATAATCCTAAAGTTTCTCAAACTCAAACCCAGGCAAAAAAAATAATCAGAAAGTTCAGAACAAGGCTGGGGTTCAGAGGTGGGGTGTATATATTAGAATAGAGAATGAGAACCTGACCTATGATTCCACAGAGAAAATAAAATACTAAGAGTAAAAGCAAAAGAAATCCCAATTGTCCCATGGATTAACTTCCATGTGATTCTATCCCGTCCCTGGCACTGTCTTCTTTGTTCTGTTTCTGTATAATAGCAGACCTGGCCTGGGACTGTTGCAGGGATCCAGCATGTTGCTTTGTCCTGCTACTGCTAAGCATTGGCCTCTTATGAGTAAATTCACCCAATAATAAATAAATAAATAATAAATTAAATAATAAATAATAGCCATAATAAACAATTAAGAACCAAGTTCTCTTTCAATGGTAATTTGGTATTTTCACAGAGTATATGCACACTACAGTTGACATAACAAGTGTAGATCTCCCTCCTTACATTTGAATTAGTTGGCAGGATAGTCTGCCCACTACAACTCCTCTGTCCTTACAGGGGAGAGGAAATGGAGAACAATCGTACTTTAACGAGAATCAGACCATTTTGAAAACACTGAATTTTTCATATCCTCACCTTGAGCTATTCCTGACATCTTGAATAACACAACACTGATTCCAACAAATCAGGAAAAGGACTATTAAAAACCTTCCATCCTGAAACATCCAGAGACTGATACAAAAATCAGGCAAGTCCAAAGTAAAGAAGTATACTGGAAGAAGGAGCAAATAAATTAAAGAATATCAGATTAAATGTCATTGGGATATGGGGATATTGGAGCCTCAGAGAAGAGAACTACAAAATATCTACAGGAAAGAAAAATGTAATCATCAATGGACTACTTAAGTGCCAAGAACAAAGACAGAACACTGGCACTGAGTTTCAGCAAATCATAAAAGTAATCTTTCCACATTTCTTAGAACCAGGATGCATTTTGGAAATAGAATGAATCCACTTGTTGCCTCAGGAAAGAAACCTCAAAATGGAATCGTTCAAGAAAAATCCTAACAAAAGTTCTGAGCATCCAGGCCTAAAAAAGTACTGAGAGCAGCCAGAAAGAAAGAATTCAGGCCTGAGTAATAACAATCAAGATCACAGACAATTAAGCAGCTAACATTCAAAATGATTGTGGAGCTTTAAATATGATATCCGAGAAGGAAGAGGATTTAGGTTTATCACGCAGAATAACTTCTGTAGGAAAACTAAGTATGAATCCAAAATGAAAAATGGCAGACCTTTAATTAAATAGAAGACTAAAAAGTATTACTTGTAAAAAAGATTTGAGCTAGTTAAAGATTTTGATGTTCAAATATGAATAATAAAATCATAAAAATGTAAAAAACAAATTAACCATAATGAAAAATCTAATGAAGCATAAGTAGCCTGCATACTAATGTATGAGACACTATTCACGTGTCACCTCTGAACCTTATTATTAGGGGTCATAGAAGTATATTAATTAAGGAATATTAGGGAGTGGGACCGTCATGTCTTGATGATCTTCATTGCCTGGTTGGTTGCTGCCCTTTTTACTTGAAGAGAATGAAAATTACCTCGCTGGTGATGTCTTTTGACTCAAGCAAAAATTGGCTTTAAGTGAGACAGAGTTGCTCAAAGAATATAACAAGAGGGAGAATGAAGAATTAGAAAAGACAGATTAAAAGGCAGATAATATGTAGGCAAAATAGCTTGCAACTTAGCATGCAACAAAAATAAATATCTTTTTGAATTGGCATAGGTGTGTATGTGCATACATATGTAAAAGTTTATATGCATTATGAAATACTATGGTGTTGTAAGAAATTATGATGGGATTTGTGCAGGGAAGACTTTTATGAATTGATGCAAAGTAAAGTAAACAGCCTGAGGTGTACTAATTCCATTAAAATTTTTTTTGCTTAAAACAAAGCACTTAGAAAAAAATTAGGTACTCTGATTAGGAGCTAAATATGACCGGTGGGGTACCTCAATGATGCAGGGGATAGAGCACCATTGGAGGAGGAAATAGGTAACCACTCAAGTAACTTTGCCAAGAAAAGTTATGGACAAAGTCCTTAAGGTTCACATAGAGTCAATATAAGTGAACAACAATACCAACAAATAGCACCTAGGATGCTCATTGCCTGTGTAATATTGGGAAAAAAATCACTCAATTTCCCTAAATATCAGTTTTCTCATGTCTAAAATGTGGACTAGATAACTTGAGAGGTCATTTCTTTATCTAGATCTATACTCTTGTGATCTAGATTAAATCAAATATGGCAAGAATTGTTCTTGTGATTAGAATTATGAAATTAACATTTAAACTATCTCTGACCGTTGAATCCCACCAGCCCCACACTATGGCATCTTCACAAATTGTGAAATCTTGTCCAAGTGGAGCCTTGGAGACAAACTGGCCCACTTTCACCAGAGCATCAGTCTCATTGGGAAAGAACACATAGTTCATAATGGCATACTGAGCCTCAGAGCTTCTATTCTCATCCACAAACACCTGATCACCAGCACTGTTGTTAAATTGGATGTTCTTCAGGAAGGAGTGAAGCTGAAAGGGAAGAGAAATCATCATAACAGATTGGAAGGGCTCCCCTCAAAGAGTAACCTATGAGTATATAAGAGATATTGGGCTTGTTGTGTAGTCTTATGGAGTTTTAAAGTTTTATTTTGAGGTATGGTTAAACTTGATTTCTATATAGATATAGAAATGAATCTCTGGAATCCACTGTATCTTTTTACATCTTCCTGGTTTGTAATTTCATTTTTATCTCTGACTCTCTCTACCTTTTTCTCCTTTAAAATCTATTGTCAATAAGTCTTGACCAAAGACACATGTAAAACCCAGTGGAATTGTGCATTGGATATGGGAGGGGGTTGGGGGAAGGAGAGGGAAAGAACATAATTTTTGTAATCCTGGGAAAATGCTCTAAATTAATCAATTAAATAAAATTTTAAAAATAAAAAATCTATTATCAAGGTTTGTTGATTTCATTTTTTAACATGTCAGTTCTGCTCCACTTCTTTCCTGTGATACTGTCCTAACCTTATTATCACACATCTGTACTACGCCGATGATCTACTGTTAGGTCTAATCACAAGATTCTCTTTATTCCAGTCTGTCCTCCATTTGGTTGCTAAAGTTATTTTTCTAAAGTGCTAGTCTGACAATGTCATACTCATACTCAGAAACTTCTAGTGGGTTTCTATCACCTCCAGGATAAAATACAAAATCTTCTATGTGGAATTCAAAGCACTTCATATACTAAATCCCCTCACTAAATTCAAAATGTAAAAATAAATGAATGTAAAAATGTTTTTGCTAATTGGGAAGAAAATAAAATGCTACTTAAATGCTTTTTGAATTACTAATTTCACAGGACAGAACTTGATTGCCTTCTCCATTCAAAATGTTTCAAGTTCTTTCAATTGATCATAATATGATATGAAGGGGAAAAATGCCTTAATATGGCCATCTTTCAATAGATATGCTCCATGTTAAATTCCAAATGCTAGCTATAAATGTTCTTTTTAAATTCAGGTTAAAAAAATACTAGGCTAAATTTTTCATGTTCTATTACCCTTATTACAGAGACTGAGGATGCTGATATTGCATTTTAAAAGGAAATAGAGTAATAGAAAGGATCAGTTTAGCTGTTATATGTGAAAAAGGAGCTTGTACAATCTGTACAAGACACAGAAAGAACTGAGACCTTCTTTCCTGAGAGACTGAGTAATTTAACTGTTGTGAGGTCTAAAGAGCATTTTAGGAAAATGGAATTTATTTCAGCCTATGAAGATATCCTGAGGAAATTTTTTTTGAGATTTTGGTAACCAGAAACAGTTAACTAGTAACTAGTATTTATTTCCATAATTGTGGAAAAAAATCAACAATTTCCACTAATGTCTAGAGGTGATTTTATCTAAAATCTTATGTAAAATTTTATCCAAAATCATCACATATATATTGTTGAAATATTTCTTTGTATAATTTGTTATACTCTTGACAAAATATATGATGAGTAGAATTCATGTTTGCCTAAAGCTATGATTCCAGTGACTGATAAAATAGATCATTAAAAGCTTTAGGAAAATAAATGTTCCAGTTTACTGGAATGAGGGTTCATAGAGAAGTCACCGATGAATGAGAAACTATACCCCACTAATAATTTATGAGGAAATATATAATGTGAGAACTTGAGAACTCTGAGAATTAATGAGGGATTTTTTCCCTAACAGGGAGATTATGAGGACTGGTCATTGACTTGCTTGCCAACTAGTATAAAATATTTTATAAACAAATTGGACCTAAAAAAGAATCAACAACTAAAGCTGCCCTAAAAGGAATGAAGAGCCTTTGGGGTTGATAGGTTGCTTCATGACTGGCAGTACAATAGCAAAATTGTTCCAAAAGGAGTTCTTTCTATTTACCTGTATAACTTATTAAATAATACTTGAAATCCTTTCCAATTCCAAGACCTTGTGAAAGAAACAGCTTCACTTAGACTTATAGTATTAGAAATTAACAATCTAATTTTAAAGGAATATATAATCACAGAACTTAAAAGTTGGGGGGGGGGATTTCAATATCCTTCTTGTCTCATCCAAGCCCAAAATGCATTCTTCCTACTCTATAGTTAGAAATTGGTCACCCATTCAATATTACCTGCCATGAATGAAGTGCTAAATCATCTTCATCCACCATTGATTTTTTCTCTGATTTCCTCATCAACATTTCATGGAGAGCCCAAGCCACTGCATAGACAGTGTTGTAGATGGTGTAACTCAAGCCAGACATGGCCATATCAAAAGAGCACAGAGGCAAAATATCCAAGGAAGCATTTGGTGAACATATCTCTTGCTCTGGATTTTCTGGTGCATCTGGGCACCTAAAAGCTGAGAGCCAAAATCCCCTAAGTAAAATATCATCTGGGTATTTAGAAGGTGTAACTACCTTGAGAAAAGTCTTGAACCCAGGAATTTCACTTGTCAAGTATGAAAATGTGAGAGCCCCATGGAAAGAATTACCTTCACTATAGAGGGGTCTCATGCTAATATCCCAGTGGGATGTGGCAATCCACACCTTTTCTATTGGTAGAAGAGGTACTTGGGAATATCTCAGAATCATTAATGAATCTGTGTCACCATGAATAACAATCACTTTGGCTGATGATGTTATGATCCTGGGCATGAATTTGTCATGTGATTCCATGTATCTTCTTTCACTGACCGGGATCTTCTCTGTGAATGACACACAAACATCATTCTTTGCCATTTGTCTTCTGATTTCCGAGAGGAATTTTTCACCTCTCATATCATCAGAGGCAATCAGACCTACCCAGTTCCATTTAAAATATACCATTAAGCAAACAACACCTTGTTGAAGAGAAGAGTCTTTGGGAGCCATCTGATATAGGAAAGGAAACTGGATCTTGTCGTTAAGAATGGAATCAAATGGACCAAAACTGATCTGAATGAGAAAGAAACATTGATCTGTTTGAACTTTGGCAATGGTGAGAAAGGGTCAGGAGGTGGTGTTCTGAATAAAGGGCCAGGTCTGGAGTCAGGAAGAATCATTTTCCTGAGTTCAAATCTAGCCTCAGACATTTATTAGTTGTGCGATTCTGGGGAAGTCATTTAACCTTGTTTTCTCCATTTCCTCAGTTATAAAGTGGCCTGAAAAAGAAAATGACAAACCAAATTGTCTTTGCCAAGATGATTCTAAATTGATTCAGGAATAAAAATGACTGAAAAACACTAAATAAAAAATGGCGTGAGAAATTAAAACAAAATATAAATTCATAGCTCATAAATTATCTTGATATAAAAATTACATTTATTTCACTTTACAATTTATCATGCATGCATTTTATTAAATATTTTTGATAAATTTCCATTTTTTTACATCATGGCTTCTCTTGAAACTTAGATTTTATTTTATATAATATTGGGCTAAGACTTCTCAATGTTTTTTACTGGCAATTAAGATAACTTTGATCAACACGCTCATGAATTCCTTATATATAATTATTACTGCAATTGATATTTTCATATACCATTGTTTATTCAAATTCAAATTATTTTAGGGGTATATGTATGTATTTTTCTTTTCAAAACAAATACAATTTTTATAGATGCAATATTTCCTCCTTAAAATAAAATTTACTCCACACTATATATTACAGACTTTTTACAGATCATATTTGAGGGTTTTGACATCACTTACCTTAGTAAAAGTTGTTCTTTTGAAAAGAAAAAAACACAAACATCCTAAAAACTATATTTCTTCTACATCACATTTTTATACAGATTATATCTGAATGAATGGCATAGACAATGTTTAAAAAATAAAATCTGAGAAATTTTATTAAATTTTTAAATATAAATCTTTTATGAAACCATTTAAACATGGCTCTGACTCCATCTTAACAGTGAGGTGAGTGAATAATTTCATTGACTTAGAAGTGTGTATTTTCTATTTAGTATGTTGTGGATACTGCCATAATATATACTTCAGGATTCATTTCAACATCAAAAGTATTAATACTGGGGGACAACTGGGTGGCTCACTGGATTGAGAGCCAGACCCAGAGATGGGAGGTTCTGGGTTCAAATCTGGCCTCAGACACGTCCTAGCTGTGTCACCCTGTACAAGTCACTTAAACCCCATTGCCTAGCCATTACCACTCTTCTGCCATGGAATCAATTGATTCCAAGATGGAAGGTAAGAGTTTTTTTCAAAGTATTAATACTGTCCAAAAATGAAATGTCTATTTTGAGTGTGTCCTTTCCTTGAAGCAATATTGATTCTTTGTATTCACAAATAACCTTTCCATATGTGCATTATCAGATTAATGCTCCATTATAGAATAATCCAGGAATCAGATAAGATCATTAGCACAGAGAGTTAGGATTCTGGAATTTCTTATTTGAAAAATAAACCCAATATTTACTATTCTCCATTCTTCTAATATTTCTTCCATTTTCCATTATCATTAAGTCAGTGTAATTTATTTAATCAATTTCAAACATTATTCATTGGATACAAAAATCATTTTCTTTTCCTCCCTCCACTCCTGCCACCCCTCCCATAGCCAACATGCAATTCCACTGGGTATCACATGTGTCCTTGATCCGAACCCATTTCCATGTTATTGGTATTTGCACTAGGATGTTCATTTAGAGTCTACATCCCCAAGCATATCTCCTCGGCCCCTGTTATCAAGCAGTTGCCTTTCCTCGGTGTTTTTACTCCCACAGTTTGTCCTCTGCTTGTGGATATTATTTTTTTCTCTTAGATCCCTGCATATTGTTCAGGGTCATTGCATCAACACTAATAGAAAACTTCATTACGTTCAATTGTACCACAGTGTATCAGTCTCTGTGTACATTGTTTTCCTGGTTCTGCTCCTTTCACTCTGCATCACTTCCTGGACATTGTTCCAGTCCCCATGGAATTTCTCCACTTTATTATTCCTTTGAGCACAATAGTATTCCATCACCAACATATACCACAACTTGTTCAGCCATTCCCCAACTGAAGGGCATCCCCTCATTTTCCAGTTTTTTGCCACCACAAAGATCACAGCTATGAATATTCTTGTACAAGTCTTTTTCCCTATTATCTCTTTGGGGTACAAACCCAGCAGTGCTGTAGCTGAGTCATAAGGTAGGCAGTCTTTTAGCACCCTTTGGGCATGGTTCCAAATTACCCTCCAGAATGGTTGGATCAATTCACAACTCCACCAGCAATGGATTAATGTCTTGACTTTGCCACATCCCTTCCAGCATTCATTACTTTCCATAGCTGTCATGTTTGCCAAACTGCTAGGTGTGAGGTGATACCTCAGATTGTTTTGATTTACATCTCTCTGGTTATCAGAGATTTAGAACACTTTTTCATGTGCTTATTAATAGTTTTGATTTCTTTAACTGAAAACTGCCTATTCATGTCCTTTGCCCATTTATCAATTGAAGAATGGCTTGATTTTTTTCTACAACTGATTTAGATCTTTGTAAATATCAGTAATTAAACCTTTGCCAGAGGTTTTTTATGAAGATTGTTTCCCAATTTGTTGCTTCCCTTCTGATTTTAGTTACATTTGGTTTTTTTGTACAAAAACTTTTTAATTTGATGTAGTCAAAATTATTTATTTTACATTTTGTGACTCTTTCTAAGTCTTGCTTGGTTTTAAAATCTTTCCCTTCCCAAAGGTCTGACATGTATACTATTCTGTGTTCATATAATTTACTTATAGTTTCCTTCTTTACATTCAAGTCGTTCACCCATTCTGAGTTTATCTTGGTGAAGGGTGTGAGGTGTTGATCCAAACCTAATTTCTCACACACTGTCTTCCAATTTTCCCAGCAGCTTTTATCAAAGAGTGGATTTTTATCCCAAAATCTTGTGTCTTTGGGTTTGTCATAGACTGTCTAGCTAAGGTAACTTACCCCAAGTCTATTCCACTGATCCTCCTTTCTGTCTCTTAGACAGTACCAAACTGTTTTGATGACCACTGCTTTATAATATAGTTTGAGATCTAGGATTGCAAGGCCACCTTCCTTTGTATTTTTTTTTCATTATTTCCCTGGATATCCTTGATATTTTGTTCTTCCAAATGAACTTTGTTATGGTTTTTTCTAATTCAGTAAAAAAGTTTTTTGGAAGTTCAATGGGTATGGCACTAAATAGATAAGTTTGGGTAGGATAGGTAGGATTATTATATTAGCTCGTCCTACCCATGAGCAGTTAATATTTTTCCAATTGCTCAAAACTAGTTTTAGTTGTGTAGAAAGTGTTTTGTAGTTGTGTTCATATGGTTCCTGTGTTTGTCTCAGCAGATAGATTCCTAAGTATTTTATATTGTCTAAGGTGATTTTGAATGGAACTTCTCTAATTCCTGCTGCTGAGATGTGTTGGAGATATATAGAAATGCTGATGACTTATGTGGGTTTATTTTGTATTCTGCAACTTTGATAAACTTGTTAATTATTTCCACTAGCTTTTTAGTTCATTCTCTAGGATTCTTTAAGTAGACCATCATGTCATCTGCAAGGAGTGAGTTTGGTCTCCTCATTGCCAATTTTAATAACCTCAATTTCTTTTTCTTCTCTAATTGCTACAGCTAATGTTTCTAGTATACTGTTGAATAATAGCAGTGATAATGAGCATCCTTGTTTCACTCCTGATCTTATTGGGAATGCATCTAGTTTATCCCCATTGCAGATGATGTTGGCTGATGGTTTTAGATAGATACTGTTTATTATTTTTAGGAAAGACCCTTCTATTCCTATACTTTCTAGTGTTTCCAGTAGGAATGGGTGTTGTATTTTGTCAATGGCTTTTTCTGAATCTATTGAGATAATCATGTGATTTTTGTTGGTTTGCTTGCTTGATATGGTCAATTATGTGGATGGTTTTCCTGATATTGAACCATCCTTGCATTCCCAGTATAAATACCATCTGATCATAGTGAATAACCCCCATGATGACTTGCTGGAGTCTTTTTGCTAGTATCCTGTTTAAGATTTTTGCATCTATGTTCATTAAGGAGATTGGTCTGTTGTTTGCTTTTTTGGGATCAGTACCATATTTGTGTTTTAAAATGAATTTGGTAGAACTCCTTGGCTTATTCTGTCAAATAGTTTATTATTGGGATTAGTTGTTCTCTGAATGCTTGATAGAATTCACTTGTGAATCCATCAGGCCCTGGAGATTTTTTCTTGGAGAGTTCTTTGATGGCCTGTTCAATTTCTTTTTCTGTTATGAGATTATTTATGAATTGTATTTCTTCTTCTGTTAATCTGGGCAATTTATATTTTTGTAAATATTCATCCATATCACCTAGATTGCCATATTTATTGCCATATAATTGGGCAAAAAAGTTTTTAATGATTGCCTCAATTTCCTCTTCATTGGAGTTGAGTTCTCCCTTTCATCCCTGATACTGTTAATTTGATTTTCTTCTTTCCTCTTTTTTATTAGATTGACCAATATTTTGTCTATTTTGACCAATATTTTGTCTATTTTGTTTGTTTTGTAAAAATACCAGATTATAGTCTTATTTATTAGTTCAATAGTACTATCACTTTCAATTTTATTAATTTCTCCCTCAATTTTAGGATCTCTAATTTAGTTTTCTTATGGGGGGTTTAATTTGTTGGCTTTCAAGTTTTTTGATTTGCATTTCCAATTCATTGATCTCTGCCCTCCCTAATTTGTTAACATATGAACTCAAGGATATAAATTTTCCACTGAGTACTGCTTTGGCTGCATCCCATAGAGTCTGAAAGGATGTCTCATCATTGTCATTTTCTTCAATGAAATTATTGTTTCTATGATTTGTTCTCTGACTAGTCAATTTTGGAGAATCATATTTAATTTCAAATTAATTTTTGATTTGGTTCTCCATGTGCCCTTACTGATCATTATTCTTCTTGCCTTATGATCTGAAAAGGTTTCATTTATTATTTCTGCTTTTCTGCATTTGAATGCCATGTTTCTGTGACCTAGTGTATGATCTATTTTTGTGAATGTGCCATGTGGTACTGAGAAGGTGTATTTCTTTTTGTCCCTATTTATTTTTCTCCATGTATCTACTAACTCTAAGTTTTCTAAGATTTCATTCAGATATTTTACCTCTTTCTCATTTATTTTTTTATTTGATTTATCCAAATTTGATAGTAGTAGGTTCAGGTCTCCCACTAGTATAGTTTTACTATCTATTTCCTCCTTCAATTCTATTAGTTTCTCCATTAGAAATTTGGGTGCTATACCATTTGGTGCATACATGTAGATTAGTGATATTTCCTCATTATCTATACTCCATTTTATCAGGATGTATTTACCATCCCTATCCCTTTTAATCAGGTCTATTTTTACTTTGGCTTTGTCAGATATCATGATTGCAACTCCTGCCTTTTTCCTATCAGTTGAGGCCCAATAGGTCTTGCTCTGTACTTAATTCTGACCTTGTGAGTATCTACTCGCCTCATTTGTGTTTCTTGTAGACAACATATGGTAGGATTCTGGATTCTAATCCACTTTCCTATTCATCTACGTTTTATGGGTGAGTTCATCCCATTCACGTTCAAAGTCATGATTGTCACTATTGAATTCCCTAGCATTTTGATATCCTCTCCTAGTTCTGACCTTTCTTATTTTTCTAGGTCCTTTTAAACCAGTGGTTTCCTTTTAGTCAATCCCCCTATCCCACTCCCTTGATATGCTTCCCTTTCTGGCCCCTCCCTTTTAGTTCCCTTCTTGTTTTCTTTTAGGGTCTGTTAGGTTCCCTCCCCCTCTCCTTCCCTCCCTTTTTTTTACTCACTCCCCCTACCCCCTTAGTTTTCCCTTCTCACTTATCCTGTAGGGAAGATAGACTTCAAGATCCCAATGGATCTAGATGCTCTTCCCTCTCAGAATTTATTTCGCTGAGAGTAATATTCAAGTATTACCTATTAGCACTCTCTTCCTCTCCCTCTTATGAGAGTATTCTTCCCCTCTCCTTCCCATGTGTATCTTTGTGTGACAAAGATTATCCTATTTATTTTATTTCTTCAAGTATTTCTTAGTACCATCATAGATTCCCCCCACTCCTTTTTTTGCATATCATATCATAGCCTTTAATGCCCCAATCTTTTCCTATGAATGATTCTTCTATTTAGTATAATAATGAAAACATTTTTGAGAGTTACAATTAACATTTCCCTATATACTAATATATATAATTTGATCTAATTATAGCCCTTAAAGAAGAGACTTTGAATAAAAAAAAACATTTTCTCCTTGTCCCTCTCTTTCATATTTACCTTTTTGTGTTTCTCTTGATCTTTGTGTTTGGATATCAAACTTTCCACTTAGTTCTGGTCTTTTCCTTACAAATAGTTGGAAATCTTCTATTTTCTTGAATGCCCATACTTTCCCCTGGAAGTATATTGTCAGTTTTGATGGATAGGTGATTCTTGGTTGAAGACCCAATTCTCTTGCCTTTCTGGATATCATGTTCCAGACCTTGAGGTCCTTTAGTGTGGAAGATGCCCAGTCTTGTGTGATCCTGATTGGTGCTCCTTTGTATCTGAATTGTTTCTTTTTGGCTTCTTGTAGGATTTTCTCCTTAGCTTGAAAGCTCTGGAATTTGCAATTACATTTCTGAGAGTTGTTTTTTGGAGGTTTAGTGTAGAGGGTGTTCTATGAACTCTTTCAATGTCTATTTTTCCCCCTTGTTCAAGAACTTAAGGGCAGTTTTCTTGGATAATCTTTTGTAGTATGGTGTCAAGGTTTCTATTTATTTCTGGCTTTTCAGGTAGACCAATGATTCTCAAATTGTCTCTCCTTCCTCTGTTTTCCTGATCTGTCACCTTGTCAGTGAGATATTTTATGTTTTCTTCAATTTTTTCAGTCTTTTTACTTTGCTTTATTAATTCTTGCTGTTTTGCAAGATCATTGGTTTCCAGTTGCTCAATTCTGGTCCTTAAGGCTTGGTTTTCTGTTATAATCTTTTGGTTTTCTGCTTTAATCTTTTGGTATTCAGCTATAGTTTCATCATTTTTTTTAACCATTTCCCACTTCTCTTTCCAGAAGGCTTCCATATTTTTGATAAGCTCCAATTGAGATTCTTCCAGAGCTTGTGGACAATTTCCATTTGTTTGTTTGTTTGTTTGTTTTTTGGTTTTGCCTTTGTTTGAGTTTCGTCCAGTATTTCCTCTGTTTTTCCTTTGTAAAAATTCTCTATGGTCACAGCCTTCTTTTGGGTTTTTTTTTTTTTAAGGATTTTGAGGCTCTTATGCACAATTAGCCATTTTCCTGGATGTTTTCCCCTCCCTCTTTGGTCAGAAATCTGAGTCAGCTGGGCAGGTTCTTTGTGTATGGAGTTAAGGAGCAAGGATTTTGCCTGAGGCAAGCTCTCTAATCTCCACAGTCCTTTGCAGCTCTTCTCAGTGCTACCTTCCCAGGGGCACTCAAGGTCTGTGCTCTCCTGCCCACCTGGGTTTCAGGTCTAGCTGCTTTCACAGGTAGTTCTCTGACAGTCTTTGTCAGCTCCCAAAGACCTAGACATGCCCCTTGCTCGCTCGATAAGTACTCTTCAATCACTCCCTGGTTCTGGCGGGTGCACTGGCTCCGGGCACCTAAGGTCTGCACTCTCTTGTGTGCTGGAATTTCCCGCCTAGCTGCTTTCAAGGGTGGGTCCCCTTCTATCCTAGTCAGCTCCCAAGGACCCAGAGGTGTCCCTTGCTCACTCCAGGGGTGCCCTTTGTTCAATCATCTAGCCAGCTAACTTTGGCTCTGGCTCTGTAGGTGGGGGGTGGGGGTGGATCAGCTCCTATTTGTGAGGAAGCCCTTTCACCCTCTTATAGACTGGAAAAGCCCCAATCCCACGCACCTTCAATGCTGCGCCCTACTGTACAGCTCCTCCACTCCTCTGAAAATGATTCTTAAGGTCTTTTGGGGTAGTCCTTGTCGGTGTGTGCTGGGGAGAGGGAATGACCCACATCTAGACTGCTGCCATGCTTACCCGGAAGTCCCTCCAGTATCATTAAGGAAAGAATAAGGCTTTTAAATGTTTAGAAATAGCAATGAATGGCTAATTAAAAATGATATGTATACAAATACTGTAATTGTGATGTTTCAAATGCTCACTCATAGATTTTTATTATGAGGTGATATGCATGCACTAAATATGATGACAACTAGTTTAGAAGAAAATAAGTAGTAGTACTAAACCTGAAATTAATTTTAAAAGTTAAATATTTTTAAGTAAGATGTGCTCTTAGAAGTTTATATGTGAGATAATTCATATTGTTATAAGGTTTGCTGTTATCATTGATTTCTTTTCTAATATTTTTTCATTGAATCCAATCAGTAGTTATTATCTCTCTCCTCTTGTCCTTACCATATTTTCATAACTCTTTTTCATCATTTCCCTACCCCTGGCATTTATTTTTCCTGGATCCACACTGGCCCCTGCCAGAAAAACCAGAAAATTTGGAATGTGTCCAACTTTAATATAAAAATAAAAGGCTAGAAAAAGGCTAGGAAAATGAGCAAACATAAAAACCCCTAACACTAGAAAATTATTTTGGAGACAGGGAAGAGCAAAACAAACTATTAAGAAGAAAATTATATCAAAGCCCCTAAAAGCAAAACCTCAAAGAAAAATGGGAATTACAAGAACTCCAAAAGGATTTTAAAAATAAATTAATGAAGTGGAGGGGAAATGGGGAGAAGAACTGAAAGTCAAAAAAAGCATCACCAACTTGATGAAGTAGGCACAAAAATACAGAAGAAAATAACATGTTAAGAGATTCAGTCTAAAGGTCAAAGAAGAATAAGAATCTACTGAGGAGATAAATTTCTTAAAGAATAGAACTGACCCAATTGATGGGGGAAAGGAACAAAAACTCACTGAATAAAATAATTCCTTAAAAACTAGACTAGGTAAACTCAAATCTAATGACACTGTGAGTAGAGAAATAAAAAGTAATAAAATCAAAAGGATTTTTAAAATAAAAGAAAATGTGAAATATCTTACTGCAAAAACCACTCACCTGTAAAATAGATCCAGAAGTAATAATAGTTTAAGAATTATTGGACTACCTGAAAGCTATGATCAAAAAAGAGCCTAGACACAAAATTATAAAAGTTTATTTTTTTTAATCCCCTGATATTCTTGAATAAGAGAGTAAAATTGGAAATGATAGAATACTCTGATCACTTTGTGAAGGAGATCCCAAGATGATATATCCCAAGAATATTATAGCAAAGTGCCAGATCTCTCAGAAAAAGGAGAAAATACTGTGAACAAACAGAAAGAAATAATCCAAATATCCTGAAGCCACAGCCAGGACTATACAGAACAGGTAGTAGATAGATAGATAGATAGATAGATAGATAGATAGATAGATAGATAGATAGATAGATTCTACCATAAAGGACTGGAGAGCTTAGAATATGACATTCTGGAAGGCAAAGAAGTAGGGTTACAATTGAGAATCCTTACCTATGAGAATTGAATATCAGGTTTCATGAGAAAATTATGACTTAATGAAAGAGAGGGCTTTCAGATATCTCTGATGAAAATACCAGAGCTGAATAGAAAATATGATGTTAAAATATGTGACTCAAGGGAAACTTAACAAAAGTAAACAGAAAAGAGAAAAATTAAGGAATTCAATAGAGTTAAGCTGCTTGTATCCTTATATGAGAAAATGATATTTGTGACACAAGAATATTATCAATATTAAGGTAGTTAGAAGCAATACAAACAGAAGGCAAGGGAATAAGTTGACTAAGATGATATAATATTTAAAAAAAACAAGGAGTGAAAAAGAGGATTGCAATGATAGAAAATGGAAGGGAGGGTTAGAATGGGCTAAATAATCTCACATGAAGAAGCAAAAAAGAGAGGAACATGGTGGTGGTGTTGGGCAATGCTTAAAACTTACTCTTACTTGAATTAGTTCAAAAAGGGAATAACATTCACACTTAGTTGTTTATTCTATAGGGAAATAGGAAGAGAATAAGAAAAGGAGGGAGGGCTGATAAAAAAGAGTGTCTTTTGGGGAGGTGGTGGTTAGAAGCAAAACACATGTGATAAAGGAAAAATTGAAAGGAGAGAGAAAAATAAGAATAAATAGGGAAACAATGGAGGGGAAGACAGTAATCACAACTGTAAATATGAATTATATTGTCACCCATAAAATGGAAGCAGATAGCAGAATGCATTAAAAACTGGAGTCATACAATATGTTATGTATGAGTAACAGACTAGAAACAGGGAGACACCCATGGATTAAAGGTAAGGACCTGGAGTAGAACCTATTATGCTTCATCTAAAAGAAAAAAAGAAAAGCAGGAGTAACATTTGTGATTCCAGACAAAGATAAAGCAAAAATTGATGTAATTAAAATAGATAAGGAAAGAAATTGTATATTGCCAAAAGGTATTATAGAGAATTAAAATAATATCAGGACTAAATGTGTATGCATCAAATTGTATGACATCCAAAATTTTAAACATAGTAAATGATTTATCAAAAAATCAACAGTAAAATTATACTAGTGGGTAACTTCAATTTTGTCCTGTCAGAATGAGATACATCTAACAAAAAACTAAACAAGAAAGAAGCTAAAGAGTTGAATAGAATTTAAGAAAAGTTAGAGATGATAATAAATGTCTAGAGAAAATTGAATAAGGATAGAAAGAAATATCTCTTTTTCAGCTGCATATGGCAACTACTCCCAAATTAAATATGTATTAGGGCATAAAAACTTCACAAAACAATGAAGAAAAGCAGGAATATTAAGAGCATCATTTTCATATCATAACAGAATAAAAATTTACATTTAATAAATGATAATGCAAAGAAAATGTAAATTATTGGAAACTAAATAATCTAATTCTAAAAATAAGTGGGTCAATAGGAACAATCAAAATTTCACTGAAAGGAATGACAAAAACTAGACAACACCCCAATATTTATGGGCTATAGTCAAAGCAGTGTTCAGAGGAAATTTTCTATTTCTAAACACACATGAATAAATAGAAAAAGAATAGATCAATATATTGGCCATGCAACTGAAAAACAAGGAAAAAGAATAAGTTAAAAGTCATCAACTAAAGATCAAATTTGAAATTTTGAAAAATAAGTTTTAATTAATTAACATATACTAATATAATATGTTAATATAAAATTAATTAATAAAATGGGAAGTAAGAAAATCATTTAACTAACAAATAAAAGTAAAGGCTGGTTTCATTAAAAAAACGCAAATTGGATAACCATTGGTTAATTTGATTCAAAAAAGAAAGAAGAAAATCAAATTACCATTATGAAAAATAAAAAGGTAAATTCACCATGAATGAAGAAGAAATTAAATTATTAGAATTTATTTTACTCAACAATATATCAATACATCTGATAATCTAAGTGAAATAAATGAATACTTGCAAAAATATAAACTGCCCAGATTAACAGAAGAAGAAATAGAATACTTAAACAACCCCATGTCAGAAAGATGAATTTTAAAAACCTATAATGAGTTTCATAGGGAAAAAATTCCCAGGGCCAGATAAATTCACAAAAGAATTCTACCAAACATTTTAAGAATAATTAATCCTGATATTACATGGAATATTTGGAAAAATAGGCAAAAAAGTAGTGCTAACAAATTCATTTTATGATGCAAATATGTTGCTGATAACTAAACTCAGAAGAGTAAAAGCATAGAAAGGAAACTACTGAATAATTTCCTTAATAAATATTAATAGAAATTTTTAAATAAAATATTAGCAAGTTTACAGCAATATATCACCAAGAACACACTCGCTATGATCAGGTGACATTTATATTAGTAATGTAAGGCTTGTTAAGTATTAGGTAAACTATCAGTACAATTGATAATAGCAATAAGAAAACCAACAGAAAAATATAGATCATATTAATAGATGAATAAAAGGCTTTAGATAAAACGCAAAACCAATTTTTATTAAAAATCCTACAGAGCACAGGAAAAAATTGGGTTTTCTTAAAACAATCAGTAGAATCCATCTAAAGCCATCAGCAAATATTATTTGTAATGAGTAAAAACTAGAAAATTTCCCAGTAAGATCATGGATGAAGCACAAATGCTTATTATCACCACTATTGTTCGAAATTGTACTAGAAATGCTACCTATACCAATAAGAAAAGACAAAGGAATTAAAGAAATTCAAATAAGCAATGGAGAATAAAACATCACTCTTTACAAAAGATATGACATTATACTTAGAAAATAAACCAATAATTTGTTGAAATTCACAACTTGTAGCAGTTTCAAGATACATAACAAACCCAAAAAATCACCAGTGTTTCTATATATTACCAACAAAGTCTAGTGTCAAGAGATAGAAAGAGAAATTCCATTCAAATAATTGTAGACAATATAAAATACCTTGGACTCTGTTTACCAAGACAAATCCAAGAACTATATGAACAAATTACTAAAAGTTTTTTCATGCAAATAAATTCATATTTAACCAATTAGAATAATATTAATTGTTTATAGGTAGGTCAACTCAATATAATAAAAATGATAATTCTCCCTAACTTTAATTTACTTTTGCAATACCATATTAATCATTAAAAATTAATTTTAAAAGTTAGACAAACTAATACATTTTATCTGCAAGAAGAAAAGGTCAAAAATATAAAAGGAATTGATTTTTTTAATGGGAAGGAATTTGGCTTTGCTCTACTGGTTCTTAAACTCTACTATAAAGTAGTAAACATAAAAACAATCTGGTACTGACTAAGAAATAGAATAATGAATCAATGGAATAGATCAGATACACAATACACAATAGAATATGATCATAGTAATTTAGTGTATAGTAAACCCAAAGTTCCCAGCTTTGGGGACATAATCTCTTTATCTGACAGAAACTGTTGGAGAAACTGAAAACAATAAGGCAAAAACTAGGCATAAACCAACATCTCACAACATATAAGATAAATTTAAAATGCATACATAATTTAGACAAAAGTATAATACCATATGTAATAGAGAAATGAAAATTTAAAAACTGAGGTACCACCTCAGACCTATCAAATTGGCCAATATGAGAGAAAGGGAAAATGACAAAACTTGGGAGAGGATTGGGAAAATTAAGGCACTAAGCCTTGTGTACTGTTGGTAGAGTTTTGTATTGATCTAACCATTCAGGAAAACAATTGGATACTATGTCCAAAGGACTTTTAAATTGTGTATACTCTTTTATCTAGCAATTCCACTGTTAGTTCTATATCCCAAAGAGAACAAAAAATGGAAAAGGACAGATTTGTACAAAAATATTTAAAGCAGTTCTTGTTCTGGTAACATAAAATCAGAAATTGAGTGATGCCAATTTTTAAAATTATTATGATGATTGGGAAAGAACAAATATTATATTAAATAATTGTCTTCTATTTGACAAGATATAAGCTAAGCATTTAGGATACAAAGAAAGGTGTGTGGGGGATCAATCCCTACTACCAAATAATTCACAATCAAAAGGAAATGGACACTTCACAAAGTCCTCAACTGACTCATAATCAGGGACTCCCTTGTCTACTAAGGAAACCATGGTGACTGAGATCATAAAGGATGAAGGAATTCATGGAAAGGGGGTGGGAGAGAGATATGCAGAGATAAAACAAAACTGAGAATTCAGGTGTCCTACTAGTGTCCTACATAAAAGCATGGCCTTATAGAACTGACTGCTCCAAATGACAAAATATTCTTAAAGTGCTTAACACAATGACTAGAGTTTAGGATATTCTTAATATATGCTTATTCTATTCCCTCCCCCAACCCTACTCTTATTTGGAGTTTGGAGAGAGCCATATAACTGAACATTGTGTGGAACAATGAAGAAATGTGGACTAGGGTAAGAAAGTTCTCAAAGGAAAGCAGGCTAGGTTTTTTCCACAGCAAAAAGGAGACTCTTACGGGAGTTAAGAGGTTTACTAATTGTAAAAATTAAAAGATTCAAATGAAAAATAGACTTATTGATCATTCAATGGGAAGTCAAGACATGCATGTTCTAGTCCTTACATTTTTACCAGCAAATTGTATATTTAACTAATCCAGTCTTCAGCAACTTCTGTTTAATGGACATATTTATCTGAGTTCCCTCTCAGATCCTTTAATGGATTGAAAGCTAAACAAATCCAATTTTATTCTTGGCTTACAACCTATGATGCTCTGGGAGCATCTGATGCTCAAGGAGCCTGCATGGTGCAGTGGAGTGGAGTGTTATATGGGGTCAAGAAGACCTTAGGACAAATCTTGTCACAGCAACTTATTAGCTGCATGATAGTGGGCAAGCAACTTGACTTTTCTCAGTGACAGTAAGCTTCTGTATAAAATGAGGCTAATAAAATCACCTGACAGGGGTTAACTTTGAGCATCAAAAGAAATGCATATGTAAAACACATTTAAAATCTTAAAGTACTTTATAAATGATAGTTATTTTTGTTTCCATACTATTTTTTTACTTTTCTTATAAATACATAAAACAGGTCAGGCTCAGTATCACTTACCTGTGGAAATTTGTAGAGGTCAAGTAGGGTCCCCATCTGGACAGAAAGAGCTGAAGTGGTTCCCCCAATAACAGCCATAGATTTTTCCTTCTCCCTACAGCTGTAGTTAGGGGTGAACTGGCCCTGCCCAGAGAGCCACTGCAGGGAGCTCTCCAAGGTTCTCTCATCACTGTGGTAGCTGTTGTAGAGGTGGAATCCCAGGGAAATATTGGGCAACAGACTGGAATCCTTGTTAATCTCTTCTATAGCAAACATTACAGCCAGGGCGTGCTGATAATTTTTGTGCAGCCATCTGCCAAAGTGAGTGGCATATAATGTTAGAAAAGCCTTCAAAAATATATTTTCCAGAAGTGAGAATGCTTTGGAGTTTTGATTGAGTCAAAGGGCTCCAATATTTTGTTTAACTCATTTAATTTGTATTAAAAGTGACCTTGCTCATGTGTCTTGTTCCCATATTTTTCCCTTCTCATAATTCCTGAGATGGTGAGGAGTGGCTTTAATATGTGACTTTGTCTGTCTGAATCACTCAAGCATACCACAAAACAGATACTAAGCATGCAGTATGTGCTAGATGACATCGGACATATGGATGGTCCTTGACCCTCAAAGGGCTGTGGTATAATGAAAGAGAGACTGGATACACCAATAACTTTAATACAACATGATACATGATATGGTACAGGTGACTGGCACTGAGATACAAGAAACCTGACCAGATGGAGGCACCACTGCTCTGAAGAAATAAGGGAAGGGTTAATGGAGGGAGTAAAATGAAATGTGAAGATGATTTTGATAAATGGGTATTTGGGGAAAAGATCATTTCAAGAGTAGGAAAAGATACAAACAGACTTACACAGGGTTGGAAATTAAAGGTATTGACATATGGGCTTCTAGTATCATATTCAGTTCCAGTCTGATATCTTTAGTGAAAAATGAGGACCTGACTAAGCCTTCCCTCCATCCTCACTACATTCCCCTCTTTAACAAGAACTCAGAAGCACATACAAGCAAACTCATGTCAAAGATTGTGACAGTATCAAATCTTTTACCAGGAAACCAATGACAAAAAACAAATTGCCTTCTTATTCTTGACAATGTTTTAAATATATATACAACCTAGAAAGATTTCTCCCACAGCTACTATCTCTCAGATAATTAATCTACCTATTGTAATGGAGTCAGAAGATTTGCAGGACAGAATCCCTTGACCTGGCTACCACAGAGATTTTAGTTCTGTATGGATAGGTCAGTTGCTATGTTTCTGAGAACTTAAGATCTTAGGACCACATTTTCCTTCTTTGCTCATTTTCCATTAAATTAGAGTCAGAGAGGACCAAACTTATCCTCAACAAGAAGCACTATTTTCAAGAGAAAACTCAAAGACTGCACAGAGTTTAAAAGGGCATTTGAAATAGAATAGGATTTTTGTTGAAAGTTTCACCAAAGCAGGGTAAAATCTTTTCCCCTCTAAGCCACATCATCAATTCTGCCTTTTTGGTGAATGATAAAGAAAAGAGAATAAGAAAAGACATGTTAAATCATTAAAAAGATAATCATGATTAAAATGATTTTATAATTTTTCTCTTTAGCTAAAAAAGATCTAAATAAGAGGGGGAAAGTATGAAGCTAAATGAGGGAATCTAGAGTTATTTTATAAGTGACAGAAGGTAAGAGGCTTGTATAAAAACATTTGGCAACTGGAAGGTACAGAAGCCAAGGAACAATTCAGTATATCTCATAGTTAGAGACAAAAAAACGTGGAGAGAACCTATTGCCTCATGCTACATGCCCCCCCCCCATTTTGCTCTTTTTGTACCTCTTCTAATCATCACAGTAAATATGAGCCCACACAAATAGAGACACTTACTGATAAGGCTTACAAGCTTTGTTTGGATGACTTTCAAACAGTTTTGCACCAATAAAACTGTTCACTTCAACTGAGAACAAGGATAAAAAGATCCCAATTACCAGATCCCCATCTTGAGAAACAATGGGGTTAATCTGGTGGAAGCAGGGGAGCTTCTTTGTCTCATGGGCAGACCCTGGAATCTGGAGGAACAGAGATATGAGAAGGAAAAAAAGCAGTTGAGAAATACTTTTCTGAATATGGGACAACATCTCCATTAAAATTACCCAAAACTCCAAGTTAGAGCAAACCAAAGAGCCACTCAGACTAGAGCAAAGTAATTTGCCTTAGTTACAGAGACATAAGGATCTTTCTAGTATCAGAAATGATCTGCCCTTCTGGATGAGCTCAGACTGTTCTGACTGCCACATCAGAGGACATCCAATGGGGCATTAGTTTGGGTCCATGTTCAAAACAAGGACAATAGTGCAAGATAAATGGAAATTTTATAGTTTCACTAGCTTTTGGACTATACTCAGTCTCACAGGACCTTTATTTTTAGAATCTGATATGTACCACTCCTACTACAATCTCGACTGAGTAGTCTTAGTCCATGAAGTACACTAGAGACCAGACTGCCTGGGGCATCTCCAGCTGAGTCTCTGTATCCAAGGGAAAAACATAAGGGCAAAAGTATGTTTTGGACTCCTTTTTTCCTTTCCATCAGAAACTACAATACAAAAGGGCCTTCTTAGGAAATTAATTCCTATGTCCTGGGTTCAGCAAATGGCCTGTCATGACTAAACCTCATGAAAAATTCTCTCATACGTGACAAGGTTTAAAAAAAAACCATTATTAATTATAGTTTCACTGATCACAGTTTTCTCTGGTGAACTACAATTGAGCCCAAGTAATACAGAAGTCTAAAACTCCATTTTAATCTCTTCACTGAAATACATAGACAGAATATGTTCATCACAGATTGTACACATGTTAGCAATTCTGATATGTGTTCTTTATTCAGTGATTCCTGTCTGTTGTCCTTCTATTTTATGCATATGACTTTACTTAGTGGTATTTGCAAGGATAGAAAACTCTCTATTGTCTAAAGAAGACTGAGGGATAATAGATGGTTAAGTAGGTGGGTATAAAGTCAAAGACATTTATATCCTTATACTTAAGAAGTTTACATTAGGATGGAAGAACACAACATATAAAGGGTTGTTGGAAAACAGAGGAGGGCAGGAGATGGTAGGAAGTAATACAGAGGCCTTATTCCTGCCCAAATAAAGGAAACAATTTCTTCTAAATTCATTTGGAACCAGGAATAGGGTCAATGTTCTTCATGGTATGGAGAAAATCAGAGTAAAGACTTGCAACAAATGACAGCTAAGAATAACTTACTCTGGAAAGTTTAATGTAATCTTGTCTAAGCATATGACCATCCCACAAGTAAGCTGTGAATTTTAAAACTTCTCAGACTCTACCTTAGAACATTTGGTTAAGGCTATTCCCCATTTAAACAATGGAGGTACTTGATCAGGGATGTATTGGTAACTTTAAAATTACTCCACCCATACTTGGGCATACCTTAGGGGAAGATAAAGTTGTAAAACTCCTTACTCAACAATGAAAAGTACTTAACCCATACTTATAGTAAGGCAAAAGCCCTTAAGCTAGGTCTATTTTTGGATCTAATACAAAAGGGTGCTAAGTACCTATGAAGGTCAAATTAATCACTAAAAGGTCAGGCAACTTGCAAGGGACAACCTTAACAAAGAGGTGTGAAATACTCAGAAGTTTTAGTCTACCCAAAGAAGGTGATAACAACATGTGAATTAAGAAGGTGATAACAACATGTGAATTAAGAATGGTCAGTCCTTTGGAAAATGTCTACTGTGATTGGTAGATGTGAAAATTTAGGGGAGGTGACATAGGAGAAAATTCTCTTTAAAAGGAGGTCAGAGGCCTCTGGATTTAGTTCAGCTTAGGAAGCTGAATTGGAGGTCTCTTAGTGGCTGAACTTAGTTGAGCTCAGGAGCTGAACTGGAAGGTCTCTCTGAACACTAGAGTTTTGCTTGAGACAATCTTGTGGTGAGTGATTAAAGACTGACTTAGTTTTCTCTCTTAAAAGAAAGGCTTAGGCCATTGGCCTAGGCCCTAGTCTTCCTATTATTTCCTCTTACTCTGTCTCTCTTCCTTTCTTTAATTCCTTCATTTGTATTAATTAAAATCGTCATAAAATCCAGCTGACTTGGGTATTTCGTATTTGGGAATTTTTCCCATGGCGACCACTTATTTTTTATTTAAATCAAGACACTAAAAATTATCTTTATGCTTTTGGCAATTCAAAGTCTTGAACCCATATTTTCATGGTCCAGTTTATGGCAACCACTCTTTTGTGTGTAACAAAGCTCAGCATCACTGAAATTGTTCTCATTGGAGGATTTTATGACAAGAAGTCTTCTTTTCTACTTCTCTCTCCACATTTCCAGTGTCAACATTAGCCTTCATCATACTTAAGTGAGTAAGTAGTCCTTAACAGTCCTGCATTTCAGATATCAGTTCCTCTAAGTTCTGCTTTTCTAGAATTCAGCACTCTAGTTTTCCATACCTAGTCTTGTACCCCTTTGTGTTTTAGGAAAACCCAACAAGAACCCAGCACATTATCAATTAAGAACAGTGGGTTTTCAAAGGTTCTTGTCAGAATTAGTCATAAGACCAGCATATTCATTCAGCAGAAATACCTAAAGCGAAAAATTGGGTAGGTCAGATGTCCCAGGGTTAAACAAGTAGTGGCAAGAAATATATAGCAATCCCACACACATACAATAGGAAGGATTTAGAGGAGGTACAGATCAGATTCCTGAGTAACCATGGAGACATCATATTTACCCTTGGAAAGAATAAAGGAGATCCAGAGAAAGCCCCACCCCCTTTCCAAAGGATGGTACTACTTTGAGGAATTTAGGTAGGGGGTAAAGACCAGAATCCTTATCTGAGAAGTCATAGAAAAACTGAAATTATTACTTCCAGAAGGGATACTCAGATTCAGGAAGTCACTTAGTGATCACAATTTCACAATATTGAAATTGCAATGTGGTCATGGGTATCTAATAGAGAAAGGCCAAGATGAAATGAATATTTGACATCTGGTAAAGACAGAGAGGAGGAAATCACACAACAACATAGATAGAGGAAACTTCACCAAAGAACAAATTCACAGATGTAGAACTGGTGGCGAATCTTTGACAACCTAAGAATAAGGAAATGAAAGGATATTATCCAAGATAACATGACAAAACATTGTCCAAGGCTGGATTTGGAATTCCAATATCCCAACTGCAAATCAGGTCTTAAGGTGTTTTGTTTTCTTTTTTCCCCTCCTACACACATCATAGCATCCATCTCTAATTTTCAGGACTGCCCCAATGTGCCTCAACTGCCTCACAACTATGTTGGATAAGACTATTCTTTAACTGATGAGTTCTTCCTGGAACTTGTGGGAAAGATTCTCTAGAATTAGACACCATGCTATGTTGTGAGTCATCAAGCCACGACACCTTGATCAAGTCACTCGTGGTAGCTAAGGAGGCCACAGAGTGGCCCTAGGCAAGATGTGATTGCCCACTCATTCCCCCTTCCATGACCTCTCTCATTAATATCCCTTACCTATGGAATTGACATGATTACTATTCCCTATTACTATTACTAGAAGGAATAATGCAAGAGCATAATACCTGTACTCTATTTCTCCAAAACATCACCAAATCATCAAACCCTCAAACACAACCCCAAAAGACTACCATGCATTAACTTTTACTTAGGTACATAACTCCCAGTAAAATCGCAGCTACAAGCCAAGCCCAGAACTTTCCCACTTACAGAAACTTATTCTCATGAAGCCTGCATACAAATCAATAATAAAGGCCCATACAAAATGTACAGGTACACAAAGCTTCATCATGCCTCAGTGACTTGATTCTTCCCCTTAAGAAACTCCCTAGTAAACCCTGAGAAATGATCAATCTAATATTAAATATGAGCAAATATTGACTTTTCCTTTACTTATAAGTCAAATTTGTTTAATTTCTAAGTGCCCATGCTATTATGCTGCGAAGGATTATGTTCTGCTATGGGGTAATGCACTGGGGTTTGGTATGTATCTTTTCTTCCTAATCAAATCTGCAATAAGTATTTGGTGTAAGATATTTGTGCTAAGTCTTGATAAGTGTGGATCTATTATGTTGTGCTATCTTCTGGTGAAACAAGGGTGAAGTAAGATTGATCTAATATAAGGGGAAAGACACTTTGAAAACTTGCATTTGATCAGGTAAGCGTCAGGATTATTCTTTCCTTTGGAATAGTGGATACAATTCAATGATCTATCAGACAACTATATCCAAACACATATTTCTGCCTTTGTTCTCTGTTGATATTTTGTAATTGTGGGATGAAATTATCCCTTTCTTGTCTTTATCATTTCTACCCTTACCTCCTCATGGCCAACAAAGAGGGGGAGAGAAGAGATGTCTGACATTTTTTTTATATTTATCCTTTATATGCAACCAATTAAACTATCTTAGAATTTAGGAGACCCAAAGATCCATAAAAATGTTGTTTTTTTAATTTCTCAAACAGCCTCTGTCTGTTTCCTCCACTGTCTCTGAATCAAACTGAAGAAGGCAGAGAGAAACCTCTTTTATGAGGTTTATTTTTCCCAAAATGTCTTATGTGCACAGACAACATATAGACAACACAGACATATCATGGAATATAGAACATAGATTGATCATGAACTGATCCCTCCACATGAGGGAACAATCTTTGCCATGTCACTTCCCTTTGTTCTCTAATTCCTAACCAGCCTGACATCATTCTAGGATTTAGTCCTTCTGAGGATAGTTCTCACTATGCTGAGTTCTCTTTTTTACCCATTTGTATCTAAGTGTACAGTGGCTAGAACTTGGTGTCAAGAACACCTGCTTTAAATTTCTGTCGTTCATATGTAAAAACCCAGTGGAATTGCTCATTGCTTGTGGGAGGAGGGGAGGGAATGTGAACTTTAAAAACTATTCCACCCTACTTAGACCATATTTTAGGGGAAGATAAAGTTGTAATCTCCTGATTGAACAATGAAGGTACTTAGTTCTCACCTTATAGTGAAGCTAGAACTTTAAGCAAAAAGGTGTTAAGTAACAATAAAGGTTAAATTAATCACAAAAAGGTCAAGTAACTCACAAAAGGTGAACTTAACAAAGAAGTGTTAAGTAACTCTAAAGATATAAGCAAATCAAAGAAGGTGAGAACTAAAACTATGGGCAGTCCTGGAAGGGGAAAAAAGCCTTTGATATAATTGGTAGATGTGAAAATTTAGAGGAGACACAAGGGTGAAAGGGTTATATATTTGGTTCCCTTGCTGTCCCCGAAGATCCTGATTGGCAAGAGATCCTTATTGGCTCTTTCCCTTATTGGTGGTGGAGAGTTAGCTGAGAGCAGTGTGCTGAGCCTTCTGGCATCTTAGCTAAGCTATTTGTCAGGTTCGGTAGTGAGTTTCTGGCTGAGTTTCCTCCTTTACTTTCCAACTTTTTCCTCTCAGAAACCTCTAATCTTCTTCAGAGACCTAGAGGTGGGGAGTTTAAAACTCCACCTGGCATAGGCCAGGTAGGAGAAATCCTATATCCTCTTTCCTCCTTCTTCTTAAATTCCTTCCCTCTATATTAATGAAATTACCATAAATTTCCAGACTGACTTGGGAATTTTATTTGGCAACCATTTAAATCTAGATTTAAAGTCTACACCCTAAAAATATCTGACGGGAAAGAACATGAATCATGTAACCATGGGGAAATATTCTAAATTAATTAATTAAATAAAAATTTTTCACTCATAAAAAATAATACATTTCTGTCTTTACGAATCTAAGCAAACCATTTCACCTCTGTCTGCATCAGTTTCTTTGTCTATAAATTGGGACTGACAATAGCACTTAACCCATAAGACTGCAGGGACACATAAAGGAATAAACACACAATCAAGTGTTTTGCAAAACTTAAAGCTACATGTAAATGCTAGATATCCATTTGGGGCTTATGCCAAAATCCATCCATCAGAATTCTTAGAGCCAGAAGACAGATTTTAAAATGATGAGAATAAAGAGGGAGGGCTGAAATGGAATGCAATGAAAGTAGGAGTCATTTTATACTTACTCAAGCATCTCTTTGTTCAGGAGGCCTTTCCTGATTTCCCCCAATCCATAGGTGAGATGTCCCTCTTCCTGAATGACAGGACATTTCTATATTTTACTTACAAACCAAGTTCATCTTGTCATCTCTGCTGGAATGAAAGCTTCTGAGAATAGAGACTGCTTCCTTTTGGTTACTGGAGCCTCAGCACTAGACATAGGTCCTTAACAAATGGCCATGGTTTGATTATTGCTCTCATTCTTTGGTACATACCTTAGCCTATGACTCGGGCAATTTGAACTGGTCAAGAGTAGCTAAAGGATCTCTTATTTTCTTTTTAGCTTTCCTAATTTTCAAATCTCCATTGGCCATTTTGTGTTCCAGATTTTCAGAATAAACATCTTAGTTCTGGACAGAGAAAAAAAAGAAGCCAAAGAAATCTTGAGAAGGTCAGTTTTCTCTTTGTTCTCAGATAATAACCTCTTATCCACACCTGGCACATATCCTCTATCTTTGGTTCTTCCCCTTTTTTCTCCTAAGATTGACCATTGTTACTGTCCTTAGCTTCCCTCATCAGTCATAGCCTTGTCTGGATGTTACCCCTGGTCCCCTGAGATTGTCCACCTGAAGCTGGTTCTTTATTTTATATCTTTTATGCATTCAAGGAAATTTCTCAATGAAGTAACTCTCAACTCTATAGAAATTTAGAGAAGGATCCTGGACAATGAAGGTGAATAAGTGTAGAGACTGTATTGAGGATTCTATGAACTACTGAGAATTATTTAATTTCATTTACTTAATTCTTTTATTTGGGCCTTAGGGCCTTTACTCCTTCAATGTTGGTTAACTGAAGCCTGTCTCCTATTAATATTAGCCTCACCTGACTAAAATCTGTCTCATGGCATAATAGTTTTAAGGGAAGACTGAAATTACCCAGATAGGAAGCCAAGAAGGATTTTGACCTTCCTGAATCATTTATTTACTTGTGGAAAGGATTCCCCTAGCTAAGGATTTGAGAACAGATTTCCCTGACCTAGTTTTTTGTTATGTTTGTGTCATGTGAATTCTTTCCCTTAATTAGCCAGTTGTGACTTTTTAAAATGCAAATTTGTAGCTTTGTAAATGTAGAATTTTGCAAAATTGATTAAATCTATAACTTAGTCCGTTACTAATTTGTTCCAAATTGGTTTCTTCAACCTTCATGTCACTGGAGGAAGCATGGAATTGTGAATTTGCCTTTTTAACTTTTATAACCAATAACCTGGAGGCATTTATGAGGGATGATGTGCGCTATACAGGAGCTGCAGTAGTTACTGAATTTGATACTCTGTGGTCAGCTTCCTTGCCCTCAAATGTAAGTGTGCAGGGTATAGAACTCATTCAACCATGTAAAACGAGTACCTTCTGTTGATGATGAATAATTGCTTGCACTGATTCTATTTGACTATTAATTGTGATTGGACTTCTTTATTGATGGATTTGGACTATTTTGTTGCACTGTATTTGATTTATCCTTGTATTTGCACAAATTGCCTTGTAGGACAACACATGTACTATGTCATAGAAGAAAATCTGTATTAGTGACCTATATTGACCTGATGTGCCTTTGTAACATTTTGTGCTTTTACTAATTTTTTTTTGTATTTTCTTGAATGGATTATTGCTTTGTCTACATCATTTGCACTCACATTGTTTTATCTGCCTTATTTGCACTCACACTGTGGATCATGGTAAGTCAAAGAGGAAATGAATCTTATTTTTTGAAAACTAGTCCGTATACTTTACCTATGTAATTGTGAAATATACACAATTTTAACATTTTATTTTCTTCCTACATGTGTCATATAGTATTTGATTTTTTCCTTTTCTTCTTGTTTTTTGCCTTTGAAACATGTCCGAGGAGGATACGGAGATGCATGTAGGAATTACACAGGGATACATGGTCAAGTCATAAGGCATATGAATCTAGTATCAAAAAACATCAAGGAATCAAAGAAATTAAAATTAAAATAAAAAACCTTCTGAGTCAGATAAAAAATATAAAAAGAAAACTTGAAAAAAATTCTGGGAAGAAGGGAAAAAAATCACAACTCACAACAGGTTCTTGTAGTGATCCATGTCCCATAAGCATGCAACAACAGTTAGTTACTAACGCAATTTAGCAGTCTAGACTATAGTAAGTTGTCACATCATGAGAGAAAATAGAAAAAGAGGCTAGATTTCAAGGCAAATGGGAAATAGAATTTCCTGGTTCAACCCTTTTCTTTGTTTTTTTTTGGGGGGGGGGGGGCGATAATGGAGCCAGAAAAAATAATGTTATATGCTTGATATAGAGTGTAGTAAAAGAAAGTCCTGCATTTAACACATGTTAATCCGCTGCAACCTCAAATCTCACACATGATTAACTCATTGTTCCTTTTGTGCCAAATGTCATCAATCTCCATAGGGCTGGTTTGGTTTATTTCACACTTTTGTGCTCATTTGGCACTTTGCAAGTCAAGTTCTGAGCTCCTTTGTGGTCCATTTGCCCTTGGATTAGACATAGTCATTGAGCAAAAGTCTCATAATAGTTAAATAACTAGAGGCATGTTGCCATAGTTCAAAGCTTTGTGGGTATTTTTTTTAGATGTTAGGTAAACGGACATCTCAGGTTATGCTATTGCAAAAATTAAAAATAGATTAAATTTTTTTTCAATACTAGTGACATGTTTCAAAGGCAAAAAACAAGAAGAAAAGGAAAAAATCAAATACTATATGACACATGTAGGTTCCTTCAGGGAACCATGGTGCTAATTGTCTTACATAGCCCACGAACTTCTTTAACATCTTTTTCTGCACTTTAATTCCATGTGCCGTTAAGGCAATGTGTATAAGATGCTGAGCTTGCCACCCCCCATCCTGTAAAAGGACAGGAACTGAGTTTCCCATAACTCCTGAGAAATAAACTACAAAACAAAAAAAATTAAAAAGAGAGAGAGAGATAGAAAAGATTATAGAACAGAGGAAGCCCATAAATACGGATCTCTCTTGGCTCTGTTCCAAATGTGTTTTGCTTACCCAATCCACGAAATTGAAGCAAAACCCGCTACTCTTCATCATCCTCTGACCAGCAAAGGAATCGGGGTTACAATGGCATATGTCCCTGTTTCCTGACGCCAATTTGCAAGGCTCAGCTCCAGGGTGGTCAAACCTGTCTGACCTTGCCTAGGGTAACGAAAAATGAAGAGTAACGAATGGACGCTATATGAAATGCATAATGACCAAGTTTATTGGATTCACACAAAGCATATATAGGTTAAAACCACAGGAAGATATGAGTTACCGCCCAGCAACAGCAGGAACCAATAATTGGGCAGCTTCATAGGAATTCATGACGTTACCTGCCAGGCACAAGGAGGAACCGAGAGGATTCCAAACAAGGGCAGAAAAACAAGTTTCCCACAGTCTCTCACAGTTTCTCATAGCCTTTATCAAACCTCCCTCTGCTGACTATTCTAACCTTGAACACACAGCTGGGCAGGTCGTACACAGTTCAACCCACAACCTTGACTATGCAGCCCAAGCAGGGAGAAGAGGAGGGCTTCCGCCTTTACAGCAATGCCTCGACTACAATTCCCCCTTTTTGTTTTGCAACAGTACTCGGTGTTGGGTCAGAACTTGTCCAATCCTACCCAAGCTGGTCACAAGGAGCTGGAATAGACAGGGAAGAAGGACCAGTAAGATAAATATAAACAGTATGAAAGTCAATATGGTTATACTCATTTGAGCTGAAGGAGACAGCCAACTTTGGCCTGATTTAATCCAATTGTATATAGAATCAGCAATATGTTCAGGATAAAGATCCTCAGCTAAGGAACTATCCATTTCTTCAATAATACGGTTCAATTGTTGGATGTTTTCAGAGATATTGCCTTTTAGCCAAAGACTTTGCAGATCATTTCTAATTTTTTCAAATGCATCAGATGTGTTAACTTTAACAGGAAGAAGACAAAAAGCTGAATAACGATAATCGCACCATAATTTACCCTTAATAGCTAAAATTTCTACTTGATTAGTTAGTAACAATACATCTTTAGATATTTGTTGTAAAGCATAAAAATCCCTTGTATTAATATCTTGCTGTATATGCAAAGCCTTGGTTACATTCTGTGCAAGCCCATGTAAATATTCTGCATCATGTTCCAGGACACGAACATTAGCTACACTCTGTGCCAGAGAAACACTACTGACAGTTGTAGCAGTAAGGGCGGATATCAAGGCTACAATACCTAAAACTATGCAAGAAATACATCTCTTTTTCCTAGAGCTAATTAGTTGAGATAATCTTTCCATTGCTCTGTCTGCAGGTGAGTGATACCATCCCTAATATGAAATCTTTCCCCAGTCTCTCCATTCTTAGCAGTCCATTTCCATCCTGGACCAAATTGTTGTACATGAAGAGATACCTCAGGAAAGTTCTCCTCAAATTCTACAAAGTTAATCCATGGGGGTTTTTCCCATAAAACCCAATGAGTCAGTGTCTCTGTATTAGCCATGTTGAGAGTGTTCCTCAGAGTCGCCAGGAACAGGATCAATTGTCTCTTTTTTTTCTGTAGCACACGGGGCGTTTTCCTGCCCCTTGGTCGACGTCAAGGTTTCGTCTTCTTCAGACCGCAGGATAGGTCTGGTCCATCTACAGGGGATCCATCGTTGTCCTTGACCTGTAGAGACACAAAGAAACCCTCTTCCCCTGATTAAAACTCTATCAGGACCATACCAGGTGTTATTTTCATCCTTCCACATAACATAGTCCGAATCACCAGCTGGGACAAGAGTATCTTCCCGCTGAGCCGGTACCATGCTGTGCCAATGTTAAAAAAATTTTTCAGCTTTAGTAATTTGTTGTGTCCAAATAAGATTATTAATAGTAAAAATTGCCGTGGCCAAACGATCCTGAGGGGACAGCCAAGCTCCCCCTTTTTGTTTAACAAGCACCACTTTCAAGGTACAGTTGGCACATTCGATCATTGCTTGACCAGTAGGATTGCATGGGATGCCTGTTATGTGCGTAATATGCCAATCACGGCAAAATGTGGCAAAGGCTTCAGAAGTGTAAGCCGGGCCATTATCAGTTTTTAGAATTTCAGGGGGGCCTTGTGTTTGAAAAGTCAAGAGGCAGTGGGTTTTCACTGCTCTAGCAGATTCAGATCATAGAGCCGAGGCCCACAAGAATCCAGAATATGTATCTATAGTAACATGGGCATACTTGGCAAGACCAAAAGAATTGACATGAGTCACATCCATCTGCCAGATGTGCAATGGATGCACTCCTCGAGGGTTCTGAGCACCCTCCTTGTTGTTTGCAGGTTGAAATGGAACACACTTGGGGCAAGCCTTGACAATTAGTCTGGCTTGTGCCTTAGTTATTTGAAATTGTTTTTGTAAGGCTCGAGCAGATTGATGGAATTTATCATGAGCTTTCCGAGCTTCGGCTGCTGGAGATGAAAAAGACAGAAATGGGGCTTCAAGAGCCTGATGCACAATATGATTGCCCAAAATAATCGGACTGGGCAAAGAAGTGTGATTACGGACATGAAGAACATACACTGAGTGCAAGCAATTGCGTAGGACATACTGCAATTTTGAAAAAATAAGATTGACTGTACCCCGTTTAGATTGGATCACTGCATTTGTCAATTTAGGTAAGGCTTGTGCAACATACTGGGAATCAACAATAAGATTAAAGGACTCCGGATATTTCCACAAAGCCAATAGAGCTGCTGCAAGTTCATTCTGTTGAGTGCTGGAAAAAGGGGTACAGAAAATCATAGGCTGATTAGGAGGAGAAAAAATAGCAGCTGCTTGCGGGTTGGCATCCACAAAAATATTAGGACCATCAACTGGATGATTGGAAATAGGATTTGAAACTATGCAGTATTGATTAAAATTTTTCCAAAAGGGAGATAAGTTAGTCTGTGGGCGGAGGAAACATGGGAATTGCAAAAGACTGGCCCACTCTGTATAAAATTCTATCCAATCCTGTAATTGTGCTTTTGTAACAGGAATATGAATAACTTCAGGATATTGTCCTATTCCTTGAATAACTACTTTTATAGCCCTTTTAATAATTTGTCCCATCAATAAGGGATAAAGAGGAATTGCCTTGCCTGATTGAGATTTGGAATGTATCCATAATATCACTTTGTCACGCTGGACTACAGCTGCTGTAGGAACATGTGGTGTTCGTAAAATTTTGACCTCCACAGGCTGCTGAGGGTCAAAGCGTGTCAGAAGAGCTGTATTAAGAGCTTCTTCAACATTCTTTAAAGCAGAGATGACCTCAGGGGTTAATGTTCTGGGAGATTTTAGATTAGCATCTCCCTCTAATAATTGAAAAAGAGGATATAATTGTTCTGTAGTAAGTTTAAGAAAAGGACATATCCAATTAATATCCCCTAACATTTTTTGAAAATCATTCAAAGTTTGTAATTTATCCATCCAAATCTGTATTTTCTGAGGCTTTATCTCACGAGGTCCAATTAGACTCCCTAAATAACTAATCTCTTCTCCTTTTTGAATTTTTTCTTCAGCTATTACAAGGTTAAATTCAGACAAATGTTGCAGAAGCACGGGAAATAGTGCTTCAAGCTGTTCTACAGTAGTTACTGCCAAAAGAATGTCATCCATATAATGAATCATCATGACTTTTGGATATTTACTTCTAATAGATCTGAGGGCTCGGTCCACATATTGTTGACACATAGTAGGGCTATTTTTCATTCCTTGAGGCAGCACTGATCATTCATAACGATCCATGGGCTCTTTGAGATTAATGCTAGGGACCAAGAAGGCAAAACGCAGTCCTTTTCCTGCAGCGGAATAGTGTAAAAGCAGTCCTTCAAATCTATGGCCCATATTTTCCAATGTATAGGTATCCAAGAAAGAACTGGCAGCCCTGCCTGTAGGGCCCCCATCTCCTCCATGGACTCATTAACTCGGTGTAAATCAGTAAGCATACGCCACTTGCCAGATTTTTTCTGTATTACAAATACAGGAGAATTCCAGGGACTAGTACTTGGTCTAATATGTCCCTTTGTTAATTGTTCTTGAACTATTTCTTTCAGTGCTGAGAGCTTAGAAGCTGTAAGAGTTAACTGTATTTTAGAGTCTTGCCACATTTCCTTAGTTATCTTTTCTGGCATGACATCAACATTACTAACAGCAGAACAGAGTTCCCCAGTCATAGGTATTCCAATTCCCCAAACTTTAAGGTTTTCAAAAGGCAACAGGAGTACAGGTTTTTCAGGTCTTATAGGGAAGTCCTGCTCTTGCTCTTCTATCCCTGAAAGGGCTGATCGGTGGACCGAAAGGGAGCTTGATATTTTTTCCAATCGAGAGAGGTCTGGTACATGGCAGGGAAGGCTTGGGCATTGTTTGTAGGGGCCTCCCAAAGGCCCCCCTGCCCATTTCCCAACCTACAATCCCGGTTCCAGTGATATCCCTTATTACATTTTTGAGAAGGCTTAGGTTTAGTCCCTGACAAATTAGACCGACAATTTTTCTTCATGTAGCCTAATTTTCCACATCCATAGCATCTTATCTGAACTTTTCCCTGACTTTTCATGGCTTGTTGTACTGCCGCTCCCACCATGGCAGCCTGAGTGCAAGCCTGATGACTCTGAGATTTTACCTCCAGAGCCTTAATAATCATATCCTCTAGAGTTGCAGAAGCTGGTAAATTAATTAACACTTGTATATAATCAGGAGTAGCATTCTGCTTGACTATGGTTTTTATCAACTCCTCTAATCCTTGCTCTGTTCCCAAAGTCCATTCCACTGCCTTCTGTACTTCTGCCACATAATCCTCAAAAGCTTGATCAGACTTCTGCCTCAGCTTATTAAAGTCCAACTTTGGGACCCCTTCCATTCCTCCCCATGCCTTTATAGCTGCAGAGGCAATCACCGAGTATAATTGAGGAATATACCCTATCTGATGTTGAGGGAACTGGTTTGGCCCTTCTCCTATGAGTTGGTCCAATGAAGGGGCTCCTCCAGGCATCATAGTTTGTTCCATTCTAAACCGCTCCTGTTCTAATATCTCTTTCCAAATGGCTTTCCATTGTACTACCTGTCCCTGGGAGAGTGAAACACTTGCTAACTGTTTCCAATCATGAGGAGTAAGATTCTCAGCAGCCATAAGCTCCAATAAAGAAAGTGTATAGGCTGCTTGAGGACTGTATTTAGTACATGCCTCTTTTAATTCTTTCAAGACTTTCAATGGCATGGGAGTGAATCTTCTAGTCTGAGTGTTAACATCTTCCAATACCGGGAATAATTGTGCCTGTCCTGTGTCTAAATCTCCTAATACTTTCTCCAGCTCGGCTACCCTCAGAAACTTTCCCACCTGTCCTTGCCTCATTTCACCACTAGATGTCACTGTTGGCTTATTTTTAAACACTGTCCCAGTCTCAGGAAAATTTTCTTGGATTAGGGAGGGGTACAGCCTTGCCCCTGAAGCAACCCACGGACAAGAAATATTTTTTCTCTGATTAACTACCTCCCCACTAACTTCTCCTTCCTCATCTTCTTCCTCAACCTCCATTTGTAAAACAGCTTGCATTTTCTTATTAGCTTCTGGATCCTCAATACATGATTTTATGACATTGAAAATAACTGCGTAATCCGGGGGTGGAGTTTCCCCATCAGAACCAAATTTTGAACCTACACATTCCCATTCCGAACTAGATATAGTCTCTCCTTCAGGGAACCATGGTGCTAATTGTCTTACATAGCCCACGAACTTCTTTAACATCTTTTTCTGCACTTTAATTCCATGTGCCGTTAAGGCAATGTGTATAAGATGCTGAGCTTGCCACCCCCCATCCTGTAAAAGGACAGGAACTGAGTTTCCCATAACTCCTGAGAAATAAACTACAAAACAAAAAAAATTAAAAAGAGAGAGAGAGATAGAAAAGATTATAGAACAGAGGAAGCCCATAAATACGGATCTCTCTTGGCTCTGTTCCAAATGTGTTTTGCTTACCCAATCCACGAAATTGAAGCAAAACCCGCTACTCTTCATCATCCTCTGACCAGCAAAGGAATCGGGGTTACAATGGCATATGTCCCTGTTTCCTGACGCCAATTTGCAAGGCTCAGCTCCAGGGTGGTCAAACCTGTCTGACCTTGCCTAGGGTAACGAAAAATGAAGAGTAACGAATGGACGCTATATGAAATGCATAATGACCAAGTTTATTGGATTCACACAAAGCATATATAGGTTAAAACCACAGGAAGATATGAGTTACCGCCCAGCAACAGCAGGAACCAATAATTGGGCAGCTTCATAGGAATTCATGACGTTACCTGCCAGGCACAAGGAGGAACCGAGAGGATTCCAAACAAGGGCAGAAAAACAAGTTTCCCACAGTCTCTCACAGTTTCTCATAGCCTTTATCAAACCTCCCTCTGCTGACTATTCTAACCTTGAACACACAGCTGGGCAGGTCGTACACAGTTCAACCCACAACCTTGACTATGCAGCCCAAGCAGGGAGAAGAGGAGGGCTTCCGCCTTTACAGCAATGCCTGGACTACAACTATGTTACTATGATTATTTATTCTTGTGTATTGAATTGCTAATCTATTCTAGGATTCATTGTTTTGTTTCTTAGCCAGTGTCATGTTGTTTTGATGGTTCTTGCTTTATAATACAATTTGACTGCTTCGGTGGAACAGGCGGAAGAAACCAACAAGAAGGTTCAACGGCTGAGATGGCAATGCAGCAAGGCACTGTGGAGTGCTTAGGGCGTGTTGGAGCACAAAAGACAACACGGCCATCCAATGCAGCTGAGGAAGTCTCCAGGTGTAACAACTTTTTGTGCCACTGGACCCAGGCTTCCAACGCCAAGAGAGTGGGACTGTCTCTGTGCGTTGACTTTTCCACTTAAATCTTCATATACAAGTGTCTTTGTGCACAAAAATGCACAAAGACAATCGTCATCCTCAGATACCGAGAGACTACTACCAATACAATCTGAGATCCAGTTCAGTTAAGCTACCTTTCTCCTTTTTTTCCTTAATATTTTGACCTTTTGTACTTATAGATAAATTTTATTATTTTTTCTAGATCTCTGAAATAATTTTGGGGTAGTTTGACTGAATCAGTAGATTAATTTATGTAAAACAATCATTTTTTATATAAGTTTGTCCTGCCCTTGAACAACTAATATTTTTCCTATTGTAAGGTCTCCCTTTATTTGATTGAAAAAGTTTTTTTGTAATTGTAATCATGTTGTTTCTGGGTTTATTTTGGCAGGTAGACTCCCATGTATTTTATATTGGCTACAGTTACTTTAAATGAGATCCATCTTTCAGTCTCTTGCTATCAAACTTCATCAGTGGTATAGAGAAATATTGATGGTTAATGTAGATTCAATTTATAACTTGAAACTTTGTGAAAGCTTTACATTGTTTCAATTACCTTTTTGTTGATTCCCTAAGCATATAATCATACCATCTACAAAAAGTAATAGCTTTGTTTTTCCTCATTACCTATTCCAAATCCTTCAATTGCTTCTGTTATTGCTTTAACTAGCATATCCAGTACAATATTGAATATGTAAGGGGAAATTTTATGGTTGTGACTTATTCTAATTTAATTGGTCACCAGGGAATATCCCAAATAAAATACCCAAGTCAGTTTGGAAATTTTATGGTGGTTTAATTAATATAGAGCGAGGAATTAAGGAGAAGAGAGAGGGAAAGGGTATAGGATTTCTTCCGCCTGGCCCGTGCCAGAGGGAGGTCTTTTCAGAAGATTAGAGGCTTTCCTAAGAGCATAGTGTTTTGGAAGGTATAGGAGAAAAGAATCAGCCGAAACTCCGAGAGAGTTCAGAGAAGAAGCCTCACCTGAACTAGGTTACTAAGCTTCCCCCAGCAGTGTATCAAAGACTCTTACCGCCAAACCCAGACAATAGCTTCCGCCATGCCAAGATGCAAAGATGCTCAGCACACTGCTGTCAGAGCCACCTCTCCATGAAAAGAGGCCAAGAGAGGAAGTGAAGTGAAATATATAGACCATTTTTACATCACTTTCCTGCATCTCACATGTACAAATGGTAGCTTAAGCTTGACTTAGGACAGCCCAGGGGTCTGTTAGTTGTTTCTGATTTGTCATTTGCTAACACATGTCTGTCATAGGTCATCCTCCTCAACACTTAATCCTTAAGTAGGTGTGTAGACATTCCTGTTTTGTTAGACTAAGCAGGGTGGAGTAAATCTAAAGTTCACAAATAGTAGTGGTGATAATGGTCATCCTTGTTTCACTCCTGATCTTATTGGAAAGCCTTTTTTCCCACTATGTATAGTGGAAAGTTTATTTCCACTATGTATAATGTTTTCTGATTGTTTTAGACAGATTTAATTATTATATTTATTTTTTATTATTTTGAGGAATATTCCATTCATTCTAATGTCCTCTGCTGTTGTTAAGCAGGAATGGAGTTTTTATTTTGTCAAAAACTTTCTCTGCATCTGTCCAAATAATTACATGGTTTCTGTTGTTTTTCTTATTGATGTCTATTATATTGATAACAATTTCCCTGAAGAAGGAGGTCCCAGGACTCCCTGAAAGATTGTGCTTACTTGTTTTCAGAATAGCAGATATGGAGAGGAAAGTTGTGAGCTTCGTTCCTGTAGAGAGGGCAGATTTCTCCTTGCCTAATATCAATACACTTAATAATAATAACTGTCCAAAATTGGAAAAAGGGCACAAGGTTCAATACCTTCTACTACTTCAGAATTAACATAATTCTAGGAGACATGAGGTCCACTTTCACTGCTTAAGTTTCTCCATGAAGTCAGGACAGGGAAGGATGTATGATAAAAACCTCTGCCTATTCAGGACTAATAATCCTTTGAACAGACCCTTTGGAGATAACTGGGGAAGGGAAACTGGAGGAGAGAGTTTTCCCTTTTTCAACTTTGTGAACTAATTAGACACCAAAAAATGACAAGAATTTTTTTTAAAAATCAGAGACAAGAGGAGGTGGAGAACACCCACTATCTTGTGTTGGATGGATGCTTCTGCTCCATCTATAAGGATATCTTTTGATCTTCACAATGTAACTGAACCCAGACAGATAGAGACTTACTGATAAGGTCTACAAGTTTTCTTAGGAAGATTTTCAAAAAATTCTGCTTCAGTTACCCTCTTCACTTCAACTGAGAGCAAGGATAAAAATATTCCAATCACCACATCCCCATCTTGGGAAACAATGGAGTTAATCTAGTGGAAGCAGGGGAACTTCTTTGTCCTGTGTACAGTTCCTGGAAGCAGCAGCAGCAAAGATAAAAGAAGGGAAAGAAGAAAATGAGAAATACTTTTCTGAATATGGGGCAACATCTCCCTGAAAACTGGTTCTAAGCCTGGGACACCAATGGACTAATCAAAGTTAGGTGCCTAAATCATATACCGATGAGGAATTCTATAGCATGAGAAATGCCCTGGCCTTCTGCCACACCTGGGACATACACAATGGGACATTAGTCAGGCAAGGACAATGACCCAAGATGAATGGACATTTTATAGTTTCACCAGCTATACGCTTTCTGAACTCTATTTCACAGGTCCCGTATTTTTAGATATTGATGAAGACCACTCCTCCTACTGAGCCTCTACAGAGAAATCTTGGTTCATGAAGATCTCTGGGGACCAGAATGCCTGGAGCATCTCCAGCTGAGTCTCTGCATCCAAGGGAAAAACATAAGAGAAAAGTTAACTTTTGAATTCTTAATCCCCCCACCTCCTAGTAGAGAGTACAGTATAGAAACTCCTTTCTAAAAAAGCAATGTCTATGTCTTGGTTCAAAAAAGTACCTATGATAACTTAACTAAATGAAATTTTTCCATGTAGGAGACAATATTTTTTAAAAATAGTTTTTGGCAATTTCTATTAATGGCTATATGAATGATGGCCTTATTGCCACCCCACCCCACCCCTGCAACAATTTGTTGTACCAGATCTAATACTCAGGATTCACAAACTAAAGATCAGGACTATCAAGACAACTAATGAACAAAAATGTGAAGGATGGGGGCCTAGTAGTACCAGATCTTAAACTGTGCTATAAAGTAGTGATCATCAAAACAATACTGGAACTGGCTAAGAGATAGAAGGGTGGATCAATGGAATAGACATGGGATAAATGACCTCAGCAAGATAGTTTGGGTTCAATTAACCCAAAGATCCCAGCTTTGGGGACAAGAACTCACTCTTTGACAAAAACTGATGGGAAAATTGGAAAACATTATGGGGGGAAATGAGGTTTAGATCAATATCTCATACTCTATACCAATATAAATTCAAAATGAGTAAATGACAAAGAAGGAAATCATAAATAAATTAGGTGAACATAGAATAATACTATACTTAGATCTCTGGGAAAGGAAATAAGTTAAGACCAAGCAAGAGATATAAAACCTTACAAGATATAAAATGAATAATTTTGATTATATTAAATTAAAAGGTTTTGTTCAAACAAAACAAATGCAACCAAAATTAGAAGGGAAACAACAAACTGAGGGGAAAAAATAACAAAATTCTCTGGCAAAGGTCTAATTTCCCAAATATATAAGGAACTAAGTCATATTTACAAGAAATCAAGCCATTCCCCAAATGAAAAATGATCAAAGGATGTGAATAGTTTTCAGATGAAGAAATCAAAACGATCAATAATCACATGGAAAAGGGTTCTAAATTCCTCTTGATTAAAGAAATGCAAATCAAAACAACTCTGAGGTATCACCTCACACCTAGCAGATTGGCTAACATGACAGCAAAGAAAAGTAATGAATGCAGGAGGGGATGTGGCAAAGTCAGGACATTAATGCATTGCTGGTGGAGTTGTGAGTTGATCCAACGATTCTGGAGGGCAATTTGGAACTATACCCAAAAGGCGCTAAAAGACTGTCTGCCCTTTGATCCAGCCATAACACTGCTGGGTTTGTACCCCAAAGAGATAATAAGGAAAAATACATGTACAAACATATTCATAGCTGTGCTCTTTGTGGTGGCAAAGAATTGGAAAATAAAGGAGTGTCTCTCAATTGGGGAATTACTGAACAAATTGTGGTATATGAGGATGATGGGATACTATTGTGCAATAGGGAATAATAAACTGCTTGATTTCTATATGAACTGGAAAGACCTCCATGAACTGATGCAGAGTGAAACGAGCAGAATCAGGAGAACAATCTGCACAGTAACTGAAACATTATGAGATGGTCAAATGTAACTGACTTTGCTACTAAGAGCAATGCAATGATCCAGGACAGTACTGAGGGACTTGTGAGAAAGAGTGCTATCCATATCTAAAGAAAGAACAGTTGAAGAAGAAAGCAAAAGAAAACATATTACTTATCACTTATTTATATGGGTATATGAATTGGGATTTTGGTTTTAAAAGACTATTACAAAAATGAATAGTTTGAAAATTGGTATCTAGTGATTATATATATATATATATATATGTATACATATATATATATATATATATATATATATATATATATATATATATATATATATATATATATATGACCCAGTGGAACTGCTTGTCAGCTCTGGGAGGGGAGAGGAAAGAAGGAAGGGAGAGAACATGAATCATATAACCTTAGATAAATATTTTAAAATAAATAAATATTTAAAAATAAAATAAAAGAGCTAATCAGAGAGACATTTGGAAGAGCTAAAGCAAAAACCTACTTTTTCTCTTCAATCTTTGCTCTGACCCCTCCTATTATTTACTCAGAAAAAAAAACTGAAATGGAAGGCAATATAACTACTGGGAGGAGGCGTCTTCCATGGAAAAAATGCTCAAGATAATTTTTTTTTCTGAAATGCCTTCATTCTTGGATTCAAAGTTCTGACTAAACCTGTCCTAGCTAATAAAGAAATATAAATATAAAAGATAAAGTATGAAATAAATAACATATATATAACATATAAAATAAATATAAAACAAAGGTTCGAGCTTCTGAGCTTAATAAACCTGGCCAAGACTCCTTAAATTGTCAGTGAAAACCAATACATACATACAGAATTTTATTCACTAAAAAAACAATTAATATTTAAATTACAACACAAAGTTGAGTAACCTGACTGTTAACTGGAGGAAAGATTAGGGATTTCCAAGCTGTGAGGGTAAGAATAAACAGGTTTAATTGACTGAAATTACAAAAAAGGAATCCTAATCTCCCTGAGTATCTGTATTTAATTTTTAAAAAATGGAAACAGAAAATCTTTTAATAATACAGGGCAAATTTTCACAAAAGATTCATGAGTAGCTTCAAAAGTATAATTTTTTATTAGAATGTATTCATTAGTCACAGATCCTTTCCCCCTCTCCCATCACAAAAGTCTGAAATCTAGCAGACAAATATGTTTACATAGATTTTATCTTTCATGCTTAATTCTCTAGAGATGACATTTTAAAAGTTATACTTCAAATGTTAAATCTATAGCTACATATAATATTTTCTTGGTTTGACTCATTTTAATGTTTATTATTCAATGCAGTTCTTTCCACCTTTTTTTAATTAGCCTGCTTATTGTTTCTTATAGTGCAGTAGTATTCCATCATATTCATATACATATGATTAGTTTTTCTCTTCTTCAATTTATGATCATCCCCTCAATTTTCAGTCCTTTGCCAACACAAAGAATGTTTCTACAAATATATTGAAATATATATGTTCCTTTCCTTTTTGCCTGATCTTTTTTGGAAATAGCCAAGTAATAGTGTGACTAGGTCCAAGGGAAGACACAATATAACTTTCTGATTCCAAAATGCTTTCCAAAATAGTTGGATCAGTTCACAGCTCTACCAATAGCATATTAGTGTTTCCATTTTTTTCACATTCCCTCCAACATTTGTCATTTTGTACCATTCTAATTTTAACCAATCTCATGGATATAAGAGAATACCTAAGAACTCTTCTGGTTTCCATTTCTCTGACCAGTAGTGATTTAGAACATTTTTTCATATACCTTCTATATGGCTCTTATTTCTTCATCTGAACATTGTTCCTATCTTTTATCCATTTGTCAAGTGGGGAATGGCTCTTTTTCTTATAAATTTGACAAGCCTATATATTGGATATGAGGAAGCTGTCTACAAATTTTTCCCAGTTTCATGTTTTCCTTCTAATTTGGCAACATCTGTCTTATCTGTTTTATTTGTACAAAATGTTTCAATTTAATGTACTCAGAATAACATACTTTACATTTTATAATGCTCTCCATTTCTTGTGGACTCAAAAATTTCTCTCCTAACCATAAATCTGAACCCTTATTCTTCTAATTTACTTATGATATCTCCTTTTATATCTAGATCATTGTCACAATTTTATAAAATACTGGTCTAATACCTAGCTTGTACTGAATTACTTTACAGTTGTTGCAACAATTTTTAACCAATCATTCATTTCTTATCTCAAAAACCTGAATCTACACTTTTATCAAATACAAAGTTACTACAATCTCTTCCTACTTTGTATCCACTGATTTACCTTTCTATTTCTTAGGCAATACCAGATAGTTTTGATTATTACTTTTATAATACAAGTTAAAATCTAGGCTAGACCTCTTCCCTTTATACTTTTTTCATTAATTATTTTTATTTTCTTGAACTGTTGTTCTTAAAAGAACTTTTTCTAGCAAATAAAGTATTTTTTGATAATTTAATTGCATGATATTGAATAGGAAAATTATTTTAGGTAGGATTGCCATTTTATTATGTTTGCTCTCCCCATTCATGAACAATTAATATTTCTCCACATTTTAGGTCTGATTTTGTTTGTGAAAATAGTGTTTTATAATTATGTTTACTAGTTTCTGGTTTTGTTTTTACAGGTATACTTCTGGGTATTTTTCTCTATCCCTGGTTATTTTAAATAGAATATCTCTTTCTAGCTCTTTTTGCAGGAGTTTATTAATAATATATAAAAATATTGATGACTTATGAGAGTTGACTTTATATCCTGCATCTTTGCAAAAATTTTTGATAGTTTTGGCCATTTCACTGAATCACTGATATTTTCCATAAATATCATCTGCAAACAGAAATAATTTTTATTATCTCTTTTCCCATTCTGATCTTTTATCTTCTTCTCTTATTGCTATTGATAGCATTTTTAATACTGTATTTAATAATATGGATGATAATGGGCATCCTTGTTTCACTCCTGATCTTATTGTAAAGGCTTTAGTTTATGACTATTACAAATAATACTTGCTGGTGATTTTAGTCAGATGTCGAGTATCATTTTAAGAAAAAATCCACTTGTACCTATGCATTCCATTATTTTAATGAGAATGAGTGTTGCCTTTTGTCAAAGGTTTTATCTGAGACTACTAATATAATCATATGATTTTTATTCTATTCAGATGTATAATTTTGGGGAAATCCTTACATAAATCTTCAGATCTGACTTGGTTTATATTCAAAATTACCTAGATCTTTAGTTAAGAGACTAAAAAATAGGAAGAGATTTCAACAATGAAATAATTTTTTCTTGCAATTCCCATAATTGGAAACAGTTTTCTCACAAAACAGAAATTGTACTAGATCCACAATTTAAAAGAAAAGGAAGAGATTTAGCCTCAGAATTGAGACACAAGATGATATTCGTGTAGTTCACTGAATTCCCACAATTCCCTGTCACTGGTGATAAACAATAAAGAAGATACATTCAAAACAATTTAATAAAATGATTAAAATGCTGTAGAGTTCTGGATAAGAAACCAAAGATCCCAGAGTTCAGCCATTAAGTTATAGTTCACTCAGCTTGTGAAGTAAGCCTTAAACATAAGTGACACTTGGTAGGAGGGATAGGAAAGATTCATCATAACTCTTTTTCTCCCATTCCCTCACTCCCCCAAAGGAAGCACTAAAACCCTGAAACATTCTGAAAATCTGGTACTTCAAGATTTTACACGTTTCTCTGGAAGCAGTGTCTACCATAATTGGCAGCAACATCTGCATAAAGCAAAAGTCATTGTATTCTGGGAAATTTTTGTGAGTAGAATTTGAGAAAATAGCCAGAGATAATGTGAAACATATTAAATAGGATTTGAAAACATAAAAACGGACACAAATGGCAATGCTGGATTAATGTGGGTTATTCTTCAAGCCTAATGTTCACAGAACTGGAAGCATAAGTCCTTGCTACAGAAAAATCTTGCCTCTGGAATCTTTTTTATTCTGGATCTGTTCCAGGGTATTCCTGTCTGGGCACAAGAGGATCACATAACATTTGGGAATAAAGATGCATCCCAGTAACCCAGCACTGGAGGCCAAGATGGAGAAGATCTCCACCACCACCATAGCTTTCCCTTTGGTACTGTGATATGTGGGCAGAAAGGAGGCCCAGACGCTACAAAACACCAGCATGCTGAAAGTGATGAACTTGGCTTCATTGAAGGTGTCAGGCAGGTTCCTGGCCAGGAAAGCCATGGAAAAGCTCCCCAGGGCCAGAAAGCCCATGTAGCCCAGGACACAGTAAAATACAAAGTCAGAGCCTTCATTGCATCTAAGAATTATGTGACCATATTCGGCGTGTGTGTCTGCCTCTGGAAAAGGGGGAGAGATAACCAACCAAAGAGCACAGAAAATCACTTGAATCCCTGAGCAGAAGAGAACAACATAGATGGACACTCTAGGATGCATGAACATGCGGATCCTGCTCCCTGGCCTGATACCCTTGAAAGCCAGAACCACTATCATAGTTTTGGCCAAAATGGAGGAAACAGCCACTGTGAAGACAACTCCAAATACTGTTTGTCGGAGGAGACACGTGGCAACTGTAGGATGACCTATGAAGAGCAGGGAGCAGAGGAAGCAGAAGATAAGAGAGATGAGGAGAGTATAGCTGAGAGTCCTGTTATTGGCTTTCACTATGGGAGTGTCTTGGAACTTCACAAAGACCCATAGAATCAGAGCTGTCAGAAATGAGAAGGAGACAGCCATGAGGGCCAATGTCATTCCCAAAGGTTCTTGCACGTTCAGGAAGGTGACAACCTTGGGGAGGCAGCGATCTCTCTGCTTATTTGGATATTCATCCTCTGGGCACTTTGTACAATGCTCTGCATCTATAGAAGACAGAAAAGAGGTCAACACTCAATATTTATATTCCTGGAAATATTCTTATACCCAGGTTAGGAAATAATCATGATAGCTGCAACAGTTCCTTCAGCCTCTATCGATACAAAATCCCCTTCCCTCTTTTCTAAGAGGCAATGTCACTGGTAACCAACAAGCATGGCAGCCAAGCTTAGACCCACTTTTTTTCTTTTCTAAACCTCCACCTCAAAATCCTGACCTTGAAATACAGTTTATAATTTATCTCATCTCAGACTCTCATTTTAATTTCATGAATTTTAAATATGATCTCAAATCATTTTTACTCAGCCTCTGACCTTATTCTGATTGACTAAGCACCTGAAGAATTGTTAGCTGACAAAAGATGGGAGACTTGAGTAGGCAGCATAATCCACTGTTATCAGCAAGCTCTATGACCTTGTGAAAGTCATTTAGAATCTCTGGAACTCAATTTCCTCTTTGACAAAAAGACAGAGTTGTATTTAATGATTTCTAAGATCTCTTTCTACTCTAAAGAATTCTAAGTTTTGAAAATGGACACTAATGATTGTTTGAAGAAGATAATTATTCATTTTTTTCAGTCATATCCAACTCTTTGAGATCCCATTTGAGATTTTCTTGGCAAAAACTGGAGGAGTTTGGCATTTCCCCCTTCAGATCATTTTATAGATGAGGACCTGAGATGAATAGAATTAAGTGATTTGTCAATATCATACAGCTAGTAAATGTCTGAGAACAAATTTGAACTCAGGAAGATAATTCTTCCTCATTCTAAACCCAATGATCCATCTAGGGCACCATCATGGGTACCTAGGTAAATGTCTTTTGAATATAGTTGAATTTGAGAAGTTTCCTTGGCATTTTCATTGTATATATTGGTGGGAAGTGCAGTTGGTCTACATATAACATGATTTTTGGTCATTTACGTTTTCAAAACAGGAAATGTTTATAAATATATAAAAATTTATAAGGATTTATTTTTTTTTATCCCCAGCAAAATAAAAATAAAAGATCTAAGTGTAAATCAATAGTTTCCATAAATAGTGATCTGGGAACAATAATGACTATTTTATTGCAAACCAAAAAAATATTTATCATGTCCAAATAATAGGAGGAGCATGAAGATTTTATTTTCCAGAAGGAAAAACTTCCTTCCTTGTATATCTGCACTCAAGAAATATTTCTACATTTTATTTTTTATTTTGATTATTTTTTCAATGATTTAAATTTTTTATTATACTTAGTAACCACTATCACCAACAAAGTACATTTAATTTAAAAATGCATTCAAATTATGTGTAAAACCATAAACTCCACATTTCTTACAATTTACACAATTTAAGTATTGATTTGAGACATGGAAAGCAATACCACAGGATCATGCTTCATTGCATGAAAGGGAGTGTTCTGTTTTATGAGGAAAGTCAAATTGGAGTTGCTCAAAAGGAAGTCGAAATCGACAAACTTAGAGATATCTCCACCCCAAATGTTCATGTCATCTATTTGTACTCAACCTACTTATTTTATAGATGAGGACCCAAGGTAAATAGAGTTAAACCATTTGGCAAGATCACACAAATAGTAAATGTCTGAGACTGAATTTGAACTTAGGAAAATGATTCTTCCTTATTCTAAGTCCAGTGCTCCATCCACAACACCACCATGAGCATCTAGGTAAATGGCTTCTGAATATAGGAGACACTGTACATTGACCTAAAAATAGTGATATCGTTTTTGTCCTCTTTGAGTACAAAGGAAAATAACCAACTATCTTGACTTGAATAAAGCTAAGGCAAGGCAAAAAGTTTATATCATTTGATGAGTAATGGGACCATTCAGTCTTCTTCCAATATCTGATAATATATTGACTTCAAAAATACCACAATGCAGAACTCAATTTACCCATTCTTACTAACTCTCTTAAGTCCTCCCTCTTATACATTTGATTTTCAACCCTGTTAAAGGTATTCAGCCCCTCAATGTTCTAGGCAAAGCTAAGAAAAGAAGGTTCAGCTAAATTGCTGATCTGTAGCGTTGGAGTCAATTCCATTAACTCCTTTCCTAATCCTTAAATTCACTTTACCTGTGAAGTCATAGGTCCTGTTGTAGACCCTAGTCACATAACTTCATTTTTGATGTTTGTTAAAATGTTAAAAAGTAAAAGATAAATTATTTTAGCATTCTCTAACAACTCTGATATTTCTATGTCACGCTCTAGATAAAAATTGGCATATGAGTTGAACAATAAAGCAGAGAGAAAGAATATTTGACTGTTAGTCTGTCTATGGGTATTAATCTTTGGAAAGGGCATAGCAAACATTTTAGAGTCATGTAATTACACTAGGTTTCATGTGTTAAAGAAAGCATGGGGAGAAAGGATTTCTGAAAAACCTGCTATGCTTTAGCAGTTGTTCAATTACAAACAGAATTTCTTCTGAATGTAGACATATGTTAGGGCAAATAGTGAATTTTTTAAACCATTTTTCATTATACTCATTTGAGAATTAGGATCTTCCCTGTCCACCCACATCCTCAGTCAGAATTATGCATGACATTCAAAGTCAATTATTAAAACATTCATCTCCTTAACTCATCCTCCATTTTCATCATTAGTCTTGTTTACTTGACTGCTTTCAATGTTCTTTCCCTCCTCACAATTTCTTCAACACTCAAAATTCAGATGCATCGATGAATCCACTGATTTGGGGTTTCTTTCCTTTCTGGAAAATCAGAATTCATCTCTGACTTCCCAACCTGTGACGCTCTTTTGTCCTTCTTGTCCCACAAGTTTGGGAGACTACTGCAGGTCTTCCAAAATGATGAAGACTTTCCCACTAATTCCTAATGTGAACATACCAAGGAAACAATGTGACTGGCCACTTCTCTTTCTTGACACTCACCTTATAACACTTTCATTTATTACTACCCTTCATTGTTTACTCTTATACACCTGGTATTCATATTCTTCTTTTAGTGAGCTCATTGGTTACATGATAAAACCAAATCTCTTCACATCCACTATGTGCCTCTCAATTGCTTTTGGAGTCATTTTCCTTTTCAGTCCTTTGAAAAAAAGTCTTACTCCATATCCCACAAAAGGTAAATAACACTGTTAATAGATTGGTTTTTAAAATACCAGCTTTCATTTCTGGAATAAGATTGGGGTAATAGAGTTATAAGGTTTCCATATTTATAATAGGCTACTCTCCAGCTTCTGTACAACACTGGATCCAACCCAATCACAGTACTATCTGTTCTAGATATGCAGTCTAATGTACCACCTGTAGGTTGTCTTTCTAAAAAAAGTCACAATCTGTGACATTATGTGACATCAAATAAATAATCTATATGAACTCTGTCTGCAATGTGAGAAGTCAAGTAAGGCTCTTTTGAGGCATTATACAGCTCTACTAAAAAGCTCTGTAATGTCCCGGAGCAGGATGCAAATAGAAAAGTGTGGTCTAGAATAGAACCATCTGAGGGACCTTAGCAACTTCTGGGGATACCTGAAACATTTAATGGAAGGACTGCCTCTCTTAATAAGCTTGTTAAGAATCTGTGGAAAGAATGTAAGGTTTGCTTTAGGAAGCCAGTCAACAATCAGTAAGGAGAGACTACAATACTGAATTCATAATTGAATCAAATGCCAAGTAGTATCACTGTGATCCATTTTTGTGTATCACTAAACAGTTTCCTTCTTCCCATATGTAAATGTGTAATCATACTGCCTTCTCGGTGAGTCTAAGGCTGTGAATTCTTGGAATTATACTCCTAGAAAGAAAATATTTTATCCTTGTCCTGTAGTAGACATTTGTTTGACGTTATGTGGACAAACCCAGGTAAGCAAAGGCACAGTTAAAACAACATATAAAGCCCAGAGTTCCTGTATGGCACCCCCAAAGATAAGCAGTGGGGAGGAAGAGGGAGAAAGGACACAAAAAGAAAGAAATTGAGAGAGATTTCAGAGAGAGAAGTATAAAGAAAGATAGGGAAGGAAATTGGAGGCAAAACATGGAGAGACAGAGACAAAACCTGAAGGACAGAGAATACAGAAAAAGAGAAAGAGAGAGAAGAGAAAAGGAAAGAAAAAACTCAGTCTGATAGGGGTAGCTATAACCTACAAAAGCTACCAGTGAAGATTTAATTATTCCCTAATGCTTTCCTTTATTTCTGTTGCTCTCAGGCATCTTCTGACTGATTTTATGCTTCCTTAAGATAGCCTGCAGAGTCAGAACAAAGCTACTGTTCAGGGACTCAAGGATACTCACATCATAATCACAAATGTTGTTTGGAGGGAGGGAGGAAGAGCATTAAGCAAACATTGCCTCTGAATTGGAGCAAATGGGGAGTGTAGCACCACTATATTTCAACAGGAACCCAACTTGTTTTGGTGACCTTTGCAGGTTGATCTCAGATCATAATCCTCACATTGTCACTCAATATAAGCATCACTCTGCACTCTTAGACATCCAGCATGTCTCATTTCAATCACCACTACTAATTTCCTTTGTGTCTGGAACACTTTTCCTGGAACTACCTCCACAATTCTTATTTGTGACTAATTCCCCAATGAAATCTTGCACCCACTACCTTATACACAGTGTGGTAGACTTGAAGAGAGAGAGGTTTTGTAGGTCAAGCCAAGATGCAAGAAACAAGGCTGGGGACCTGTCTGTCCATCAAGAAGAAGGTTCCAAATGGAATGTTGCCAGGAGGAGAGGCAGTTGAGCCTGCCTGAAGGGGGAAGAAGCTGAGAACTGATCCCTGTTAGCTTCTGTCCATGGGTGAAGGACCCTTGTAGGGCTGGTTTGGCTTTGGGGCTCTCCGACTAAGGGAAACCTCTGCTCTCTCTCTCTGAGATTTGACTGACCAAGAGTTGGAGGAAAGCCAGGCTGAAGGAGAGACTTTTCTTGGTGGCTGGCTGAGGGGGAAGAAGCTGAACTGATCTTATTTAGCTTCTGTCCCAGGCTGAAGGACCCTTGAGGGGGGCTTCTGAAATTAGGCTGAGAGACCTTGGTGGCTTTGTGAAGAAGAAAGAAGATTTTAAACAGTTCTCCTCCATCTCTCTAACTGTCCCTCTGAATCACAATTGTGGCAAGACTGACTTTTTCCATAACCCTCCTAAATTCTCCTTATAGTTTAGGGAAACCCTCATCCCTCTTTCCTCAGTTTCCCATCCTGTTGTTTTCCAATAAACCCCTTAACTGAGAAAGAAAACTAGAGTATTTTATAGTCCACTCAGGGGGGAGGGAGGGAGCCAAAAGGCTTCAAGAAGCGGGTGCCACGGTCAGGGTCCAACCTCACTGGTGACTCCAGGGTCCCCAACAGATGGCGAACAATCAGTCAACAAAAATAACAAATGGAAGACAGTTTAATCATAACAGCCATGGGATTGCTTTGCATCTGACAGCTGCTCCGACATTCCCAGGCCTGGGATTTATTTTTATACCTATTTTCTTGGCATGCAGATATACAAAAATCAAAGAGAGATAATTGGAAAAGTGATACATTAACTTTTAACAAATCACTTGATTAACATTCTATATTTTTGTATTGTGATTACAGACAGAATACAAGATAAATGATTTCATCACAGGTGGCTTACTAGGGACTTTGAGTTACCGATTTGTATAATTGAGTCACTGAGGCATATTGAAGCTTAGTGTACCTGTACTGTACCTGTACATATTGTATGGGCCTCTATGATTGATTTGTGTGCTGACTTCAAGATAAAGTTTTGGGCTTGGCCTGTAGCTGCAGTTTTGCTGGGAATTATATACCTAAGTAAAAGTTAATCCATGATAGTTTTTTTGGGATTGGGTTTGAGGTCTGATCTTTTGGTGATGTTTTGGAGAATTAGGGTACATGTGTTTTGCTCTTGCATTATTTCTTTTGAGACTAGGGGGAATAATAATCATGTCAATTCATAGGTAAGGGACATTGATGAAAGAAGTCATGTAAGGGGGATAGAGTGGGCAGTCACATCTCACCAAGGACCACTCTGTGGTCTCCCCAGCTACCACGTGTGACTCTGTCAAGGCGTCATGGACTGATGGCCCCCAGAAAGCAGGTGGTTAAGGGAGGGAGTGAGGGAGGAAGAGGGTAGGAGGACATTAGGAAATAGATTGATCCATTAGCCTCAGTAGGGATCAGTAGGCAGACCCCAGCGCATTCCCCTGTGGCAACATCCCTATATCTGTAGCAGCATCTCCCTCTATCTTTCTCTCTATCTCTCAGTGTCTCTCAAAGTACTTCTATCTCCATTGCAAATAGGCAAGTGTGACCCCATACTACTAGCAGCTGATCTCTAGTCACAAGCCAGAGTATCCAGTCATTGCAACAAGAAATAATTCACAACAGATTAACATTTTCTATTTCATTTGGCACCTCTAATTTGACTCGAACCCCACAATCCTTCAAAATGTTCAAACAAGTGGTTTTTGGTATGGTGGTCTTGGCAGCTATTGCCTGCTTTTGGGTATACCATATTCTATATAGTAGAATAACCCATATGGTAGGGACAGTATAGATTATGTAGGCAACATTGCAATGTCTGTTTTACAATAGTCTACCAATTCAAAATGAAAATCTGATGATCTGTGTGACACTAATTCTGGTTGCTGCAGTGACTGATGTACTCTGGCTTGACCAGGGGCTGCTACTAGTATGGGGACACACCTTGAGGTACCTGGTTACAATGAAGGTAAAGGGACTACTTCAGAGATAGAGATAGAGATGCTGAGAGATGCTGCTACAGAGACAGAAGGATGCCAAATGAAATAGAAAATGATAATCTGTTTTGACACCATTTCTTGTTGCTGCCACATCTGAGGGTACCTAGTTACAATGGAGATAGCTGAGAGAGAGAGAGAGAGAGAGAGAGAGAGAGAGAGATGCTGCAGAGAGAGATATTGCCACAGGGGAATGCTCTGGGGTCTGCCTACTGAACCCTACTGAGGCTAATGGATTAATCTATTTCCTAATCTCCTCCAACCCTTTTCCTCCCTCACTCCCTTCCTTAACTACCCACTTCTTGAAGCCTTTTGACTTCCTCCCTCCCCCCTGAGTAGACTATAAAATACTCTAGTTTTCTTTCTCAGTTAAGGGGTTTATTGGAAAACAACAGGATGGGAAACTGGGGAAAGAGGGACGAGGGTTTCCCTAAACTATAAGGTGAGATTTAAAATGGTTGAGGTCTTAAACTGTAGTGAGTTAAAATGGTGGAAGATATAAATTGTGATAGATATAAGAGAGGGTGAGTAAATTTGACCACAGAAAATATGTTTCTCTACAGTGTCTTGTTTTAAATTAAATATAAGGTGGTCGCCAGGGAATATATTCCCAATTATGAATATGCCCAAGTCAACTGGGTTTTATAGAGAATTTTAATTAAGAATACAATGAGTAATCAAAGAGAGAGAGAGAGAGAGTAAGAAAGGAATAAGTATGAAGGGCCTCGAGCCAATATGGCCTAGACCTGAGTCTTAAGAGAGAAATCAGTCAGTTTTTTAACACTCACCACAAGATCTGTCTAAGCAAGGATTCTAGTGACACCAGGCCAGCATCATCTCAGCTGCTTTCACCAGCTCCCTCCTCCATCTGAATGTTTCAGAATCAGTCTTCCTCAAAATGAATCCTCCTCAATCTGAATGAGTTCTAGCTCTTCTCTGAGCTGTTATTTTTAAGGGCAAAATCTCCTATGTCACCTCCCCTAAGTTCTTCCATCTACCAATCACTGTAGATGTTTTCCAAAAGACAGCCCATTTTGAATTCACAGCTGAGTAGATTAATCTCTTTAGAAAGTCAGGAAAAAATGCTGCTGTGTCGACTAATTTCATTAAGAGAAAACCTCTAAGTAAGTTTTCACCTTTTAGGTCTAAGTAGTTTACAAGTTGCCCCACCTTTATAGGCACCTAGCATCCCATTGTATCAATTCCAAAAACAGCCATGACTCAAAGAACTCCTTTCCTTTATAAGTATGGTTTTCAAGTACTTTCATTGTTTAGCAAGGAGTTTTCTCCCCTAAAGCAGTCCCAAGTAGGGATGGTGGGGTAGAGATCCTCCCATAGCAAGGAGTTTTCACATTCAAGTAGAGTTCTCACTATCTGGTAGGGAATTATTTCAAGTAGGGAATTGGAGGATTCCTCAATGTGGAGTAAAATTTTTAACATTCTTAAGTCTGTGAAATTTTAAGGTTTACAAAGGAGAATTTAGGAGGGTTGTGGAAATAGTCAGTCTTGCCACAATTGTGATTCAGAGGGACAGTTAGAGAGATAGATGGAGGACAACTGTTTAAAATCTTCTTTCTTCTTCACAAAGCCACCAAGGTCTCTCAGCCTAATTTCAGAAGCCCCCCTCAAGGGTCCTTCAGCCTGGGACAGAAGCTAAATAAGATCAGTTCAGCTTCTTCCCCCTCAGCAAGCCACCAAGAAAAGTCTCTCCTTCAGCCTGGCTTTCCTCCAACTCTTGGTCAGTCAAATCTCAGAGAGAGAGAGAGTGGAGGTTTCTCCCTTGGTCAGAGAACCTCAGAGCCAAACCAGCCCTACAAGGGTCCTTCACCCATGGACAGAAGCTAACAGGGATCAGTTCTCAGCTTCTTCCCCTTCAGTCAGGTTCAACTGCCTCTCCTCCTGGCAACATTCCATTTGGAACCTTCTTCTTGATGGACAGACAGGTCCCCAGCCTTGTTTCTTGCATCTTGGCTTGTCCTGCAAAACCTCTCTCTCTTCAAGTCTCTACCACAACTGTGAACAATTTTTGTTTCACCCCAGTACAGCATATATGTATATATCCTCTCTCATCAAGTATTGTATCAAAGACAAGATGAAGATCTATCAACTTATCAGAGAAATAAAGCAGGAAGTAGTTGTTTTGTAGATTTTATTTATCATCATGTAGTGAGGTCAAAGGCACCATATCAGATGTTCTAATTTTAGGATATTTACTCTGATATTCTTTGACCTAAAATGATCTCTTACACAGAGCATGATATTCCTGGGAGTTGTGGGTATGACTACAGAAGAAAATCTCATTAGTTATTTTCCATATGAAGAACAACGAAAAGAGAATTCTTGGCAGAAACTCACTTATCTGGCTGGAAATCTCTCCCTCTGGGCACTGGGAGCACTCGAAGCAGCAGATGGGCTGCCCTTCCAAAGGAGTCTTCCTGAATCCAGGACCACAACTGTCACTGCATACTCCACAGGGAACCTAAAGCAATAACAGGAGAATGGGCTACATTTCATTAAATGAGAGTTTCTGAGGTTGGGGGGGGTGGGAAGGGGAAGCTTATTTTTCTATGTAACTCTTTCTTTAGCAGATGCTGCTGAAGAAAGTTATTGGTAGTATAGATACACTGCTGATCTTGGATTCAGGAAGACCTGAATTTAAATCCAGCTTAATATATTAGCTCTAATACCTTGGCCAAGTCATTTACATTTTCTGTGCTTCAGTTTACTAAAGCTTTCAAATAGGATAATAATACTACTTAACTCATAGGATGGCTGGGAGCATAAAAAGATAAAATTTATAAACCACCTTGCACTCATTAACTGCTTAATAATGCCTCTTCCCTTGTTACTGCTATTTGTAATTTTTTATTGTATGTGATATAAAATACTCATTTTATTTCATTAATATTTAATGTAAATTATATGAAGGAGGTAAGAAATCTAGCAGAATACCCTGTTGTACTGGTAAGTTTGGATTACAGTCTTTGTGGATATCTGCTTGTTCCTGTTGTCTCTCCTTTTTTTCCTTTTTTCCTTAAGAATATTTTTCCATGGTTACATTATTCATGATCTCCCCCCACACACACACTCTTTCCTCCCCCTCCCAAATCTGACAATTAGCTCCACTGAGTTATACATGTACCATTGTCCAAAACCTATTTCCACATTATTCATATCTGCAGGAGAGATTCTTTAACATCAAGTCCCCAATCATATCCCTATTGCACATATTTTTCTGCCATTTATATATTTTCAAGTTGAAAGAGATTCTTTTTGAGAGTGGTAGTTTTAGTGCTATTTTGGAGAAGTTCTCAACTATCATTACTAGAGGGGAGACTAAGCACAATGTAATCTTGGGCAAGAGGACCCCAGATGACAAAGTAGGTAGAAGTGATGGACAATGAGAATGTCTTATTCAAAAGAAACAAAAATTAAAGACATGTCTTGGGAAGGGCTGAATATAGACTCAAGATGGTTGAATATGAGAATATAGTACAGCATAATTGCAAACCCCAGCTTTTCAAACAGATCTAGACATGGATCAGAACAAATTGTCATAGATTCAAGAAAAATTCAATCATTTTTCAAATCCAAGCTGACATAAAGATTATACAGAGAGATCTAGCAATTCTAGATAAAGGGTTTGGACAGGTAAATGCCATATAAGTCTGTGCACCAAGGAAAGAGCAAGTCCTAAATGCACAACCCAACACCTTGATGGGAACTGGTACTTTCTATTAGGTCTGTCCCTCACTATTCATTTTGGATCACAAATCCACGATGGTATGAAAGTAATGTGTACCCACAATTGATCTTCCAGGAATAAGGATTGGTATCAGACTCTAAACTGTATACTATGAAAGGAGCGTTGTAATAACAAACAGGATTTTTAAACAGTTGATTGTTTTTAATCAGTGAAATCAGTGTTGAATGGAAAATTTAGAGAAATAAGAAAGATTTCAAAGAAAAATTGAAAATAGATTAAATAGATTGAAACAAGATGGATACAAACCTACCCTAATAACAAACTCTGAACACCAAAAATGGACCAAATAGAAACCATTGACTTCATGAGAAAACAAGGATTGTAAATTAAAGTCAAAAGACTGAAAAATCAAAGAAAATAAAGTATCTGAAAACAAAAATAAATTATCTCAAAATATATAGAGGAGAAAAAATAAGAATCATAAGAGTATCTGAGTTCCATTACCAAGATGAGAACTCAGATATCAAATTTAAAGAAATCTTAAAACAAATCTGCCTATATCTTAGAACCAGAGAACAAAAAATGAATTTTTTAAAAATCCACTCACTCACACTGAGACTGTGGCATGATCTCCAAAATGAAACTTCTCAGAAAATTCTAGAGAAAATCTAGAGCTTTCAATTCAAATGAAAAATAACACAAGCATCCAGAAAGAAAAAAAATCATTTGTCTTCATGTAATCATGAATTAATTATAATCATGGTAAAGATCACAGATCTAATGGCAATTGCCACCCAAATGGATCATGTAGTTTGGAATACCATATTCCAGAAGGCAAAGGATATAGATTCATAACCTTGAATAACTTTACTAGAAAAACTAAAGACAGAATGTTAATAAATTATTACTCATGAATAGATTCAACTTATATAGGAATTATGAAAAAAATATCAAGAGAATAAAAAACTAGTATAAATGAGAATACTTGGACTTTACCTGCAAGTGGGTTTTTTATGCTTTTATGATATTAAGAGAGGAATTGAAAGATTGGAAGATGACAAGTCCATAAGGACATCCCAGACCCATTGATGCAAAAGCAGCCAGAAAAGACATATTTGCAAATCAGCCCAGACTCTTGGCAAGACCTGAGTCATGAACCTGCAGGTTTAATAAATCTTATCTTGAGGACAGCTGACTTTTTAATCGGCTTTCTTAATTGGCTCAGAACATTTCCAACCAAGTTGACATAAACCTGACCAGGTTAACACAACTTTTGACTCTATCTTGAGACAGAGTGACTTCCTACTTATCTATAGGTCCTGGCACCACAGTCATACTCCCAGGGAATTCCTGTTGTCATAGATTGCACACCAAAGAGACCCTTTGAAGTTTAGGATATGATGTATATGCATGCTCATTATATAGAATACCTAAATATTTTAATTGGTCTAAGTCCTTTAATTGCCAATTAAGAGTGAATATTTCTGACATGTAATCATCTTACTAATATATTACATCCTTTGTAAAACAGTATAAATACTACACTTACATTCCCAATAAATCAGGTCTCTGTGACTGCACATCACAAGCCTCCCTAGGTCCCATGCATCTCTGACTCAGTTGCCTGATTATTCTTTATGCATCAATCTTTCCCTCTGTCTGTTTCTGTCTCTCCCTGTTCTCATCCTGTCTGTCTTTTGCTCTCAGCTCTCCTTTCTGTCTCACTGTCTCTTTAAGATAGCAGTCTTTGCTGACCAGAGGCATTCTTTCCTGAGAGAGAATTTTGAAGATTAAATTTAACTCTCCCTTGATTATAACAAATTAATTAACTCTCCCCCAATGTGAAAAGTTAATTTGTAACCCAGACTATTTTTAGAATACCCTAGTTAAAGTTGAGTATAGAGATTTGCCCATTTTTCGATCTAATCACCAAAAAATGCAAACATCCCACTTAATCATTAAGTGGGAGATCTGTGACCCGTGTGTGCGATAGTGGGTGATGAATCAGAATTGACTGACTGCCTTATGGGCAGTCCTAGAGCAGAGCATCAATTGTGATTGGTAGAAGTAAAATTAGAGGAAGATATAGGAAGTGACACAAGAGAAAATGTCTTTAAAATGGAGTGACAACTTCCTGAAGAGATTCAATTCTTCATGTTTTCAAGTTGAGGCTGGTGAATAGGGACTGACATGTGGTGAGTGAAGAGCTGACTCTTAACTGTTGGTTGTTCTCTGAAGAGAGCAGCCTCAGGAAAGACCTATCCTCTTGAGAAACTTTGTAGGTCCTCAGCTTTGCCAAGGCCAGCTGAAACTAACTCTCCCTGCCTGGGGGTGGGGGTGCAGAAATAAATTACTTCGTGTTTAGACTAGATATCTTACTTTATCCTCTCTCTGATTTCTTACTTCACTCTTTCTATAATTTGTAAATAAATTGTAAATAAATATCTTTGGAATTAATTAAATTCCTGATGACCACACTCTTAGATAATCAAGTCCAACCCTTTCAACATTAACCCCTTTCCCCGCTCACAGAATTCAACTTCTGAGCTACCTGAGCTAACTAGCCTGAGTTGTGGCTTGACTCTTAGACTGCTAAGTATACAAGCATCTGGGGCTAGATTCTCTAAGCACCATAACAGTAGCTACCAGAAAAACCCATGGGAGGGGCTTTCACATCATCCCCTTACAAGAAAATAAATACAATAAGTGGAGAAGTGAATAGAAGGTTAGAGGAAAGTATCTCACATAACCATGGTACACAAGAAGATTATCTGTTCAAACAAAGGATAAGAAGCTGACACTTCAAATTCAGTCTTACATAAACTGCTCAAAAAAGAGAGAAAGTGGAATCAGAAGGTAGATTAACAGAGAGCAGACAGGTGGCACATCAAAGACAGTGACAGGCATAGTCAGGAACATGAGTCTTCCTGAGTTCAAATATGATATCAGGCACTTGTGAGCTATGTGATCCTGACCAAGTCACTTAATCCTATTTGCCTCAGTTTCTTCATCTATAAATTAAATGGAGAAGGAAGTAGGAAAGCACTTTATTTTCTTTGCCAGGAAACCTCCAAATATGGTCACAAGGAGTCTAACACAACTGAAACAAATGAACAAAAATTCAAAGAGGGGTAAGGACTAAGAAAAATAAACTATAACTTAGGATATACAAAAATATTTATAACTCTTTTTAAAGTGGCAAAAATGGTAATTTGAAATGTTGGCCATAAATTGAAGAATTACTAAACAAGTTAGTGACAGCAATTTTCTCATGGAAGACAATGGACTAGATGGATTATTGAGGTCTCTTTATTAGCTGCATCTATAAGATCATTTTTCAAATACTCATTGGATATCTTATATTCAGAAATATCTGCATTGTAGAGTCAACCAAATAGGACAAAAACTGTTCTCGTGATTAAAAGTGTGAATTTAACATTCAAAATGTCTCTGACCTTGGAATTCCACCAGCCCCACTCGATGGCATCCACATGGATTGTGAAATCGTTGTCAAGTGGAACCTTAGGTACAAACTGACCCACTTTTATCAGAGCTTCTGTCTCATTAGGAAAGATCACATAGTTCATAATGGCATATTGAGCTTCAGAACTTTTACTCTCTTCTACAAACACATCATCACCAGCACTGTTCTTAAACTGGGTGTTCTTCAGGAAGGAGTGCAGCTAAAAAGGAAAAAGCAAACTTTAGTGAAGGGTAATACCCAAGAGAAAGATTCCCCAGAATTCAACTTTATAAGTAATATGAAAGATACTGGGCCTGTTTTTTAGCCTTATTGAATGCTGTAGTCTCATTTGGGTGCATGATAAAAAAATATGGCTTTCTACTGGGACACATAGAAATGGATCTCTGGACCTACCATGCTGATTACATACCCAAGGTTTACAACCTCAGTTTCAGCCATGTCTCTTCACCACCTCTCATCCAAGTTAGCGAATATACTTCCAAGGTCTGTTCATTTATCCTTTGTAATGTCTTTCAAATTGAAGCTCTTTTCTTCCCTAATAATGTTGCAACCTCATTTCCTTGCTAATTGACTATTACAGTACAGAGAGCTTCCAGGTGGCTTTATCTGCCACAGCACAAGTCAATCCGCCTACCATCCATCCTCTATTCAACTGCCAAAGTAATTTTTCTAAAGTACGGCTCTGTCTATGTCACTTAATAATCTCAAGTGGCTTTCTATCACCTCCAAAAAAAATACAAAATCGTCCATATGGCAAAGTATTTCATGTACTAGTGCCATTCCCCTAAATTTTCCAGTCTTCTGTACCTTTACACCACTCCACACCATTTACTTTCTAACCCAGAGATATCGTCTTCCTTGCTTATCCATAAACAAGATACTTCATTCATCTTTTCTCTCCAGTAGACATTTCTCTGGCAGTCTTCTACTTCTGGAATTCTTTCCCTTTTCTCTCCATTTCTTGCTTTTCCTAATGTCCTTCAATGAAGCTATTGTTAATTTGGAAATAACACAGAACTACCAAAGTAGTCAGAAAAAAACCCCTATTTAGTCAGCCCAATATCTGGCCCTTTACTCAGAGTCTGGCACCTCAACTTTCACAGGATTTACACCCTGGATTCTGGGGATATTATCCCTGGGAGTGCCACCACACTAGATAACAACTCCAACAAGGAAAGAATTTGAAAGACCTATATACCATTTGGGGAGGTCCAGGAGCAGGGAAAGATGATTGATATTACCATAACTACAAGAAAATGGGGGTGTTCAAACTATACTGACAGGATATCATGAAGCTTGGGAAAGGAATCATAGCCAGAGGCTAGGGTGTAAGGAAAGGGGCTACTTACAATAGATACTAAAAGGATGCTCCCCGCCCAGGTGTGGGTCTTCTTGGGAAAGGGTCTCTGATACAATGGGGAAACTACCTAAGACAAAAATAGTACTTAGCATTTGCTTAAACCCACCTAACTGGGATTGTCATTTACCTTAGGGTCCATTATTCAGAAACTACTAGCCTGAATACTAGTTGAGCATCAGGCATTTGTCCATAGCCACCAGGGTGCTCTTGGACATGGGTAACAGCTTGTCTGTTGTCCCAAAAATTGGTGGGGGGAGTCAGCAGCCCAAAGAACCACCTAGAAATACGGCCTTGAGTTACATGGTTTTGAAGTGTGGACCTGATAGAAGCAAGTAATTGGATAAATGGCAAACAGTGACAAAGGCCAATCCAAAGGTAAGCTGGCCAAGGTGGGGTTTCATTTAATGAGGAAAAGATATTGTCTCTGAAGTCTGTTTTAAGTGAAGCAGGTCAAGAGATTGAAGAAGTCTTCAACCAATGACTCGAGAAATGAACCCAAAGAAAAACCAGGTCAGAACAGAAGGGTAAGAACAAGAGAGAGGTGAGGGCCAGGAGAGCTGGTCAGAGACGCGAATGGTTGGCTGAAAGCTTTTAATGGGAAACTTGAGTTGGAGTGTGAGAGCCTGAATGTTCAACTGAAAGTCTGAGTAACTGCTTTAAGTTGATTAAGAGAGAGAAAGTTTCTTCATGAATTGAGATACAATGGCTTGAGGTTTAAATGGTTATAAAGGTTTGCCAAAAAAAGCTTCTCATAGAAGCTTAAGAACTTAAGTTCTGGATTTCTTCTCCAATTTTTTTCTGTGGGCTTTTGCATGTATTATATGTCTAATGGATTTCTTAGGTGGAGACTTCTCTAATAACTTCAAATGCTTGTGATTTAAACGTTAGCAAATAATGTCTGAAAGTTGTTAACAATGAATTCCTCCCAGCAAAACTGACTATATTCTTACCGGGGAAAATATGGTCATTCAACAAAATAGAAGAATTTCAAGAATTCGTAAAGAAAAGACCAGACCTGAACAGAAAATTTGACGCCCAAGCACAGAACTCAAGAGAATCATCAAAAGGTAATTAAAAAAGAGGGGGAAAAGAAAAACAAAAAAAAATTTTAAGAGACTCAATAAGTTAAAATGATATGTATCCCTATAAGAAAAGAGGTCATTGGTAACTCTTAAAAACTGTTGTTATTAGCTGGGCAGCAAAAAGAAGTATACTTAGAGGGAATAGCAACAAACTGTATAGGATGAAAGGACAAGACATAAATAGGTATATAGATATATGCATGCAAAAATACATATGCATGAGTATACATACATATATTTATATATATATATAACTAGAGCTTAAAAATAGGTTAATATTAAAAGAAATGGGAAAAGAAACAAATGGGGGTAAATTTATATGTCATAAAGAAGCTCATGGTGGGAGGGGGGAGAACATCGATACACTGGAAGGGTAAAGAGGTCAGAGACAGGAAATACTCAACTTTTACGTGCTTTGAAACTGACTCAAAGAGGGAAAAACAATCCAATCCATTGGGGGCAGAGAATAGATTTGCGCCCTAAAGGGGAGTAGAAGGGTAACAAACAGTCTGGTGGGGAGGGAAGCAGTACAAGAGAGGGAGGGAGAGGGGGGTTAATTTTAGAAAGACTAAAGGAAAAATAAGGGGGGGATAAATAGGGAGGGGGTAGAAAGGGAAGTAAAATAAGGGTGGGAACAAGGGGGACTGTTCAAAAGCAAACATTGGTGTAGAAGACAATAATGAAAGAAGAAAAGGCAGGTAAAGGAGCAGAAATCAAAATGCTGGGAAATACACAGCTAGTAATCATAACTCTGAATGTGAATGGAATGAACTCACCCATAAAACGCAAGCGAATAGCAGAGTGGATTAGAGTCCAAAACCCTACCATATGCTGTCTACAAGAAACACATATGAGAAAGGTAGATACACATAGGGTGAAAGTAAGAGGGTGGAGCCAAATCTATTGGGCATCAACTGACAAAAAGAAGGCAGGAGTCACAATCATGATATTCAACAAAGCCAAAGTAAAAATAAATGTAGTTAAAAGAGATAGGGAAGGTAATTACATCCTGATAAAAGGCAGTATAGACTGTGATCTGTACTCAACATGTATGCACCAAATGGCATAGCATCCAAATTTCTAAAGGAGAAACTAGAGGAACTCAAGGACGAAATAGATAGAAAAACTATACTAGTGGGAGATCTGAACCTTCCTCTATGCAAACTAGATAAATCAAACCAAAAATAAATAAGAAAGAGGTAAGAGAAGTGAATGAAATCTTAGAAAAATTAGAGTTAGTAGACATGTGGAGAAAAATAAATAGGGACAAAAAGGAATATACCTTCTTTTCTACAGCACATGGTACATTTACAAAAATTGGCCATGTATTAGGGCATAAAAACATTGCAAACAAGTGCAAAAGAACAGAAATAATAAATGCAACTTTCTCAGATCACAATGCAATGAAAATAATAATTAGTAAGGGAACATGGAGAGGTAAATTGAAAATTAATTGGAAATTAAACAATATGATTCTCCAAAACCAGTTAGTTAAAGAACAAATCATAGAAACAATTAATAACTTCATTGAAGAAAATGACAATGATGAGACATCCTTTCAAAACCTATGGGATGCAGCGAAAGCAGTACTCAGGGGGAAATTTATATCCTTGAGTTCATATATTAACAAATTAAGAAGGGCAGAGGTCAATGAATTGGGCATGCAAATTAAAAAATTAGAAAGTGAACAAATTTAAAATCCTCAGATGAAGACTAAATTAGATCCTAAAACTCAAAGGAGAAATTAATAAAATTGAAAGTCAAGAACTATTGATTTAATAAATAAGACTAGAAGCTGGTACTTTGAAAAAACAAATAAAATAGACAAAGTACTAGTCAGTCTAATTTAAAAAAGGAAAGAAATAAACCAAATTGACAGTATCCAAGATGAAAAAGGAGACCTCACTTCTAATGAAGAGGAAATTAAGGCAATCATTAAAAACTATTATGCCCAATTATATGGCAACAAATATGGCAATCTAGGTGATATGGATGAATACTTACAAAAATATAAATTGCCTAGACTAAAAGAGGAAGAAATAAATTACCTTAACAACCCCATTTCAGAAAAAGAAATTGAACAAGCCATCAAAAACTCCCTAAGAAAAAATCCCCAGGTCCAGATGGATTCACAAATGAATTCTATCAAACATTCAAAGAACAACTAATCCCCAATATTAAACAAACTATTTGACAGAATAGGCCAAGAAGGAGTTCTACCAAATTCATTCTACAACACAAACATGGTACTGGTCCCAAAGCCAGGCAGGTCAAAAACAGAGAAAGAAAACTATAGACCAATCTCCCTAATGAATATAGACGCAAAAATCTTAAATAGGTTACTAGCAAAAAGACTCCAGCAAGTCATCACAAGAGTCATCCACTATGACTAGCAGGATTCATACCAGGAATGCAAGGATGGTTCAATATTAGGAAAACCATCCACATAACTGACCATATTAACAAGAAAACTGACAAAAATCACATGATTATCTCAATAAATGCAGAAAAAGCCTTTGATAAGATACAACACCCATTCCAATTGAAAACACTAGAAAGTATAGGAATAGAAGGGCCTTTCCTAAAAATAATAAACAGTATATATCTAAAACCATCAGCAAACATCATTTGCAATGGGGATAAACTAGAAGCCTTTCCAATAAGATTAGGAGTAAAACAAGGATGCCCATTATCACCTCTATTATTTAACATTGTACTAGAAACACTAGCAGTAGAAATTAGAGAAGAAAAAGAAATTGAAGGTATTAAAATTGGCAATGAGGAGACCAAGCTATCACTCTTTGCAGATAATATGATGGTTTACTTAAGGAATCCTAGAGAATCAACCAAAAAGTTACTCGAAATAATCAACAACTTTAGCAAAGTTGCAGGATACAAAATAAACCTGCATAAGTCATCAGCATTTCTATATATCTCTAACCCATTTCAGCAGCAAGAATTAGAAAGCGAAATACCATTCAAAATCACCCTAGACAATATAAAATACTTGGGAATCTATCTGCCGAGACAAACACAGGAACTATATGAACACAACTACAAAACACTTTCCACACAGCTAAAACTAGATCTAAACAATTGGAAAAACATTGATTGCTCATGGGTGGGACGAGCTAACATAATAAAAATGACAATCCTACCCAAATTAATTTACTTATTTAGTGCCATACCCATTGAACTACCAAAAAACTTCTTTACTGAATTAGAAAAAACCATAACTAAGTTCATTTGGAAGAACAAAAGATCAAGGATATCCAGGGAAATCATGAAAAAAAATGCAAATGAAGGAGGACTTGCAGTCCCAGATCTCAAACTATACTATAAAGCAGTGGTTATCAAAACAATTTGGTACTGGCTAAGAGACAGAAAGGAGGATCAGTGGAATAGACTTGGCGTAAATGATCTCAGCAAGACAGTTTATGACAAACCCAAAGACCCCAGCTTTTGGGACAAAAATCCATTATTTGATTTAAAAAAACTGCTGGGAAAATTGGAAGACAGTGTGGGAGAGATTAGGTTTCGATCAACACCTCACACCCTACACCAAGATAAATTCAGAATGGGTGAATGACTTGAACATAAAGAAGGAAACTATAAGTAAATTAGGTGAACACAGAATAGTATACCTGTTAGACCTTTGGGAAGGAAAAGATTTTAAAACCAAGCAAGATGTAGAAAGAGTCATAAAATGTAAAATAAATAATTTTGACTACATCAAATTAAAAAGCTTTTGTACAAATAAAACCAATGTAACTAAAATCAGAAGGGTAGCAACAAATTGGGAAACAATCTTCATAAAAACCTCTGACAAAGGTTTAATTACTCAAATTTACAAAGAGCTAAATCAATTGTACAAAAAATCAAGCCATTCTCCAGTTGATAAATGGTCAAGGGACATGAACAGGCAGTTCTCAGCCAAAGAAATCAAAACTATTAATAAGCACATGAAAAAGTGTTCTAAATCTCTTATAACCAGAGAGATGTAAATCAAAACAACTCTGAGGTATCACCTCACACATAGCAGATTGGCTAACATGTCAGCAAAGGAAAGTAATGAATGCTGGAGGGGATGTGGCAAAGTAGGGACATTAATTCATTGCTGGTGGAGTTGTGAATGGATCCAACCATTCTGGAGGGCAATTTGGAACTATGCCCAAAGGGTGATAAAGGACTGTCTGCCCTTTGATCCAGCCATCGCACTGCTGGGCTTGTACCCCAAAGAGATAATAAGGAAAAAGACTTGTACAAGAATATTCATAGCTGCGCTCTTTGTGGTGGCCAAAAACTGGAAAATGAGGGGATGCCCTTCAATTGGGGAATGGCTGAGCAAATTGTGGTCTATGTTGGTGATGGAATACTATTGTGCTAAAAGGAATAATAAAGTGGAGGAGTTCCATGGGGACTGGAACAACCTCCAGGAACTGATGCAGAGTGAAAGGAGCAGAACCAGGAGAACATTGTACACAGAGACTGATACATTTTGGTACAATCGAACGTAATGGACTTCTCCATTAGGGACAATGCAATGTCCCTGAACAACCTGCAGGGATCTAAAAACACTATCCACAAGCAGAGGATAAACTGTGGGATGAAAAGCAACTGCTTGACTACAGGGGTGGAGGGGATATGACTGAGGAGAGACTCTAAATGAACACTATAATGCAAATTCCAACAACAGGGAAATGGGTTCGAATCAAGAACACATGTGATACCCAGTGGAATTGCACATCGGCTGTGGGAGAGGTGGGGGGGGGGGGGGAAGGGAAGAAAAGAAAATGATCTTTGTTTCCAATGAATAATGTTTGGAAATGACCAAATAAAAATAAAAAAAAAAACAATGAATTCCTCCCAAAAAGTGAAGAGGCAAGACTGGAGCTGGCAATCTAGATACGAATATCCAGCAGGAGGCAAAAGGAGGGCCAGAAATTCTTAACCTTAAGGTCTAATTTTTCTTTCCAAAGTTTTGGTCTTGTTAATTTGTGAAATATACTGTATCAAGTGCAGTTAATATTGGTAACAAGGTGCATTTTATTCTAGGTTCTAACCTGGTTATTTGAGTGCTATAATTTCATTTTTTTTCAAGCTGTTAATTGTTTTCTAATAGCAAGGTATGTGTGAGTTCTGGAGTAAAGAAAGTTCATTTTAGGATGGTCAACTACAGACCTGACTGGTCATTGAATTGGTGTAAATGACAAGAAATAATGGGGAAAAGGGATTGCTTTAAAGGGTAAGGAAACCCTGAACCTTTTAAACTGACCCAGTAAATTTCCTCTTTAGGAGCCGCTTTAGCCTTAGGCCAAAGTGGTTTGAGGCAAGGATAAGAGAAAGGCAAACTTGGAGCCAAAAGTAAATTAGAGCAAAAAAAAAAAAAAAGAAAAGAAAAGAAAAAGAAAAAGAAAAAAGAAAGAAAGGAATTGTAGAAGTATTCAGAGTTAAAGGTAACTTTTAAGCTTTCCTAGTAATCCTACGTTTTGTGTTTGGAGAAGAATGTTATGGGTTTTGGTTTTTAAAAGGTAAAAAGAGTCATGGACTATAACCTGATTTTGAATTTTTAAGGCAAATTTCCAGAGTGCAACCATTACAATAGAAAAGTTGTTGTTTAATAACCAGCCAATACTGATAATTAATTTTACTTTTTAATTGGAGAGAACTAATGGTTTTGTGATCATTATTTCTGATGATCTTTGGCATATGACTGCTAATAAAGGCATTTCTCACCTGGGAAACTCAAATTTCTAGGAATGTCCTGTATTTTACCACCCCAGTTCTGGAGTGTGGGTGAAGCGATTAAAACCTATTAAAGTTTTATTTCAAGACATTTCTTAGGAGCCAAAAGCCTGGACAAGATTTTCCCATAGCCTAGAATCTGAAGGATTCCTAAAGAAGACATCTCTACAAGAAATCTAAAGGAGCCCCAAGATATTGGATCTGGATAAGTATTGTTTCTCATCATTTTCGTTGACTAGAAATGTTTCTGTAACAGACATAAAACTGCCCATTTTATTTACCCTGAAAATTCTATTTACCCTGAGCAAAGTCCCTTTAAGTAGAGAACCTAGAAAGAACAGAGCTATTCCAAAAATTTAGTAGAAGTAGGAAAAGTTTAAATAGGATCATTTTACCTTAAGAGGTTGAAAGTAACATTTGTTAATTTAGGAACTTGCAGCAGAAATTCCAGAGTGCTATGTTATCTTAAAGTAGTATCAGAGGTTTAGAGTGAAAGGATGGAACCTAAATGTAATTGACTAATAAATCCCTAGTATTTCAACCTCCCCAAAGGGGAGTGTGTGAGGTGTGTATGAGGTTTTTTAAATTAAGGAAAATTAAAAGCATTTTTTATTGTGAGAATTTTTGGGGTTTGTTTCAATATTGTAACTTAAATTTGACTTTAAAAATAGTTTTAGAGCTGAAATGGCCATACAGTCATTTTTAATGTGGTTTTGGGTTTTGGGGTGATAGAATATCTAGTTAGAAATTTATTTGGTGCTAGACAAACTATTTTAATTTTTGGCCACAAACAGGAGGTAGGGCCATTTCCAGATTTACAAAGTCCTGAATAACCTGTGATATGGATTTTGTTTCTGCTTTTATATTTCTATAGTTTGTAGTAAAGTAAGGCAATCTTTCTGTTTAAGCATGTAAATGACAATTTTATATCGGAGGAAAAGACATTACTAAAATTAAAGAGATGGGATTGCAGATTTAAGGTTAGCAGCATGGATAATCTTTGTAGTGAGTAAGCATATATGAAATTGATCAAGTGCTATTAAAGAATGTGTTTATGGATTTCTCGTTTTCTCTTGCAGCATCAATGAAGCTGTCTGATAAATAAGGAGTCTACAGGAGGACAGAAGTCTGCGAGAGAGAAGGCTGAAGGTAACTCAGGAGATAGAAATTTGTGGTTCTGTACATATCAATTTATTAAGCAATGTATGCCAATTATAAAATGTGAAGACCGGATGTAGCTCTTCCCTGATTGTAATAATGAAGGTAGTTAGCTCTTCCTTCATTGTGAATATTAAATTGTAATCCCCTGTCTATTTTTAGATTTTAATCCCCAAAGTGTAAACCCAGTCCTTAAAGTAGATATACCCATTTTAACCACAAAAAGGTATGAACAAACCACAAAAGGTGTGAACACCCATTTCATACATTGAGTGGGAGATCTGTGACCCACGTGTGAAAGAGTGGGCAGACCTGGAGAAAAGTATCTGCTGTGATTGGTAGAAGTAAAATTTAGGGGAGGTGACACAAGAGAAAAAGTCTTTAAATAGTGGAAACAGACACACAGAGATCAATCAATCACTCAGGCTTGGAGTGAAGATCATCAGTCACTTGGAAAGACTGGGAGGCAGTTACTTGGACTGAGAGTGAAGACACTTGGCTGTGGAACTGGACCCCTGGAGGAGCCCCTGCAGGAGACCTCAGACTGTTTTCCTTTTAGACGATCACTGTGGTGAGTGTAAAGGCTGACTTGGTTCCTTGCCCTTTCTGGAGGTGTGAACCTCTGAAAAAGGCCCCTTTGTCTTGAGACTCCTTTCCCCTGACTGGTGCCTTACAATCTCTACCTGGGTCAGAAGAAGCTTGCTCTCTCTCTCTCTCTCTCTCTCTCTCTCTCTCTCTCTCTCTCTCTCTCTCTCTCTTTCTCTCTGTCTCTCTCTCTGTCTCTCTCTCTGTCTGTCTGTCTGTTTGTCTGTCTCTCTGTCTATCTCTCTCCCCCTTTTCTCTCTTCCTTAATATCTTTCTGCTATTGTAAAAATAAAGTCCGATAATTCCATTTACTTGAGTAATTCATTTTGGGATTCAGAAATTAAATCCCTGGTGACCACTAATTTAATATTCAAGTCCAACCATAATAAATTTACAAAAACAAATCACTACCAGGACTCCTCAGCTTGGAACTGCTATGCAAAAAAAAAAGGGGGGGGGCGGTAAATATTTATGCATCAAAGAAAATAATAGGATATAAACCAGGATGCCAGATTATGTAATCTGATTTCTAATGGGGGGGGGGGGGATGTCGATGCTTCAAGTTGGAAAGGTGGAATGAATTCATTCCAATTATGAGGAAACAAGTATGGAGGCAATGAGAAAACTAAACTATTACCCTTTGCAGATGATATGATTGTATTATTAGATAATCCTAGAGAATCAACTAAAAATATTTGAAATAATTAATAACTTTAGTAAAGTTTCAAGATACAAAATAAAGACATAAATCATCAGTACTTCTAAATATTTCAAAAAAAAATCAGCAGCAAGAGTTAGAAAGAGAAACACCATTTAAAATCACTCTAGACAATAAAAAATACCTAGGAATCTTCTTGTCAAGGAAAATGCAGAAATTATATGTTCACAATTACAAAACACTTCTTACACAAATAAAGGCAGATATAAACAATTGAAAAAATATTCATTGTCCATGGGAAGAATGAGCTAATATAATAAAAATGACAATTCTACCTAAATTAATTCATTTATTCAGTGCCATACTGATCAAAACTAACAAACAATTATTTTATAGAACTAGAAAAAATGATAACAAAATTTATCTGGAAGAAAAAAAGATCAATATCAAGGGAACTAATAAAATATGTGAAGGAAGGTGACCTAGCAATACCAGTCTCAAACTATACTATAAAGCAGTGATCATCAAAATAATTGGGTACTGACTAAGAAATGGAAAAATAGATCAGTGGAATTAATTAGATACACAATATACAGAGGTAAATGACCTTGGCAACCTAGTGTTTGATAAACCCAAAAATCCAAGCTTTTTAAAGAAAAACTCATTAGTTTAAAAAAAACTGCTGGGAAAATTGGAAACTATGGCAGAAGATAAGTATAGAACAGTATCTCATACCCTACACCAAGATAAGATCAAAATGGGTATATGATTTAGATATAAAGACTAGTACCATAACTAAATAAGAACATAGAATAGTTTACCTGACAGATCTTTGGAGAAGGGAGGAATTTATGAATAAACAAGTAATGGAAAGTAATATATGGTATAAAATGAATAATTTTGACTAAATTAAAAAACTTTTGTACAAATTTAATGTAACCAAGATTAGAAGGGACACAACAAAAGGGGGGATTATAACAAATTTCTCTGAAAAATGTCTAATTTCTCAAATTTATGGAGAACTAAGTCAAATTTATAAGAATACAAACATTCCTCAATTGACAAATGTTCAAAGGACATTGCACAAGCAATTTTCTGATGAAGAAAGCAAGGTGTTAAATTGTTATGGTTGGGCTGAATATTTAACTGGTCATCCCCAGGGATTCAATTTCTAAATCCCAAAATGAATTACTAAAATAAAATGGAATTTGTGGTAATTTATTTTTACAATAGAGGAAACATATTAAGGAAGAGAGAAAAGGGGAGGAGAGAGGAAGAAAGTTCTGGCTTCCTCTGAGACAGGTAGAAATTCTAAGCCCCAGTCAAGGGAGTCTCAAGATGATGGGTCTTTCTTGAAGGTTCACATCTCCAGAAAGGCAAGGAAACTAAGTCAGCCTTTAACTCACCATGATGACTGTCTAAAAGGAAAGCAGTCTGAGGTCTCCTGCATGAACTTCTTCAGGGGTCCAGTTTTACAGTCAAGTGTCTTCATTCCAAGTCTAAGGTTCTGTCTTCCAGTCTCTCCTCAAGTGTCTTTCTACCAGTCTCTCCTCTGAGTAACTTTTATTCATTCCAAGCCCAAGTGACTGATCTTGATTACAGTCCAACTCCGAGTGACCGAATTATCTTTCAGTTTTTTTTGTGTGCCTCTGTTTCCTCTATTTAAAGACCTTTTTCTCTTGTGTCACCTCCCCTAAATTTTAATGTCTACCAATCACAGCAGAGGCTTCTCTCCAGGACTGCCCGCTCAATGTATGAAATGGATGTCACCCCTTTTGTAGCTATTTTACACCATTTTTGTGGTTAGTTATCACCTTTTTGGTCAGTCAACATCTTTTTGTAGATAATATGGGTAGATCTACTTTAAATACTGAGTTAACACTTTGAGGATTAAAATCTAAAAATAGACAGGGAATTATAATTTTATCTTCACTATCAAGGAAGAGCTAAGTACCTTCATTATTACAATCAGGGGAGAGCCAAATACAGTCTTCACAAAGGCTATCAATAATCATGTGAAAAATATTCTAAATAGCTCTTGATTAGAGAAATGAAAATTAAAACAATGCTGAGACACCATTTCATAGCTATTGGATTGGTCAATATAGCAGTAAAGGAAAGTGGTGAAATGTGGGAGGATGTGACAAAATTGGGCCACTAATGCATTGTTGGTGGAGTTGTGAACTGATTCAACCATTGTGGAGGATAATTTGGAATTATACTGAAAGGGCTTTAAAACTGTGCATATCCTTTGATCCTGCAATACCACAACTGGGTTTGAATTGCAAAGAGATTTTAAAAAGGAGGGAAAACCTACATCTACAAAAATAATTATAGCCATTCTTTTTGTAGAGGCAAAGAATTGGAAACTGAGGGAATTATCATCAGTAGGCGCCTCGCTGAAGAAATCGTGGTACATAATGGTGATGGAATACAATTGTGCTATAAGAAATGTATCATTTAGCATGATAATTTCAGAAAAAGCTGGAAATATCTGCAGAAACTAATGTAGAATGAAATAAGCAGAACTGGGAGAATATTGTACATGGTATCAGCAATATTGTATACAATGATTATCTGTGAAAACATGACTACTTTCAGCAGTGCAATGATCTGGGATAATCCCAAAAGGTTTATGACTGGAAATGCCATCTACCTCCAGAGAAGAATTATTGTAGCCATCTTTCACATCTGTATATTTCTGTTTTGTTCAGGGTAGGAGGGCTGTTTATATATGACTGTGCTCTTACAAAGTGAGCAATATGGAAATGATTTGCGTGACAATAAAAATGAAATTTAAAGTTTAAAAAAGTTCAGAAAAAGTTCAGAAGATTATATCAGAGAAAATGAGGATTTCTAGATTACACTGGTTTATATGTTCCTAATTTCATCAGATTGAGGAGCTCACTCATGAGGTAACTCATTCTATTCATTCAGATCAGCATCTGCCATATACATTACCAAATTCTATCCTTTTAGGATAACATGGGTCATGTAAAGTCTGAGTGAGTTGCCTATGTCATATAGTATTTTCAGGCAGCAGATCTGAACCCAAGTATTCCTGATTGGAAGATCTAATCTAACATTATTTTAAAACCACTGCCTTTCTAGATCACATCTTAATTGCAAAAATGTGAAGGGACACCATCACCAATGAAGTGAACCTAAATGAGGGTTACTAAAAATGTATTTGCTTGCTACCTGGATATTCGGTGAACAAGGCTCTGAAATGAAGAAAACGGATAAGGAAGAAAACTGCTAGTATAGAGTTAGTATGACAGAAAACCAGAAATAAAGGTAATTTTACCATACAAGAGAGAGTTAAGTGTGAGGATTGGATTTGGCTCTCCCCTTATTGTAACAATGAAGGTTCATAGCTCTTCCTTGATTGTGAAGATTAAATTGTAATCCCCTGTCTATTTTTGGATTTTATCCCCAAAGGGTAAACATGGTACTTAAAGTTGAGTGTAGAGTTCTATTTTTAGATTTTTAATCAAAAAAGGTAAGAACATCCACCTCACACACTGAGTGGGACATCTGTGACCCACAAGTAAAAAAGGGGGTGATGAAACAGAATCAAATGACTGCCTTCTGGGCAGTCCTAGAGCTGACCATTGGCTATGATTGGTAGACACAAAGATTAAGGGAAGTGGAACAAGAAGAAAGGTCTTTAAAAGAGAGTGACAAGGGCCTGAAGTTCAGTGCTTCTGGAAGTTCAACTTGGACTTCCACTTCTGCTGGAAGTCTACTGGCAGTTCTACTGCAGTGGAGAATAATTCTTCATTTAAAAGAGTGTTGACTGGACCTGTTTTTCCTGATGACCCTGTTCCTTTGAACTGACACTTGGTGAGTGTAAAGACTGACTCTTTTTCCCTTGGCCTTTCTGGAGGCACCAGCCTCTGGAGAGGCCCATCATCTTGAGATTCTTTTCCCTTGGCTGGGGCCTCTGAACTCCTGCCTGTCTCAGAGGAGGCTGGAGCATCTATCTCTCTCTTTCTCTTCTCTTTCTCTCTTCCCTAATATCATCTTTCTTTATTGTAAAATAAACCAACATAAATTCCATTCTGACTTTAATAATTCATTTGGAATTAAGTAATTAAATCCCTGGCAACCAACTAAAATAGTATTCAGTCCAACCATAAATTTAACATAAGGAAAATATTAAGTAGTGGTCTTCCAAAGTCTGAATGCATGTCATCTGAAAGAATTATTGTGTTGGGTCTATTTGGCTCAAAAGACATAATATGGAAGAAGTTCTGAAAATTAAAGAGAACTTACTACTGGGTACCATGGTATATGCCTATAGGCTCTGTTTTAGGGGTGCTGAAGTTGGTGGACAAATCAGTAAATTCAGAACTTGTGAGGTGAAACAGAGCTATATCTGATGGAGTAAATGAACAAATTCTGTGGAAAATATGTCAAGCCCATGATTGTAGATGGTCACCAAAATGGCTAACATCAAGTAGACCAGATCAGAGAATACAGTAGGTTAAATGTTCAATTGTGAAAAGTATTGGTAACAAGCCTACAACTGGCCATTGTAGGAATATCCCTTGTTATACAGAAAGATAGTTTGAAGAATAAAATGAATTTATGAAAGAGGCTCTAGCTTTGCTTTTATAAAATTAGAGCACTAGATTATCTTTTCTTCCCACAGAGACTAAGGATGCTACTACTGTAATTGAAAAGGGAATAGAGTCATAGAAACAATCACTTTAGCATCCATATGAAAAAAGTAAACTTTCATGGTAAGACTGTTCAAAGCATGGAAAGAACTGAGAGAATTTATTTACTGGAAGACTGAACAACTGTAACCATCATGAAAAATTCTAAAAAGCATTTTAAGAGAACTAAGTTTACATGAATCTGTGGAGATAGCTTGAGTAGAATTTTGAGGAACTTTGATATCTAGAAAGAGTTGACTGGTGAAAGAATTTCTTTCCATAATGATGGAAAAAAAAATTAACAGTTTCTATTAATGACTAGAGATGATTTTATCCAGAATCTTGATCACCACAGGTATATTATTAAAATATTCCTTTGTATAATTTGTTACAATCTTAATAAAATTATATGTTCATGGGAATTTGTGTTTGCCTTAGCCTATTATTCCAGGAATGAATGAAAGAGATCATTAAAATCCTTTTAGAAAAGAAGTGTCTCCAGTTTATTTATAAAGAGGGATTAGGTTCAGAACTAATTGATTGATTAATGAGAAAGTGTGCATCATAAATCATTTATGAGGAGGTACTGCTTTAGAATGGTTTCAGAGTAAAAATTATTGGGGAAATTACTCACTAGCAGATAAATAAGTTGTGGGAACCAGTCATTGGCTTTATTGTCAGTGAGTGTAAGACACTTTAAAGCCTAGCCTCCTTCACCTTGACAAATTATGAATACTTTTTTCCAACAATTACAGCTGTTTTAAAAATGGAATAAGATTCCATTTAAATTATAGGTTATCCCATGACTAAAAAGCATAGTGCCAAAGTTGTTCCAAAAGGACACCTGCACAGACACATGTATGATTTTCAGATGGTACGTGAGATCTTTTCTAATTCTAACACCCTGTGAAAGTAACAGAAACTATAACCTTCAAATGTGCATCAACAAGTATTAGAAATGAAGAATGCAAGCTTTAAGGAACTTATAATCACAGAATCTGGGGGTTAAAGAAACTTCATTTCCAGCTTGTCCCATTTATAACCCCAAATAAATTCTCTATACCACAGCAAAAATGTTGCCACCCATTCACTATTACCTGCCATGGAGAAGGTATTAAATGTTCTTCGTCTTCTATTGTCCTTTTCTCTGATTTTCTCACAAACATTTCATGGAGAGCCCAAGCCACAGCATAGACAGTATTGTAGATGGTGTAACTCAAGCCAGATATGGTCATATCAAAAGAACACAAAGGCAAAATCGCTAACGAAGCATTTGGTGAACATATCTCTTGCTCTGGGTTTTTTGGTTGATCTGAGCACCTAAACGCTGAGAGCCAGAATCCCCTAAGTAAAATATTATCTGGGTATTTAAAAGGTGTAACTGCCTTAAGGAAAGTCTTAAGCCCAGGAATTTCATTTGTCAAGTATGAAAATGTGAGAGCCCCTTTGAAAATATAACCATTAATATGGAGTGGTCTCATTGTAATGTCCCAGTGAGATGTGGCAATCCATACCTTTTCAATCACGAAAAAATGAAATTGTGAGTATCTCAGAATCATCAATGAATCTGTGTCCCCATGAATGACAATTACTTTGCTTGATGATGCTAAGATCCTGGGCATGAAGTTCTCATATGATTCCATATGTCTTCTCTCACTGACAGGAATCTTCTCTGTGAAGGACAAGCAAACACCATTCTTTACCATTTCCTCTTTCATTTCCCAGGAGAATTTCTCTCCTCTCATATCATTTGAGACAATGAGTCCTATCCAATTCCATTCAAAATATACAATTAAGCGAACAACACCTTGGTGAAGAGAAGAGTCTTTGGGGGCCATCTGGTAGATGTAAGGAAACTGGACCTTGTCACTAAGAATGGAATCAAATGGTCCATAGCTGATCTGGATGAGAAAGAAACATGGATCAGTTTGACTCTTGGTAATGAGTGAGTAATGAGTGAGGAAGACTCATCTGCCTAAGTTGAAATATGGTCTCAGATCTTAATTGCTATGTGACTCTGGGAAAGTCACTTAACTATGTTTCCCTTAGTTTTCTTACCTGTAAATTGAGTTCAAGAAAGAAAGGACAAACTATTCAAGTATCTTTGTGATGAAAACTCCAAATATAGAAATGGAGAATCAAACTAAATAACAATTTTGAGAGAACTGAAGCAAAATGCAATTATCAGGTTTACTTTGGAGATAGGAAACTCTATGTAGACTTCTGTGCACAGTTTATTATAGGTGATATTTTAATGTCTGAAAAAAATCTCTGCATTGATTCCCCTCTCTTAGCCCTGAAGAAGAAAATTTTTCAGTAAATACAGAGTTATAAGATTATTTTTTTATTTCTGTACTAGCCAGTGTATCATTGGTATGATTTCCAAAGGAACCAGGATACAGTTTTATATCTTTGTTTATTTATTATGTAGTATGCAACAAAAGTATTTTTAAATATAGAAAAAAACAAGAATGAGATTCTGTTATTTTTTAACTTTGGGAAAAATATATTTCACCAGTACATATTTGAAGTAGATTTAAATTTGTATTTCAAATAAGAATATCTAATTATTTCTCAATGAAACTGGAGTATGAACTCTTGGTTGTTTGAAAACAGGACTCTGAAAGTGATAAATGAGATTAGTGGAATCTAAATGAGCCTAGACCCAAAAGGAATTCCCATTAAAATGTAGCTTAGTTGTGAAGATCCAGTCTATGACTGAAGACTTCCAATGAATACGATTTTACTAGGCATAAATATAGCCTATTCTTTATGTGTAATTATAATAGTTATATTTTTGGAAAGAATATATCCTCCTTTCATCTAATATAAATTTATGTGTTTTCTTAATTTCCAACAATTGATACTGGTCCTACTTTACCAGTCTCTATGAATAAAATATAATCTCTCCTACACATCATAGACTTTCAAATATTGGGAAATAGTCATTATTGTCCTTTTGAACATCTGCCTCTATCTCATTGTTTCTTCTTAAGTTCATTCAACAAATCTTCATTATACTTAAGATACCACAACCTAAATGTCTTATCCCCTTATGGACACTCTCTATTTTATCAATGGCCTTCTTAAAGTGGGGGTCCCCAAACAAATCCCAATATTCAAAATGAGTTTTGAAGATAGGGCACAGAGGAAATCACTATTTTTTCCTGGAAGCTACCCTTTCTTAATGCAATCCAAGATTGCATTAGATTTTTTGGATTCTAAAGTTGACCCACGATGAGTGAAAGAATGAGTGAATATATGGGTGGAAATATATGTATTATATACTCTGTTCCAGACATTTGCTAAGTTTGAGAACACTAATACAAAAGATAAAATAGATCCTCCTTCCAATAGTTTATATTAATGCAGGAGATGATAACATATATTACCTAGGAAGGAATACTTTGTCTTGGGAAGACATTGAGATGATGAGTGGTGACATAAAGTAATTGTTTATCATGTCTCCATGAATGGGAGTATAGATTTGATTAATATATCCTGAGTTAGAGGTGGAAAAAAATCTGTCAGAAGTTGCAGATGTTAGTTCCTTTGAAATTAGCCCATAATATTATTTGAGATGTTATTTCAAACAAATTGGTAACACATTTTCCACAATCAAGATATTGGTAAATATGCACATTGCCTTTTCTTTTTTTAATTAATTAATTAATTTAGAATATTTTTCCCTGGTCCCTGATTCATGTTCTTTTGCTCTCCTGTTCCCTCCTCCCTCCCAGAGCTGACAAGCAATTCCACTGGGTTATACATGTATCATTGTTCAAAACCTATTTCCATATTATTAATATTTTCAATAGAGTGATCATTTAAAGACAACATCCCCAATCATATCCCAATTGAACCATGTGATAATCATATGTTTTTCTTCTGCATTTCTGCTTCCAAAGTTCCTTCTCTCAATGTGGATAGCATTCTTTCTCATAAATTCCTCCGAATTGTCCTGGATCATTGCATTCCTGCTAGTCAATAGCAAAGTCGGTTATTTTGGATCATGCTATAATGTATCATAGTCTCTGTGTACAATGTTCTCTGGGTTCTGCTCTTTTCATCTGCATCAGTTCCTGGAGGTCTTTCTAGTTCACATGGAATTCCTCCTGTTCATTATTCCTTTCAGCACAATAGTATTTCATCCACATCAGATATCACAATTTATTCTGTCATTCCTCAAACGATGGACCCCCCTCCTTCATTTTCCAATTTTTTGCCACTATAAAGAGTGCAACTATAAATATATTTGTACAGGTATTTTCCTTATTGTCTCTTTGGGGGACAAACCCAGCAGTGCTATGGCTGGATCAAAGGGCAGTCAATCTTTTCAAGCCCTTTGGGCATAGTTCTAAATGCCCTCCAGAATGGTTGGATCAATTCACAACTCCACCAGCACATACTGCCTTTTCTAAGGTCTATGTGAAAGAAGTTATTTAGAGGGCCTTGATCATGAGGACAGAATCTAAGCTCTGGTATCCCTTGGAGTCTTTGGGAACACTAACAATTAAGGTTAAGGTGGGTGACAATGCTTCAGAGCTAATATCCCCTGGACTTCCTTAGTGAAAGAGGAAGGGCCAACAGTGGACCCACAGGCATGATGTATAAAAGTGAGAAGGTATGAAAAACCCAGATGGGAACATACTGCCATACTGCTCGCCTCTCTCTGTCTCTCTGTCTCTCTCTCTGTCTCTCTGTCTGTCTGTCTCTATCTATCTATCTATCTCTATCTCTCCCTCCCCCAAGAGATAAGACAGATGAGCTGATGTTGAGGTAGGAGATAGCTGTTACTTAGTCAGCCAAATGGAGAATTGACCCTACTCAGGTTTATCTTTCCAGAAGGAAAATATATCTATATCTCTTCTCTCTCACTTTCTCATTTTATTAATAAATGCTTATAACTCTGTCCAAGCCCCTTTTTATTCCTAACAGGTCAAACATTATTCTCTACATATGTATTTGCCAAAACACCTCTTTTCAGATCAGCATGCTAAAATAATTTGCTCAACAATGTAGAAACATGCAGGAAAAAGACTAAAATTAGTTGGAAACAAATTTAATTATAACATTAAAATGGTTGAGGTCTTAAACTGTAGTGAGTTAAAATGGTGGAAGATATAAATTGTGATAGATATAAGAGAGGGTGAGTAAATTTGACCGCAGAAAATATGTTTCACTACAGTGTCTTGGTTTTTAAATCAAATATAAGGTGGTCACCAGGGAAATATTCCCAATTATTCAAATACCCAAGTCAACTGGGTTTTATAGAGATTTTTAATTAATAATATAATGAGGAATTAGAGAAAGAGAGAAAGAGTAGGAAAGGAATAATTATGAAGGGCCTAAAGCCAATATGGCCTAGGCCTGAGTCTTAAGAGAGAGAATCAGTCAGTCAGTCTTTTAACACTCACCACAAGGTCTGCCTAAACAAGGATTCTAGTGACTCCAGGCCAGCTCCATCTCAGCGGACTTCACCAGAGAGCCTTCCAGCCAGAGACTGTTCCAAAAGGCCTCTCTCCAGAGCCTCCAGAGGGACAGAGTCCCCTTAGAGGAACTCCAGCGAGACCTCCTTAGAGATTGTCCTCCAAGAGCTTCCCTTCTCCAGAGCCTCTCTCAAGAGATTCTTCCCAAACGATCCTCATCAGAGATCCTCCAAAAGGAATTCCTCCAAAAGGATATATATCCAAAAGGATCTCCCTCAAGAGATTCTGCTTTTTCTTATATAGGGGTTTTTCTCCCATGTCACCTCCACTAAGTCCCTACGTCTACCAATCACTGTAGACGCTTTCCAAAGGACTGCCCATCTAAATTCCTACTAAGTCAACCAATCTCCTCAGTAAGTCTGAATCAGAAAAAATGCTGCTGTGTCCACCAATCTCCTCAGTAAGTCTGAACGAGAGAAAACACAGCTGAGTCAACTAATCTCCTCAAGAGAAAATTTGCCCAACCCTTTTAGGTACCTAGCATCCCATTGTATCAATTCTAAAAACAGGCCTGGCTCAAAGAACTCCCTGCCTCATCATAAGCATGGGTCCAAGTACTTTCATTGTTTAGCAAGGAGTTTTCTCCCCTAAAGCAGTCTTAAGTATGGGTGGAGTAGAGATCCTCCCATTTCTGATCCTGGCGAGTTCTCACATCAAAATGGGGAATGTTTCTCAGTAGGGAATTTGTTCCAATTAAGAATTCCCCAATGGGGAAATTTTTAACATTCACAAGTCTGAGAGATTTCAAGATTTACAAAACTAAATAACCTTAAGAATAAGTGTGACAAAGAACAAATCATGAACAATTAACAATTTCATTAAAAAGAATGACAATAAGACAATGTATTAAAATTTGGGGGATACATCCAAAGCATTGCTTAGGAGAAACTTAAAATAATAATATAGTATGTTATTATATATAACATATCATAATATAATATAATAAATTTATATAATAAAGTAGGGCAAGATAAATCAATGAATTGGGCATGCAACTAAAAAAACTAGGAAAAGAGCAAGTTAAAAATCCTGAAAAATCAAATGAGATATTTTTAAAATCTGAAAATTAGAAAACAATGGAACTAATTAATAAGTCAAGGAACAATTTTTATGAAAAGCTCAATAAAATAGTTAAAGAATTTGTTCATTTGATTTAAAAAAAGGAAAGAAGAAAACTAAATTACCATTATGAAAAATAATCATGGTAAATTCTTGATCAATTAATAAAAATTAATTTGTCCAATTAGATCATAATTAATTCAACAATCTAAGCAAAATAAATTAACATATTCATCTTCAATCTATATTTCTCTATCTACTAACATATCTCTACAAATCCCTACCTGTATAATATTTTATAAATATATATATAATTGCCCAACTATGTCTAAAAAAAAAAGAAAGAAATTGAATAAGCCCTCAGAGAATTCCCTATGAAACAGCACCAGATCCAGATGGATTCCCAACTGAATTCTACCAAATAATTAACAGACTAATTGTTTTATTATATAAAATATTGGAGAAAATGGCTGAAGAAGAACTTCTCCCAAATTCCTTTTATGACACAAATATGGTATTGGCATCAAAACCAAGAAGAGAGAAAAAAAAAACAGGAAAAAGAAACTATAGATCAATCTCCCTGATGAATATGGGTGTAAAAATTTTAAATATAATACTAGCTAGGAGATTACAACAATATATCACAAGAATTGCACACTATGACCAGACAGGCTTTATACCAGAAATGTACAGATGGCTTAATATTAGGAAAGCTATCAGCATAATTGATAATATCAGTAACAAAACCAATGGAAATCACATAGTTATTATCTCAATAGATACAACACACTTTCCTTTCAAAACACTAGAGAACTCTGAAATAAATGAAACTTTCTTTAAATTGACAAATAGCATCTACCTAAAATCATCAGCAAACATTATCCATAATAGAAGTAAGCTAGAGGCCTTCTCAATAAAAGTAGGAGTAAGGCAAAGATGGTCATTATCACCACTCCTTTTCAATTTTATCCTGGAGAGCCTACCTAGAGTAGTTAGAGAAGAAGAAAGTGAAGGAATTTGAATAGGTATTGAGGAAATTAAGTGATCACTCTTTGTAGGTGATATGATATTATATTAGAACATCCTCGAGAATCAGCTGAAAAACTAATAAAAGCAATTAACTTAATCAGAGCTGCTAGATACAAAATAAATCCATATAAATCATCAGAATTTCTTTATTCTACTAACAATAAGAGATAGAAAGAGAATTCCTACTTAAAATAAATGTAGGACATATAAAATATCTAAGTGTCTAGCTGCCAAGAAAAACTTAGAAATTCTATGAACAGGGGGCAGCTGGGTAGCTCAGTGGATTGAGAACCAGGCCTAGAGATGGGAGGTCCTAGGTTCAAATCTGACCTCAGACACTTCCCAGCTGTGTGAACCTGGGCAAGTCACTTGACCCCCATTGCCTAGCCCTTACCACTCTTCTGCCTTGGAACCAATACACAGTATTGACTCCAAGACGGAAGGTAGGGGTTTAAAAAAAAAAAGAAATTCTATGAACACAACTACAAAACACTTTTCACACAAATAAAGTCAGATCTAAACAAATGGGGGAGGGGAAACATCAGTTGCTCAGAGATAGGTAGAGGAACTATAACAAAATGACAATTCTACCTAGATTAGTATATCTATTCAGTTTCAGATTAATCAAACTTAATCAAACTAATCAAAATTATTTCAAAGAGCTAGAAAAAAGCAATAAAATTTATTTGGAGAACTAAAGGCCAAAAATGTCAATGGAATTAATGAAAAAAATAATATGAAGTAAGATAGTCTATCTATGCCAAATTTCAAACTGAATTATAAAGCAATAACCATAAAAATCATCTGCGGTTGGCTAAGAAATAGAGTAGTGGATCAACAGAATAGAATAGGCATTCAACATGCAATTGTAAATTACTGTAATAACCCAGTGTTTGAAAAGCCTAAAGATCCAAGCTTTTTGAAGAAGAGCTCACTATTAGATTAAATACTGCTGAGAGAACTGGAAAGTATAGGAAAAACCAGTCATAAACTAATATCTCATACCATACATATATGAAGGTAAAGTCAAAACTTACATGATTTAGAAAGAACAATTTAGGGAAGCACAGAATAGATTACCTATGAGGCCTATGGAGAAGGGAAAAAGTTATGTACAAACAAGGCATAAAGAATATCAAAAGATATAAAATAGATAAATTTGATTACATAAAATTTTAAAAGTTTTGCAAAAACGGAACCAATGCAATCAAGATTAGAAAGGAAACAATAGAGGAGAAATTACAGCAATTGTCACTGACAAAGGTATCTTTTCTCAAATACCTAGAAAACTGAGTTGAACTTTTAAGAATACGAACATTCTCCAGTTGTCAAATGGTCAAAGGATATGAAAAGGCAATTCTTAGATGAAGAAATTAAAAATATTTTAGTCATATGAAAAATTCTCCAAATCACTATTAATTAGAAAAATACAAATTAAAATAACTCTGAAATACCACCTCACACCTATCAGAAAGGTTAATATGACACAAAAAAGTAAAATAATAAATATTGGAGAGGATGTGGAAAGACTGGGACATTAATATACTGTTATTGGAGCTATGAACTGATGGCATTATTCTGGAGAACAATTTGGAGCCATGCTTAACCCATCAAATATTGTCTACCCTTTAACCCACTACTACCAGGTCTATATTCCAAAGGGATCCAGGATAGGGGAAAAGAACTATTTATACAAAAAATACTTATAGCAGCTCTTTGGGGATTAGCAAAAATTTGGAAAATGAAGTAATACCCATCAATTTGGGAATAGCTAAACAAGTTGTGATATATGATTGTAATGGAATATTATTGTGCCATAAGAAATGGTGAACAGAAAGATCACAAAAAAATACAGGAAAGTCATATATAATAAAGAGCAAGAAGATGTATTTGTAAATGTTTGCTGATTTTTAGATGAATTCAAGGCTTCCTTTGCATAAAAAGATACTGTTACATTTACTAAAACAATTTAAAGTAATTTGTCTCAGCTTTCAATATTTCTATTTATTAGTATAACAAATGTGCCCATTTATGGAATAAAGTGTAAGGATGATGTCTCACTGAGTGAAGGATGGGTGAAATGGTTGAAGATAATTTGAAGCTTACATTATAAAAGATGGAACATTTAAAGGCATTGAGAAATATTTAAGGAAACAAAATATAATTTAAAAAGAATTGAAGACATTTAAAATGTGTGATAAAACTATTTAAGTGGTGTGGTACTCCTTTACTGCTCTCAAGCACCTGAAGAACACTGGATTTTGAAAACATGGTAACATTCTATCAAGCTTTCTTGACTATAACTAACATAACATTTCATATGTAACCCTCCATTCTACAGAAAAGACTTCATTAAGGGTAGTCAGGCCAATCTGAAATGTAATGTCTATTCTCAAAGAGGCATCAGAGGTTCTGCCCAACTCTCTGATACTCCTTACCCCCAAGCTACAATGAGAGCACAGGTTTCATCATTAAAAAAGAATGTTCATTAACTCCATAATAGGACTGATAACAGGTCTTGGTAACCACTACTACTACTTTGTGATATCAGAGGATTAAACATGTGCTCAAACATCACAGCATAAAGAAATGTCCTCATTTGTAGCAGCAGACAAATTCTTCCTCTCCTGCCATGCTGTTCCCCATCAGGATCATGGAAAAAGAACCCCAGAATGGAAAAATCAGTCTTCCTCTTCCCTATCTAGGGTTTTATGCTACTCAATCATCTGACAAAAAGATGCAAGATGCATCTTGTTGCATGGATGCCCTGCCTTAGGGATCTCACTCTGGTCTTCCAAATCCCAACCCAGACTTAATCCTGGTCCTTTGAGATTGGAGTTTTTCAGGCTGGTTTCCAAGTGTATGACCAGAATTCTCTGTTATCCCAATGCTAGTTTCAGCACAAAGCACCACTGGCAAATCCTCCTAGGTCCACAAATGCTGAATGTGTATCTGTAGTGCTATAGGGGATAAATAGTGAAGTTACAAAAAGTTTAACATAGTGTGAAGATGAATGGACTTTGAAAGTTGAAGAACAGAGTGATATAAATTTGATTTATTATTCAACTGAAAGTATAGACATGTACGTTCTAGTACCTACTCATTCATCAGTGAATAATGTAATGCTGTATAAGCACTAACATCTCCAATCTTTAGTGACTTCATCTGTGTAAAAAGCAACTTGATTCAGATTTTGTCTCAGATTCCTTCATGGATGAAAACTAAATTATTCCAATTTTATTTCTAACCCACAGAATCTAAGTGATGCTCCAGGAGAGGTTCACCTACCCTTGTGGTTGAGTTAGCTGCAAGGTTCAGTAACTAGTGTTAAACTGATGTTAAGAACTAAGGTCAAATCCTGCCACCACAATTTATTAGCTTGGATAAGCCTTTTAACTTTTATGTTTCAGGACCCCATTCTGCAAAATGAAAGTAATAATAGTATCTACCTATAATAATAATATATAATATATACTATAATAATAGTATCTAGCCTATAGGCTTGTTGTGAGGATGAAAAGAAATGCATATGTTAAATACTTCTAAAATTCTAAAGCTCTTCATAAATAGTGGTTATGATAATGACGATGATAACCATTACTATTTTTGTTAATAGACAGAATGTTGGGCTCAAAATTCCTCACCTGTGGAAATTTGTAGAGGTCAAGTAGGGTCCCCATCTGGACAGAAAGAGCTGATGTGTCTCCTCCAACAACAGCCACAGAGTTGTCCTGCACCCTGCAATTGTAGTTTGGAATAAACTGGCCATTCCCAGACAGCCATCTCAGGGAACTCTCCAATGTTTTCTCATCGCTGTGGTAGGTGTTATAGAGATGATATCCCAAGGAAATGTTGGGCAACAGACTAGGATTCTTGTTAATCTCCTCTACAGCAAATACTAAGGTCAGAGCCTGTTGATAATTTTTGTGCAGCCATCTGTGGGGGTGAGAACATAAAATATTTTAGAAGCCTAAAAGAATATTTTTCAGGAGGAAGTATTCCTCTGCCATGTGAGTCAAAATAAAAGACTCTACGAGATATTCAACTTATTTCATTTATATTAAAAATGGCTTCCCACTTACACCTTCTTCTATACTCTTCCCTTCTTGTGATTCCTGAGATAATAAGGACTTTTGGTTTTCATTTCTTATGGATCTCTGCCTGAGTCAGAAACAAATATTGAGCATCCAGTATGTACTAGATCTTAGAGAGGATCTGGATGGCCTTTAACTCCATAAAGCCAACGGTATCATGAAAGAGAAAGAATAGAAACACCAAAAAACATTATGTAAGATGGCAGGGGATAGGGTGAAAGATAATAACACTGAGACCTAAGAAAGCTAAGTAAGAGAGAGGCCCTATCTTCCTTTAGAAATAAGAAAGGATTCATAGAAGGCATTATGGCCCAGGAAATGTGAGGATAATTTTGGTATTTGGGGAAGAGGTCATTCGAAGGGGGAAGAAATGATATGAAAGTTCACACAGGTATAGGAACAGGAGGCACTGCACATTTGGACCCCTAGGATCTTATTTAGAGCCTATCTGATATCTCCACTGTCTCCCTCATATCTTATCTCTTCCTTACCCATATGGAGACAGAGAAGAATAGAAAATCTGCAAAGTCATTTAGAAGATTATAATTGAGGATCAGGTCTTTAAACAGCAAGCCAATAACATAGAACTAATACAAAGCCAATCTAGTACTATTTCCCCAGTTATTACCACCTCTCAAACACTTCAGGCCTACTTTAATGGAGGCAGAATGTGAACATGACAGAGTCCTGTCTACCTCAGTTACTGTGAAAGCATCCCCGGAATATTCAAATGTGCCTCTAGAAATCACTTGGTAGATTTCTGAGAATTTAAACCCTATGACCATTTTTCCCTTTTCATTCATTTTCAATTGAATTAGAATCAGGAAGGACAGAAGGAGAGCTCCTACCCTCACTAAGGAGCAGCATTCTGGAGAAAAAATTCCAAAACTGCTGAGAGATTAAAAAGGTATTTGGGCTGTGAATTGTAGCTATGAGTGCCAGGAAAGGGCGGGGGAGGGGGGTGAAGTTATGGAAAATGGGGTCCCTAGATAACTGGGGCAGGGAAGTAGAGGAGAGAGAGAATGTAGGCAAGGAGTTGTGTGTGTGTGTGTGTGTGTGTGTGTGACACAGACAGACAGACAGACAGACAGAGACAAAGAGAAAGACTGAGAAAGATTGAGAGTTAGAGGGGGATGTGTGTTGTCTTCAGGGATAACTAGGGGAGCAGCCATTGCCCTCAAGTTCCATTTAATATATACATAGATAGAGACACATATGCACACACACAGTCAAACTTTCTCCTCTCTGTTGAGTGGGGAAGTGAGAGTAAAAGGACAACAGAAAGACCTGAAATGGGAGGGAGAGCTAGACTGGAGCACAGCCATCACCAAACCCATAGCCCTCAGAGTAGCAGCTGTCCAAACTTTGCCTTGTCTCAGCCTGATCCTCCCAGTTCACTCTGTGAATCTGAAGTAAAGAGGACGTGGATGAGAGAGGGAGAGAAGAAGAGACAGAAGGAAGCTGAGCTTCTGAGAGATAGCTAGGGAGGGAGGGGGAAGGAAAAGGTGCCTAGGACAGCTACCACAGCCACTCAGGGCTTGGTGCACTTTCTGGGTGAGGGCCTTCACCACCCCTATGTACCCCAGGGATAGCATGGGGATCCTTGTGGAGATGCCCACCTTTCCCCTTCACCTTTTCCCCATCTCCTCCCTTCAGTGCTTTCCTGGGGTGGGTCGTTCCTCACTGAACCCCTTTCACACTGCCCCCCTCTCCCCAACCTCACACTGCCCAGCTAGGCTCTGCCCTCTCCTCCAGGCATCCAGCTCTGAATGAATATATCTGTGTGTGTGAGGGAGTAAAAATAAAATGCAAAAAAAGCATTTGAGTTCAAATAGGATTTTTCATTCAACTTTCACCAAGTATAAGTAGAACCTTCTTTGCTCAGGAAGCCAAGTAACCAGTTCTGCTTAGCTGTTGAAGAATCAAAGAAAGTAAAACAAGAAGCAGCATATATACCAAGAAAGTAACTAGTGATTAAAATAATGATCAATTTTGTCCTTTCAACAAAAGGAGAACTAAATATTTATAAGAGTAAGGAAAAGTATAAAGAAAAGGAAGGGAATCCAGAGGAATTTTAAAAGGAAGAAAAGAGAAGATATATATTTGTTTACAAGAAAATATCAAAGAAGTCAGAATGACCATCCATCAAAGGACCACCCATCACGTAGTCTTTGTCCCACAAGGAGAGGACAGAATCAACTGTTGGGTTGCTTTTTATCCTCCATCACAAAATCATCCAGGAATTGGGGTGTGTTAGGCTGAATCCCATTTCTGCAGTGCAGACTTAAAGAGGCTGATATGGGAGTTTGCAATGGCACACACAGAGCTCCTGCTATTGAAACCAGGGCTTCTACTATGGGAGTTAAATGTAGGGAAAGCACAACTCTGAGATTTTTTCCAATTTTCTGGGATGCCTTCAGTTCAGCAAAAAGTAGAGAAAAAAACAAAGTGAAAAAAGAAACAAACAAGAACTCCAAGTCTCTCACATATCACCTAGAGAAAATCAGAACACTTCTAGAAACACTTGGAATTCAATTCCAAGTTCCAAAACAAGAATTCAATTAAGAAATTTCTAAATCTCTCGGTACTTGTCACGATTGTAGCCTGGCCACACTCACTCTTCCCAATAAAGTCAAATCTCCTAACTCAGTTTCAGATTATTTCCCAGGCTGATCTGGTTAGTTTTTTAGGAGTTCCCTAGCCAGGACTGCTCCAAGTGTTATGAGCATGTAACTATTACCAAGAAGAATAGAGGGAAATGATAAATTCACACACAAACAGACATGCATACAAGAAAGATCTGATAGCATATTTTCCACTGGAAGATGATGTGGGGGGGTTGGGGTGTCTGTATGTACTGTGTTTAAGGAAATAACATCTTCACTGAAAAAGGAGTCTCCAAGGTTCCCTAAAAGTTTTGTCAATATATCAGGCAATTGTCAACAGGAAATGTGGGAGTTTTCGTTTCTGTGAATGGAGCAAACTTCTTGCCCAATTCCAATGAACTCAATAGCATTAAATCTGCCCAAGAATAGAAAAGGGGCACCAGGCTTAAGACCATCTACTGCTTCAGGGTATTAACTTAATTTGAGGAGACTGGGATCCACTTCCACTTTATAAGTATAAATGTGAGGTCAAAACAGGGGATGTGTGATGATAAAAGACTGAGTCTGATGAGGACTCATCTTCCTGTGCATAACTCTTTAGAGGGAAGTACACAGGTAAAGTAGGAGAGGCATTTTCTTTTTAATTTTGAAAGTGGATGACACTGGGTAGATAGCCTCATTTTCCATGGCTCTTCCCTTCTGTTCCATCTATAAGGTCATTATAATGATCAAGGTGAGAATAAGCCCAAACAAATAAAGATAACACTTACTGATAAGGTCTACAAGCTTTGTCAGGAGGACTTTCAAACAGTTCTGCTCCTGCTACCCCATTTACTTCAACTGAAAACAAGGATAAGAAGATCCCAATGACCAAGTCCCCATCTTGGGAAACAAGAGGGTTAATCTGGTGAAAGCAGGGAAGCTTCTCTGGCCAGGATCCAGTGCCTGGCAGCTGCAGCAACAGAGATATGAGAATGGAAGCAAGCCACTGAGCCATACTTTTCCAAATATGAGGCAATAACTGCCTGAAAATTAAGGCAAAGTCAGCTGCCTTTGCCATGGAGTGATGAGCATCAGAAAGATATGTGATCCTGTAGCTGTCCAGCCTCTGGTCTGCCTGACACACCTGAGGAAATGCAATGGAACATTAGTCAGGTCCATGTCTAAGATAAGGACAATGGTGCAAGATGAGTGGACCTTTTATAGCTTCACCAGCTTTTAGAATAAACTGTATCACATTACCTTTATTGTTAGCTATGGATGGGGGCCAATCCTCCTACCCCAGTCTCCACAGAGACATCTTTGTCCATGAAACCCTCTGGGGACCAGCCTGCCTGGGGCATCTCCAGCTGAGTCTCTTCAAACAAGGGAAAACCCAAGTGTAAAATTATATTTTCCCCTTATTGCCAACAGAGGCTACAGTATAGAAGACCCTTTCTAGGAAATTAACTTCTGTGTCTTGATTACAGCAAATGGCCTATAGTGACTAAAATTCCTGGAAAATTTCCTGGTAGGTGACAAGATAAAAAAAAAACCTTGAGTAATGGCAATTTCCCTGACACTCTCCAAAACTGATGGCCTGGATGTTCCCCTACTTTCCTACACCAGGTGCAGTGGAAGCCTCGCACTCAGGACTCACTATAATCTATCCTAAAGATCTATTATGGTATAGACAATGCTTACCAATAGGGGGTTCTCCTGTTTCTCCCTTCACTCCTTGGACAGGATCATAGTGTCAGTTTTAGAGATAAAAGGGAGCTCAGGGGTTACTTAGTTCAATAGGCTTATGACAGACTTTCATTCCTAATGACTATCATTATAGACACACACAGACTCATATTCTCTATGTCAGTAAGCCCATATGGACACCCTTGATGGATACCCATTTCTGCTCTGTTGATGACCAGAATGAAGAATTTAGAGATGCCAGAGGTATGTCGAGGTAATCAGACTTAATATCTTCATTTACACACTAATTGTGTAGCAGATAAACTCTGGTTTTCTGAATATGAAGCTAATAGGCTCTACTACCCATTACTACCCCCCTAGAGAAGTGCTTAAGCATAATCCTTCCACTCAGAATACAAATGGACCTATATCTGTCCCTGCATCTCCATTACAAGAATTTTACCTTCTGGGATCCCCAGAGTTATAAACCTTAGAGATCATTAAGCATTAGACATAAGAGAGATATCTGAGCATTCTAGTGTGTCAGATTAAATTCAGTAAAGAAAATGCAAGTTTGCAAGACCAGTCCATCTCAATATTACTAATTATGCGCACCCCACACGGCCTGAAGGATGAAGAAACAGGATGATGATGTGAATGAATGAGAGGACTGATGAATAAGTGAATGAAAATTGATTTCGTTAAGTGCTCTGTAATATAGTGGTGACACAAATACTAAAGCAAATACAGTTTTGGTTCTCAAAAAGGTTATAATCTAATAGGAGGAGTCAGCACATATAGGGGAGTGGTGGCTAGGGAACTATATTTTGGTATGAAAAGTCAAAGGCCTGGTGATTAGAGACACAGGGGATCCGATTTATGCATTTATCCAGAAGAAATGACAGACTTGATTTGATTCGAATTCCAGAAGTGGAAAGTAACTTGGAATTTACTAGCAATTAAAATGAATTGTGGCTGCATGTGAAAATAAACATAGAGTGTCATTAAAGTAGTCAAGAGAGCAGCTCTGCAAGATAAGTTTAAGTTTCCAATGGTTAAGTCTTTGGTACTTGGCTTCAGAGGAGACAAGTGAAGCAGCCAGTTTTCTATGGTTAAGTGTAGTTGAGCATGAGTTGTAAAGAAGCCTAAAGCTTCACCAGGGAAATCCACAAGCAGAATATGTTCATCACTCCTGCTAACAATGCTAGTGATCTTGACACCTGTGTGCTTGAATCAGGATTTCAGGACTGTAGCCTTTCTACTTTATCCATAAGTCTGCATCTGTTGTCAAGGAAATCGTGTTACTGCCAAAGAGAATGAGGGATAATAAATGGCTGTGTAGGAAGGTGGACAGAGAGAGTATAGAGAGGAATATAGAAAGAAAAAACACTAATTAAATTCTTACTATGTGCCAGCCTCTTTGAGCCTGGGGAAGCAAATTCAGGCAAACAAGTTTAATGATTAAAATTAATATCCCATACTCCAAGTATTATATTTAATACTATTTATTAAATTCAACTTGAAGCAAAGGGAAAATGAAATCTAGAGAAACCAAGCAAGCTGCTCCCCACCTCCAAGTGGATCCAGTTAGAGCCAGCCAGCGAGCCAGAGAGAGAGGGGGGCCAAAAATAAAACTCCAAACCTCAATCAATATAATAATGCATATACACAAAAGGGCAAAGGGAATTGTAGGAATTGTAGTCTTTAATACCCCCCGTAACCCTTTGTGAGACCAGTCACATCAATGGATCATAAAAAAACATAACTAACTTGTAACTTGAACTAGAGGTATATACTAATATTGCAGTTTTTAAAGGGAAATTAAAATAACTTGGGATAAGAGGAAAAGAAAAAAGAAAAGAAATAAAACCAATGGTGCATTGACAAAAACCAATCAGGGGCAGTCCCCTTCAGCATAAAAGGTATAAATTCAAAATAAAAGCATTGCAAAACTCCCAAAGTTCAAATTCACCATATCTCAAAGTTCACTCTGGATCTTCTGGTGCACCATGGGGTCTCTGCAGGCATCTTCACAGTGCCTTCTAGATTCTGGGAGGTAGTCTCTTGTTCTAAATTATGCTCAAATTCAAGTCAAAGTTCACAACAATAACATAGACCCCCTGAGGAAAATAATAATACATCCCCCCCCATGAGGATTGAGAGATACACTTAGGAACTGGACAGGGATACATGGTCAAGTCATAAGGCATATGAATCAATTATCAAAAATATCAAAGAATTCAAAGAAATTAAAAAATAACCTCTGAGTAAAATATAAAAAGAAAACTTTAAATATTCTTGGAAGAAGGAAAAAAAAATTCACAACTCACAACAGGTTCTGGTAGAGATCCATGTCTCATGAGCATGCAATGACAATCACTCACTAGCCCAATTTATCAGTCTGAACTTCAGTAAGTTGTCACATCATGAAAGAAAATAGAAAAAGAAACTAGATCTTGAGAAAAATGGGAAATAGAATTCCCTGGTTCAACCCTTTTCCTCACTTTTCAGGATAAAGAAGCCAGAACAATTGATGTTATGTTCTTAATATAGAGTGTGGTACAAAGAAGTCCTGCATTTAACACATGTTAAACAGCCTCAACCTCGAGTCTCACACATGATCAAGTCAATGTGCTTTTTTGTGCAGAATATCCTCAATCCCCATAGGATTGGCTTGGTTTCTTATACCTTTTCTGCTCATTTGGCACTTTTCAGGTCAAATTCTGTGTTCCTGTGTGGTCCAATTTCTACTTGGATTAGACATAATCATCAAGAAAAGTCTCATAATATTTAAATAATGAGTGACAGGTTGCCATTGTTCAAAGTTTTTTAGGTATGTTTTTATATGTTAGGTAAATGGACATCTTAGGTTATACTGTTGCAAAAGGTAAAACAGATAAAACCTTTTCAATACTAGTGATGTGTTTCAAAGGCAAAAAGAAGAAAAATAAAATACTATATGACACATGTAGGAAGAAAACAAAAATATTAACATTGTGTGTATTTAACAATTACAGAGGTAAAATTGGGAGGCTAATTTTCAAAAAATAAGATTCATTTCCTCTTTGACTTACCATGATTCTCAGTGTGAGTACAAATAAAGTAGATAAAACGATGTGAGTGCAGATGAGGCAGATAAAGCAATAATACATGCAAGAAAATACAAAAAAAATAGAAAAGTTAAAAAATGTTACAAAAGGCACATCAGCTCAATACAGGTCACTAATACAGATTTTCTTCTTTGAGGTAGTATACATGTTGCCCTACAAGGCATTTTATGCAAATACAAAGATCAACCAAATAAAGTGCAACAAAATAGTACAAATACAGCAATAAAGAAGTCTTGTGTGAATCTTAAAATTTCTCAGACTCTACCTTGGAACATTATCTTAAGGTTATGGTTAAGGCTATTCTCCATTTTAAACAATGCAGCTACTTGGTCAGGAATGTATTGAGAACATAGCATTACTCCACCCATACTTAGGCATATCTTAAGGGAAGATAAAGTTGTAAAACTCCTTACTGAACAATGAAAAAGTCCCCAACCCATACTTATAGTGAGGCCAAGCCCTTAAGCTAGGTCAATTTTTAGATCTAATACAAAAGGGTGCTAAGTATCTATGAAGTTCAAATTAATCACTAAAAGGTCAGGCAACTTGCAAGGGACAACCTTAGCAAAGAGGTGTGAAATACTCAGAAGTTTTAGTCTACCCAGAAAAGGTGATAACAAGATGTGAATTAAGAAGGTGATAACAACATGTGAAATAAGAATGGTCAGTCCTTTGGAAAACGTCTACTGTGATTGGTAGATGTGAAAATTTAGGGGAGGTGACATAGGAGAAAATTCTCTTTAAAAGGAGGTCAGAGGTCTCTGGACTTAGTTCAGCTTAGGAAGCTAAATTGAGAGCTCTCTCAGTGGCTGAACTTAGTTGAGCTCAGGAGCTGAACTGGAGGGTCTCTCTGAACACTAGAATTTTGCTTGGAAAGAACTTGTGGTGAGTGATTAAAGACTGATGTAGTTTCTCTCTTAAAGAGAAAGTCCTAGGCCATTGGCCTAAGCCCTAGTCTTTTCCTTTTATTTCCTCTTACTCTGTCTCTCTCCCTTTCCTTAATTCCTTCATTTATATTAATTAAAATTTCCATAAAACCCAACTGAATTGGGTATTTCATATTTGGGAATTTTTCCCATGGTGACCACTATATTTTGATGTAAAATCAAGACACTAAAATTTATCTTTACAGTTTGGGCAATTCACTGTCTTGAAACCATATTTTCGTGGTCACAGTTTATGGCAACCACTCTTTTGTCTGTAACACTTATCACAATCAATAGTCAAATAAAATCAGTATGAGCATTCAATATCAACAGAAGGTACTCATTTTACATGGTTACAGTGAATCCATGAGTCTCTCTCTCCAATTTTTATGGCTGTTGCTAAAGTTAGTAGGACCTGGAATGGTGCATAATAAGCAAGTTCAGTCAATGTACACACTATTACCTGGGTTTAAATCATGAAGCAAGAAATCAATGGAGCCTGCTTGGACAGCAGCTCCAGAGTCATGGAGTTCTCACAATTTTGTTTGTAATTGTCTGATATATGTAGTTTGTATCCCCTCCTAACAATGAGGTATAGGTATAGGCAGGGGTAAATGGTTGTACCTGAATAAGTGGGTGTCCAAATAGCATCTCAAATGGTGAGATGTGTAAATCACCTCTGGGTCTGCTTCTGAGATAAAATAGGACCAGAGGAAGAATTTTGGGACACTTTAAATGAGTCTCCATGCACAAATTGCCAATCATGGTTTTAAGTTCCTTATTCATTCATTCTACTTGGCTGGAGCTCTGGGTGTGTGAAATTTAGAGTTATCCCCAAATATGAATAAATTTGAGATAAGACCAAATGATTAAAATGAGTTTTGTTATCCTAATCAATAGGTGCTGGTGAGCCTAAACAAGGAGTAATTTCTTTCAAAAGGACTTTGACAGCAAAAGCCTCTGTGGCATAAGCAGTAGGAAATGCTTCAGGCCACCTAGTCAGTTGATTGACTATGATGAGACAAAATTTGTACTGTCCAGCTTTTGACATAGAGATAAAGTCAATTTGTAGGTGCTCAAAAGGTGTGTGAGCAAGAGGACATCCACCAAAGGCTTTTCCTCTAAAGGCATGTTGATTAAAGGCCTGGCATATAGGACAAGCTGTATATACTTTGGAGGCAATTGTGTGGAAAGGAAACTAAAACAAGTTCTGGAGTGTCTGCCACTGTGTTTGAACAAGCAACAGTGGGAATATTTGAGAGAGAAGAAATTGACAAGACTGACAGTTGGTGGGGGAAGGGGCAACCGGGAGTGGCAGTTGGTCTTGTGACTAAGACTTCCTTCCTGACACGTGAAGTGGGAGGAGTTTTCCTTCCCAGTCTCTAGATAGAAGGACTCTATTTTCTTCAGCCTGAAGGGACAGGCCCAACCAGCTCTGAAGATCAAAACTTTTCTTGTTGCTTGCTGTCTACTGCTAAGATTTTGAAATTAAGAAAACTAGCATACATAAAGTATAGACAGGAATAAGACAGCCTGTGAGGCCTGGACTCAGATTCAAAGCTGAGAACAACTCAAAACTTATCTAGAGAAATCCCTCTTCCCTGATACCTCTCCAATCCAAACTGATTATTAAAATTTATCTTATTTGAATATCACAGTCTGATAAGTGGACTCACTTTTCAAGGGGAATAGAGGGAGCTGAACCTCAGTTCAGTCATTCAACTACCAACAGTCCTTTTCATACCCCTGCTGGGCGACCAAAGTCTGGGGAAATGCTTGTCCCTCAGGAGGGTCCATGTTTACCTGCTCTGGGACATCTTTGGCATCAATCCATAGAGAAGACATCCCTGCAGGCTATCAAAAGTGGTCTATTTCTCAGACACCCCATTTTGTTCAAAAATAGCCTCTTGGCAGGGGGCATCTCTCTCCTTTTGCCTCACTGGCAGCCATATTCCCTCTCTCCCTTCAACTCCTCCATTCCCTGCCACAAACCTTCTGTATCCCCTGTTCTTCATATCCACACATCTTTCCCTATAAATATTATAATTATAGTTATTCCAGGTGGTATCCATACTCTTTTAACAGAGATACAATGCCTTGGGTACCAAAATGACCATGTTTATGAATGGAGTGACAAATCTGGTTATAGAAAACTCTAGGGAGTAGGGTTTTGCCATCTGATGATACCCATATTCCATTAATCTGTTTTGCTTTAAATTTTTGCTTCCATTTTCCAACTTCCTTGTCATTATAGGAAAGAGATATATCCAAATCATCAGTAATTATCAGTGGCAAAATTAATTCATGGCCTTCTAAGGCTGCTAGTTTGGATGCAGTATCTGCTTGGTTATTTCCCCTGGAGACAGGGTCAGTGCCACCTGTATGGGCAGAGCAGTGAATGACAACTATGGCTTTGGGGAGCTGTATGGCAGAAAGAAGTACAGTAACAAGATTTGCATTGGCAATACATTTGATGTTAAGATGTTAAGAATCCCCTCCATATCTAGAGCATACCAACAGCGTGACATATGCCAAAGGTGCAGTGGGAGTCTGTGTAAATTGTGACTCTTTTATCCTTTGCAATGATACAGGCATATTTAAAATCTGTGAGTTCTACACCCTGCACACTTACATTTGAGGGTAAGGAAGCTGACCACAGAACATCAAATCCAGTAACTACTGCAGCTCCTATATAGTGCACACCATCCCTCTCATAAATGAAGAATCATCTATAAGTAATATTAAATCTGAATTATCCAAAGGGGTGCCCAGTAAATCAGTCCTGGGTTTATCAGCAATGGGCACTAAAGATGCACAATCGTGTAAAGGTTCTCCAGAATTTGGCAAATCAGGGAGCAAGGTTGCAGGATTAAGAACTCCATAGCATTTTAGTGATATGTTCAGTATTTAATAGGGTTATCTCATACCTAGTAATCATTCGGCTGGTAAATGCCTGTGTCCTATGTCTTAATAACAATGTCTCAACCTCATGTGGGCACATTATGTTCGGAGTCATCATCGCAATACCAGATCAGCAGATTTGGTTACCAATAAAGCTGTGGCAGCTACTCCTCCAAAGCATGGTGGTGCTCCAGCAGATACTATGTCAAGCTGGGCTGAATAATAGGCTATGGGGTGTTGAGCAGGTCCCAAAAGTTGAGTTAGAACACCTGTAGCTACCCCCTTTTTGTTCATGGACATATAAGGTAAATGGTTTATCATAATTTGGTATGCCTAGAGCAGGGGCAGACAGGATAACTTATTTCAAATTTGAAAGAGCTGTTAGGTGTTCTGCTTCCAGTTTAAGTGGTTCAGGGACCAAGTTCTTTGTGAGTGCTACAAGGAACTTAGTGATTTCCCCATAGCAATGGATCCACTGTCGACATAATGCTGTTGCTTCAAGAATCACCATCAATTGCTTTTTAGTGGTAGGAGCTTTTAATTATTAGATGTTTTTCAATAAGCTTGGAAGAAATTAAATGGGACCCCAGAATTAAAATGAAGCCTAAATATTGTACCTTGGGGAGACACCACTGAACTTTGGAGATCTTGTGGCCTCTCTTATGTAGCTCTAAAAGAAGGTACTTGTTATCCTCTTGGCATGCTTCAGTGTTTGGTGAAGCCTAGAGCAAATCATTCATATATTGAATTAAACAGCTGAATTTAAATTTTATGGCATCTGTATCAGCAGTTAAAAACAGTGTAAACAAAGTAGGGCTGTTCATGAAACCTTGAGGCAAATGAGCCCTGGTCACTTATGCCCCTTCCAGGTAAAAGCAAAAATGTGCCTGGAATTCGCATGTATAGTTATGGGGGGGGGGGGGAAGCTGAGCACAAGGCTACTACTGTGAAGTGTGTAGCTGTGCTAGGAATAGAAGAAAAAATAGTATTTATGTTGGAAACTACAGGGTGTCTCTTTATAACGTGATTGTTCATAGCTCTCAAATCCTGGACAAATCAATAGAGATGCTTGCCATCGGGCCCCAATTTTGGCTTCTTAACAGACAGGATGGGTGTATTGTATTCAGACTAAATTCAGTGAATTTAGGACAAGGGGTAATGCCATTAATTGCCTCTTTTGAAAGAGGGTACTGAGGAATGGAAGGAGGTGGGCTAGATTTTGTTTTAATTTGGATGAAAACAGCTGATTTAAGTAGACCAATGTTAGAAGATTATGTGGCCCAGAGAGACTCGGGTATATCAGTTGGGATCTCAAAAATATGAGTCTCCTTCAACTCATGAGTATCTGAAAGAAGTACAGGAAGCAAAGTTAAGGGTTCCTTGGGCAATTCCAGTGATATAGTGCCATCTGGAGAGAATTTATTATGGCCCTAATCTTGCATAAAAGATCTTTCCCCTGCAAATTTATAAGGGACCCAGGCATTAAGAGGAAAGAGTGTTCCACATGAAGGGGTTCTAAGAACATTATTCTAGGGGAAAACTTGGGAACCTTTAGTGGTGTCCCTGATACCCCCCACAATATTTATAGAGCCAATGGAACTGCAATCTGAATCAGGTATGCCCTTCAATACAAACCAGGAAGCTCCAGTGTACAAAAGACAAACATAATAGGTATTACCAACCTTTACTGTTACATGGGGCTCATCAGTATTGGGGGGAAATGGATAGGGACAACAGCCAGTAATATGTCAGGGTCTGGAAGATCAAAGGTTATATCCTCTGATTCCTGTGCCCCAACCCCCTCATATACCTTCATAATCCTTGGTAATTCCTTGGGCTCCCCACTGAGAGGCAATATCACCCTGGGTGGTTCAGGGACAAGCTCCACTGAAGATATACTACTGTGGGGTCTTTTGGTATGAGTTGTCAGGTGCCTGATTTATATTCCTAGAATTATTATCAGTCCTAAAGTTACAATTCTTGAAATTGTCACTATAATTATTATTTTTATAATTGTTTCTTTGATAATTTTTTCCAGTGGATATTGTTTTTCATTGTTTGGAACAAATTCCTACAGTTCATCATTATGTGGCCATTCCTCTAACAGAAGGAACAGGTAAGGGACTGATAGATTCTTGGAGAGAGGCTAGTGCCATTAGTTTAGCATCCTGCCCTTTGTCTTGTTCATCAATCCTATCCTTTAAAGATTTGATTTCTTTTTGCAAGGTTTCTATGAGATTATTAGTCTCTTCTTGTTTTTCTTCTTGGTCTTTAGAGACATAAACAGCAGTATTCCTCAACTCTTTAAGGCCATTGTGGGAATGTGTTTTAAAATAATCCTGGATCACCCTGAAAGTTATTGACAAAGTGTCGCTTTATTTCCTTAATAATTTTGTCTTTAGAAATATCAAGGTCTAACTACTGACCCCTAAGCTTATCCATGAATTGTGAAGGTGTTTCATCATAGGGTTGTTGAAGACTTTCAAATTTGGATCATGCTTCTGTATCTTTGGAACATTCTCTCATCGCTGTTATAATGGCCTCCCTAAAATGATGTAATTGCAAAAATTCCTCAGGGCTATTATAATCCCATTCAAGATCCTGAGCTGGCCAGTGTGCTGCATTATGCCCTGGGACCTTGTTAACATGAGACATGATCTTGTTTTTCTCATGTTCTGTTAGAAAAGCATTGAGCAAATTTTCAACATCTTTATAAGATGGGTCATATTGATAAAATGTTAGCCATCTTTTTTTGGTTACTACTATAGGTTCAGACTCAAAATGAGGAATATGGTATTTTAATTCTCTAATATATTGAGGAGTGAAAGGTATTTGGTATCTTTGGGTTACCACATCCCCATTGTGTCCTATTTCAGGCACATCCCATAAGGGGAAAATGTATTCATAGGAATTATTCAATGGCTGTGGTTTCTTAGAAGTTGACTTTGGAGATACTGAGTCAACATGGATAGGAACAGATATGGTAGGATGGTTGAGATTTCCTAAGGGCTGGGATTGGTTATGGGGTGGGTGTTATACTTAAAATTAAGATATCTACCAGTTATCATTTTTCATAAAGTTTATTAATAATCGAGATAGAAAAGGTAGATTAGCATAGATTTAAAGTTTTTTCTTTACTCTAAATTTAACCACGTGCAGCCTATTCTCCAGGAATCTCTCTCTCTCCCTCACCTGACTCCCCCAATGAAAGTTCCATGCCAAAGACCCAGATGGTCTCTGCCCATGCCTTTTTATTTTCATTCATGGACACAGCACTGGAATGTGAAGAATTTTGATGAAACAGGTTGGCAACCCAGGAGGGGGAGGGAATGAAATCCCCTTGACATAGTGGGAGAAGGGACATGAGAGGATGGTGGATTAGATGAAGGATCAGGTGAGGTAAGATTAGCCAGTATAAACCTTAAAATTAAATCTCAATAACTAAAATATTATATTTTAAGAGATTTATTAATGATCATTAGAAATCAAGGAATAAAGAAGATACAAAATAATACCATGTGCCCATGGCTGATCAGTCAGTTCAAACACCCACCTTACTACCACCAAGCTCAGGACAGGAAGTAAAGAGGCAGGACCCTTCATGTCCTTGCCTAATATACCCTGTATACAGGAAGTACATAACAACAAGAAGTCAGTGGGCTCCTGGGAAATGTAGTTCTTTTTTTAGGGTAACATTTCCAATTGTACACCAGGAGTTGCAGAGAATGAGAGAGAAGGGTCTGTACTTGATATATAGGAGAAGGGTATCTTGGGAGAAATAGGATTGTCCTCTCTTAGTGGTTCATGAACAGGTTTGAAAAACTCAGACTTGTTTTGGATGGGATCAGCATAAAAAGTATTTGAAATTGTCCAATTGAATTTGCCTGTCACCCTGCATTTCTGCTTTAATCTTTTGTATAGTAGCATTTTTTTATCTTAATACTAAAGATCAGAAAAACAAAATGTGCTAGGAACATAAGGTGAAGGAGGTAATACAGAACATTGAAGGTCCCAAATTGGGGGGGGGGGGGAACTACAGAAGATTTTCGTGCAAAGTAGCATTTATGCTGCTTTGCATTTTGATTAAAAATGTATATTTTTATTATTATTATTACAAGTGGTAATAGGGCAAGGGGAGTGGTATTTAGCTTATCTTATTTTTATCTTTTATGATTTTGTTGGATTTTTATTCTTAAAGAGAAGGGAGAAATTATTTATGTGTTGCTGCCCACTAGTGGCAGCAAACAGCCACTACACCTACACCAGAAAAAAAAGGAGAAAGAAAAAGGAAAAAAGAACAATATTTTTTAAATAGTGCTCAATAGTGACCCCTAGTGGCCAAAAGTTAGCACTACAATAGGGAAGGATTAGGGACATGGTTAGGGGTAGGTTTCAGAGTAATGGGTGTATTTAGGGTCTGCAAGAAACTTAAATGGAGGATATGACTACAAAATTGGGCAGGGTCTGAGGTTGAGGTTTTTTCCAAAAGCAAAATGGCTGCAGAAGAGAGACAGAAGTAAAGCAGGGTGAGACAAAGCAGAGAGGGGACTAGGAGGTAGGCTGGGGTGGGTGAAAGAGGACCAGGACCCTCCCTGCCAAGGCAGAGAGCCTGGCAGACTTTAGAAGATAACCAGCTGCCCAGAAGGGAAAGGGGACTGCCCTTCATGCTGGGCTGAGAATGGGGGAGGGAGTCTTTCACTTACCAGCTGGCACTGAGGTAGACAAGGCAACAGGAAAGCAGCAAAATGAGGACCAGTACTGGAAGAAACCTCAGCAGCTTCGGCTGGAGCCAGGCCAGGGTGGAAAATGCTCACAGCTGCTGGAGGCAGCAGTTCCCTGCAGTATTGAGGGACTGAGCCTCAGCTGAACTTATCCAGTGGCAGCCAAGGTTTGAAAACTCTCAACAGAGGAGATCTTTTAAAATTCTCAGTTCAAATCCCCCCATAAGTTGCCAAATGTAATGATTAAAATTAATATCCTATACTCCAAGTATTATATTTAACACTATTTATTAAATTCAATCTGAAGCAAAGGTAAATTGAAAGCTATAGAAACTGAGCAATCTGCTCCCTGCCTCCATGTGGATCCAGCCAGGGCCAGCAAGCCAAAGACAGAGAGAGAATTTGGCCAACTGAAACTCCAACCTCAATCAATGTAATGACACACATACCCTAAAAGGCAAAGGAAATTAGGGGAATTGTAGTCATTAATCCACAAGACAGTCACTGCCCTCAAGGAGTTTACATTATAATGGATGAATACTACTTATAAGGGGTTTTAGAACACAGAAGGAGGAGAAGACTGAAAGAAGTTTCATGGAGATCTGATTCCTGCCCAGAGATGGCAAAAGGTTGTCCTATAAAAAATGTTGGAGGCATAAGGGGAAACCAAGTTCTCCCTTATGTGGGGAAAATCAGTGAAGGGGGTCATTTTCAACACTTGAAACAACCGACAATCCAGAGTAACTTCCCCTGTGAAGTTGACTCAAATCCAGACCAAGAACATGACTATCAAGTGGCTTTGGATATACCCATTGGATGGTTTTATGACAAGAGTAATATTTCTTTGTTTTGGCCTCCATTACTATATTGCCAATGCAAGACTTGGCCTTGCTTACCATGGTACTGATAATGTCTATAAATTATTATGTTCCCTAGGTGTACAAGTAGTCCTTAACAATCTTGTATCTCTCCTATCAGTTGTTCTTAGTGCTAATTTTCTAGAACAAAGCCTTCTAGTTTTCCAGGTCTCTGTTTTCCAGGAATGACCAACAAAGGCTCAGTTTGTTAATAATTAAGACCTGTAGATTCTTAATAGTCATTACCAGTTTCTAGTCTTATTTATTAAATCAATAATTTTTTGACTTTCAACTTTATTAATATCTCCTTTGATTTTTTTGTATCTCTAGTCTTCATCTGAGGATTTTTAATTTGTTCACTTTCTAGTTTTTTTAATTTGTATGCCCAATTCATTGACCTCTGCCCTTTTTAATTTGTTAATATATGAACTCAAGGATATAACTTTCCCCATTAGTACTACTTTGGCTGCATCCCATAAGTTTTGAAAGGACTTCTCATCACTGTCATTTTCTTCAATGAAGTTATTAATTGTTTCTACAATTGGTTCCTTAACTAACCGGTTTTGGAGAATCATATTGTTTAATTTCCAATTAATTTTTTATTTATCTCTCCATGTACCCTTACTAATTATTATTTTCATTGCATTGTGATCTGAGAAGGTTGCATTTATTATTTCTACTCTTTTGCACTTATTTGCAATGTTTTTATGCCCTAATACATGGTCAATTTTTGTGAATGTACCATGTGCTGCTGAAAAGAAAGTATATTACTTTTTGTCCCTATTTATTTTTCTCCACATGTCTACTAACTCTAATTTTTCTAAGATTTCATTTACTTCTCTTACCTCTTTCTTATTTATTTTTTGGTTTGATTTATCTAGTTCAGATAGAAGAAGGTTCAGGTATCCCACTAATATAATTTTTCTATCTATTTCATCCTTGAGCTACACTAGTTTCTCCTTTAGAAATTTGGATGCTATGTCATTTGGTGCATACATGTTGAGTACAGATATTTCCTCAATGTCTATACTGCCTTTTATCAGGATGTAATTACCTTCCCTATCTCTTTTAACTAGATTTATTTTTACTTTGACTTTGTTAGATATCATGATTGTGACTCCTGCCTTCTTTTTATCAGTTGATGCCCAATAGATTTGGCTCCATCCTCTTACTTTCACCCTATGCGTATCTATGTTCCTCATGTGTGTTTCTTGTAGACAGCATATGGTAGGTGTTAAGATTAAAATTAGTTTCTCTGCTAGAAGTATTATATTTTATGAGATTTCTTAAAGATTAAGAATTTAAGAAAATACAAGTAAGAAAGCACGTGCCTAGAAGGGCCAAAAGGCCCATTCAATTTCATTTACATCATGAGAGACACATCTGCTTGGAAGCAGAAGTAGGAAGAGAGCTCAGTAGGCTTTTACAGCCAGTTAAATAGAAATTTTGATCCCACTCAGGTGGGAATTCAGGTGAGACTAGAGGGCATCCTGAGAACTAGAGGAAGGACTTCTGGGGATTGAAGTCCGGGGTTCAAATCTCCATTTTTACATAGGATTTGGGATTCTAATCCACTCTTCTATTCGCTTGTGTTTTATCGGTGAGTTCATTCCATTTACATTCAGAGTTATGATTACTAGCTATGTATTTCCCAGCACTTTGATTTCTACTCCTAATCCTGCCTTTTCTTCTTTCACTATTTCCTTCTACACCAATGTTTGTTTTTAATAAGTCCCCCTAGTTCCCACCCTTATTTTACTTCCCTTTCTACCCCTCCCTTTTTATTCCCCCCTTATTTTCCCTGTAGTCTTTCTAAAATTACCCCCACCCTCACCCTCCCTTGTACTGCTTCCCTCCCCACCAGTCCTTTTATTACCCTTCTACTCCCCTATAGGGCGCAAATCTATTATCTGCTCCAGTGGATTGGATTGTTCTTCCCTCCTTGAGTCAATTTCAAAGCATGTAAGAGTTGAGTATGTCCTATCTCCAACCTCTTTACCCTTCCAGTGTATTGATGTTCTCCCCCCTCCCACCATGAGCTTCTTTGTGACATATGACATATGAATTTACCGCCATTTGTTTCTTTTCCCATTTCGCATGCATATATCTATATACCTATTTATGTCTGTCCTTTCATCCTATACAGTTTGTCACTGTTCCTTCTAAGTGTAATTCTTCTAGATGCCCAGGTAATAACAACAGTTTTTAAGAGTTACCAATGACCACTTTTCTGATAGGGATGCATATCATTTTAACTTATTGAGTCTCTTAAATTTTTTTGTTTTGTTTTTCTTTTCCCCCCTCTTTTTTAAATTACCTTTCGATGATTCTTGTGAGTTCTGTGCTTGGACATCAAATTTTCTGTTCAGGTCTGGTCTTTTCTTTGCAAATTTTTGGAATTCTTCTATTTTGTTGAATAACCATACTTTCCCCTGTAACAATATAGTCGGTTTTGATGGGTAGTTGATTCTTGGTTGTAGACCTAGCCCTTGCTTTCCAGAATATCATATTCCATGCCTTTTGGTCCTTCAGTGTGGATGCAGCCAGATCTTGTGTTATTCTCACTGTGGTTCCATGGTATCTGAATGACTTTTCTTGGTAACTTGCAATATCTTTTCTTTGGTCTGATAGTTCTTGAATTTGCTAAAACATTCCTGGGTCTTGTCAGTTGGGGATTAAGTACAGGAAGTGATCTGTGGATTCTTTCAATCTCCACTTTTCCCTCTTGTTCTAGAATATTGGGGCAGTTTTCTTGAAGGATTTCCTGTAGTATTGTGTCCAGGCTTTTTCTTTTGTCATGGTCTTCTGGTAGATCAATGATTCTTAAATTGTCTCTCCTTGAATGATTTTCTAAGTCCTCTGTTTTGTGAATGAGACGCTTCATATTTTCCTCATTTTTTTTTCATTCTTTTGGTTTTGTTTTATAGTGTCCTGCTGCCTTGTGAGGTCTCTTAATTCTAGTTGTTGTATTCTGGTTCTTAAATACTGGATTTCATCCCTGGCTTTTTGGTCATCCTTCTCTTTCTGGTCTGATTTTCTATGGAGGTCATCTTTCATCCTCTTTACCTCATCTTTCATCTCCTTTGCCTCCTCTTTCATCTTCTTTGCCTCATCTTTCATCTCCTTTGCCTCATTTTCCAGCTGATTAATTTTGGCTTTCAAGGCACTGTTTTCGGTTTCCAGATGACTTACCTTGCTGTTAAAGTTGTCTTGAGCCTCTCTTAAGTGTGTTTTGAATTGCATTTTGAGTTCTTCCAAAGCCTGTATCCAATTCGCTGGGATTTCTAATTTATCATTTGCTGATCCCTTCCCCTCTGTTCCATTCGCTGTATAGAAGCTATCTATTGTAATTTCTTTTTTCTTTTTTTGTTGTTTGCTCATATACACCCCTTCTTTGCTCCCCCTATTTGTCTGTGTTCTTGCTCCTCTCATTTTTTTGTTTTGGGGGCTTCTGTCAGTCTCCCCTCTTGGAGTTTAGACAGAAGATCTCTCAGTGCAGTCTCTAGGGGAGGGTTATTGGGGGGGTTGAGCTTCCCTGTCCTCTGGAGGCTTTTGATTGGATTAAAGTCCAGCTGGCAATGAGGGAGGGGGTGTGGATCGTAGACTTCTCTGAGTTCTGAAGACTTTTGATGGGATTAAGTTCAGCTTAGTTGGGCTGGGTGTGCTCTGAGGCCAATACCTCCTGTAAGGCTGGAGCAAATATGGAGGATCTCCACAGTTCTGATCAGGCTGCCAGCTCTATGTTCCCTCTCTAGCTCCTTCCCTGCCATCTGTGTTCAACACTGTGAGCTTGGCACAGCCCTGCCCGCAAGGTACACCCTCCAGACCAGCACCTTTGACCACCCAGAAGATCCCACTGCCACTGGAGTCTGTAACAAGGGAATCACTTTAAAAGACTGATATATATTAATTCAAGGTCGCCAAGGAATTCAGCTATGTAATTCCTAAATGAAAAACTCAAGTCAGCCGTCAGCCTTTTTTGGAGTTTAATTACAATAGGAGCAAGAAAGGAATTAGAGATAGAGAGAGAGAAAAAGGGAGAGAAGGGAATAGGGCTTAAATACCCCTTCTGTTTAGGCTGGGCCAAAAGGCCCAAGCCCTTAGATAGCTGGGGCAAAGAAAAGAGATCAGTCCCTATCACTCACGTGACCAAAATGGAGAAACAATCTCAGAGGCCCCCACCTTCAGCTTCCTTCAGCGCAAGCTTCTCCGAGTCCACCGCAATCACCCCGACCAAACTCCTCAACCCCCCAAGTCTCCAGACCCTCCTATCTTTAAGGAAACCATCCAAGTTCCTCCTCTCAGTTCTCCCATCTACCAATCACTGTTCATCAATTTCCCTGTGCCAATGGAGGCTCTAGATTAACCCAGGACCGCCCAGAGGTTTCTGGCTTTTGCACATGTCTGTTGAAGGTCATATTTTCAAATGATTAAATCTTTGATCTAGGCTGCAGCCCTTACTCAATCCTGTTAGGACTGAATAGGGTGGAGATTTATTCCAAGTATCTCCATTGTATCAATTCTAAAATCAATCATGATTCAAAGAAATTCCTGTTCTATGCTTAAGCATAGGTCAAAGTCCTTTCCATTGTTCAGCAAAAGGTTTCTGTCCTAAAGTAATCTGAAGAAGGGAAGAGAAGGAACCTCCCATGCCAATGGGGTTCCCATTCCAATAGACTATCAGTAAGAAATTTTCCAAGTATGAAATATCCCAATGGTGAAATTTCCAACATTTATAAGTCTAAGGAATTTTGAGGTTTACAAGTCTCAGCACTCTAGGTGGGGAGGGGGAGGGACCCTGGGATCTTCCTTCTGCCTCCTCCTTAAACCCAAGTGTGCTCAGATTCCAGTTTGGGGGGGGGGCATACCTTTTGAATTGAGTCCAGCAAGAGAGTTCCTTGGTTCTGTCTTGTTAGTGCAAAAGTTTTAGAGGACATTTGACTTTTGATTTCTTTTTCAAAGTTTAACCAAAGGATGGTAGAATTTTTCTCTGTGCCAAAACCACAAATCCTACCTCATTGAACAATAACAGAGGAAGAACAGAAAATAAAAGGAAGCTTATTGCAGCATTAAAAAGTTTACTAATGATTAAAATTGCAAATATTTTGTTTTTTTTAGAAAATTAAGATATATATACTTATTTGTCAGAGCCAAAAAAAGGTTTAAAGGGAAATAAGAGAATCCTGGGGAATTTAAAAAGTGACAGAACATAGAATAAATATATAAAAGCATTTATCAGGAAGATTCAGAAGAGGTGAGAATGATCATCTGCCAAGGAATGTATTATGTATCACATAATCTTTTTCCTTGAACCAGAAGACAGTCAACTGACTGACTCCTTCTCCTCAGCTATCACAAAATAAAATTCTCCAGAAACTGTTTTGTTTTATTATAGGTTTTTTTTTCCTACAATTCAGACTTATTAAGACTCATATATAATGGAATTATTATGCGCAGAGTTCCTGCTATATAACCTCGGGTTTCTGCAAAGGGAATTGATACAGGAGAAAGCACAAAACTCAAACCTGGCTCTCAGAAGATATATATATATATATATATATATATATATATATATATATATATTGGCAGTAGTATAGTTTGCCAAAATTCCATAAAGAAAATAGAATTCCACTTCTCTTGGATACTTCCAGTTCAGCAAAACTGAGCTGTAAAAACAAAACAGGCCTTTCACTATCACCTGGATAAAAGTAGAATACTCTAGATCAGTGGAAATTAGCAATCATTCCATAAAGACATATAAATCTCACACAACTTGTGTAATAATTGTATCTTGGATATACTTTTTTCCTAATAAAATCAGATCAACTAAGCCCTCAGTTTCAGGCTCTGTCTCAGGCTGGTCTAGTCAGCTTTGGTAGGGTTTTCTATCCTGTACAGCTCTGATTATAACGAAGATGAAACTAGCACTAAGCAGAGCTAAAGAGATCCTCAATTCACTCGCCTACATGAGTGAGGAGACCCTTTACCATATTTTCCACTAGTGGGTTAAATGGCAGGAAGATAACAATTTCCCTGAAGAAGGAGGTCCCAGGACTCCCTAAAGATTGTGCTTACTTGTTTTCAGAATGGCAAATATGGAGAGGAAAGATGTGAGCTTTAGTTCCTGTAGAGAGGGAAGATTTCTCTTTGCCTAAACACTAAACAATAATAACTGCCCAAAATTTAAAAAAGCACAGCACTCAATATCTTCTACTGCTTCAGAATTAACCCAATTCCAGAAGACATTAGTTCAACTTTCACTGTTTAAGTTTCTCCATGAAGTCAGGACAAGGAAGGATATAGGATAAAAAACCTCTGCCTATTCAGGACTAATAATCCTTTGTATGGACCCTTTGGAAGGAAAGTGGAGGAGAGAGTTTTCCCCTTTTCAACTTTGTAAACTAATTAGACACCAGAAAAATGACAAGAATTTTTTTTTTAAATCAGAGACAAGAGGTGGTGGAGAGTGTCCATTGTCTTATGTTGGATGGACCTACCTTTCTGCTTCATGTATAAGGATGTATTTTTGATTTAGAATAATCTACAAAGTAACTGAAACACAGAAGAACAATCAAATGTAATTGACTTTGCTACTAAGAGCAATGCAATGATACAGGACAGTACTGAGGGACTTGTAAGAAAGAATGCTATCCACATCTAGAGAAAAAACAGATGGAGAAGAAATGCAAAAGAAAACATTATTCATAACTTGTTTATGTGGGTATATAATTTGGGGTTTGGTTTTAAAACAAACAGACCCTTTCCCCCACCCCCATCATAGAAGACTGAAATCTAGTTGACAAATCATGTTTCATTCTCTAGAGATGACATTTTTAAAAAGTTATAGTTCAAGTGTTAAATCTATAGCTATATATAATATTTTCTTGTTTTGACTCATTTTAATGTTCATTATTCAATGTAGTTCTTTCCACCTTTTTTTTAAAGTAGCCTATTTTAAAAAGCCTATTATCTTATTGTTTTCTATAGTGCAGTAGTATTCCATCACAGTCATCTATATATGATTTGTTTTTCTCTTCTTCAATTGATGGTTATCTTCTCAATTTCCAGTTCTTTGCCAGCACAAAGAGAGTTTCTATGAATATATTGAAATATATATGTTCCTTTCCTTTTTGCTTCATCTTTTTTTAAAACAGTCAAGTAATAGTATGGCTAGGTCCAAGGGTAGACACAATATAACTCTTTAATTCCAAAGTGCTTTCCAAAATAGTTGGATCAATTCACATCTCTACCAACAGTATATGAGTGTTTCCATTTTTTTCACATTCCCTCCAACATTTGTCATTTTGTATATTGTAATTTTAGCCAATCTCATGGATATAAGAGAATACCTAAGAACTGTTTTGGTTTTCATTTCTCTAACCAGTAGTGATTTAGAACATTTTTAAATTTACCTATATATGGCTTTTATTTCTTCATCTGAAAATTGTCCCTATCTTTTGCCCATTTATCAAATGGGGAATAGCTCTTATTCTTGTCAATTTGACAAGCCTTTATATATTTTGGATATGAGAAATATATCTGAGAATCTGTCTACAAATTTTTCCCTAATTTCATGTTTTCCTTCTAATTTGGCAATATCCATCTTATTTGTACAAAAAACATTTCAATTTAATGTACTCAAAATAATATACTTTGAATCTTATAATGCTCTCCATTTCTTGTTGACTCATAAATTCCTCTGCTAACCATAAATCTGATGGGTAATATGATCCTTGTTCTTCTAATTTGCTTATTTTATCTCCTTTTATGTCCAGATCATGTCACAATTTTTATCTCATCTTAGTAAATTGGTCTATGCTGAATTACTTTCCAGATGTTGCAACAATTTTTAACCAGTCATTCATTTCCTATCTCAAAAACCTGTATCTATGCTTTTATCAAATACAAGGTTACTACAATCTCATTCTACTTTCTGTTTTTGTCTCTCTTCTTCCACTGATTTACCTTTCCATTTCTTAGGCAATACCAAATACTTTTGATAATTACTTTTATAATACAAGTTGAAATCTAGTACTTCTAGACCTCTTTCCTTTATACTTTCTTCATTAATTATTTTATTTTCTTGATCTGTTGTTCTTCAAAAAAATTTGGTTATTTTTTCAAGCAAATAAGATATTTTTTGATAATTTAATTGGATGATATTAAATAAGAAGATTAATTTAAGTAGGATCACCATTTTAATTATATCTGCTCTCCCCATTCATGAACAAGTAATATTTCTCCACATTTTTAGATCTGATTTTGTTTGTATAAATAGTGTTTTGTAAATATGCTTATTAGTTTTTTATTTTGTTTTTGCAGGTATACTTCTAGGTATTTTTCTCTATTGCTGATTATTTTAAATGGAGTATCTCTTTCCATCTCTTCTTGCAGGAGTTTATTAACAGTATATAAAAATGTTGATGATTTATGAGGGTTGACTTTATAACCTACATTTTTAGAAAAATTTGTGATCATTTTGACCATTTTGTTGAATCACTAATATTTTACACAAATACCATTGTCATCTGTAGAGGTAATTTTTATTATCTCTTTTCCCATTCTGATTTCTTTTTCTTTTTCTTTTTTCTCTTAATGCTATTGATAGCATTTTAATAATAATATAATAGTAATAATAAATAAATTTAATAAATAATATTTTAAAATTAATAATTAAAATAGTTTAATTGTTTATTAAATAATAATCATTATATTAAACAATAATCATTTTATTAATTAGTAATAAATAATTAATATAATACTATATTAAATAATAAATAAAATTAAAATAAATAAAATTAATAGTAATATTATTATAATAATGACTTTAATAATATGTGTGACAATGGGCATCATTGTTTCACTCCTAATCTTATTCAAAAGGCTTTAGCTTATCACTATTACAAATAATACTTGCTGATGATTTTAGGTAAATGCTTGATATAATTTTAAGGAAAAATACACTTATACCTATGCATTCCAGTATTTTAATGAGAATGAGTGCTATCTTTTGTCAAAGGCTTTTTCTGAAACTACTGATATGATCATATGATTTTTTATTATAATTCATACATATGATGTTTAGGAAATCCTGGCATAAATCTTCAGATCAAACTTAGTTTATATTCAAAATCACCTAGGTCTTTAGTTAAGGGACTAAAAATTAGGAAGAGATTGTTCAGGGTCCCAGGCACTCAGCAATAGGTTGAAACAATGAAAAAAAAATTTTCTTGCAATTTCCATGATTGGGAACAGTTTTCTCACAAAACAGAAATTGTACTAGGCCCACAATTGAACAGAAATGGAATCGACCCAGCCCCAGAATTGAGACACAAGATGATATTTGTGTAGTTCACTAAATTCCAAAAAATCCCTGTCACTAGATAAAAGATGATGATCAATAAAGAAGATATATTGAAAGCAATTTAATAGAATGAGTTGTGGATAAGAAACCAAAGATCCCAGAGTTCAACTATTAAGTTGTGGCTCAGTCAGCATGTGAAGTAATTCTTAAACATAATTGATACTTGGTAGGAGGGATAGGAAAGATTCATCATAACTCTTTTTCTCCCATTCCCTCACCCGCCCAAGGGAAGCACTAAAACCTTGAAACATTCTGAAAATCTATTATTTCCAGATTTTACACGTTTCTCTGGAAGCAGTGTCTACCATAATTAGTAGCAACATCCACAAACAGCAAAAGTCATTGTATTCTGGGGAATTTTTATGAATAGAATCTGAGAAAATAGCCAGAAAGAATGTGAAACATATTAAATAGGATTTGAAAACATAAAAACGGACACAAATGGCAATGCTAGATTAATGTGGGTTATTCTTCAAGCCTAATATTCACAGAACTGGAAGCATAAGTCCTTGTTACAGAAAAATCTTGCCTCTGGAATCTTGTTTATTCTGGATCTGTTCCAGGGTATTCCTGTCTGGGCACAAGAGGATCACATAACATTTGGGAATAAAGATGCAGCCCAGTAACCCAGCACTGGAGGCCAAGATGGAGAAGATCTCCACCACCACCATGGCTTTCCCTTTGGCGCTCTGGTATGTGGGCAGAAAGGAGGCCCAGACACTACAAAACACCAGCATGCTGAAAGTGATGAACTTGGCTTCATTGAAGGTGTCAGGCAGGTTCCTGGCCAGGAAAGCCACAGTAAAGCTTCCCAGGGCCAGAAAGCCCATGTAGCCCAGGACACAGTAAAATACAAAGTCAGAGCCTTCATTGCATCTAAGAATTATGTGACCATATTGAGAGTGTGTGTCTGCCTCTGGAAAAGGGGGAGAGATAACCAACCAAAGAGCACAGAAAATCACTTGAATCCCTGAGCAGATGAGAACAACATAGATGGACACTCTAGGATGCATGAACATGCGGATCCTGCTCCCTGGCCTGATACCCTTGAAAGCCAGAACCACTATTATAGTTTTGGCTAAAATGGAGGAAACAGCCACTGTGAAGACAACTCCAAATACTGTTTGTCGGAGGAGACAGGTGGCAGGGGTAGGATGGCCAATGAAGAGCAGGGAGCAGAGGAAACAGAAGATAAGAGAGATGAGGAGAGTATAGCTGAGAGTCCTGTTATTGGCTTTCACTATGGGAGTGTCTTGGAACTTCACAAAGACCCACAGAATCAGAGCTGTCAGAAATGAGAGGGAGATAGCTATGAAGGCCAAAGTCATCCCCAAAGGTTCTTGCACATTCAGGAAGGTGACAACCTTGGGGAGGCAGCGATCTCTCTGCTTATTTGGATATTCATCCTCTGGGCACTTCATACAATGCTCTGCATCTGTAGAAGACAGAAAAGAGATCAACACTCAATATTTATATTCCTGGAAATATTCTTATACCCAGGTTAGGAAATAATCATGATAGCTGCAACAGTTCCTTCAGTCTCTATCGATACAAAATCCCCTTCCCTCTTTTCTAAGAGGCAATGTCACTGGTAACCAACAAGCATGGCAGCCAAGCTTAGACCCACTTTTTTTCTTTTCTAAACCTCCACCTCAAAATCCTGACCTTGAAATACAGTTTATAATTTATCTCATCTCAGACTCTCATTTTAATTTCACGAATTTTAAATATGATCTCAAATCATTTTTACTCAGCCTCTGACCTTATTCTGATTGACTAAGCACCTGAAGAATTGTTAGTGACAAAAGATGGGAGACCTGAGTAGGCAGCATAATCTACTGAAATAGTCACTTAAAATCTCTAGAACTCAATTTCCTCTTTGACAAAAAGACAGAGTTGTATTTGATGATTTCTAAGATCTCTTTCTATTCTAAAGAATTCTAACTTTTAAAAATGGACACAAATGATTGCATAAAATGATTACTCAGTTGTTTCAGTCATATCCAACACTTTGAGACCTCATTTGGGAGTTTCTTGGCAAAGACAAGTTTGACATTTCCTCCTCCAGATCATTTTTTAGATGAGGACCTGAGGTGAAGAGAGTTAAGTGATTTGTCAAGATCATACAGCTAGTAAATGCCTGAGAACAAATTTGAACTCAGTAAGATAATTCTTCTTTGTTCCAAGCCCAATTCTCCATCTGGGGTACCATCATGGGTATCTAGGTAAATGTCTTCTGAATATAGTAGAATTTGAAGAGTTTCATTGACATTTTTATTGTATATATTGGTGGGAAATCCAGTTGGTCTACATATAACATGATTTTTGGCCATTTATGTTTTTAAAAAGGGAAAGTTTTCTGAATATATGAAAAATCTATAAGTATTTATTGAATTTGTGTTCCCAGAAAAAAAAATAAAGGTCAAAATGAAAATTAATGGTTTCCATAAATAGTGATTTGGGAACAAAAATGACCATTTATCTTATTGCAAACCAAAAAATTATTTACCATGTCCAAATAATAATAGGAACATGAAGATTTTGTTTTCCAGAAGGAAAAATTTCCTTCCTTGAATATCTATGCTCAAGAAATATTTCTACATTATTATTTTATTTTCAATTTTATCTTTTCAAAGATTTAAATTTTTATTATACTTGGTAACCACTAAAACCAACAAAATGCATTTAGTTGAAAATGCATTAAAATTATGTGTAAAACTATAAACTCCACAATGCTCACAATTTACACAATTTTAGTACTGATTTGAGACATGGGAGGCAATGGCACAAGATCATCCTTCACTGCATGAAAGGGATTGTTGTGCTTTGTGAGGAAAGCCAAATTGGAATAGTTCAAAAGAAAGTCAAGATCCACAAACTTAGAGACATCTCCACTCCAAATGTTCATGTCAGCTTTTAGTGTTCAACCTGCGCCATTCCCTCCTCCAGCTCATTTTATAGATGAGGACCCAAGGTAAATAGAGTTAAATGATTTACCAAGATCATACAAACAGTAGATGTCTGAGACTGAATTTGAAATTGGGAAAATGATTCTTCCTTATTCTAAGTCCAGTGCTCCATCCACAACACCACCATGAGCATCTAGGTAAATGGCTTCTGAATACAGTAGCACTATACATTGACCTTGAAATAGTTGTATCATTTTGGTGCTCTTTGAGTACTGTATCAAAGAAAGGTAGCAATTGCAAATGATTGGCAGGACTTAGAATCTCATGAGCCTACTGGGTCAATGTTCCAAACAGTTGAGGAGGGGTTTTTCCAACTGCCATTCTCTTTGGAGGAGCAGGAGAAGGAGTAAGGTCTGGCTGACAAGATCCTGATCATCCATCAACAACTGGCCTTTGAGAATTTCAGCTGGGGTGAGAGTATATCTGGTCAGCCTGCTGGACAGCCTGATTGGAGAAATACCTCTACCCTGCTGGGAGCATCTGTGAACATCAATTGGGACTCCTGGTTCATCAAGGACTCTTGTATGTGAGACTATGTGACCCTGTTGGACTTAACTTTAAGAAACTTGGTTATTTAGATTTTAGGATAGGTATTAGAGGGTTTAATATCTGAGATAAGTGTTAAGTTACCTTTCCCTTCCTTCTATTTCAAACCCTTCTTCCCTTTTCTTGTTAATAAAATCAATAATTTTATGTTTCCCTCTGTATTACTATCCTTCCCTTCACCCAATTAATGTATTATAAATATTAAACAGTACAAAGGAAAATCACCAACTATCATGGCTTAAAAAAGCTAAGGCAAGACAAAAAATTAATACCATTTGATGAATCATGGGACGATTCAGTCTTCTTCCAATATCTGATGATATAATGCAAAACTCCATTTACCCATTCTTGTTAACTCCCTTAAGTTCTCCTTCTTATACATATGTGCCAGAGGCCATCATACCCCAACTGATTGGCAAGGTCACGGTCTGAAGAAGGAAGATCAGCAAAGCAGACCCTAGAATGAGGGCCTCCTGCTGATCCCCCTTTGTGACTTCTTTCCCCAAATTTTCCCCACTAATGGACTTGTTATGATTATTATTCTCTCCCCAGTACAGGAGAAATAACATGAGAGCAAATACTTATAGGATCAATAAATATATACCCTACTTTAAGCCCCCTAGGTTATTACCCCCAAAAGATTGCAATTACAGAATAAAAGTCCAAAGACTACTGCCCATGACCCCTCCTTTCTCTAGCACAAGATACACTCCAAGGTCCTACAACATAATGAATCTTGTCCTACAGTTACCACACTCGAATGAATTTGTTGGAACAAAAGCCAAGCTGCATCGCTAGGCATCTCAAAGTAGCACAAGAAAAACAGAATTTATAAATTGAGGAAAGCCCCAAAATTGGTCTGCTTAAAGTCCTCACACCTAGATACAAATATGTTTTGTTGTTCATCTCCCAAGCAATTTTGATGGATAGTGAAAGCTGACCAAAAGCACAATGATCCTCTCAGCAGGTCAAGGGATGCTAATCTACAAATGGCTTTGTTCACATTAATCATATCTATCACAGAGTGTTGTAGAAACCTCGTAAATGATCACAGAATTCTTTTTTGTAGAAACATCACAAGAGTGTTGTTTAGGTGATTTGATAATATACAGTCAAACTGTAGAATGTCACATACGTAGAGAATTGATTATCTGTATGTACCAAAAACCTATATAATAAACATGCCATGGTAGATACCATGGTAGAGCACTGTGTGTGATGCCTGTATACGTGGGCTAAATGCACAGTGTGCCTCATCTCATTTATCTGACCATGACATCACATCTGGGCAGACAGACCCTGGTCCTCAGAGAGGCTGCTGGATGGACCTCAAGACATATGATTTGATAATCCTGTGAAAGGCATTCAGTCCCTCAGTGTTCTAGGCAAAGCTAAGAAAATGAGGTTCAGCTTAATTGCTGACCTGCATTGTTGGAGTCAATTGCATTAATTCATTTCCTAATCCAGGAATTCCCTTAACCTGTGAAATCACAGGTCCAGTTGTAGACCCCAGTCACATAACTTCATTTTTTATATTGGTTAAAATGTTTTTTTAAATGATCAATTGTTTTAGCATTCTCTAACAACTCAATATCAATTTCTATGTCACACTCTAGATTAAAATTGGCATATGATTTGAACAATAAAGCAGAAAGAAAGAATATTTGGCTGTTAATCAGTCTATGGTTATTAGTCTTTGGAAGGGCCATAGCAAACATTTTAGAGTCATGTAATTACACTAGGTTTTGTGAATTTCAAAACTATTCAACCCTGTTCAAACCATTCTTTAGAGGATGAGATTTGGCTATTTCCTGATCAATAACAACAGAGATACTTGGAATGACAGAATCAGGTCTTGGAAACTACAATCTCCACCCTACTCAGGGTAACAGGATTTAGGAAGGGCTGCAGCAAAGCTCAAGATTTAATTATTTGAGAATATGACCTTCAACAGACATGTGCAAAGGGGACAGACCTCTGGGCGGTCCTGGGTTAAGCTAGAGCCACCATTGGCACAGGTGAGACATAGGAAGTGAGGTAGAGGAGAGCGGAGGAGGCTGGGACTTCCTGTGTGGAGGGAGACTGTGGTGGTTGGAGGGTGGTTGCTTGGAGTGGAGGCCCTGAGACTGTTTCTCCATTTTGGTCACGTGAGTGATAGGGACTGATCTCTTTTCTTTGCCTCGGCTATCTAAGGCCTTGGGCCTTTGGCCCAACCTAAGCAGAGTGGGTATTTAAGCCCTATTCCCTTCTCTCCCCTTTCTCTCTCTTTCTCTCTCTCTCTCTCTCTCTCTCTCTCTCTCTCTCTCTCTCTCTCTCTCTCTCATACCTTTCTTCCTCCTGTTAGTAATTAAAAACTCCATAAAAGTTTGACTGCTGACTTGAGTTTCCATTTAGGAATTACATAGCTGAATTCCTTGGCGACCTTAAATTAATATATATCAGTCTTTTAAAGTGATTTCCATATCACAGTTTCATGTGTAAAAGAAAGCATGGGGGAAAAGGATTTCAGAAAAAACTACTATGCTTCAGCAGTGGTTCAATTACAAACAGAATTTCTTCTAAATGTACACTTATATGTTAGTACAAATAGTGAATTTTATAAATCATTTTCCATTACACTCATGAGAATTAGGATATTCCCTGTCTACCCACATCCTCAGCCAGAATTATGCATGACATTCAAAGTCAATTATTAAAACATTCATCTCCTTAACTCATCCTCCATTTTCATCATTAGTCTTGTTTACTTGACTGCTTTCAATGTTCTTTCCCTCCTCACAATTTCTTCAACACTCAAAATTCAGATGCATCAATGAATCCACTAATTTGGGGTTTCTTTCCTTTCTGGAAAATCAGAATTCATCTCTGACTTCCCAATCTCTGACACTCTTTTGTCCTTCTTGTCCCACAAGTTTGGGAGACTACTGCAGGTCTGCCAAAATGATGAAGACTTTCCTCACTAATTCCTAATGTGAACATACCAAGGAAACAATGTGACTGGCCACTTCTCTTTCTTGACACTCGCCTTATAACACTTTCATTTATTACTACCCTTCATTGTTTACTCTTATACACCTGGTATTCATATTCTTCTTTTAGTGAGCTCATTGGTTACATGATAAAAACAAATCTATTCACATCCACTATATGACTCTCAATTGCTTTTGGAGTCATTTTCCTTTTCAGTTCTTTGAAAAAAGTCTTACTCCATATCCCACAAAAGGTAAATAACACTGTTAATAGATTGGTTTTTAAAATACCAGCTTTCATTTCTGGAATAAGATTGGGGTGATAGAGTTATAATGTTTCCATATTTACAAAAGGTTACTCTCCAGTTTCTGTACAACACTGGATCCAACCCAATCACAGTACTATCTGTTCTAGATATGCAGTCTAATGTACCACCTATAGGTTGTCTTTCTAAAAAAAGTCACAATCTGTGACATTATGTGACATAAAATAAATAATCTATATGAACTCTGTCTGCAATGTGAGAACAGTAAAACTCTTTTGAGGGATTATACAGCTCTACTAAAAAGCTCTGTAATGTCCCAGAGCAGGATGCAAATAGAAAAATGTGGTCTAGAACAGAAACATCTGAGGGACCTTACCAACTTCTGGGGATACCTGAAAAATTTAATGGAAGGACTGCCTCTCTTAATAAGCTTGTTAAGAATCTGTGGAAAGAATACAAGATTTGATTTAGGAAGTCAGTCAACAAACAATCAGTAAAGAGAGACTATAATACTGAGTTCATAATTGAATCAAATGCCAAGTAGGAAAAGTGTTATCATCCATTGTTGTGTATCACTAAACAATTTCCTTATTCCCACATGTAAATGGGTAATCAGACTGATTTTTCAGTGAGTCTAACTGTGAATTCTTGGAAATATACTCTTAGAAAGAAAATATTTTCTCCTTGTCCTATAGTAGAGATTTGTTTGACTTTATGTGGCCAAACCCAGGTAGAGAAACACACAGTTAAAACAGCATATGAAGTGCAGAATTCAGTTTTGGAATGGGTCCTGTATGGAACCAGCAAAGATAAGCAGTGGGGATCAAGAGGGAGAAAGGACACAGAAAGGAAGAAGTTGAGGGAGATTCCAAAAAGATAGGTATGAAGAAAGATAGGGAAGGAAATTGGAGGCAAAACATGAAGAGACAGAAACAAAACCTGAAGGACAGAGAATAGAGAAAAAGAGATCTATTTAGAGACATACAGAAACAGAGTCAAAGACAGAATCAGAGAAAGATAGAAAAGAGAATGAAAGATGAAACCCAACCTGATAGGGGTAGCTGTAAGCTACAAAAACTACCAAGTGTAATATTTATTTGGAAAGATGGGGAGGCTATGAAGAACAGGGAATAACAAAGATTCTTGGTCTTCATTTTCTGAATCAAACATTATTGAATATAGTGATTCTGTGTGATTTGTGTCTTGCACTGACTCTTGCTTGGTGTTTTCTATTTTCCTCAAGTCTTTTGCAAGCTCTTGCCTATTAGCATACTGTAACTCTGTGTTATATGTTGATAAATTTGGTTCTTGTGTATTTGTTCCTTCCTGTGCATCTGCTATCATATCCCAGTTTTATTCTTCCACTATAGACTTTTCTTGTCGCTTTGAACATTAATTTTGCAATTCATTATCAGCTTGCAAGGGAATTGCATGATGATGGAGACTTAAGGATGGCATAATAATGTTTGTGTTTGCTTTTTCTTGTGCAGTTACTATTGGTTGGAATTCTTCTGCATAAGGATTTGAGGTTGACTTTTCTATTGTGTCATTGGTATTTTCTTTTGTAATATCATCTCTGCTTTCCATGTCATTGTCTCCAGGAGGTCTGCTAACTTGAATGTTCTCTGTTATTGCATTTCCTCCCCATTGTACCCTTCTGTTGTTTACTCATGTGCTTGAATTAATTCATTTGCAGTTTGTGTATTACAGACTGTTGCCAGTTCCATCCCTTCCTCTTTCTTTGTAGATTGTTCCACTGTTCCAAAAAGTTTCTCTTTAATCTCTGTTACATCATTATCTAACTGGATTTCTTCTTCTATCTATTCTTTAGTTTTATTTTGAACTTCTGGAACCCCAAATTCTATCTGTGTGCAGTCTCCTTCCTTTTCATTTTTCCCATTTCCTTTCCCATCTTTCCTTTTTAATGTTACCCCATACACCTGGCTTCATAACTGACTTTGTTTGGTAGCACCTGAGACTACTTGCAAATAACGTGGTTTCACTCCTTGTTGGATGTATCTCTCCAAGGTTTCTAAATTTGGTGCTTTGTGAATCTTAAAACTGCTCAGCCTCTACTTCAGAAGATTTGATTAAGCTATTCCCCATTTTTAACAATGGAGGTACCTTGCTCAGGAATGTATTGAGAACTTTTAAAATTACTCCACCCCACTCAGACAGTGCCTTAGGGGAAGATAAAGTTGAAAACTCCTGATTGAACAATGAAAAGTCTCTAACTCATACTTATAGTGAAGCTAAAACCTTAAGCTAGGTCTATTTTTAGATCTAATACAAAAAGGTGCTCAGTACTATAAAGGTTAAATTAGTATCTAAAAGGTCAAGCAATTTACAAAAGGCAAGCTTAACAAAAGAGGTGTGAAGTATGCAGTAGATTTAATCTAACCAGAGAAGGTGAGAACAAAAGAAGATGAGAACTAAGGAAGGGCAGTCCTGGGGAAAAGTGTCTACTGTGATTGATAGACGCAAAAATTTAGAGGAGGTGACATAAGAGAAAATTTCTTTAAAAGGAAGGGACTTATTGAGTTGGAGGGAGTTTTTGGATTGGAAGTTAGTTGGAATTGGAGTTTGGAGGTTTGGAGCTTGCTTGAAGATGATCTCATGGTTAGTGATAAAGACTGACTCACTCTCCCTTAGGCTCAGGCCTAGGCCAAATGGCCTAGGTGCCTTCTACTATTTCTCTCTCTCTCTCTCTCTCTCTCTCTCTCTCTCTCTCTCTCTCTCTCTCTCTCTCTCTCTCTCTCTCTCTCTCTCTCTCTTTCTCTCTCTCTCTCTTCTCTCTCTCTCCCCTTCCCTTAATTCCTTCATTTGTATTAATTACAATCTCCATAAAACCCAGCTGACTTGGGTACTTTCATATTTGGTAATTTTCCCATGGCGACCACTTAGTTTTAGATTTTAAATCAAGTCACTAAAAATTATCTTTACAATTTGGCCGAAACCTTTACAGTTTTGGCAATTCACAGTCTTGGCAAACCACATTTTCATGGTTACAGCTTGCAATGACTTCTTGCAATTACAATCACAGCATTTTGTATTTGTTTGTGTATTATTGCTGCTATACTTAACATTGCTTTTCCAGGACCTCTATTTGTTATTAGCTTGAATTAATTGTGCCTTTAAATAACATTCCCATTTTTCCACAGAGGAAACATTTGGGTACATTTCTCCTTTGATTGCTTTGTGTGTAATTTCTTGTGGGTTTGTATGATTGCACAGTGGCTAGATTTTTTATTTCTTTATGTTTACTTGTGCTATTTGCCTCCTTGAGCTTGGCTTTTAAGCTCTTTTATTATTTCATCCTTTTGCTCTAGGATTTCTTTATGACTTGAAAATATGTAAGTTGCAATTTTTCTTAAAACTTCCAGACTTAGTGTTTCCCAGTCTGGGCACTGAAGTTTAAAATACGATCTAATAGGTGTGTTACTGACTTTCACAAATTGTCTCCTTATGTGTTGGAGATTTGGTTCAGTTAAATTTTCAAATCCAAGCACATCCTCTGCTACTTCAATCACTCTATTGAGGAACTTTGATGGATGTTCCCCACTTTCCTGTCTCAATTTCTCAAATTGTCCCCTAGTATCTGGACGTTTTGAAAAACTTTTCATTACCTCTAATAGATCCTCTCTGGCCTTTCTTAGATGATGCAGATTTTCATTATTAGATAACTCTAAGTCTGTTCCTTCCTCTAGCCATGATGTGAAATTTGGATGGTTTCTAGTTTCATGAATGAATTGTTGTTTTTCCCTTTTTGAAAATAATTCTGAGAGAAAAATTTCAGTGTCCTGGAAATCTGGATCATAAAATCTAATTGCTCTTTTAAATTCTTTCAAACATCTCACTGGTTCTGAAAAAAAGGAAGGCATCCATTTTTTCAGACTTTCAAGGTCTGCTGTTGTTAATGGTTTATGTGTTTTATTATGAATTATGCTGCTGTGTGGTTGTAGGCTTGTTTGATCTCTTAGTGGAAATATTGGTATTCCACTTTCAGCCCCATCTGTATTTTCTTGCTTAACTACATTGTTATTTTTAGGTATGTCATGTTGTTTGTTAATACATTTGCCACATTGTTTCTCTTCAGTCAGTTGCTTAATCATTTGCTTTAGTTGCATCATCTCCTCCCTCATGGCTAAAATCATCACAGCCATTTCATTGTCTTTTGCTTTTTCTCATAAATTAGATGCACCCATTTTTTCATGGCATAGTATAATTGGATCAAGAAGAATAATGCTCCAGCATATGTGGGAATGAATGAAATCAAGTGCTATATTCATAGACCCTAAGCAGAAAATAAATATAATCTGGAATCTTGACAAAATATTATTTATATTCATATAGTTAATAAATTTTATTGGAAATCTTTCTCGTCCCCTTTTCCAATATAAATCCTAGGTATTCCACTTTAGGCATGACCCATTGTAGCTTTGATTTGGAAAACTTTGTGGCCTTTTTTATATAGCTCTAGGAGTTTTTTTACTGTCCTGTTAACAAACTTTAGCAGATGGGGATGCAAGAAGAATGTCATCCACATAGTTCATGATTTTGCATTCCTTGAATTGGATGTTCTTTAAATCTTGTTGCAAGATTTGGCAAAATGCTGTTGGGCTATCACAGAATCCCATTGGTAATCTTCCCTATGTCATCTGAGTCCCATTCCAAGTGAAAGCAAAAAATTTTTGGCTTTCCTTTGCAATTGGAATGCTAAAATAGGCACTACACAGATAAACAACAGTATAATATCTAGAGTTACTTGGAATTTCTGAAATTATTTTGATGGGCTTGGAATGACTGACTGCATAGGACTTTTTCACAAAGTTATTTACTACTCTTAAATCTTGAACCAGTCTCCATTGAACTTTTCCTTCAGAGTCACATTTCATTTTCTTTATGGGTATTATTGGTGTATTATATTCTGAAATTGTTGGGATTAAATTTTTCTGATCCAACAAGCTTTGGATAATTGGGTTGATTCCATCTATGGCTTCTTTGCTTAGTTTGTATTGAGGTGTCCTTGGTGGTATCCCTTCTTTAACTTCTACTTTTACTGGTGTTGCTGACTTTAGAATCCCTGCATCTGTAGAATGTGTAGCCCAAAGTCCTTCTGGTCTATCACTTGGTATTTCAAATATTGTACCTTCATTCTGAACCTGTTCATCATCTACTTGCCCCATGAACAGCAATGGATAATGCTTTAAAAAGTCTTTGGGTAGATGTAGAAAGATTTTCCCTGATTTATCACGTTGAATAGTAGCTCCAATTTTACACAAAAACAGTCTTTCCCAAGAAGGTTGATTGGGCATTATGGGATTAACAAAAATGTGTGTTCTATTTTAGGGGTCCTAGAGTTACCATTTTTTATTTTAGTTTTGGTACTGTCTGTTTTTTCCCTGTATCCCCCATTATTTCTACATAACTTGTAATTTCGCTGTCTTCAGGAGATGTTTTTAAAACATATTTAATTGCCTCCATATTGATAAGAGCTAGGTAGATCTCATTACCCACTTTTATCATGACCCTTGGTCCTGTGTTCTCATTTTGTTGGCATACTTGGACCATAGGTGCCTGTATTTCTATTTTGTGGAAAGGAAACTAGAAATAAGATCTGAACTTTCTGCCACTGTGTTGGAACAAGCAACAGTGGGAATATCAAGAGAGAAGAAATTGTCAAGACTGACAGTTGATGGGGGGAAGGGGCAACTGGGAGTGGCAGTTTGGTCTTGTGACTAGCACTTCCTTCCTGCCAGTTGGACTTCCTTCCTGGTGGGAGGAGGGAGGAGCTCGTTCAGCCCAGTCTGGAGTGGTTTGCCTCTACTTGGTTCAGTCAGAAGACACAGGCCCAACCAGCTCTGAAAGTTAGAACTGTTCTTGTTGCTTTCTGTCTACTGCTAAGATTCTGAATTTGACAAAACTAGCACAGAGGACAGGAGTGGGAGAAACCCTCCACCAGCCTGTGAGGTCTGGCCTTAGCTCCAAAGCTGAGGAAGACTCCAACTTTATTTAGGGACCTCCCTCTTCCCTTTTTCCTTGACACCTCTCCAATCTGAATTTGTTATTAAAATTTCTCTTATTAGAATATTGCAGTCAGATAAGTGGACTATCTTTTCTGGGGCATAGAAGGAGCTGAACATCAGTTCAGTCATTCAATGCATAGTCCTTATCAGACCCCAGTTGCTTCCTCTCAGCAGGGGGGTCATCTTTCTCCTTTGCATCACCAAGCAATATTCCCTCTTTCCCCTCAACTCCTCCATACCCTGCTATAAGCCTTCCATATCCCCCGTTTTTCCAATTCCCCATCTTTCCCAATAAATATTACAGTTTTTGGCAGAGCCAGTTAGGTTTTCCAACCTATTTTGTCAAGAATTTGGGAAAAAGAAGGCCTATATACATTTCAAAAGCCTGTGTGACTGTGGAAAGTAGCCATTTTGAGAGCAGTGTTGAGTGCAACTAATCTGCCTACCAACACCACAGCCAAAAGAAACCACTCCATCTGAAGGGAGGAGGCAACTCTTAAAGGGCCAAACTTAAAAACATTTTTTTCTGTTACAAAAGGCTTTTCAAGATACAATAAGTTGTAAAACATATAAAAGAAATGTCCAATCCAGGCTAGATAAACATGGCAAGTAATAGTTTCTTTGCCATGGTTTATCTAGCCTGGATTGGACATTTCTTTTATATGTTTTACAACTTATTTTCTGTCAAATTCAGAATCTTAGCAGTAGACAGAAAGCAACAAGAACAGTTCTAATCTTCAGAGCTGATTGGGCCTGTGTCTTCTGACTGAATCAAGTGGAGGCACACCACTCCAGACTGGGCTAAATGATCTCCTCCCTCCTCCCACCAGCAAGGAAATCCAACAGGCGGGAAGTGCTAATCACAAGACCAAACTACCACTCCCAGTTGCCCCTTCCCCCACCAACTATCAGCCTTGACAATTTCTTCTCTTTTGATATTTCCACTGTTGCTTGTTCCAACACAGTGGCAGAAAGTTCAGAACTTATTTCTAGTTTCCTTTCCACACAAGGGAGATTTAACTATTCCCTAATCCTTTCCTTTTTTTTCTGTTGCTATCAGGCATCTTCCGAATTATTTTATGATTCTTTAAGCTAGCCCACATAGCCCACAGTTGGTTTATCCAAGTACAAAGCTACTTTCCAATGACAGGGATACTCACATCATAATCCCAAATGTTGTTTGAATGGAGGAAGGAAGAGCATTAAGAGAACATTACCTCTAAATTGCAGCAAGTGAGTGTGGCACCACTGTATTTGAACATGAAACCAGCTTGTTTTGATGACCTTTGCAGATTGATCTCAGACCATAAATCTCACATTAAGTCACTTAATATAAGCATCACTCTGCATTTTTAGACATCCAGACTTTCTCATTTGAATCACCACCACTAATTTCCTTTGTTTCTGGAACACTTTTCCTGAAATTACCTCCATCAGTTTTATTTGTGTCTAAATCCCCAATGAAATCTTGCATCCACTACCTTATACACTGTGAACAACTTTTGTTTCACCCCAGTACAGCATATATGTATATACCCTCTCTCATCAAGTATTGTATCAAGGACAAGATGAAGATCTATCAGCTCATCAGACAAATAAAGCAGGAAGTAGTTGTTCTGTAGATTTTACTTATCATCGTGTAGTGAGGTAAAAGGCATGTCAGATGCACTAATTTCAGGATAGTTAGATATTCTTTGGTCTAAAATGATCTCTTACACAGAGTATGATGTTCCCGGGAGTTGTGGATGTGACTACAGAAGAAAAACTCATTGGTTGTTATCTATATGAATAGCAACAAAAAGAATTCTTGGCAGAAACTCACTCATCTGGCTAGAAATCTCTTCCTCTGGGCACTGGGAGCACTTGAAGCAGCAGATGGGCTGCCCTTCCAAAGGGGTCTTCATGAATCCAGGACCACAACTGTCACTGCATACTCCACAGGGAACCTAAAGCAATAACAGGAGAATGGGCTACGTTTCATTAAATGAGAGTTTCTGAGGTTTAGGGGGAAAGGGGAAGTTTATTTTCTATGTAACTCTTGCTTTGGCAGCTGCTGCCAAAGAAAGTTATTGGTAGTATAGATACACTGCTGATCTTGGATTCAGGAAGACCTGAATTTAAACCCAGCTTAATATATTAGCTCTAACATTCTGGCTAAGTCATTTATGTTTTATGTGCTTCGGTTTACTAAAACTTTCAATTAGGATAATAATACTATTTAACTCACATGATGCCTGGGAGGATGAGAGATAAAATTTACAAACCACCTAGCACCTATTAAGTGTTTAATAATGCCTCTTCCCTTGCCACTTCCATTTACATTTTTTATTGTATGTGATATAAAATACTCATTTTATTTAATTAATGTTTAATGTCAATTACATGAAGAAGGTAAGAAATCTAGCAGAATACCCTGTTGTGCTGGTAAATTTGGATTACAGTCTTCGTGGATGTCTGCTTGTTCCTGTGGTTTCTTTTCTTTTTTTTCTTTTTTGTTTAGAATATTTTTCCATGGTTACATCATTCATGGTCCTCCCCAACTCTTTCCACCCCCCTCCCAAATCTGACAAGCAGCTCCACTGGATTATACATGTATCGTTGTTCAAAACCTATTTCCATGTTATTCATATCTGCAGTAGAGCAATTCTCTAACATCAAATCCCCAATCATATCCCTATCACAAAACAGGATCGATCACATATTTTTATGCCATTTATTATGTATCTTTAAGTCTGTGCACCATGGAAAGAGATCCTTGTTGAGAGTGGTAGTTTTCGTGCTATTGTGGAGAAGCTCTCAACTATCATGACTAGAGGGGAGACTAATGGATACAATGGAACCTTGGAGAAGAGGATCCCAGATGACAAAGTAGGTACAAGTGATGGACGATGAGAATGTCTTATTCAAAAGTAACAAAAATTAAAGATATGTCTTTGGTAGGGACTGAATATATTAAGAACATATACTACATTAAACCCAATATGGTGGAATAGGAGAATACAGTACAGCACACTGTAAACTCCAGCTTCTCTAACAGATACAGAAATGCATCAAAATAAATTATAATAGATTCAAGAATAATTCAATCATTCTTCAACTCCAAATTGACATAGGGATTATACAGAGGGATCTATAGATTCTAGAGAAAGGATTTGGGCATGTTAATGCCATGTGAGACTGTGTACCATGGAAAGAGTATGTCCTAAATGCACAACACAATGCCTTGATGGGAACAGGTACTTTCTTTTAGGTATGTCTATCACTATTCATTTTGGATCACAAATCCAGGATGGACTATGAAAGTAATATGTACCCACAACTGATCCTCTCTAATAAAGATTGGTGTCAAGTTCTATACTCTATACTATGAAAGGAGCAGTTGTAGTAACAAACAGGATATTTTAATCAATGAAATCAGTGTTGGATGAAAAATTTAGAAAAATACAAAATATTTCAAAGAAAACTTGATAATAGATTAAATAGATTGAAACAAGATGGATACAAACCTACCCTAATAACAAAATCTGAACACCAAAAAGGACCAAATAGAAACCATTGACCTCATGATAAAACAAGGACTATTTAATTAAAGTCAAAAAACTGAAAGATCAAACAAAACAAAATATCTCAAAGCAAAAATAAATTATATCAAAAACATATAGAGGAGAAAAAAATAAGAGTCATAAGACTATCTGAGTTCCATTACCAAGGAGAAAACTACGATACCGAATTTCCAGAAATCTTAAAACAAATCTACCTATATCTTAGAACCAGAGAACAAAAAATGAAATTTTAAAAAATCAACTCATACCCAGACTGTGAAGTGTTCTCCAAAATGAAACTTCTCAGGAAATTCTAGCCAAAATCTAGAGCTTTCAATTCAAATGAAAAGTAATACAAGCATCCAGAAAGAAAAAAATCATTTAAGTATTCATATAATCATGAATTAATCATAATCATGGTAAAGATCACATATCTTATGGCAACCACCACCCAAATTTATCACATAGTTTGGAATACCATATTCCAGAAGGCAAAGGATATAGGTTCATAAACCAGAATAATTTTCCTAGAAAACTAAAAAAAGACATAACTTTAATTAGACCTTTAATTAATAAATTATTGCTCATGAAGAGATTCAACCTGTATAGAAATTATGAAGTTTAAAATGTCAAGAGAATAAAAAACTAGTATAAATGAGAATACTTGGACTTTACCTGCAAGTGGGTTTTTTATGCCTTTATGATATTAAGAGAGGAATTGAAAGATTGGAAGATGACAAGTCCATAAGGACATCCCAGACCCATTGATGCAAAAGCAGCCAGAAAAGACATATTTGCAAAATCAGCCCAGACTCTTGGCAGGACCTGAGTCATGAACCTGCGGGTTTAACAAATCTTATCTTGATGACAGCTGACTTTTTAATCGGCTTTCTTAATTGGCTCAGAACATTTCCAACCACGTTGACATAAACCTGACCAGGTTAACACAACTTTTGACTCTATCTTGAGACAGAGTGACTTCCTACTTATCTATAGGTCCTGGCACCACAATCATACTCCCAGGGAATTCCAGTTGTCATAGATGGCACACCAAAGAGAACCTTTGAAGTTTAGGATATGATGTATATGCATGCTCATTTATAGAATACCGACATATTTTAATTGGTCTATGTACTTTAATTGCCAATTAAGAGTGAATACTTCTGACATCTAATCTTCTTACTGATATATTGCATTCTTTGTAAAACAATATCAATACTACACTTATATTACCAATAAATTAGGTCTCTGTGACTGCACATCACAAGCCTCCCAAGGTCCCATGCATCTCTGACTCAGTTTATTCTCTACACATCCATCTTTCTCTCTGAATGTCTCTGTCTCTCCCTGCTCTAGTCCTGTCTCTGTCTTTTGCTCTCGGCTCTGCTTTCTGTCTCACTGTCTCTTTAAGATAGCAGCCTTTGCTGGCCAGAGCCATGTGGTAATTCAACACCTCAGCTACCTGAGATAGCTAGCAGGAGTTGTGGCTTGACTCAGCCTGCTGAGATACACAAGTAGCTGGGGCTGGGTTCTCTAGGCACCATAACAGTAGCTACCAGAAAAACCCACAGGAGGGGCTTCCATATCAGCCCCTTAAAGGGAGATGAATACAATAAGTGGAGAAGGGAATGGAAGGTTAGTGGAAAGTATCTCACATAACTTTGGTACCTAAGAAAATATCTGTTTAAACAAAGGATAAGAGGCTGACACTTCAAATTCACTCTTACATAAATTACTAAGAAGGGAGAACGTGCAATCAGAAGGTAGATTAACAGAGAGCAGACAAGTGGTGCATCAAAGACAGTGCCAGGCATTGTCAGGAACATGAGTCTTCCTGATTTCAAATATGGTGTCAGGCACTTGCTAGCTATGTGATCCTGACCAAGTCACTTAATCCTATTTGCCTCAGTTTCTTCATCTGTAAAATGAAATGGAGAAGGAAGAAAGAACTTTATTATCTTTACCAGGAAAATTCCAAATAGAGTCAAAAAGTAGTCTAATACAACTGAAACAAGTAAACAAATTCAAGGAGGGGTAAGGACTAAGAAAAATTAACTATAACTTAGGATGTACAAAAATATAACTCTTTTTTGAGTGGCAAAAAATAGTAATTTGAAATGTTGGCCATAAATTGAAGAATTACTAAACAAATTAATGAAAGTATTTCTCTCATGTGTAAAATGGAATGCAATGGACTAAATGAACTACTGAGGTCTCTTCATTACTTACATCTATAAGATTATTTTTCAAATATTCATTAGATATCTTATATTAATAAATATATGCATTGTAGAGTCAACCAAATTGGACAAAAACTGTTCTTGTGATTAGAAGTGTAAATTAACATTCAAAATGTCTCTGACCTTGGAATTCCACCAGCCCCACTCGATGGCATCCACATGGATTGTGAAATCGTTGTCAAGTGGAACCTTAGGTACAAACTGACCCACTTTTATCAGAGCTTCTGTCTCATTAGGAAAGATCACATAGTTCATAATGGCATATTGAGCTTCAGAACTTTTACTCTCTTCTACAAACACATCATCACCAGCACTGTTCTTAAACTGGGTGTTCTTCAGGAAGGAGTGCAGCTAAAAAGGAAGAAAAAAACTTTATCACTGGGTGATACCTGAGAGAAGGACTCCTCAAATTTGCACACTATAAGTAATATGAGAGATACTGGGCCTGTTTTTTAGCCTTATTAAATTTTGTAGTCTCATTTTGGGTGCATGATAAAAATATGGCTTTCTACTGGGGCACATAGAAATGGATCTCTGTACCTACAATGCTGATTACATACCCAAGGTTTACAACCTCAGTTTCAGCCATGTCTCTTCACCACCTCTCATATGTGAATCTTAAAATTTCTCAGACTTGTGAATGTTAAAAATTCTCAGACTCTACCTTAGATCATTTGGTTAAGACCATTCCCCATTTTAAATAATGAAGGTACTTGATCAGGAATATGAGAACTATAACATTACTCCACCCATACTTAAGAATACTTTAGGGGAAGATAAAGTTGTAAACTCCTTACTGAACAATGAAAAGTACTTAACTCATACTTATAGTGAGGCAAAAGCCCTTAAGCTAAGTCTGTTTTTGGATCTAATACAAAAAGGTGCTAAGTACCTATGAAGGTCAAATTAATAACTAAAAGGTCAGGCAACTTGCAAACTTGCAAGGGACAAGCTTAACAAAAGAGGTGTGAAGTTTTAGTCTACCAAGAGAAGTTGAGAACTAAAGAAGGTGTGAATTAAGAATGGTCAGTCCTTTGGAAAACGTCTACTGTGATTGGTAGATGTGAAAATGTAGGGGAGGTGACATAGGAGAAAATTCTCTTTAAAAGGAGGTCAGAAAGGCCTCTGAAGTTAGTCAGCTTGCCAAAGCCGAATTGGAGGGCTCAGTGGCTGAACTTAGTGGAGCTGAGGAGTTAAACTGGAGGGTCTCTCTGAACACTAGAATCTTGCTTGGGACAAATCTTGTGGTGAGTGGATTAAAGATTGATTGGTCTCTCTTAAGGCTCAGGCCTAGGCCATTTTGGCCAAGACCCTCATTCATTATTTCCTCTTACTCTCTCTCTCCCTTTCCTTGCTTCCTTATTTGTATTAATTAAATCTCCATAAAACCCCACTAACTTGGGTATTTCATATTTAGGAATTTTTCCCATGGTGACCACTTATTTTTAATATAAAATCAAGACACAAAAAATTATCTTTACAGTTTTGGAAATTCAAAGTCTTGAAACCATATTTTCGTGATCACAGTTTAAGGCAACCACTCTTTTGTCTGTAACACATCCAAGTTAGCGAATGTATTTTCAAGGCCTATTGATTTCGCCTTTGCAATGCCTTTCAAATTGCTGTACTTTTCTTCCCTAATAATGTTACAACTTCATTTCCTTGCACATGGACTATTGCAATACAGAGAGCTTACAGGTGGCTTTATCTGCCACAGCACAAGTCAATCCTCTATTCAGCTGCCATAGTAATTTTTCTAAAGTACAGATCTGTCCGTATCACTCCCATACTTAATAACTGTAAGAAAGAAAACCCAGTGATTTTTGGAATAAAAGCCTGGCAGAGCTGCAAAGAATTCTGCAAACAGCAAGGGTTGAGCAGAAAAGATTTGGAACTTTGGAGAGAGAAAAACCTGGGTGAGATAGCTGAAACTGCTCCCTTGACTGAGACTTCCTGAGGAGAGATTTTGGTCTCTGACAGAGTCCCAAATCCAGTAATCTTTCTCTCCCTGAATTTCTGATCCCAAATCCTCCTAAAGACCAACTGGACAAAGACTTTGAAGAAGAAAGTAGTCCATAAAAGATCTTTTACAATCTCCCTTACCCTGAACTTGGGACACCTGCTGTGTCAGCCAAGAAGCCAAGGTTCTCTACTCTGAATCCTTCAGGGGCTCATACTACCAGATCTGAGTTATCTAACTTTGGAGGGGTTATCTAAATAGGGACTTCTTTCTCCCTTTTTCCCTCCTGAACTTCAGTTTACACCCCATTCAGCCTTGTCTCTTATCCTTGTCTCTCCTGTAATAAATTCTGTTAAAGTTGACTCCAGCTTCATTGAAAGGCAGCCCAAGCTGAGGGAAGAGAGAAGTGACCTGTCTCTCCCCAGAAGAAAGAACCCTGTTACTCCAAGAGAGCCTGGCAGTTGAGAGTTTAAAGGCAGCCATTGTGAGGGGGCTTAGTCAGAGAGGGCTGAGGTGGGAAAAAGATAAACTCATCCTCCTTCCCTTTTAGTTTAACAACAACAAAACCTCCTCCTCCTTTGTCCCTGCCTTGAGGAGAGAAGATTCCATTCCTCTCTCTCTCTCTCTCATTTACCCAATTTTATTATATAACCTCTAGTGACTTTATATCACTTCCAAAAAAAAATACAAAATCTTCCTTGTGGCAGCCAAAAGATTTCATGTACTATCACCATTCCCCTAAACTTTCCAGTCTTCTGTAACTTTACACCACTCCACGCCACTTACTTTCTAATCCAGACATCATCATCTTCCTTGCTTATCCATGAACAAGATGCTTCATCTTTTCTCTCCAGTAGACATTTTCTATGGCTGTCTTCTACTTCTGGAATTCCTTTCCCTTCTTATCTCCACTTCTTCCTTATCCTAAAGTCCTTCAATGAAGCTATGAACCAACATCCACATTCTAAAGGAAACTTTTCATGATCCATCTTAGTTCTTATGCCTTCTTTCTGTTAATTATTTTATATTTATCAATATACAGATTAGATTATTTGCATATATTGGTTTTCTTGTTGCCTCTCTCATTAGATCAATAGCTCCTCAGGAGCAAGTACTTAGTTCCCAGTACAATGCATTGCATTTAGTAGGCACTAAGTACAACGTGGTAACTGACTGATTAAGTACTGTCATTGACAAGAACAGGGCTTCACTTATGGAGCTAAAAAACTCAAGACTGGGTGCACTATATCACTCAGCTCTGTGATTACATTAAGTAGGAAAAGGTGACCCATGTTGCAATAAACTTACATCCCATCAGGGGGAGCACCAGTTCTCAGATATAAGCCTGAGGCATATACATGTTCATTTCCATTCATTTGTGAATTCCCTCTACAGGTAGAGAGCCAAGTGAAGGGTCCTCTAAGAGAAATGGATGTCACATGAGGGAAATTAAAACGTAACTTACCATTGTCCAGTGAAAACATTTTTAGATCTGCCTAACATTTCTATGGAAATGCTTGCTTTTGGGGGCAGCTGGGTTGCTCAGTGAATTGAAAGCCAGACCTAGAGACAGGAGGTTCTGGTTTCCAATATGACCTGAAACCCAGTCTTCCTAGCTTTGTGACCCCTGGAATTTCACTAAACCCCCATTGCCTAGCCCTTACTGCTCTTTTACATAGAATTAGTTCTATATCCATACAATTGTTCATATCCACTTTGTTGTCAAGGCCTATTGTTTCAACATTGCAACATCTCTTAACCTATCTCCTCTTCTCTAATACTGCCACTGTCCCTGATGAAATCTGAGGTAACTTGGGAGACAAAAATTTGTGGTTCTGGGCAGATCAATTTATTAAGCAATGTATGCCAATTGTAAAACAAATCACTACCAGGACTCCTCAGCTTGGCACTGTACTGCAAAAAAAAAGGGAGAGGCAAATATTTATGCATTAAAAGAAAATAATAGGATATAAACCAGGATGCCAGATTATGTAATCTGATTTCTAATTGGAAGAAAAATGTGGATGCTTCAAGTTGAAAGGGTGGAATGAGTTCATTCCAGTTATGAGAAAACAAATATGGAGACAATAAGGAAACTAAACTATTACTCTTTGAATATGATATGATTGTATTCTTAGATAATCCTGGAGAATCAACTAAAAAAATAGTTGAAATAATTAAAACTTTAGTAAAGTTGCAGAATACAAAATAAACTCACATAAAGCATCAGTATTTTAAAATATTTCCCAAAAATTCAGCAGCAAGAGTTAGAAAGAGAAACACCATTTAAAATCACTCTAGACAATAAAAAATACCTAGGAATCTTCTTGTCAAGGAAAATGCAGGAATTATATGTTCACAATTACAAAACACTTCTTACACAAATAAAGGCAGATATAAACAATTGAAAAAATATTCATTGTCCATGGGAAGAATGAGCTAATATAATAAAAATGACAATTCTACCTAAATTAATTCATTTATTCAGTGCCATACTGATCAAAACTACCAAACTATTTTATAGAACTAGAAAAAATGATAACAAAATTTATCTGGAAGAAAAAAAGATCACTATCAAGGGAACTAATAAAATATGCGAAGGAAGGTGACCTAGCAATACCAGATCTCAAACTATACTATAAAGCAGTGATCATCAAAATAATTGGGTACTGACTAAGAAATGGAAAGGTAAATCAGTGGAGAAGATTAGATACACAATATACAGGGGTAAATTATCTTAGCAACCTAGTGTTTGATAAACCCAAAGATCCCAACTTTTTAAATAAAAACTCACTAGTTTAAAAGAACTGCTGGGGAAATTGGAAAACAGTATGGCAGAAGCTAAGTATAGAACAGTATCTCATACCCTACACCAAGATAAGATCAAAATAGGTGTATGATTTAGATATAAAGATTGGTACTATAACTAAATAAGAAGAAAACAGAATAGTTTACCTGATAGACCCTTGGAGAAGGGAAGGATTTATGACTATGTAAGTGATAGAAAGTATTATAAGGTGTAAAATGAATAATTTTGATTACATTAAAAAGGTTTTGTACAAACAAATCTAATGTAACCGAGATTAGAAGACAAACAACAAAATGGGGGGTATAACAAATTTCTCTGTAAAAGGTCTAATTTCTCAAATTTATGAAGAACTAAGTCAAATTTATAGCAATACAAACATTCTTCAAATGGTAAAAGGACAATTAGCAAGCAATTTTCTGATGAATAAATCCAAGCTATCAATAATCATACAAAAAATGTTCTAAATCACTCTTAATTAGAGAAATGAAAATTAAAACAATGCTGAGGCATCATTTCATAGCTATTGGATTGGTCAATTGAGCAGTAAAGGAAAGTGGTAAATGTGGGAGAGGATATGACAAAATTGGGCTACTAATGCGTTGTTGGTGGAATTGTGAACTGATTCAACCATTGTGGAGGACAATTTGGAACTATACCAAAAGGGCTATAAAACTATGCATATCCTTTGATCCTATAATACCACTACTGGGTTTGTATTGCAAAGAGATTTTAAAAGGGAGGGGAAAGCTATGTCTACAAGAAATTTATAGCCATTCTTTTTGTAGTAGCAAAGAATTGGAAACTGAGGGAATAATCATCAGTTGGGGACTGACTGAAGAAATTGTGATACATAATGGTGATAGAATACAATTGTGCTATAAGAAATTTATCATTTAGCATGATGATTTCAGAAAAAGCTAGAAATATCTGCAGAAACTAATGTAGAATGAAATAAGCAGAACAGTATCAGCAATATTGTATACAATGATTATCTGTGAAAACATGGCTACTTTCAGCAGTGCAATGATCTGGGATAATCCCAAAAGGTTTATGACTGGAAATGCCATCTACCTCCAGAATAGAATTATTGTAGCCATCTTTCACATCAGTGTGTTTCTGTTTTGTTCAGAGTGGGAGGGCTGGTTATATATGACTGTGCTCTTACAAAGTGAGCAATATGGAAATGATTTGCGTGACAATAAAAATGAAATTTAAAGTTTAAAAAAGTTCAGAAAAAGTTCAGATTTATATCAGAGAAAATGAGGATTTCTAGATTACACTGGTTTATGTGTTCCTAATTTCGTCAGATCAAGGAGCTCACTCATGAGGTAACTCATTCTATTCATTCAGATCAGCATCTGCCACATACATTACCAACTTATACCCTTTGAGGATAACTTGGGTCATGTAAAGTCTGAGTTGTCTATTTCATATAGTATTTTCAGGCAGCAGATCTGGACCCAAGTATTCCTGATTGGAAGATCTAATCTAACATTATTTTAAAACCACTGCCTTGGGGGCAGCTAGATAGCTCAGTGGATGGAGAACCAGGCCTAGAGATGGGAGGTCTTAGATTCAAATGTGACCTCAGCCACTTCCTAGCTGTGTGACCCTGGCCAAGTCACTTGACCCCCATTGCCTAGCCTTAACACTCTTCTGCCTTAGAGCCAATACACAGTATTGACTCCAAGACAGAAGGTAAGGGGTTCAAAAAAACCACTGCCTTTCTAGATCACATCTTAATTGTTAAAATGTGAGGGGACACCATCACCAATGAAGTGAACCTAAATGAGGGTTAGTAAAAACGTATTTGCTTGCTACCTGGATATTCAGTGAACAAGGTTCTGAAATGAAGAAAATAGATAAGGAGGAAAACTACCTTAGCATGACAGGAAACTAGCAATTAAAGGTAATTTTACCACACAAGAGTTAAGGAAAACTTGGTAGTGGTCTTCTACAGTCTGAATGCATGTCATCTGAAAGAATTATTGTGTTGGGTCTATTTGGCTCAAAAGACATAATATGGGAGAAGTTCTGAAAATTAAAGAGAACTTACTACTGGGTACCATGGTATATGTTTATAGGCTCTGTTTGGGGGATGCTGAAGCTGGTAGAAAAACCAGTAAGTTGAGAACTTGTGAAGTAAAACAGAACTAAAGCTGTTGGAGTAAATGAATAAATTCTGTGAAAAATATGTCAAGTCCATGAGTGTAGACGGTCACAGGAATGGCTAATATCAAGTAGACCAACTCATAGAATACAGTAAGTTAAATCTTCAATTGTGAAAAGTATTGGTAACAAGCCTATGATTGATCATTGTGTGACTACCCCAAGTTACACAGAGAGATAGTTTGAAGAAGAAAAAGAGTTTATGAAAGAGACGCGAGCTTTGCTTTTACAAAATTAGAGCACTAGATTCTATTTTCTTCCCACAGAGACTAAGGATGCTATTACTGTAATTGAAAAGGGAATAGAGTCATAGGAACAATCACTTTAGCAGCCATATGAGAAAAGTAAACTTTCATGGTAAGACTGTTCAAAGCATGGAAAGAACTGAGAGAATTTGTTTACTGAAAGACTGAACAACTTTAGCCATCATGAGAAATTCTAAAAAGCATTTTAAGAGAACTAAGTTTACATGAATCTGTGGAGATACCTTGAGTAGAATTTTGAGGACCTTTGATATCTGGAAAAAGTTGACTGAATTTCTTACCATAATCATAAAAAATCAACAGTTTCCATTAATGACTAGAGGTGATTTTTTACAGAATCTTGATCACCACAGGTACATTATTAAAACATACCTTTGTATACTTTATTACAATCTTAATAAAATTATATGTTCCTTGGAATTTGTGTTTGTCTTAGTCTATTATTCCAGCAATAGATAGAGATAATTAAAAATATTTTTGCAAAAGAAGTGTCTCCAGTTTATTTATAAAGAGGGATTAGGTTCAGAACTAATTGATTGATTAATGAGAAAGTGTGCATCATAAATCATTTACGAGGAGGTACTGCTTTAGAATGGTTTCAGAGTAAAAATTATTGGGGAAATTACTCACTAGCAGATAAATAAGTTGTGGGAACCAGTCATTGGCTTTATTGTCAGTGAGTGTAAGACACTTTAAAGCCTAGCCTCCTTCACCTTGACAAATTATGAGTACTTTTTCCAACAATTACAACTGTTTTAAAAATGGAATAAGATTCCATTTGAATTATAGGTTATCCCATGACTAAAAAGCATAGTGCCAAAGTTGTTCCAAAAGGACACCTGCACAGACACATGTATGATTTTCAGATGGTACGTGAGATCTTTTCCAATTCCAAGACCCTGTGAAAGTAACAGAAACTATAACCTTCAAATGTGCATCAACAAGTATTAGAAATGAAGAATGCAAGCTTTAAGGAACTTATAATCACAGAATCTGGGGGTTAAAGAAACTTCATTTCCAGCTTGTCCCATTTATAACCCCAAATAAATTCTCTATGCCACAGCAAAAATGTTGCCACCCATTCACTATTACCTGCCATGGAGAAGGTATTAAATGTTCTTCATCTTCTATTGTCCTTTTCTCTGATTTTCTCACAAACATCTCATGGAGAGCCCAAGCCACAGCATAGACAGTATTGTAGATGGTGTAACTCAAGCCAGACATGGTCATATCAAAAGAACACAAAGGCAAAATCGCTAACGAAGCATTTGGTGAACATATCTCTTGCTCTGGGTTTTTTGGTTGATCTGAGCACCTAAACGCTGAGAGCCAGAATCCCCTAAGTAAAATATCATCTGGGTATTTAAAAGGTGTTACTGTCTTAAGGAAAGTCTTAAGCCCAGGAATTTCATTTGTCAAGTATGAAAATGTGAGAGCCCCATTGAAAATATAACCACTGACATGAAGTGGTCTCATGGTAATGTCCCAGTGAGATGTGGCAATCCATACCTTTTCAATTATGATAATAAAAATTTGTGAGTATCTCAGAATCATTAATGAATCTGTGTCCCCATGAATGACAATTACTTTGCTTGATGATGCTAAGATCCTGGGCATGAAGTTCTCATATGATTCCTTATATCTTCTCTCACTGACAGGGATCTTCTCTGTGAAGGACAAGCAAACACGACTCTTTACCATTTCCTCTTTCATTCCCCAGAGGAATTTCTCTCCTCTCATATCATTTGAGACAACCAGTCCTATCCAATTCCATTCAAAATATACAATTAAGCGAACAACACCTTGGTGAAGAGAAGAGTCTTTGGGGGCCATCTGGTAGATGTAAGGAAACTGGACCTTGTCACTAAGAATGGAATCAAATGGTCCATAGCTGATCTGGATGAGAAAGAAATATGGATCAGTTTGACTCTTGGTAAAGAGTGAGGAGCAGTTAGATGGTACAGTGGATAGAGTGCCAAGCCTGAAGTCAGGAAGACTCATCTGCCTGAGTTGAAATATGGCCTCAGATCTTAATTGCTATGTGACTCTAGGAAAGTCACTTAACTATGTTTCCCTCAGTTTCCTTACCTATAAATTGAGTTCAAGGAGGAATGAGCAAACTATTCAAGTATCTTTGAAGAAAACCCCAAATGTGGAAATGGAGAATCAAACTATATAACAATTTGAGAGAACTGAAGCATCCTTTGGGGAAACCCGATAACTGCATTTTGCTTCTATGCTTTGACTTCTGTGCATAGTTTATTATAAGTGATATTTTAATTTCTGAAAAAATCTCTGTATTCATTCCCCTCTCTTAGCCCTTAAGATGAAAATGTTTAAGTAAATACAGAGCTCTAAGATTTTTTTTTATTTCTGTACCAGCCAATGTATCATTGGTATGAATTCCAAAGGAACCAGGATACAGTCTTACATCTTTGTTTTATTATAGAGTATGAGACAATAGTATTTTTAAGTAAAAAAAAACACACACACACAAGAATGAAATTCTGTCACGTTTAACTATCAAAAAATATAATTCACCAGTACATATTTGAAATAGATTTAAATTTGTAATTCAAATAAGAATAACTAATTTTTTTCTCAACGAAACTGGAATTTGGACCCCTGGTTGTTTGAAAACAGGACTCTGAAAGCGATAAATGAGATTAGTGGAATCTAAATTAACCTATACCCCAAAGGAATTCCCACTATAATGTAGATGAGTTGTGAACATCCAAGCTATGACTGAAGACTTCCAATGAATATGATTTTACTAGGTAAAAAGATAGCCTATTCTTCTTCATGTATAATTATTGTAGTTATATTTTTTTGGAAAGTATATATCTTCCTTTCAGCTAATATAAAATTTTTTCTTAATTTCCAACAGTTGATACTGGTCCTAATTTACCATTCTCTATGAATAAAATATAATCCCTCCTACATATCATAGATTTTCAAATATTGGGAAATAGCCATGATTGTCCTTTTGAACATTTGCCTCTATCTCATTGCTTCTTCTTCAACAAATCTTCATTATATTTAAGATATCACCACCTAAATGTCTTATCTCCTTCTGGACACTCTCCATTTTTTCAATGGCCTTCTTAAAGTGTAGATCCCCAAGCAAATCCCAGTATTCAAAAATGAGTTTTGAAGATAGGGTATAGAGGAAATCATTATTTTTTTTCCTGGAAGCTACCCTTTCTTAATGCAATTCAAGATTAGATTAGTATTTTTGGATTACAAAGTTGATCCATGATGAACAAAAGATTGAATGAATATATGGATGAAAAATATATGTATTATATACTCTGTTCCAGACATTATGCTGTGTGAGAACCCTAATACAAAAACTAAAATTGATCCTCCTTCCAATAGTTTATATTAATACCTGGGATGATAACATTTACCTAGGAAGGAATACTTTGTCTTGGGAAGACAATGGGATGATGAGTAGTGACAAAGTAATTGTTTGTCATGTCTTTTCCATGAATGGAAGTATAGATTTGATTAATATATCCTGAGTTGGAGATGGGAAAAAAATCTGTCAGAAGGTGCAGATGTAGAAAATATTAGTTCCTTTGAAATTAACCCACACTATTATTTGAGGTGTTATTTCAAACAAATTGGTAACGCATTTTCCATAATCAAGATATTGATAAACATGTCCACTATCTTTTCTTTTTTTAATTAATTAATTTAGAATATTTTTCTATAGTACTATGATTCATATTCTTTTGCTCCCCTCTTCCCTCCTCCCCCCTCCCTGATCTGATGAGCAATTCCACTGGGTTATACATGTATCATTGTTCAAAACCTATTTCCATATTATTAATATTTGCAATAGAGTGATCATTTAAAAATCAGCATCCCCAATCATATCCCCATCTAACCATGTAATAATCATGTTTTTCTTCTGCGTTTCTGCTCCCACAGTTCTTTCTCTGGGTGTGTTCCACAGGATTTTTCAGAATCATTGCACTGTTGCTAGTAACAAAGTCAATTACATTGGATCATGCTCCAAAGTATCATAGTCTCTGTGTACAATGTTCTCCTGGTTCTGCTCTTTTCATTCTACATCAATTCCTGGAGGTCATTCCAGTTCACATGGAATTCCTACAATTCATTATTCCTTTCTGCACAATTGTATTCTGTTCCCATCAGATATCACAATTTATTCTGTCATTCCCCACTTGATGGATACCTTCTCCTTTTCCAATTTTTTGCCACTATAAAGAGTACAACTATAAATATATTTGTATAGGTATCTTTCCTTATTGTCTCTTTGGGGTACAAACCCAGCAGTGCTATGGCTGGATTGAAGGGCAGACAGTCTTTTAGAGCCCTTTGGGCATCGTTCCAAATTGCCCTCCAGAATGGTTGGATCAATTCACAACTCCACCAGGACACACTGCTTTTTCTAAGGTCTATGTCAAAGAAGTCATTTAGAGGGATTTGATCACGAGGACAGAATCTAAGCTCTGGTGTCCCCTGGAATCTGTGGGAAAACTAGCAATTAAGGTTAAGGTGGGTGACAATGCTACAGAGCTAACGTCTCCTGGATTTCCTTAGTGAAGGAGAAAAGGCCAACAGTTGTCCCACAGGCATGATGTATGAAATTGAAAAGGTCTGAAAAAGCCAGATGGGAACATACTGCTCTCTGTCTCTCTGTCTCTCTGTCTCTCTATCTGTCTCTCTGTCTCTCTCTTTCTCTCTCTCTTTCTTTCTCTCTCTTTCCTTCTCTCTGTCTCTGTCTCTGTCTCTCTGTCTCTGTCTCTCTGTCTCTGTCTCTCTGTCTCTCTCTTTCTCTCTCTCTTTCTTTCTCTCTCTTTCCTTCTCTCTGTCTCTGTCTCTGTCTCTCTGTCTCTCACTCCCTGTCTCTCTGTCTCTCTCTCGACTTCTGCAATAGAGATAAGACAGGTGAGCTGATGTTGAGGTAGAAGATAGCTGTTACTTACACAGCAAAATGGAGAATTGATCCTACTGAGGTTAATCTGTCCATAAGGGAAATATACCTATATCTCTTCTCTCTCACATCTCTCACTCTCTCATTTTATTAATAAATGCTTATAACTCTGGCCTAACCCTAACCCTAAAGCTCTTCATAAATAGTGGTTATGATAATGATGATGATAACCATTACTATTTTTGTTAATAGACAGAATGTTGGGCTCAAAATTCCTCACCTGTGGAAATTTGTAGAGGTCAAGTAGTGTCCCCATCTGGACAGAAAGAGCTGATGTGTCTCCTCCAACAACAGCCACAGAGTTGTCCTGCACCCTGCAATTGTAGTTTGGAATAAACTGGCCATTCCCAGACAGCCATCTCAGGGAACTCTCCAATGTTTTCTCATCGCTGTGGTAGGTGTTATAGAGATGATATCCCAAGGAAATGTTGGGCAACAGACTAGGATTCTTGTTAATCTCCTCTACAGCAAATACTAAGGTCAGAGCCTGTTGATAATTTTTGTGCAGCCATCTATGGGGGTGAGAACATAAAATATTTTAGAAGCCTTCTAAAAGAATACTTTTCATCTTGATCACATGGTTCAAAGGGGATATGATTGGGGATATAGACTCTAAATGATCACCTCAGTGAAAATACTAACAATAGGGAAATGGTTCCTGATCAATGATACATGTAAGACCCAGTTGAATTGCTCATTGGCTATGGGTGGAGGGGAGGGGAATGAAAGAACATGAATCATTTAACTATGCCAAAATATTCTAAATTAATTAATTAAATAAATAAACTAAAAAAAAAATAAAAGAATACTTTTCAGAGGAAGCATTGCTTTGCCACGTGAGTCAAAATACAGGACTTTACCAGTTGTTCTATTCATTCCACTTATATTAAAAACAGCTCTATTCTCTTCCTTTCTTGTGATTCCTGAGATAGTAAGGATTTTTGGTTTTAAGTTTTTATGGATTTCTGACTGCCTGAGTCAGTCATTCCAGAAACAGATATTGAGCATCCAGTAGGTACTAGATCTTAGAGAGGATCTGGATGACCCTTGACTCCATAAAGCCAATGGTATTATGAAAAAGAGAGAATAGAAACACCAAAAAATATTATATAAGATGGCAGTGGATATGGTGAATAAGAATAACACTAAGACCTAAGAAAGCTGAGTAGAGAGGTCCTATCTTCCTTAAGAAATAAGAAAGGATTCATAGAAGGCATCATAGCCCAGGAAATGTGAGGATACTTTTGATATTTGAGGAAGAGGTCATTCTAAGGGGGAAGAAATGATATGAAAGTTCACACAACTATGGGAACTGGAGGTACTGCACATTTGGACCCCTAGGATCTTAGTTAGAACGTATCCGATATCTCCTGTGAAAGGTGAGATACCGACTCATTCTTCTCTCCCTCATCTCTTATCTCTTCCTTTCCCATATAGACAGAGAAGAATAGAAAACCTACAAACTCATTTTAAAGATTATAATTTAGGATCAGGTCTTTAAACAGGAAGCCAATAACGTAGAACTAATGTCTCTATCATTTGGGGGAATTTTTTAAAAATCCAATCTAGTACTATTTCTCTAGCTATTACCACCTCTCAAACAATTCAGATTTGCTTTAATGGAGGCAGAATGTGAACATGACAGAGTCCTGTCTACCTCAACTACTCTGAAAGCATCCATGGAATATTTAAATGTGCCTCAAGAAATCACTTGGTAGATTTCTGAGAATTTAAACCCTATGACCATTTTTTCCCTTTTCATTCATTTTCCACTGAATTAGGATCAGGAAGAACAGAAAGAGAGCTCCTACCCTCACTAAGGAGCAGCATTCTGGAGAAAAGATTCTAAAACTTCTGAGAGATTAAAAAGGCAGTTGGGGCGTGAGTTGTAGCCAGGAAAGGGTGGTGAGGGGGAAGTTATAAGAAATGGGGGGCCCTAGGTAACTGGGGATGTGGGGAAGTATGGGAGAGAGAACATGTAGAAGAGGAGTTGTGTGTGTATGAGAGAGAGAGAGAGAGAGAGAGAGAGAGACAGAGAGAGAGAGACAGAGAGAGACAGAGAGAGAAACAGAGAGAGACAGAGAGAGACAGAGAGAGAGAGACAGAGAGACAGAGAGAGACAGAGAGAGAGAGAGAGAGGGAGGGAGGGAGAGAGGGAGGGAGGGAGAGAAGGAGGGAGAGAGGGAGAGAGGGAGGGAAAGAAGGAGAGAGGGAGGGAGGTTGAGAGTTGGAGAGGGATGTGTGTTGTCTTCAGGGTTAACTAGGGGAGCAACCATTGCCCTTAATACACACATAGATAGAGACACATATGCCCACATACAGTTTAACAGTCTCCTTTGCTCTTGTAGGTGAGGAAGTGAGTAAAAGGACAACAGAAAAATCCAAAATGGGAACGAGAGCTAGACTGGAGCCTGGCCACCATGAATCCCACAGTCCTCAGAGTAGCAGCTGTCCAAACTTTGTCTTGTCTCTTCCTGATCCTCCCAATTTAGTCTGTTTCTCTGAAGTAAAGAGGAAGTAGATGGGAGAGGGAGGGAAGCAGAGAGGGAAGGAAGCTGAACTTCTGAGAGATAGCTAGGGAGGGAGGGAGAAGGAAAAGGTCCCTAGGACAGTTTCCACATGGGGTTCCTTGTAGAGATGCCTAAGATGCCCACCTTTCCCCCTCACCTTCTCCCCATCCCCTCCCTTCAGTGCTTTGGTGGGATGGCTCAATCCTCACTGAATCCCTTTCACACTGTCGCTCTTCCATTCTCCCCCCACCCCAACCCCACACTGCCCAGCTAGGTTCTGTTCTCTCCTCCAGGCATCCAGCTCTGAGTGAATTTATCTATGTGTGTGAGAGTGTAAAAATAAAATGCAAAAAAAAAAGGCATTTGATTTCAAATAGGAGTTTCCATTCAAGTTTCACCAACTAATAGTTGCACAGGAAGCCAAGCCACCAGTTCTGACTAGCTGGTGAAGAACCAAAGAAAATAAAATAAGAAGCAGCATATGAAAACCAAAAAATAACTAATGATTAAAATAATGATTGATTTTATCTTTTCAACAAAAGGAGAACTAAATATTTATGAGAGGAAGGAAAAATATAAAGAGAAAGAAGTGAATGCAGAGGGATTTTAAAAGGAAGAGAAGATAGATATACTTTTGTTTACAAGAAGATACCAAAGAAATCAGAATGACCATCCATCAAAGAACCACCCACTTTATCTGATAGTCTTTGTCCCAAAAAGAGAAGACAAAATCAACTGTTGGGCTGCTTTTTTTTTCCTCCATCACAAAATCATCCAGGAATTGGGGTGTGTTAGGCTGAATCCCATTTCTGCAGTGCAGACTTAGAGAGGCTGATATGGGAGTTTGCATTGGCAGACACAGAGCTCCGGCTATTGAAACCAGGGCTTCTCCTAAGGAAGTTAATTGAAGGCAAAGCGCAACACTGAGATTTCTTTCTCTGGGGTGCCTCCAGCACAGCAAAAAGGAAAGAAAAAAATGAAACAAAACAAACAAACAAAAAACCCAAGCCTCTCACATATCACCTGGAGAAAATCAGAACGTTTCTGACATCACTCGGAAATAGCAGAAATTCAATTAAGAAATATCTCAATCTCTCAGTATTTGTCACAATTGTAGCCTGGCCACACTCACGCTTCCCAATAAAGTCAAATCTCCCAATCCTCAGTTTCAGATTATTTCCCAGACTGGTCTGGTTAGTTTTTTAGGAGTTCCCTAGCCAGGACTGCTCCAAGTGTTATGAGCATGTAACTATTACCAAGAAGAATAGAGGGAAATGATAAATTCACACACAAACAGACATGCATACAAGAAAGATCTGATAGCATATTTTCCACTGGAAGATGATGTGGGGAGGGTTGGGGGTGTCTGTATGTACTGTGTTTAAGGAAATAACATCTTCACTGAAAAAGGAGTCTCCAAGGTTCCCTAAAAGTTTTGTCAATATATCAGGCAATTGTCAACAGGAAATGTGGGAGTTTTCGTTTCTGTGAATGGAGCAAACTTCTTGCCCAATTCCAATGAACTCAATAGCATTAAATCTGCCCAAGAATAGAAAAGGGGCACCAGGCTTAAGACCATCTACTGCTTCAGGGTATTAACTTAATTTGAGGAGACTGGGGTCCACTTCCACTTTATAAGTATAAATGTGAGGTCAAAACAGGGGATGTGTGATGATAAAAGACTGAGTCTGATGAGGACTCATCTTCCTGTGCATAACTCTTTAGAGGGAAGTAGACAGGGAAAGTAGAAGAAAGAGGCATTTTCTTTTTAATTTTGAAAGTGGGTAACATTGGGTAGATAGCCTTGTTTTGCATGGTTCTTCCCTTCTGCTCCATTTATAAGGTCTTCTTTATAATGATCAAGGTGACAATAAGCCCACACAAATAAAGATACACTTACTTATAAGGTCTACAAGCTTTGTCAGGAGGACTTTCAAACAGTTCTGCTCCTGCTACCCCATTTACTTCAACTGAAAACAAGGATAAGAAGATCCCAATGACCAAGTCCCCATCTTGGGAAACAAGAGGGTTAATCTGGTGAAAGCAGGGAAGCTTCTCTGGCCAGGATCCAGTGCCTGGCAGCTGCAACATCAGAGATATGAGAATGGAAGCAAACCACTGAGCCATACTTTGCCAAATACGAAGTAACAACTGTCTGAAAATTAAGGCAAAGTCAGCTGCCTTTGCCATGGAGTGATGAGCATCAGAAAGATATGTGATTCTGTAGCTGTCCAGCCTCTGGTCTGCCTGACACACCTGAGGAAATGCAATGGAACATTAGTCAGGTCCATGTCTAAGACAAGGACAATGGTGCAAGATGAGTGGACCTTTTATAGCTTCACCAGCTTTCAGAATAAACTGTCTCACAGTACCTTTATTGTTAGCTATGGATGGGGGCCAATCCTCCTACCCAGTCTCCACAGAGACATCTTTGTCCATGAATAACTCTGGGGACCAGCCTGCCTGGGGCATCTCCAGCTGAGTCTCTTCAAACAAGGGAAAACCCAAGTGTAAAATTATATTTTCCCCTTATTGCCAACAGAGGCTACAGTATAGAAGACCCTTTCTAGGAAATTAACTTCTGTGTCTTGGTTACAGCAAATGGTCTGTAATGACTAAAATTTCTGAAAATTTTCCTGGTAGGTTACAAGGTTTAAAAAAACCTTTAGTAATGGCAATTTCCCTGACACTCTCCAAAACTGATGGCCTTGATGTCCCTCTACTTTCCTGCACCAGGTGCAGTGGAAGCCTCGCACTCAGGACTCACTATAATCTATCCTAAAGATCTATTATGGTATAGACAATGCTTACCAATAGGGGGTTCTCCTGTTTCTCCCTTCACTCCTTGGACAGGATCATAGTGTCAGTTTTAGAGATAAAAGGGAGCTCAGGGGTTACTTAGTCCAATAGGCTTATGACAGACTTTCATTCCTAATGACTATCATTATAGACACACACAGACTCATATTCTCTATGTCAGTAAGCCCATATGGACACCCTTAATGGATACCCATTTTTGCTCTGTTGATGACCAGAATGAAGAATTTAGAGATGCCAGAGGTATGTCGAGGTAATCAGACTTAATATCTTCATTTACACACTAATTGTGTAGCAGATAAAGTCTGGTTTTCTGAATATGAAGCTAATAGGCTCTACTACCCATTACTACCCCCCTAGAGAAGTGCTTAAGCATAATCCTTCCACTCAGAATACAAATGGACCTATATCTGTCCCTGCATCTCCATTACAAGAATTTTACCTTCTGGGATCCCCAGAGTTATAAACCTTAGAGATCATTAAGCATTAGACATAAGAGAGATATCTGAGCATTCTAGTGTGTCAGATTAAATTCAGTAAAGAAAATGCAAGTTTGCAAGACCAGTCCATCTCAATGTTACTAATTATGCGCACCCCACACGGCCTGAAGGATGAAGAAACAGGATGATGACGTGAATGAATGAGAGGACTGATGAATAAGTGAATGAAAATTGATTTCCTTAAGCGCTCTGTAATATAGTGGTGACACAAATACTAAAGCAAATACAGTTTTGGTTCTCAAAAAGGTTATATTCTAATAGGAGGAGTCAGCACATATAGGGGAGTGGTGGCTAGGGAACTATATTTTGGTATGAAAAGTTAAAGGCCTGGTGATTAGAGACACAGGGGATCCGATTTATGCATTTATCCAGAAGAAATGACAGACTTGATTTGATTCGAATTCCAGAAGTGGAAAGTAACTTGGAATTTACTAGCAATTAAAATGAATTGTGGCTGCATGTGAAAATAAACCTAGAGCGTCATTAAGGTAGTCAAGAGAGCAGCTCTGCAAGGGATAAGTTTAAGTTTCCAATGGTTAAGTCTTTGGTACTTGGCTTCAGAGGAGACAAGTGAAGCAGCCAGTTTTCTATGGTTAAGTGTAGTTGAGCCTGAGTTGTAAAGAAGCCTAAAGCTTCACCAGGGAAATCCACAAGCAGAATATGTTCATCACTCCTGCTAACAATGCTAGTGATCCTGACACCTGTGTGCTTGAATCAGGATTTCAGGACTGTAGCCTTTCTACTTTATCCATAAGTCTGCATCTGTTGTCAAGGAAATCGTGTTACTGCCAAAGAGAATGAGGGATAATAAATGGCTGTGTAGGGAGGAGACTGAGAGAAGATAGAGAGGCAGATAGGAAAAAAAAAACACTGACAATTCTTGCTATGTGCCAGCCTCTGAGCCTGGGGTGCAAATTCAGGAAACAAGACAGTTGCTGCCCTCAATGAGCCTACATTATAATGGAGGAATTCTACTTATGAGGGGTTTTTAGAAAGCAGAAGAGGGAGAAGATTCAAAGAAGTGTCATAGAGATCTGATTCCTGCCCACTGTGGTAAAAGGTGGTCCTATAGACAACTTTGGAAATATAAGGGAAAACCAAGTTCTCCCTCATGTGGGGAAAATCAGTGAAGGGGGTTATTTTCAACACTTGAAACAAGTGACAACCCAGAATAATTTCCCTTGTAAAGCTGACTGAAATCCAGACCAAGAACACAACCACCAAGTAGCTTTAGAGTTATTTCCATTGGGTGGTTTTATGACAAGCATAATATTTCTTCTTTTTTGCCTCCATTACCATATTGCCAATGCCAGCATTGGCCTTGCTTACCATGATCCTGATGATGTCTGTAATCATTATGTTCCCTAGGTGCATGAGTAGTCCTTAACAATTTTGCATCTCACTGTGTAGTTGGAAATTCTTGAACCCCTAAAAACTACAGTACCCAAAATTTCTTTCTGTATTACCTAGAATCCTTTTCCCTTTTCCTGTGTCCTAACATTTACATGATGGTATTTAAGTTTGCTGTGACTCCTCCCTACTCTTTTCCCTTGCAACAAGGATGGATTTAGGGAGTTCTTTTACTATAGTTATTATTAATAAAACTGTTAAAATATAATATTTAGTTATTGAATATTAAATTTAAAACCCACATTTTGGCAAACACAAAGGGACAGAATGCTCAAATATCTTTAAGGGAGATTTTCAATTAAGTTAGTAAGTTTTTTCTCCAGCCACCCAGCCCACCTGCTGTTACCACTGTGGCCTCTGTTTTCCTGCTTCCTGTCTCTAAACCCTGCTACTCCTACCATCCCCATGTGTACCCTTCCATTGTGCTACTCTGCTGCTGCCTCCCACAACTATCTCTGAGTCAAATCTCTTTGCAGAGGATGACATATAAAAACCTTTCAACCCCCTTTCCCTCAAGCCACATTGGTTTTTCCAACCTGCACTAGCCATTTTTCAGCATGGAGAAAAGAAAACCCATCCCTTCTAGTTTTCAAGCAGATTTTTTTAAGCTGACCCTAGACTCCTAGTTTAGATGGCTGGCACTAAAGTTTTTCACAGGGAGGGCAGTTAGTTCAACTAAGTAGATTTAAAGTCAGTTTTGGAGAATAGGATTTAATTGGTGGTCACCAGGGATTTAATTTCTAAATCCCAAAATAAATTACTAAAGTAAATGGAATTTATGATAGTTCATTTTACAATAGAGGGAAGATATTAAGGAAGAGAGAAAAGAGGAGAGAGAGAGAGAGAGAGAGAGAGAGAGAGAGAGAGAGAGAGAGAGAGAGAGAGAGAGAGATCCTACTTCCTCTGAACCAGTTACCAGTTAGAAATTCTAAGGCACCAGTCAGGGGAAAGGAATCTCAAGACAATGGGCCTTTCTCAGAGGTTCACACCTCCAGAAAGGGCAAGGAACTAAGTAAGCCTTTACGCTCACCAAGTTGACCATCTAAAAGGAAAGTAGTCTGAGGTCTCCCGCATGAGTTCCTCCAGGGGTCCAGTTCCATAGCCAAGTGTCTTCACTCCAAGTCTGAGTATCTGTCTTCCAGTCTCTCCTCAAGTCTGTCTTCCCTCCAACTCTGAGTGACTATCTCCAGTCCAACTCTGAGAGATTGACTGATTCTTCACTCCAAACCTGAGTGATTGATTGATCTCTGTGTGTCTGTTTCCACTATTTAAAGACGTTTTTTTCTTGTGGCACCTCCCCTAAATTTTACATCTACCAATCACAGCTATCACTCCACACCAGGACTGCCCACTCTTTCACACATGAGTCACAGACCTCCCACTCAATGTATGAAATGGGTGTTCATGCCTTTTGTGGTAAGTTCACACCTTTTTGTAGTTAGTTCATACCTTTTTGTGGTTAAAATGGGTATATCTACTTTAAATACTGGGTTTACACTTTGGGGATTAAAATCTAAAAAGATTGGGGATTACAATTTAATCTTCACAATAAAGGAAGAGCTAAGTACCTTCATTGTTATAATCAGGGGAGAGCTAAATCCAATCTTCACAATCACCCCTGATGATCATTGGGAGACTGATTTCCCCATTGATCATTTAACATAATCATCTTGAACCCCTAGAAACTTTCTAACTACAGATGTATACAATATTTCACTTTCTAAGAGGAAATTACAATAGTTAGAGAGAAATAGAAAAGAGAGAAAACAAAACCAATGTTTTGCTAGACACATTGACAAAACAGTGTACATTTACAATAAATGTCCAATTCCCTTTTGTTCAATCAATTGCACCCAAAGTTCATTCTCGATCTTCTTGATGCAGTGTAGATTTCTGCAAGCATCTTTCTCCAAAGAGTTCATTCTCTGGTTTCAAACAGTTAGCAATCTTCTTTTCCTGAAATTCTTCTCAAATGAAATTTTAAATCTTGGATTTTTTAATAAAAATACAATACAATCCCCCCTGAAGAGGGTGTTTATCAACACCTGTTATCAGCTCAAAGTGGTTGAGTTGTGAGTGTATGAGTCAATTATCAAAAGAAAAACAAAGAACAAAAAAAAGGAAAAATTAAGCTTTTGAGAGAAATAAAAAGTCAAAATCGGAATCAAAATATCAAAAGCTATGTATATAAAATTTCTGAATTAAAATAATAAATTCATAAAATTCATATTAGGGTCCAATTAAAGTAATTTTTATCCCACAAGTCTGTAGGACAGAATAGAGTAATATTTCACTTATCCCTTTGTAGCCAAGACTATAGGAAGTTGCCATACTATAAGAGAGAAAAAAAGAACTAGATTTTTGTGTAAAAGGGAAGTGTCATTCTCTAGTCTGATCTTTTGTCATTTCTCAGGGATAGGGGAGCCAGACTAGCCAATTGTTGGGTACTTTCATAGAAAGTATTTTACAAGGAGTGTAGTTCAAGGAGTCCTGCGTCATAACATATATCAAGCACCACAACCTCAAGTCTCATACTAGATTCAAGTCCTTTCATATTGGCATAGCAGTTCATCAATCCATGGGATTGGTTTCCTTTTGACCTGTGTGCTCTTTTGGCACTTTTCAGGTTAAATCTATGCTTCTATGGCACTGTATAAAGTCTGTGCTCCTTTTTTGATCCCATCATCTAGAATCAGACACAATCATAAATCACAGTCCCACATTTATCATTAAATGGCAGGTTTCCAAAGCTTTTGGGTATGCATTTATATGCTAAGCAAGTGGATATCTTAGCTTATTGAAAAAATCAAAAATAATTAAAAGAAAATCTTTTTAGTACAATTACATACTTCAAATGCAAAAAAAATGAGAGAAAGAAAAAAGAGGAAAAAAATTTTAAATACTCTATGGAACAAATAAAATGCAATAAAATAGTATGGATCCATCAATGGGGAAGTCTTATCATAATCAATAGCTAAGTACAGTCAATTATTCATTATCAACAGAAGGTTGTCACAGAGGTACTGTAGTAAAAAAAATCAATTTCTTCTTCTTTGCTACTATTTGGAGGGGAGACAAAACTGAAAAGGACTAATATCAACAAAAACAATAGAGTCTAAGGAGCACCACCTTCTACCCCATTTGGAGGGGTAGTAGCACCTGAGTAATTTTTGGACAAGCTCCACTTTTTATATATTGTTTGGTATTTTGTTATGTATGTTCTTTTGTCTCAGTTTGAGCATTGTGATTTTCCCAATTTTGCAAGTCATCTCCTTAACAGATCATCTGCTTTCATCTAATGACCCAAATATCCAATAAATTTTTTTAAATTAATTAAGAAATTATCCATACCAGTTTACTTTTGATTGGATAAATCATTTAGCCAAATGTGTTCATTTTTTATAACTATATTATGGGATTGGGGGAAATTCATCATTCTTTCATGTTTATATAAATCTCAACTGACCCCTTCTCCCTTATATCTGAAATATTATTATATAAATTGTATGCTCTTTAATGTTTTTCAACTAATATCCATGAATTGTTATTTTTATTCTCATCTTTTATACTTATTTTTCCACACACGCAAATCACAATTGAAATATTTGTATGTTGTTGGCATTTCTTCTTGGGGTAGTAGTAGTCTCTCGGTAACCAAGGATGACGATTGTCTTTGTGCGTTTTCATCTATGGTGTATAGATGAGTGTGCACAAAGACACTTGTGCGTGAAGGAGATTTAAATGGAAAAGTCGATGCACAGAGACAGTCCCACTCTCTCGGCGTTGGAAGCCTGGGTCCAATGGCATGAAAAGTCATTACACCTGGAGACTTCCTCAGCTGCATTGGATTGCCGTGTTGTCCTTTGTGCTCCAACCCGCCCTAAGCACTCCACAGTACTTTGCTGCGTCGCCATCTCAGCCGTTGAACCTTCTTATTGGTTTCTTCCGTCTGTTCAGCCGAAGTAGTCTTCACATGCTGGGTGAGCAAAGCCTTGGTTCACCAGGGGTTTACCACCTGATGGCTACCCTCACAAGGTTTGGCCGGCCTGTTGAAGCCGTTGCCTGGGGTGTGGCCGCTGCCGCATGCTAGCAGCTACTAGGAGCCACAAGTGAGAGCTGGGTGTCAGGTGAGGGTCAGAGGCTGGAGAGCTGCCCTAAGAGGGCACAACAAGCCCTCCATATCAGAGATACTACCCCTCCCTGAGCACCCCATAAATGGATCAATGAATGAAAATTATTAAGTGTAAATTATGTGAAAGGTGCTATATTAAGTAGAGGGGAAATACATCTGAAAAAAGCAATACAGTCCATGGCATGAAGTAATTTACAATTTCTTTTAAAATGATATTTTATTTCTCCTAATTACAGGTTAAAAACCATTTTTAATCATTTTTTATTTTGCATTCCTAATTCTCCATCTTCCTCTCTCCATTCTCTCTGAAATGTTAAACAATTGAATGTAGATTGTGTATGTGTAATCATGAAAACCATATTTTCATATTAGCAGAGTTGTTAAAGAAAATAGAAATAAAATAAAACATGAAAAAGTAAAATGAGCAAATAGTGTGCTTAAATATGCATTCATACTCCATTAATTCTTGCTTTACAGAAGAATGGTATTTCTGTGCATGAGTCCCTAGGATTGTCCTGGATCATTTTATTGTTGAGGAAAGATAAGATATCCCCTGTTGATCATTTTACAATATTCTGTCACAGTGTATAATATTGTCCTGGTTCTAATCCTTTTATTTCATATCAGTTCACACAAGGTTTTTGAGTTTTCAATGAAATCATCCTGATCATCATTACTTATAGCAAAATCATATTTCATTACAATCATATACCACACCTTCTTTAGCCATTCCCCAAATGAATCTCTGAATCGCCAGTTTTTAACACCACAAAACAAGCTTCTATAAATATTTTTTTTAAAAGATCCCATTGTGTATGTCTTTGGAATGCATATCTAGTCATTGAATTGGGGATAGGATTTATGTCTGTATTTTCAATAGAATTTAACTCCACTACCTATATAGCTCCCTTTCTCCTGTGCCTCTGAGATCCAAATTCCATACAAGAATAGGCAAAAAATATTCAAATTTCCCAGTGTGAGATAAGGGTAGAGATCTAAACCTAAACCTCAGTGAAAGATAAAAAATGAAAAAAGAACATGAACAACAGGAGAAATGAAAGGAAATGACTGAAATTGCCAGAGATTTCAGTTAGAAGAAAATTCAGCTAAAGAACATTAGATCATACAGCTAATGGGAAGACAGTAATAAGAGAATGAAAAATAATTTTCTTATCAGGTAAAAGAGTATAGATACTTATACACAGATATTGAAAGACAAAAGAAAATGAATCAATATATTCTCAGGCAGGGGATACTGTCAATGAAAAACAGAATGGAAATATAAAGTAATTTTTTCTAAATTAATTATCTTAAGGAAGTGGTTTTTCTCAATTTATTCAAGGAACCTAGTTGTCAAGGTTATTTCACATGGTCTAATTTTTTGACTGTCCAAAAAACAAAATAATTAGGATTCTGATTTAACTTTATGGTACATATTCTTTAATTTTTTTTCAGATTATTAACATGGCATTGAGAGTCCCTTCAGGAGAAAAATGTTATGAAAAAAATATAAAGAAATCTATTTTATTGTCCACATGAAGAAATGTTTTTACACTAAAAGAAATAAGTGAAAAAATGTGGGGAGCCATCTTACCCCCGCTGTCTGACAGAGTTGCAGTCTGGGGAAATGGAGACTGCAAAGCAACCCTAGAAAATAAAGCACCCACAGAACTCCCTCTACATGATTTCTCTCTCTAACTTCCCTTACTAATGGAATTGTTATGATTATTGTTCTCTCCCCAATACAGGAGAAATAATATGAGAGCAAATATATATAGGGTTAACACATATATGTCCCACTTTAACCCCTTTAGAATAGTAGCCCAAAAAGATTACATTCACAAAATTAAAACCGAAAGATCACTACCCTTTACCCCTCCTTTCTTTCTCTTAGCAGTGGTACATTCAGAGACCCCACATCCATTGCAGGCCAAGCATGACAGATACATCAATCATTCCTCTGAAACACATAACCAGGCAACTTTTCCAGGTGCTTGAATTGAACACAAGAAAAATGCAACTTGGAAATTGAGGAAAATTCCAATTCTAGCCTGCTTTAAGTTACCCTCTAACCCCTTATAGAATAGTCACGAAATGTTTTGTTACCCATCTCCTAAGTAATTGTGATTGATTGTGAAAGCTGATCAAAAGCAACAAAGATTCTCCTAGCTGGTCATCCCATAGGTCAGGGGGAACTAACCTCCAGATCACCCTGTTTATGTCATTCATCTATTTCTGTTATAGCAACAATGTTTCATTGACTATCTCCTTAGGCTTCATGTCTATGGAAACATGTATGCTGAGAAATGATTGTGTGCCAGAAAAGTATGTACTCACTGACCCTATAAAATAAATGCAAACACTGTGCATGGCAGAACATTGTGTGATGCCTAAACACGGGATTGAGCATGCAGTGTCTCTCACCACTTATTCGACTGACCGCCACACTTAGAGAGAGGACCCTGAACCTTGAGAGACCACAGGCTCAGCTCTCTAAGAAAAAAACCTTCATTGATATATACAAAAAATACCTAATGAATTTATTCACTTAAACTGAGAATCAGAGGCCTCAGTCTATTTGGTCAAAAGGAAGATTGAGAAGCCAACTCGCTCTGGGGTCCTAAGCAATGAGTATCTATCTGCGAACACATATTCACCACAATGATTCAAAGTCATTTTTTTCATTTTCTAAGGCACCCTTCCTGCTACATTAGCATTTCCCACTTTCTATAGGCTGGGAGTGAGACTAAAATGGATTTTCAAAACTTTCCTTTTAGACAGGGAGGAATAGTACAATCTTATGTTAAATTCCCACAATATACCATCTGATTCTTTGGGAGGCAATTTAGTCTCCCCAATTAATCATTCCATATATCATATCTTTACATTTCAGGTTGTCTTACCAGGGTATATAAAGACCTAAAGACATCATTCATTTCATGGAATGTATATCTATATTTGAGTGTCTCTTAACAAAGTAAAAAACTGATAGACATGTTGACAAGGAGCTATCTGCTTTTTTGGCACAAATGTTTTACAGTCAAGATAAAATAATGGCACATGGTAATGACAGAAGTCAATGGAGGGCCCAATCCCCAAAAGTTCAGTTCATAATATGTAAAGGCTCATTCAGAGTCTCATTATGTAGTTTCTGATTTCTAGGGGAATCCTCTATTGCTGTCATCTTTTTAATCCATCTGGAATCATGATGGTCCTCACAACAACTGCTTTCCTTATTCGGGATATTGGAGATGTCTTGCCCTAAAATTGCTTTAAAGAGATCTTAGTTCATGGAATTTTAGGGTAACTTCACAATCCTCCCTCAGAAAAGCAAGATTCTGCCCAAAATCTAATACTACATGCAAACACATACATGACCTGATGGGAACACAAAATCTTGTTCCAACATGATGAATATACTTTTGCAACATCAATAGCCTTGGTAAAGGATGTATGGTTAGGTTACTAATTTGAGAATTCATTCAATAAGTTGCCAAATAGTATATGAATCACCTTCCCCTAAAATAAGGGGATAGAAATCAATTACATCATATCCCTGATACATGTTCAATGTGTTAAATTTATTTGTGTTGAGACTTTGAATATTTACATAGGTGATTGCAGGGATTTAATTTCTAAGTCCCAAAATGAATTACTAAAGTAAATGGAATTTATGGTAGCTTATTTACAATATTTATAATAGAAGGAAGATATTAAGGTATGAATGAGAGAAAGAGAACTCTAGCTTCTTCTGGTATCAGTTAGAATTTCTAAGCCCCAGCCAAGGGAAGAGAAAAGTAGGGTCACTAAGTCAGCCTTTCACTCACCAACGGTGACAGTCTAAATGGAAAGAAGTCTGGGTGTCTGTCTTCCAGTCACTCCTCCGAGTCAGAGCCTCCAACTCAAAACTCGAATCGAATATCTCTCAAATCAATCTTCTTCTGCCCTTTTGATCCTCTTAAATATTGTTTTCTCTTGTGTCACCTCCCCTAAATTTTCATGTCTACCAATCACAGCAGATGCTTTTCTCCAGGACTGTCCACTCTTTAGTTCTCACTTTCTTTGGTTAGATTATACCTTTTTGGATTACTTAACACCTTTTTTGGTAAGTCCACCTTTTGTAGTTACTTAACACCTTTTTGTGGTTAAAATGGGTAGATGTACTTAAAATACTGAGTTATCACCTTTTTGTAGATTAAAATCTAAAAATAGATTGTGGATTACAATTCAATCTTCCCAATAAAGGAAGAGTTAAATACCTTCATTGTTACAATCAGAGGATTACAATTTAATCTTCAGACTAAAGGAAGAGCTAAGTATCTTCATTGTTATAATCAGGAGATAGCTAAATCCAATCTTCACAAATGTCTAGTGGAAATAGCTTATATCCTATAAGAATGTAGGTCAGGTGCAACAACATTGCAGTTACCCACCATCTTCCATGACTAAATAAAGTTGCCAGGTCAAAGAAGAGACAAAAAAAGGGGGGAATGTGGTCCCCTAATCTGATTCCTACTCTATACAAGTCACAGGGAATAGAAAGCCAGAGTCAGAGGTAAGTAAGGATATTCTAATGTCTTGCAGGCTCCTGTCTTACAGGCTAAGTCAAAGGGGGCTATCTAAGAACTTTTGTTGAACAGTCTCTATCTATTGTTGGGGAAATTCCTTCAACAGCCTCTCTTGGTAGGGGATACTGAAGGATGGAAGCAGGTGGGCAACCTTTTGTTTTGTAGATTTTTAAATTAATGTCCAATAACTAAGTATTATATTTTATAAGATTTATTAATATTTAACTTGAAGCAAAAGGAAACTAAAAAAAACTTGAGAAACTGAGAGAGCTCACCCAAACCACTCGTGGAAGAGAGAATGAGGGGGAGGAGACACAGAAATTACATATAAATGTGACCATGCAGTGTGGTGGAGAGAGGAGAGGAATTCTGGGAAATACTGAAGGACTTCTGGGGGATGAAGTCCAAGGGTTCAAAATTCTAATTAATACAGTTATCATCTAAACATGGACAGCTGACTTAAGTAGGCCTATATCTGAAGAAGATGCAGCCCATAGAAACTCAAGAATATCTCTTTGGACTTTAAAGGCAGGAGGCTCCTTTACCTCCTGACTGTCTGAAAGCAGGACTGGAAAAAGGTCAGAGATTCCTTAGGCAATTCTAACATCATAGAGTCATCTGGAAAAGGGGAAGATAAGACAGGGGAGGAAGTGGGGGAGGTGGGATGGGAATGGGACATGGTAGGAAGAGGGAAGACTAGGCCAGGGAGAGTGGTTATAGGGGGCAAGGCAGGAGGGGGGCTGAATTAAGAGAAAGTATGCCCAATAATGGGAAGGGTAAGACACCAGAATCATGGCAGGCAGGTTTTGGAAGAAGTTAGGGTGCCATTTTAAATTCTGATTTATATGTAAGTGAACTAAAGTAAGGTTCTGGTTATAAGATCTATGTTATTTCAGATTCAACTGAGATTTTGTGTGTGTGTATTCTCAGTGATTGACTTGGTGGAATTCTCTAGGAAGTATGCTCAGACAAACCAACAAGAAGTTTCTTTGGGATTTTTGGGTTCTACTGTCATTTTCAATTCCTTTAATAATTTAAAAATTGAAAGAACCAAAATATGGCCACATAAATACTTGTTTTGACTAAACTTTACAGAAATATGTTACCTCCTTTCTTGACATCCATCTTTCAACTGGATTTTGGGGGTATCCCATGATGCTGATATCTTGCATAAATGGGATTTGTTAAGGATCCCATTGGTAATTTTTTGGGTAGTGCCAATGTTCCCCATTTCCTATGCTTTAAAAAATTGCTCAAAAAATGTGTAGCAGTCCAGCCCATAGGTATTATGGAGAGACAAGGATTGTGAGTGAGCACATGGCCACCCTGCACATGGCAATGAGCTCTATTCCCAGCGTGGCTGAAGTTTAGGCGCGAAACCTTGCTTCCCTTTGTCTCACTCACCCGAAGATAATAACCCCACCTTCACCTTGTCATAAGTTGCAATTAGCCAATGGCAATACACTAGGTAACTCATCCATATGTATTGAAGTATCATGTAACTGATCAATATGTATTGAGCTCATTTGTATATCAAAGAGAATAAAATGGACGAGACACAGCCAGCCCGCCCAATTGGAGGACACCGACAGGTTTGCAATGGAGCAACTTCTCCCCTTTCTCTCTCCTCTCTACCTTTCTCCCTGAGGCCTGGCCTTTTGGCCAGGCCTCCCGGTTTCTCTCTCTTTTCTAATGCTAATACCTAGCATTATCTATCGCCTTTAGTTTCTGATCTCCTTTCCTTCTGAGCTAGCATTATCCTCTGACCAGTGCAGTGTTAAATTGAGATCATTGGATGGGAATAGCCTGAATAGTAACCTCCAGTGGTCGGAGCAGGCTGTGCCTCCCGAAAATTAATAATTGATTACTGACTCGATTATTTACATCTCTAAAACCGGCTCGTTCTGGGAGGTTGTAAAATGGAAGAAAGAAAAACCTGTTTTTAAAAATGAGACCTATCTGACTTTCTCTCCAGAAGCTATTTTTTCATTCTCTGAATTAAAAAGAAAAAAAAAGCCGATTCTGAGACTACCATGTGGCCTGATATTGTAAGGGGGAGGTGGGATAGAGTGGGGTTGGGTCTGCTGCCACTACTGCTGTTCTCCCAGAGAAGGGACTGAAGCCCAGCAACTAGTTGTCGGTGGGTGAAGAATCACAGGGGAGGCTGGGGCTCATGGGGTAGGGGAAGGGTGGCTAAAGGCCTGCATGCTATAGAGGTGGGGAGGAGTTCAAGAAACTAGAAGAGGAGACTCTAATATCAGCCTAGGACATGAAGATGATGATAGTAATTCTTAAGTTAGACCTGGGGAAGGAACAAATGTTCAACAATCTAATGAGCTTTGGCAGGGAGAAAGGTGCTATATGTGATTCAGGTACTAACAAAATTATTTCCTCTCCTCCAGTTTACATATAACGGTTATTATTTACATTAAAAATAAACTAAAGCAATATAATCTATTGGACTATAGTACATTTGTCATGTAACACTTGTGTAAAGATAATTTTTAGTGTCTTGATTTTATATTAAAAATAAGTAGTCGCCATGGGAAAAATTCCCAAATATGAAATACCCAAGTCAGCTTGGTTTTATGGAGATTTTAATTAATACAAATGAAGGAATTAAGGAAAGGGAAAGAGACAGAGTAAGAGGAAATATTAGGAAAAGGCTAGGGCCTAGGCCTTTTCTCTTCAAGAGAGAAACTAAGTCAGTCTTTAATCCACTCACCACAAGATTTTGTCCCAAGCAAAACTCCAATTCTTCACTGAAATCCTCAACTCCTGAACTGAGTTCCAAGACCCAGCACTGACTCCTTACCTCCAATTCAGTTTCCAAGGCTGAATTAATACCAGAGGCCTAAACTCCTTCCTTTTAAAGACAATTTTCCCGTGTGTCACCTCCCCTAAATTTTCACGTCTACCAATCACAGTAGACGTTTTTCCCAGGACTGCCCATTCTTAGTTTTTAGTTTTCACCTTCACTGGGTAGATTATATCTTCTGAGTACTTCATACCTCTTTGCTAAGCTTCCCTTTGTAAGTTGCCTGACCTTTTAGTGATTAATTTGACTTTCATAGGTACTTAGTACCCTTTTGTATTAGATCTACAAATAGACCTAGTTTAAGATTTTGGCCTCACTATAAGTATGAGTTAAGTACTTTTTCATTGTTCAGTAAGGAGATTTACAACTTTATCTTCCCCTAAGGTATGCCTAAGTATGGGTGGAGTAATGTAAAGTTCCCAATACATTCCTGATCAAGTACCTCCATTGTTTAAAATAAGGAATAACCTTAACCAAATGTTCCAAGGTAGAGTCTGAGAAATTTTAAGATTCACACTTGCCAATAGTTGGCAGAAAAAAAAATAATCATAACTACCTATTCAGTTTTGTTGATTAGTTAGCAGCCTAAAATTAATAATGTATTTCTATTTTTCATTGAAAGAGCTTGTAAAATTCTACCATTTCTTCCTCATGGTTGTGTGAATGACTATTTCCATTTTATCTTTATTTTAAATCACAATTCAAAAATAAACTCAGTGCAATAACAGATTTAAGATTGTATTTATCTGCTATTGTATTCAATATTGCAAACATTGCTTCAAATATTTAGGTCCAAGATCAGAATTAAATTTGAACATGATTATATGGAAATAGCAAACTGCTCTAGTATCTTTGCCAAGAAATCCACAAATAGAGTCAGAAAAAGTGAAACGTGACTGAAATGCCTGATAAACAACAGTAAAAATGTTTATGTTATGTTTGGCATTTTCCAATACAGTAACTAGTTACATTTAAATGCTATTTATATTCATCAAAATGTATAAAAGTAACATTTAACAAGTCTTCTAGATATTAGTAAGCATGAGGTCTTACTGAATTATTTCTTTTTATTTTTATAGAATGCCCCACATAAAATATTGGTAGTTGATTTATAATTATAATTTTATATCTAGTTTTCCCATAGCTAGAATAATATAATATATTATAATTGAATTTATTTGATATAACATATTATATTATAATCAATATTTTTGGAGGGGATAATTCTGATTCCTTTTTTATTGTTACTATTTTTACCAACAAGTCAGACAGACAAGCGGCCTCCAGACCACTCAAGTGTGGTTTTGTAGACTGGCTTTCTTCTTGGCCTGAATCCCTAGGATACCCTCCCTGTAGTCCTTATGGTTGGGTTCAGCGACTCCCAGAGGAAACACAATCATTCTTGCTTTGGTACATCAGACCTTATAATGGGCCCCACAGAAGTCATCCAAGCAGTTCCTCATTCACATCAGGGCTTACTTCCGTCTTTCAGGAATGGATCCACATGATCCTGGCTATCACCTCGTTCCTCAAACATGCAATGCAGACCTCCCAAGCAGGGGAAAGCCAGGTCCAGGATATACACCCTGGTTGGAGCACCAACCACCTTGATTTGGGTGTTAGACTGAAATCCATCCAGTTGGTTCAGGAGTTCCAACATGGTGCACGGAATCTCTCAGGTCTTGTCCTTCTCACGGCCAAGTTGGTGATTCCAACAGCATTACATTATATATTCATAACACCCAGTATGGCAGGAGAAGAGATGCTTCTAGGAACTTGCCAAAGCTTGCTGCACCCAGCCCACAATGGTCCATCCTACACTCTGCTTCTCTCCAATCCCTACTTGCTATTATTCAAATGGCCCAATCCCCAAGGCTGTACCCAATCCCCACTTTCTGTCACTTCTCCTTTCATGGAAATCCCATTCTCAAGGCCATCCCAATTATTCCAGAACTACAAAAAAACCACTCTGAGCTCCCCTCAGTCAGTTAAGCAATAGGCTTCCTGCTCCATTGCAAGCTCCTTGACTCAGTAAAGGACTGATGACTGACTCCTATTGCTCCCTACCTTTTTTTTTATAACAACCAACTTAAGGTGGGACACGGGAAACCTAGAAATCCCAGGGGACACGTGAAGGACGACTCCTCAGGGGAAGATTTCTCTCTTGGGTCTTTCCTCATCGCAGGTCTCTGGTGCCCAGGATCACCTTTCCCTCAGCATTAACCAGAATGCTAGGAAGGAGAGGAATTTTCTGTTTGATCTGAAACACTTCAGGGGTTTGGGGTACCCAAGGGAAACCTGGAGTCCCATGCCACAAGAAGCTGTCCAGAGCATAGGAGATATCTACAAAAGAAGAGGAAGGTCACCGAAGTCTACCTCAGGCCCCAAGGCTGGAGAGACACAATAAATGGGTCTGTGGGGCTGCTTTTTCTGTTAAGGTGTTACTGAAGGCAAAGTGCTGTCTTCTGGCTCAGTGTTCGGGCCTCTGATGGTGGGGAGGGTCCCCCAGAGGCTAATTGTCCCCTGGCAGCCCCTCCTCTCCTCCCGCTGTGGGGAACGACCCCCTCAACCTCTTCCCAGGACCTGCCTTCTGGCCCTTGCTCCCGTCTGCAGCAGAATCCCAGTGACCAGACAGGGCAATGCTGGCCTTGCTTCCTCCCAGGGGAACTCATCTTCCAGAAGCTCCCAGCCTGGCCCCAGGCCCCAAGGGAACAAGAGGCTGCAAAGCCCCCACTGAGCACCCAGGATGGAGCTGGGAGAGCTGGTTCTGCCCAAAGGACACTTCTCAGGTTTCTGGGCTTCTCTTCTCAGACTGAGGCCTGTCCCAGGCTCCAGGCCCTTTGCCGGCCCCTGGGGCACCAATTCCTGCTTTCTCTGGTCCCCTTCCCTGAGGTTGGGAGAGAAGCCCGAGCTCTTCAGTTCTACGGACATTCCCAGGCACAGGCTCTCCCTAACCCCACATTGTTCCCAGTCTCTGAGGCTGCCTCTGTGTGGGGGCCACAAGAGCATCATCTCCCTCTGCCTAAAGAACCTCATGTTCTGGGGCCTGCCTTGGTGGCTTTCTGTTCTTCCAGGCTCCCAGCAGTCACTTCAGGAATATTTTTCCTTGATGCCAGCCAGCACAGAACCCTTTTCTCAGCAATGATGGGAACTCAGAAGTGGCCGGCGGGGGGGGGGGGGGGGGGGGGGGGCCTCTGCCCACTTGTCCCTCCTTTCCCTGCCGTCCAATCCAGGCAGACGTTGCTCAGAGATGCCTTGGGCCAGTCTGTGTGAATTTTAAAATTACTCCACCCTAATTAGACATACATTAGGGGAAGATAAAGTTGTAAACTCCTAATTGAACAATGAAGGTACTTAACTCATACCTTATAGTAAAGCTAGAACTTAAGCTAAGTCTATTTTTAGATCTAATACAAAAAGGTATTAAGTACCTATAAAGATTAAATTAATCACAAAAAGGTCAAGTAACTCACAAAAGGTAAGCTTAACAAAGAAGTGTGAAGTACCTCAAAAGATATAATCTAACCAGAGAAAGTGAGAACTAAAGAGTGAATAGTCCTGAAGAAAACTAATCAAAGAAGGTGAGAACTAAAGAATGGGCAGTCCTGGAGAAAAGCATCCCCTATGATTGGTAGACGTGAAAATTTAGGGGAGGTGACATAAGAGAAAATTTCTTTAAAAGGAGCCTAAAAAAGTCAGTTCAGGCAATTCAGTTCAGAATTGAACTCAGTTCAGGAGATTGAGTTCAGTGGAGGACTGAAACTCAGCCTGGAGGACTAACTCAGACAGCTTCCTTGGAGACAGTCTTGTGGTGAGTGATAAGACTGACTCCCTTTCCCTTAGGTTCAGGGAGGTCACTTTGGCCAAGACCTCTAACTACTACCTGGCTCAGCCTGAGCCAAAGCAGTTTAAATTAATTCTCTCTCTCTCTCTCTCTCTCTCTCTCTCTCTCTCTCTCTCTCTCTCTCTCTCTCTCTCTCTCTCTCTCTCTCTCTCTCTCTCCCTCTCTCCTTTCCTTTCCTTAATTCCTTCTCTCTATATTAATTAAAATCACCATAATTCCCAGCTGACTTGGGTATTTTATTATTTGGGAATTTTCCCTGGTGACCAATTATTTAGATTTCAGGTCACAAAGCTAAAATTATCGTTATATCTGCTTCTCTCCTGCACCTCTCTATGTCTGCATACCTTCATGTACCCATTATGCTGGCTTCCTCTTCCTCCCAGACACCCCCTTTCCTCTCCCATGGAGCCACCAATACCCCAGACCCCATCTTGCTCTGCTCCAGTCCCTGGGGGGGGGGGCGTCCATGCCCTGATGGCCCACCAGCCCAGGAAGTTGTGCACCCAAAGGGCCTCCCTGCCCTCCACTGCTCTCTGGAAGACAAAGTCTGGGGGGCTGGGATGGGCTCTGACAAGGCACGGGGCCGGGGGGGGGGAGGGTGGGAACAGGGAGGCCAGCATGGAGGCAGGCCTGGGGGAGATGTTCCTGGCTGGAAAAGAGGTAAGTTGGGGGGCCCAGACTGAAGGGGGGACTGGACCCCAGCCTGGGGGGGCAGCAGGGTGGGGAATGCCTGGAATCACCAAGAGGGATGTAGGAGAAAAGCTGTGGTAAGAAGCTGACTCCAGGGCAGCCAGATGGCCCCAAAGATAGAGCCTGGCCTGGAGAGCAGAGGTTCTGGGTGCAAATGTATCCTGGGACACGTGGGAGCCCTTCTGGGTCTTCTGGAGCCCAGATTCAGCCCTGACTGTGACACAGGAGAGGCTTAAACAAGAAGGGGAATATGGCAGGGGGAGAGCTGGGAGAAAGCAGGGCTTGTGCTGGAAAGGGAGAGGGACAGGAAAAACACCCCCATCCCAGGGGAGGGCTGGCCATGCCCAGCTCAGGCCTGTGTATTCTCCCTTCCTGAGCCCCAGAGACAGCAGATAGGAATTCAGAGCAGCAGCCACTGGGCCAGAGGCCAGGAAAGGAAGAATTGTCCAGGGAGAGAAGCCCTTTCAGGGTCTTTAGTCCCTCAGTGCCTGCTAGAGCTCAGGCCCTGGAGTCAGGGAGGCCTGAGATCTCCCCTTATGGGACCCTGGACAAGTCACTTTAGTCTGTGTGCCTCAGTTTCCTACTCTGTCCAATGGGCTGCAGGAGGAGAGGGCAAAGCCTCCCAGCCTCTGTCCAGAAAGCCCCAAAGGGGTCAGGAAAAGGCAGCCTGGTTTGAACAGCCTGAGCCCAGCAGCCCTGCAGAAAGACACACAGACACACAGACACCCCTAGATTGCCCTCTGTCCATTAGGGCTCAGAGCCTGGGCTCAGTGGCTGCTGCTGCCTTCTGTGGCCTCACAAAGAGCAGGAGGAGGTTTCTGGGCCTCCCCCAGGCCTCTGAAGGGTCTTTGGGCCTTGTAGGCTGGGGCTGTGCTAAAGGAGACCCTCCTCAGCTGTCCCAGAGTCCCAGGAGACCTGGAGGAAGTAGCTGTTTCCCCCCAGATCCTCTCTGGACAACCTTCCCCACAGCTTAAGGGTCAGGCTCTTATTGTCTAGATTTCACAGTGGGGAAAACTGAGGCAAAGGCTGGGGAGGGCCTTGGCCAGGCAATTGCATTCCAGGCAATGTCTGAGGCCACATTAGAACCCAGTTCTTGGAGGTTCCAGACCCAGGAGGGCAGCCCCCATGTCACTTGATTCTTCCACCTGGGGAGAGGGTTGGCCCCTCCTTTGGGGAGCCCTGGGGTCCCCCCAAACCAGAAGGAGCAGCAGGATGTTCAGAGAGATCCCTGGAGGAGGGGAACCTGGGAAGGCGGGCCTGGGCCTGGGCCTGGGCCTGGACTGTCAGCTGCTGCCCTCTCCCTCCATTTCCTTCCCTGTCAGAAGTGGGGATCCGAGCACTAACTCCCCAGGCCCTGGGGAAGCAGAGATCCATGGATTGATGAGTCAATTGGTCAATCAATAGACACTTATTAGGTATTTACTGTGGGGCAGCTTCCAATCTAAGGAAAAAGCAGAGAGGGAAGGCGGGGGAGGGGAATTGGGGGGTGGCGGGGAGAAGGCTACAGCTCCCCAGTTTGGGGAATAATTCCTTTATAGCTCCTCCCCCACCAAGCCTCTAAACCCAGGAGCCCAGGCAGGAGGACTCCATTTCCCAGAATTCATGTCTCATGACATCATCAAGTCTTGGCCCTCCCTGGTGGAAGACTCCATTTCCCAGAATTCCCGTTTCCTTATTTCTCCCTAGTCTTGGCCCCTCCCCATTGTGGCAGTCTTGGGGCTCTCTGGGAACGTTATGTGGGCAGTCTCAGCTCCTGGAAGGTGCACAGCTGTGCTTCTAGAACTTTTGCTGGGTGAGAGGGGGAAGAGAGGGAGTCAATGCCCGGAAAGGGGGCGGGGTTGGGGTGGGGAAGGCGGCTGCCCCAGCAGCCGGGGCTCCCTGCTGGCAGCTGAGATTTCTGCTCCCTAACTGCTGGGGAAGGGAAAGACTGCAGTGGACCCATTTCGGGTTAATGAGCCTGGGAGTGTGAGCGAAAGCGTGTGCGCATGTGCAAGAAGAGCGGTCTGGCAGGGGCCTAATGCTGTGCTGTAAAAGTGTATAAAGCAGAGAGGGGAGGGTCTGTGGGTGTGTCCGAAGAGGGAATTCTAGCACCACTTCCCCAGGCCGTGGGGAGCATAAATGCATTGATCCATCCATCAATCAATCATCACTTATTAAGTGTCTGCTGTGTGCCAGGCTCTTGCCTGAGGCAGTTTCTGGACTAAAGAAGAATCTGGGCAGTGCTGAAGGCGCAACAGGGGTGGGGGTGGAGGGGGAGAAGGCTACACACACTCCCCACTTCAGGCTCCGGGACAGTTTCTGTTAGCCCCTCCCCCAGCAGGGCTTTAAACCCAGGATGCCAGGCATGAGGACTCCATTTCCCAGAATTCTTGTCATGGCCCTTCCCTGTGGAAGACTCGATTTCCCAGAATGCCTACATCCTGACATCACACAGGACTTGGCACCTCCCCCTGTGGCATCCCCAATGTATTCTGGGAATCTCTTGTGGACTGTTTCAGCTCCTGGAAGGTGTGATACATTCTCTATTTCAAAGGCTCACAGTTGGTCTTTCTGGAGGAGACCTGATGGGTCAGTGGGCAGATATGGCCCTGGCTCCAAGATGTGGCAGCTGAGAATTTCTGCACACTAACTCCTGGGGGGGGGGGGGGGGGGGAGGGGGTCAAGAAAGCCCTGGTGAACCAGTTCCCGGTTTGTGAGCTTGTTTGCATGCACAAGATAGGAGGAGCAGGAGCCCCATGCCCTGTGTAAATGCTTCTTGGGAGTAGGGGCCGTCTCAGTGTATGCCTTCTTGTCTGACCATCACTAATGGACCACAGAAAAGGGACAAGCAGGGGGGAGAGGGGAGTGTCTGGACCAGGAGCAATGGTTGGGCTTTGTGCCCCCTCTTCCACACCAGAAGAGAGAATTGGGGGGGGGGGGGTGCAGTCAGGATAAGGGAAGGACTGGTCCAGGCCTTTCCCTGAAGGGGATGGCCAGGTCAGAGCAGGCCAAGGGGAGAAGCAGCCAACATAAACCTGGTTGGGGCACTGAGGATTGGAGGGTGGGGTTTCCTGTGCAGTAGAAGGAGCCCTGATCTTGGGCACTGAAGAAATGCGAACATGCTGCTCTCCCCAACCCTTACCTGATACCCATTTCCCCCTCCACCTCCACCCTAGATTCCCCAATAACTCATCCTCCTAGGAGTCTTCCTCAATCCACCCTTTCTACCCAGTGCAGCTTCTGAGTTGAATGGAGCCAAAGGTAGCTGTAGAGAGGATGAGGAGTCTTTTTCCTCGAAAGTCCAAGGTCCTTTCCAAGCCTGAGGCTCCCTGTCCCTCCTGTTGGGGAGAGTCTCCCCTGAGGCCATCAGAAGGGCCTGGGAGCTCCTCTGAGCCCTCCCCCTCTCTAATTTCCCACAGGTGTGCAAAGAGGAAGTCTACCCACCTTGGGGCTCCCACCTCCTGAAGGATCCCAGTGTGGCCCCAGCAGAAAACCTGGAGCCAGAGGGAATGGCCCCTAAGATCCCAAGGCCCCCCTCCCAGGTGAGTGCAGCCCATCCCCAGCCAAACTCCCCCAGGCTAGAATCCAGCAGAACTCAGACCTCTGTCTTTGCCAAGCCTCCAGGGGTGCCATCACTGCTTGTCCTTAGGGTGAGCTACAGGGTCCACCCTGGCTGCCCCCACGTCCACAGTGTTCTGGGGTTTCCTGGCCTCAGTAGCCTCTGCCAGAATGAGCCACCCAAGTTCCAGCCAGAGAGGCCCAGGTGCTGCCATTCCTTTATCCACCCCCCAGTGTGACCCCCTCCCTCAGCAGGGATGGCTGGGTGTCCCCCAGTTCCAGGAATGGCCCAGGGACAGGCTCTGCTCCTGACCTCCAGGCCCTAGGCTTTGAACAGGTCAGGCCTGCCAGGGAGGCTTCAGAAGGAGTTTGGGATGAGATCAGGTAAGGCACAGACAGGGAAAGGAGCATTTTTAGCAAAAGAAAAGAGCTGGACATTCCAGGCAAGGCTAAAAGGGCTCCAGCCAAGCTCCTTTCTCTAGGCCAGAGGACATGGGGGCTACTTCCCGGGTCAGGCAGTAGGTCAGCTTTCACCAGACCCTTTGTGCCTTATTAGAGTAAAAAGAAGTAGGTGAGGGCCGGAGGCAGGGCAGGTGCTACTGAGGACGTCTAGACCTTGTTCTGTCCTAACAGCAAAGGCAACCTCTAGGGCAGTCACTGAGCTTCTCCCCCACATTCCCTGCTGACAGCCATTCCCCCCTGGCTACAGAAGAGCCTCAGTGGTGGGTGCTGGGGAGTAGGGATGTGACCGACAGGATTAAGCTTCCCCAGCCCAAGGAGGAAAGAGCCTGGCAGGGGCTGGCATCAGGATGGGCAGAGAGGGGTGTCAGGGGAGAGGGGCTGGGCTGGCTGAGGAAAGCTGCCCCAGGGAGGAGAGCTGGCCCTGGGTGGGAGCTGGGGAGCGAGTGAAGCGGGAGCCTGGCAGGAAGGTGGCATCAAAGAGCACTTCTTGGAAGGCAAGTTGGCATAAATCTTCACAGGCTCAAAAGGCCCCTTGATGGGCCGAGCTTGTTTCCTCGGACTCCTTAGGCCAGTCAGTCAGTCGCCATTCCCAGGGAGCCCAGCTTCTTTTGCAAGGCCTTCAGCTTCCCCAGATGAGGACACACCTCGAGCTTTGATTCCTCCCACAGAAATCTTTGATGTCATGAATTGCTTTAATATTCTGATACCCCAGAATCCATTCCTTCCAATACTGCAGCCCATGTTCTACTATTATAATGGATGTCTGCTGCACTGTTGATGTCCTACCTGGGCCTCACTCTTCCTAAAAATGGTCATCACAGTGACTTCTCTTAAAGGATCCTACATGATCTCATGGTTCATAATCTGTGATTTGAAGGCAATAAAGAATTCCCCCTTGACCAGCATACTGATGTGGTATTAAATGGTGCGCAGGTGAGGTCTCTAGTGGATAGAGTTAATGCCTCTGTCTAGGCCAGGATTAGTCACATCTGGCAGCTTGAATTGGGTGGACTCAGGAAAAAGAATTCCTCTTACCAATCAGAAAGTGAATTCCTGGCTGAGGGTATTATTATGACAGTCTAAGAGAACAAACAGACTTTGGATAGAACTAAGAGTCACATGTTGGAAATAAAGTAAATGAGGGTATTCCCTTCATTTCCTCTCATTTGTTAAGCTATCACTACCACTATTACTTTCTCTTGTCCTTACTGTCTCCAAGTTCCTCTTAAGGACATACAGAACAAAGACAGCAGCTTTTAACAAAAGGGGGTCCTTTTGGACAAAATCACTGAACTTGATGATCTTGTGCATTGTTATCTCCTCGGTTTGTTCTTTTTCGGGATAGGGGACTAGTTAGAGGACTATTTCTTTATCTTAGACTTAAAAACTGAATCTTCAAGACTTGAAAACTGAATATGGGTTCTGTCTTTTGGCATGTAGAAGAACTTGAATAAGATAATGGAGTCGTGAGGTTTTAGCCCATGTGGGAAGAACTTTCAAAGAATTTTGCCTAATATTTTAACTCTTATTCCTGGCTTAATTACTTTAAGTGAAATATTTGACCAAAACAGTTGTTTTGTGTCTCAAAAATTTATTACAATCTTTTCAGTTCAGTAGCATGGATTTCTTTAAGGTTTCTTTCCTGTTCTTTAAGACACTTATTTAGAAATGTGTATATGATGTATTTCTAACAGTCCTTGATCATAAAGCTAGCTTATCCTTTTAAAACACTTGAAGGTATTGTAATGTAGGTAGATAAATGGAGTCTCCCCCTACTGAATTCAGGGCCAGAGTGAGGTAGAGATGGAATGGAATCAAGGGTAGAGAGAAAGGGGATAAATTGGTTTCCCTCTCTCTTCTCCCTAGCAAACCCCACTCTGGTTGCCTTCTGAATCAAATTTCTGTTCCTTCAGAGACTTGGTTGCAACAAAATATAGTAGAGACGGCTTCTCCCTCTTTGAGGAGAGAAATGTAACTTACCACCCCCCCAAACTCCAAGTGTCCCTTCTTGGATACTATGAAGCAAGCACTTGGTCTTATGAACAACTATTTATTCTAAGGAAATATAAAAGGTAGGGCAAGTGAATAGAAAGATAAGGTATTGGGAAGGTGGGAATGGAGTCCCTAATACTAACTGAACCCCTCCCCAAGTCTGGCAGGGTCAGGCTTTGTCTGCCTGATCCCTGGGGTCAATTATGAAATTGTCCTGACTTCTAGCTGTTCTGGCTATTATATCAAGTTCAAGGACTTTCTAGGAGAATTTATAGGGAATCTTGTGGTGAATAACTTCCTGGCAAAGTCCTATTCACTCTGCTTGTCTTCACTGGATACTGGATCAGAAGTCACAGGAGGATGTTGCAGGCTCAGAAATTTGCTCAGATCAACCTTTCTGGTGGGCTTCCCAAAGAGAAGTGAGTTCCAGCTGTTTAGATCCTCTCACTTCCTCTGTTCTTCAGAACTCTCTCTCCTTCCTGCCCTTCCCCCACTCGAGTTGTTCCTCCAGCTTAATAAATCTGCTTGTCTTCTTCCTCTGGAAGATTAAGTCTAAGTTTCCTCTCTTACAGTATTTATAAATATATGTATATATACAGAGAGAGAGAGAGAGAGAGAGAGAGAGAGAGAGAGAGAGAGAGAGAGAACACGTGGTTAAGATAATTTGACCCTAACATTTATATTATCAAAATCTAAGTCCTTAACTGAATTTTTTTCTTAAGAGAGGCTAATCCTTTGGAATAGCTACCTTACTTAATAATAATGTGCATTTTATAGAATTCTTTGGGGGGGGGGGCATTTGGGTAGCTCAGTGGATTGAGAGCCAGGCCTAGAGACGGGAGGTCCTAGGTTCAAATCTGGCCTCAGACACTTCCCAGCTGTGTGACCCTGGGCAAGTCACTTGACCCCCATTGCCTAGCCCTTACCACTCTTCTGCCTTGGAACCAGTGCACAGTATTGACTCCAAGACGGAAGGTAAGGGTTTAAAAAAAAATTCTTTTGAGGTACAGAGGCAGTTTTATCAAATGAACAACTTTAAACTTCCGTCAAAGGCAAATGATTTCTAGAGCTCATGAAATACACATTTAACACACTTGGATAAGGTCAAGCAGACCTACAGAAATTTTCTCTTCTGAGAAGGAATAGAAAGCACCTAGATATAGATAAAGTCCACCCAACTCCTGGTAGGAACACAAGACCACCCCTTTGGGCCTTTTTCTATGACCCTGCACTTGGCTTACTAGTAACTGTAAAGAAAAGGATAGTAACCCCAATATACGTTGACCAGACAAAATTTAACACAAAATAAACCCATGAAAAAAATCACCCCTTCAATGAGATGGGGCATACCTCAGCTCAAAGTAGGATCTTTAGTGAGGAGTCAGAAACCAGAGAGTCCCCATAAAAGAAAAGCTCCTGAGCATCCCGAGAACTTCCTAAGGGAATCTCAGAATCCTGAATCCTTTCCTTAATCCCCTTAGATTGACAAACTATAAAGAAATGTCCAAGCTATAATTCTGAGCTGGATTTGTGGTAAGTAAAAGCTGGAAATGTCACTATACCCATCCTGTAGCAAAGGTCCCATAGAGACTTAGAGGAGTATGTTCAATGGGTTTTTGACAAATAACTTGCATGTCATTAACAAGGCATTCATCATAAAGCAAAGACAGGGCGTTTTGGCTGTGCCACATGATACCCAGTGGTTTCCCAAACTCTCAGAATAACATGAGACTGTGCTTCTTCACTTACTTAGAATCAGAGTCTGATCCCATATAACTCTATGGAATCCTTTTTATACTTTCATCTAGATAAGAGTATTTCAACCTTTTAGGAAATTAAGTAGAGAATTCCTTTTTCTTTTTCTCTTTATTAATCATTGGTTATATTTTTTCACCTAGAATACACAGTATATGCTACCTTCTCAGAAACTCTTCAAAAAAGTGTTCTTACCAGATCAACTCTTGACTCTTATGATGAGGAGGAATTTCAGATCACCTTCCCTATTTCTCCCCTACAGAATCTCCCATGTCACTCAGAAAGCATTTCCCATCTCCCTGATTCCACTTGGAAAAGCATTTCAGAGTAAAACACTTTTCCCGGTTTTAGTATTCACAACATGATTTTCATTTTAGACACAAAATGATTTTGTCAATATTCCATTGAGTTCTGAATGGTCTCCAGTGCTGACTCTGACATCCTTCAAGATTAGGAGTTTGAGAAAATCCCTTGTGTGCTTCAGTTTCCTCCAGTCAGAGGATGGGGGTTATACTAGATGAATTCTGAAGGTTCAGCTCTAAATCTTGTGACTTTTGCTGTTTTAGGGGTCATTAACATTCAAAGATGTGGCTGTGGACTTCACCCAGGAAGAGTGGTGCCTATTGGACCATTCCCAGAAGGAGCTGTACCTGGAGGTCATGCTAGAGAATGTACAGAATGCACTCTCTTTGGGTAAGGACCATTTCCTGTTTTAACTCTCAATCTGCCATTAAGGGAATATATTTATTGCAAGCCAAATGTACAGGATTTAATAGCAAAAGAAAAATCTAACCATAGAAAATATCTGAGGAGGCAAAGAAGAGCAAAGCACATACTGAGCTGGGGATTGGCATATAAAAGCCTCCACATGCAAAACCTCAATTAATGATTGTAATTGGTCTCAGGTGCTGGAAGAATTCAAAAAGGAATTCAAAAATGAAATGAGTGAAGTGGAAGAAAAATGGGAAAAATAAATGCAAGTATTGCAAAAAGAAAATAAGATCTTAAAAAGCAAAATTGGTTAAGGAGCAAAAGAATCATAAAAATCTAATAAAGAAAAGAGTTTTGTTTTTGTTTTGTTTTGTTTTCAGAAAGTAGTGTTAACTAATTGGAAAAAAAGGGTAAAAAAATCCAATGTAGAAAAGAGTTCCCAGAAAAGTAAAATGGACCAAATGGAAAAGGAGGATCAAAAGGTCATGGAAGAAAATCCTTCTTTTTAAAAATTAGAATTGTGCATATAGAAAGTAATGACTTCATGAGACATCAAGAAACAATAAAACAAAATCAAAAGGATTTAAAAAGAGAAGAAAATATGAAACATCTGACAGAAAAAAAAACACCTGACCTGGAAAAGAGATCCATGAAAGACAATCTAAGATTCATTAGACTACCCCTCCCCCCAAAATGGCCTAGATGTCATATTCTATTAAATTATCAAAGAAAACTGCCTTGATATTCTCCAATCATGGGTTAAAAATGAAATGGAAAGAATCCACAAATCCCCTTCTGCAGTAAATCCCCAAATCACAATTCCCAAGATTATTATAGCCTAATTTAAGAACTTTCAAGCTAAAGAGATAGTACAGCACTAAGCCAGTAAGAAACAATTCTTATATCATGGAGCCCTGGTGTTAATTATATAGGTTCTGGGGAGTTCTATATTAAAGGATCAAAATTCTTGGAATATGATATTCTGAAAGGCTTAGAGACTGGGTTTATAACCATGAATTACCCACCCATCAATATGGAATATATTCTTTCAGGGAGAAAAATCATTATTTAATTTAAAAAGGGGGGGAGGGGGAGGTCCAAGCATTTTGCTAATTAAAAGAATACACCAAAACTGAAAAGTTGATGTCCCAATCCAAAATTCAAGAGAAGCATGAAAATGTAAGTAGGAAAGAGAAAATTTATAGGACTCAAGTAGGTCATATTGTTTACATGCCTAGCTGAAAGATGATATTTATAACTCTTAAAATTGGAATCCTTATCGTTTTAGTTAGAAGAGTTATACTTAGACACAGGGTGTGGTTGTAAAGTGTTTAGGAAGATTATGTGAAAAAATATTAAGGAGTGAAAGAGGATAGCATTGAGAGATGTTAAAATTAATTCTGGTTGGACTCTGAATAAATATTAGGTGGTGGTCGCCAGGGATTTAATTTCTAAATCCCAAAATGAATTATTATAGTAAATGGCATTTATGGTAGTTTATTTTCAATATTTACAATTAGAAGAAAAAATTAAGGAATGAGAGAGAGAGAGAGAGAGAGAGAGAGAGAGAGAGAGAGAGAGAGAGAGAGAGAGAGAGAGAAAACTCTGGCTTCTTCTGATACCAGTTAGAATCTCTAAGCCCAAGCCAGGAGAAGAGAAAAGCAAGTCCACTAAGTCAGCCTCAGTCACCAACAGTGACAGTCTAAAAAAGAAGTCTGGATGTCGGTCTTCCAATTGCTCCTCAGTCCTTCACTCCAAGCCCTTGACTGACTTGTCCTCTTCAGTCTTTTTTTCCTCTCTTTAAAGACCTTTTTCTCTTGTGTCACTTCCTTTAATTTTTCACTTCTTACCAATCACAGCAGACACTTTTCTCCAGGACTGCCCATTCTTTAGTTCTCTCCTTCTTTGCTTGGATTTTTCTCCAGGACTTTCCATTCTTTAGTTCTCACCATCTTTGGTTAGATTTTATCTTTTGGGGTTACTTAAATCCTCTTTTGTTAAGTTCACCTTTTGTAGTTACTTAATACCTTTTTGTAGTTAAAATCTAAAAATAGATTGCAGCTTACAATTCTAGCTTCAATATAAAGGAAGAGCTAAGTATCTCCATTGTTACAATCAGGAGATAGCTAAATCCAAACTTCACAAAGAAAAAAGAAGAAGTAACCTGGGATAAATTATGTCAAATAAAGAGGCATGGGAAGAAAAACTATTCCAATGGTGAGGATGATGAAGGTGATGACAGAAATCAGTATAACTCATTCTCATTTGGAATAACAGCCAGACTCATGGGGGTATAGAATTTTATCTTACTCTATAGAGGAATACAAGGAAAATAAGACAGGTGGTTGGGGGGGGGCAATAATATACAGGAGGAGGTATAGGGGTAGTGACTAAAAGACCCTATAGAGAAGTAGGAGGAGAATAAGAATTATGGCAGGGAAGGGACTAATATAAGGGAAGGGAAGTGGAGGGAGTGCTTAAAAGGGAAATATGTAGACAGATAGTGAAAGGAGAAAGCTTAGCATTAAAAGAGGAAAACAAGATTAAGGAAAATACTGAGATGGCAGTCATAACTAGGATTGTAAATGAGATGAACTCAGCCATAAAAATGGAAGCAGATAGCAGAGTGGATTTGAAACCAGAATCCTATGATATTTTGTTTACAAGAAACACATTTGACTCACACAAGTAGACATTCAGAGAGTAAAGGTAAGGGGATAGAGCAGAATCTATTGGGTTTCAACTAAAGTAAGGAAAGCAGGAGTAGCAATTATGATCTCAGACAAAGCTAAAGCAAAAATAGACCTGATTAAAAGAGATAAGGATGGCAATTACATCTTGATAAAAGGCAGTATAGACAATGATGCAACATCAGTACTTAATATATATACACCAAGTGTAGCCTCCAGCTTTTTAAAGTAAAAACTACAGGAAAATAAGTAGAGAATTGGCAGTAAAACTGTACTGGTGGGGGACCTCAGCCTTCCCCTTGTTAAATTAAAATCGCCAAACTGTGGCAGGTAAAAATTAGTTTTCTCTAGAAGTATTATATTTTTTGAGATTTATTAAAGGATTAAGAAATAAAGAAAATACAAAATAAGAAAGCACATGTCTAGGCCCAGAGAACCCATTCACAACCACTCACATCTTGCCTGTTAGTAGAGAGCCGTGTATGCTCAGAAGCAGAAGTAGGAAGAGCCCAGTAGGCGGAGAGCTCCTTTAAATAATAATTTGTGATCTCGCACTCAGGGAAATTAGAGAGAATTCTGGGAGCTAGCAAGGACTTCTGGGGATTGAAGTCTGGGCTTCAAATCTCCATTTTTACGCCCTATCAAAACTAGATAAATCTAACAAACAAAACAAAAACAAAGAAGGAGTAAAGGAAGTGAATGAAATTTTGGCAAAGTTATATTTAATAGCTAACTTGTGAAAATTGAATAGAGTGAAAAAGGAATATACCTTCTTTTCAGCATTACATGGAACATAGGAAAAATTAGCCATGTACTAGGTCATTAAAAACTTGACAGTGAAACATAAAAAAATAGAAATATCGAGACCTTTTCAGATCATAATGCAATAAAAAGTATAATCAATAAGAGTTAATGGAAAGACATTAAAAATTCATTAAAAACTGAATAATTTTTAAAGGGGTGGGTCAATGAAGAAATTATGGAAACAATCAATGATTTCATAAAAAGAAATACAGTGAGGAGATAACATATCAAAAGTTGTGGGCCAAAGCAGTACTGGAGGGAAAAGTGTATATCCCTGAATGCTTATATCAATAAAATAGAGGGAAAAAAAAGATAAATAAATTGGGCATGTAACTAAAATTTTTAAAAAACGAGAAAAAGATAAAATGAAAAATCTCCAAGATGAAATTTGAAATCCAAGACATCAAAAGAGAAATTAATAAAATTGAAAGTAAGAAAATTATTGAACTAATAAATAAGAATAGGAATTGGTTTTCTGAAAAAAAACAAAATAGATAGAGCATTGGTTAATTTGACTTAAAAAAGGAAAGAGGAGCATCCAATTGCCAGTATCAAAATTGAAAAGGGTGAATTTGCTTCCAAAGAAGAGGAAAGGAAAGCATTAGGACCTGATGTATGACAATAAATCTAGGTGAAATGTGAATATTTACAAAAATATAAATTGATCAGATTAACAAAAGAGAAAATAGAAAGCTTAATAAATAAGCCCATCTCAGAAAAAGAAATTAAAGAAACCATGAATGAACCCGTAAGGAAAAAATCCCCAGGGGCAGATGGATTCACAAGGGAATTCTATCCTACATAAGAAGAACAATTAATCACAATACTATTTAAACTATTTGGTAAAATAGGCAAAGAAGGAGTCCTGTCAAATTCTTTCTATGATGCAAACGTGATGCTGATTGCTAAGCCAGGAAGAGCAAAAACAGAGAAAGAAAACTAAAGGCAAATATTATTAATGAATATTGATGCAAAAATATTAAATAAAATCCTAGCAAGGAGACTACAGCTATACATCACAAGATTTATTCACTATGACCAGGTGGGATTTATACCAGAGGTGCAAGGCTGGTTTAATATTAGAAAAACTATCAGCATAATTGGTCATATCAATAAGCAATCTAACAGAAACCACATGATTATTTCAACAGATAGAAAAAAGAACTTCGACCATATGCAACACTCATTCCTCTTTAAACCACTAGAATGCAAAGCAATAAAATGGCCATTCTTTATTTTATTATTTTTTCATAATTATAATTTAAACCGTTACCTTCCATCTTAGAATGAATACTGTGAATTGGTTCCAAGGCAGAAGAGTGGTAAGGGCTAGGCCACAGGGGTTAAGTGACTTGCCCAGGGTCACACAGCTGGGAAGTGTCTGAGAAAGTGAACCTAGGACCTCCCATCTCCAGACTTGGCTCCCAATCCACTGAGCCACCCAGCTGTCCCCAGAGCCATTCTTTAAAATAAGAAGTATCTCTCTAAAACCATTAACAAGTATCATCTGCAATGAGGAT